>NC_138888.1:13157109-14357109 GCF_965194825.1 Balaenoptera physalus | reverse complement strand
TGAGGTGTCAACTTGGTTCAACTAAAGAGGTATCTGCTTGGAAAAAATGTCAAGAGCAACATGTCTTTTAAAACTCTAGGGATCTTCCAAGACTGAACCAGGAAGAAATAGAAAATGTGAACAGACCAATCACAAGCACTGAAATTGCAACTGTGATTAAAAATCTTCCAACAAACAAAAGCCCAGGACCAGATGGCTTCACAGGCAAATTCTATCAAACATTTAGAGAAGAGCTAACACTTATCCTTCTCAAACTCTTCCAAAATATAGCAGAGGGAGGAAATCCCAAACTCATTCTACGAGGCCAGCATCACCCTGATACCAAAACCAGACAAAGATGTCACAAAAAAAGAAAACTACAGACCAATATCACTGATGAACATAGATGCAAAAATCCTCAACAAAATATTAGCAAACAGAATCCAACAGCACATTAAAAGGATCATACACCATGATCAAGTGGGGTTTATCCCAGGAATGCAAGGATTCTTCAATATATGCAAATCAATCAATGTGATAAACCATATTCACAAATTGAAGGAGAAAATTCATATGATCATCTCAGTAGATGCAGAAAAACCTGTTGACAAAATTCAACACCCATTTATGATAAAAACCCTCCAGAAAGTAGGCATAGAGGGAACTTACCTCAACATAATAAAGGCCATATATGACAAGCCCACAGCCAACATCATCCTCAATGGTGAAAAACTGAAACCATTTCCACTAAGATCAGGAACAAGACAAGGTTGCTGACTCTCACCACTATTATTCAACATAGTTTTGGAAGTTTTAGCCACAGCAATCAGAGAAGAAAAAGAAATAAAAGGAATCCAAATCGGAAAAGAAGAAGTAAAGCTGTCACTGTTTGCAGATGACATGATACTATACATAGAGACTCCTAAAACTGCCACCAGAAAACTACTAGAGCTAATCAATGAATTTGGTAAAGTAGCAGGATACAAAATTAATGCACAGAAATCTCTTGCATTCCTATACACTAATGATGAAAAATCTGAAAGTGAAATTAAGAAAACACTCCCATTTATCATTGCAACAAAAAGAATAAAATACCTAGGAATAAACCTACCTGTATGCAGAAAATTATAAGACACTGATGAAAGAAATTAAAGATGATACAAATAGATGGAGAGATATACCATGTTCTTGGATTGGAAGAATCAACATTGTGAAAATGACTATACTACCCAAAGCAATCTACAGATTTAATGCAATCCCTATCAAACTACCACTGGCATTTTTCACAGAACTAGAACAAAAAATTTCACAATTTGTATGGAATCACAAAAGACCCCGAATAGTCAAAGCAATCTTGAGAAAGAAAAACAGAGCTGGAGGAATCAGGCCCCCGGACTTCAGACGATACTACTAAGCTACAGTAATCAAGACAGTATGGTACTGGCACAAAAACAGAAATATAGATCAATGGAACAGGATAGAAAGCCCAGAGATAAACCCATGCACATATGGTCACCTTATCTTTGATACAGGAGGCAAGAATATACAGTGGAGAAAATACAGCCCCTTCAATAAGTGGTGCTGGGAAAACTGGACAGCTACATGTAACAGAATGAAATTAGAACACTCCCTAACACCATACACAAAAATAAACTCAAAATGGATTAAAGACCTAAACGTAAGGCCAGACACTATAAAACTCTTAGATGAAAACATAGGCAGAACACTCTATGACATAAATCACAGCAAGATCCTTTTTGACCCACCTCCTAGAGTAACGGAAGTAAAAACAAAAATAAACAAATAGGACATAATTAAACTTAAAAGCTTTTGCACAGCAAAGGAAACCATAAACAAGATGAAAAGACAACCCTCAGAATGGGAGAAAATATTTGCAAATGAAGCAACTGACAAAGGATTAATCTCCAAGATTTACAAGCAGCTCATGCAGCTCAATATCAAAAAAACAAACAACCTAATCCAAAAATGGGCAGAAGATCTAAATCGACATTTCTCCAAAGAAGATATACAGATTGCCAACAAACACATGAAAGAATGCTCAACATCATTAATCATTAGAGAAATGCAAATCAAAACTACAATGCGTTATCATCTCACACAGGTCAGAATGGCCATCATCAAAAAATCTACAAACCATAAATGCTGGAGAGGGTGTGGAGAAAAGGGAACCCTCATACACTGTTGGTGGGAATGTAAGTTGATACAGCCACTATGGCGAACAGTATGGAGGTTCCTTAAAAAACCAAAAATAGAACTGCCTGCGAGTTCTATTCTGCCACAATACATAGGATTGATAGGGAACAGAAAACATGCATTGCAATATGTTTATCATAATTCATAATTCCACTCAAGATAATACATTTCTAACTAGCTTTGTAAGTACAATTTGTACTCTGTCTCTAGGGCATTTCAAGGCACTGGCCTTGAAAAATAACTCCAAGAACTGTTACATACAACCCACTCATATTTCTCTCATATGTCAGACAAAATTCACTTGAGTGTCAGTCAGTGAATGACAGTTTTCGAGCAGCTACTGGGTATAAAGTTCGGGGTGCATATTCTACCAACGACCATGGGACCATGGTACGGGCTTAGGATTTAACATGACCTTGGCCATCCTGCTTTAGTGTCCCAGATGGAAAGGACAGTCTACAATCAATAAACCCACTGGAACAGGACTGAAGAATGGCTCACTGCACTGATGTCCATCTTGGTTTTACCCCAATAAGAATGTCCTCTCAGGAACCTCTCCCACTTGACCAGCTTCCTGTCTTCAGGTCTGATAGGATCTGAATGCTGACTACGCTTTGGGATGGGGTTTTAAAGAAAACTCATAACATCATCAGGGCTTTGTGTGGACCTAGGGGCTGGGAGGGTACTTCACTCAGTGCCTGCTTCCTTCTTACCCTTGTTCAAACTTCCTGGTATTATTTATGCTCACCTTCCTCCTCCTCATGGGAAGTTCCTGGAAAGCTGGAACTGTGAATTTCCACTTCGGGTTTTCCCTTTCCACTTTTGGTTGCCAGAATAAGCTTGGTGCCTTGCACAAAGTTGGGTACTATTTAAATGCCTGCTAAACATTAATAGTTCGTGTTCTAACTAAAATATTGCTTATTTTGTTAACATATTTTAATTTAATTTATTTGATATTAAATGTATACTGAAATTTTCCTCTAGGTCCAACATTTGCAAATGATCTATTTGCTAAGGACTAAAATTCATTCATTTTCTTGGTTCAAAATTCATTGACAAAAATGATCAAATGATCCAAAGCACAAAGGGATATAAGTAAACACTGTTCCATTGGATATTGTCTACAGTAGCCAAATATTTTACTGGATTAGTAATCTTGTATAACATTGAAGGAATTCCAATAGTCAGAACAGTTAGTGCAATATGTCAAGGGCATAGTGACATGGAAATGCTTGTTCATACAGTCTATTAGGGGCAAGTTCCTCTTTCAAGTGAACGTGTAAATCTTAGTAAAGTCAGGGAGGGTGAACGCTTAAGTGGTTCTCCTTTCTCATTTTTTAAACAATGCATTTGACTACAAATAGCAAAATACATTGTGTGAGTGTTGGGGGGAGCAGATGTGAATTGAGAGATGGCGTGGGATAAGGCCCCCATACATCATCCTTGAGCTATTAAACTTGATATTTGCAGGATGAGGATCATTCTTTTTTAAGAGAAATGTCCCACATTTTTTTTCATCATTTCTTTCAAGGATATCCTTGGGTGAAGCATCACAATAGTTTTATTTATCATTGTAAGAAGTTTGAGCAACATTCCTTTTGGTAGCATACAGGGTTATAATTCAAAATAGGTGTTTACAGACGTCACATGTCTGGGTAAGTTTAGCAAGCCCGGTGAATCTGTAAGTCCCTGCACTCTGGTTCCCCTTTCAGAGTCCAGTGTGTTTCCTGCACACTTGACCTTTCTTGAGAAGGTTTCTACTACGAAATCCAGTTGTTCAGCTTCTTAATATTGTCACATGAATACGTACATATACACACATATATCTACATAATTCATATATATACCTCACTACTTTCCTTCAAACAAATTTAGTAGATCCATAAACCAAAACAAAAAAATTCATATTCTCAATATAAAAGAACCAAAAGTACCATTAATAAATTCTATTCATCAGTAGGGATTTGTTTGGGGGATGTTATGGTATAAGAAAAATATTTTTTAAAAACAAAATGAAAATTCCTGATGTAATGTTATTCTAACAAAAAAAATCATGAAGTAAACATTTGTATAATGCACTAAATTACCGTTTTAGACATAACCTTCTATATTTTGCACATACTATTGAAAACCTTTATACTAGTCAGTGACCAAAACCTACTGACATACATAAAACAGAAACAACCTTCTCTCACACACAAAACCCTCCAGGCCCCTGAAACATGCGTAGATTTTTATTTATTAAAGGGAACGCTTTCAGCTACAAAGCTGTGAACTGGCCATGACTGAATTTCAGTTTCAGCAGGAGCCCATCCTTTAAATAGCAGATGATGGACTCACAGGATCTTTCCACTGAATGTTTTTCTGAATCTCTTTCCTGTGTCTCAGGCTCTCTGCTGTAACCATACTCCTTGTATGATGCATCCAGTCCCAAGACAAGTAGATACTGAACCATAACAAAGTCCATTAACCTTTTCACCCAGCTCCGCAGGCCCAGCAGGAGACAAGAAAACAAACCGACAAATAACTCTTAGGAGTCCACGGCCAACGACCTCCTCACACCAGTCATCTCCACTTAACACTGGCCAACACAACTATGGATTAAAGCTCCAGCGTCCATCCTATAACCCCCACGTAACATGAAAGCTATGCCCAAGGGAAGAAACTCGAGGAGATGCCTGCCTTGTGACACTGCAGTTACAGTCGGGGAGGTCTGCGTCCACACAGCCGTCCTCTGCCATCCTCAGGGCACACAGATCTTCCGCCACCACCATGAAGTTTCCACTCGCAAAAGTCAGGTTTGCAGAGCAAAAGGCTAAATTCTGCGTGGGGATGAAAGTTTCCCCGGTCTGTGTATGGAAGTATGAAAATGCTCACTCCAGACAAATGTTGGTAAGTCTCTGCCTGACAATATGACACTGAGCAGTGAGTGACAAGTGGTCATGTTTCTAAATAAAACCTACATTCATTAACATGTGCCAGGCTTGATCTCCTGGAATGTAGGCCACGAGTGTAAGAAGGGAAAAGGCTCAGGGTAATCTGCTAGGAGGGGGAGGCTCCAGGTCTAAAGAAAGAAGGGTATCGAAAATAAGACCGGCTGCAGACACTCTGCCATTCTGGAAGGACCTTCGACTTTTCTCGCAGGCAGTTTAAGTTGGAAAAGATATTTGCAAAGATAAATGACCCAAATGCAAACAAGCAAAACCTCTACAAGTACGGTGCCAAACTGTAGTAGCAAAAAGGAGCAACTGCTTTTTTTCTTCAGTCTGATTTGCCAGTTAAGTGGTGTTAAGTAGGAGTTTTAGGGGCTGTTTGGGAAGATGGGATGGACAAGATATTCTGCGGGAAAGTGCTTGCTCTTCACCTTTAAAAAGACTATTTGAGCATGAAAAGTAATGAAGAAATACTATTCTCCTCTTACATAAACCTTTGTCCTTTTAAAAATAATGATATAAAGTGACAAAAATAACATGTTCATTTTAAGGTAATTTTAAAAAGGATCTGTTCATTTGCTTGGTGGAATCTCAGATAACTTTTTTTCTTTTGTGAATTTCAAGAGTTTCTAAATTTTCTGCACTGACTCTATATAAATTTCGTAATTTAAGCTTTTAAAGAAAATAAGCTCCCAAATTACTCATTACTGGTAATTTAATAAAAAATGACTAATGCTGTCTGCTTTAAATCCTTTTTGGATTTTAACATACATACACACAAATAAATTACAAATAAATAAATAGATAATGAACATTTGCTAAGTTTTTTTTTTTTTAAGGCCAATATGATGAATTGCAACTAAAATAAAACAAAGCATTTGGTTCTGGTTGTGTGAGTTGACTGCTTTTAAAATAGTAATACATTTTCTTTATGAAAGAAACAAACCTGCATTTTACATTTAAAAATATTCTAGACAACTTGGTTATAAATAAAATTATTTAAAAAATCCTGCTACTTAAAGATATACTATTGTGAATTCTTTATAAAACAATCACTCCACTGATATATTATTTTTATCAGGACTGTAAATATGTAAATTTGGCTAAAGGAATATATTGGTCATAATTCCATAACAGTAGACAAATTAGTTTTTTCTTGATTATGACTAACATTTAAAAAACTTAGATCTTTAAAAATTTTTATTGCCATTATTTCCTTAGTTTAATTCCCTTTTACTTTATATAGTTTTTCCCATGGGTTAATTTTTTTTTCCATGTTCATTATCCTTAGCACAATATATTTATTCTAATGAATTAAACATAAGGCAAGGCTTTAAAGACACAATTATTGTAGTACCAAAAGACGGCAATAATATCAATTTCCAGCAATAGGGAAAATACTGGATAAATCACGTTATATAAATGGAATGTGGAATGTTCTGTGGAATGAACTGTGGAATGCTCTGCAGCCGTCTAAAAGAATAAGACTGGCACATATAGCATTTTATAGTATACATGGTCCTTTCCCCTATGTTGTCTCATTGGAGATGCGGCAGTTGTTTTAATGAACATTTTGAAAATGAGGAATATAGGGCTCAGAGAGGTTATACAGTTAAGCCCTAGGTCACACAGCTGGAACAAGGTGAACTAAACCTAGGACTCTTGATTAGTTCTTGGTCATTTCCTTGCTTGCTGCATCAAAGAATTCCTGATCCTGGCTTGACTTTTCTGAATGGATCACCATGAGGTAATACCAGCCACAAATTCCAAGAATTAAGTTTTCTTTTTCCTCTAGTTTGGGCAGAACTCCCATTAGACTGAAACCCCTTCTGAAGGCAGCTGCTACAACTTTGCAAAGCCTTCCTTGTACTGCACAAGCCTCTAAACTCCCTCTGGGATGACAGCTGACATTTGTTGACTGAGCACTTCACTGGGCTAAGTGGTTTACAGGTACCACCTCATTTAATCCTCCTGATAACCTTTTACACCGTAATAAGTAATTTGCCAAACATCACAGTGTAGGTGAAGCAGAAACACCTTATAATTCAGGCAAAAGCCCTAAGCCCAGGCTCTGCTATATTCTTATCTGTATGTAGGGCACATTTCACGCACTATGTCTCAGATTGAGAAACTCAACAAATACTGGAGTGATAATTACATGCAAAGAACTATGTTAGGTTCTGGGATTACTGTGGCGATCAAGTTAGATACTTACATTTCAATAGAGGAAAGAAACTTTCAACAATCTATCACACGAGATATTTATTATAATCAAGAGAAATGCTATGGACTCTACAGAAAGCCTACTGAGCAGATAAGAAGAATCTAATCTAATCTAGAGAAAAGGAGGATCAGGAAGAAGAACTAGGGGCTGGCCTGGCCAGACAGAGGAGAGAGAGCGGGCAGCAGTAACAGAAAGGGGAAGGCCCTGAGGTGAGGAGTCACGTGTATCCTCACTTTATCTTTTACCCCTTTTTGGTTGGGAACCATTTTCTTTTTCATCTTTACATCCCAGAGGGGTGTCTGCAAACTATGTCTGGTCACCTGTTTTGGTAATAAAATGTTACTGGAACCTGTTACGCTTCTCTACACACTGCCTAAGGCTGCTTTTGTGATTCAATGGAAGAGGGCTTTGTCAGGGACTGTTCAGCCCACAAAGCCTAGATTATTTACCATATGGCCCCAAGCAGAGAGTTTGCCAGCTTCTGCCCTGTAGCAACATGCAGAGGAAGTACTTCATAAACAGGAGGCATTCCATAGTTTTTAAAAATTACATTTGTTTTTACTTTTATACAATGTTGAAGGGAATTATAATTAAAACACAGATTAAAAACAACCAGTCATAAGGGACCACATATTGTATGATATCGTGTATGTGAACTGTCCAGAACAGGTAAACCTAAACAGGCAGGAAGTGGATTAGTAGTTACCTGGGGCTGGAGGAAAAGGAGGGAGGGCAGAAAGGAAAAAAGGGGTTAACGTTTTTATTTGGGGGTGACGAGAATGTTTTAAAATTGATTATGGTGATGGATGCACAGCTCGGTAAATACACTAAAAATCAATGAATTGCATACTTTTGATATATGAGTTGTATGGTATGTGAATTGTATCTCAATAAAACTATTATTAAAAAAAAAAAAAGAACCAAATAACTAATGTGTGCTTCGTTTTTGGTGATGGGTATTTAGGTTTGGTAGAGGAAAGAAGAATGTCCTTATATTAGAGAGTCCAGTTAACTAAAAAAAAGTCATTTCAGCAGGGCAAACAACTTGAGTCTGACGTTCCTAGATACCAAGATGGGAAATGTTTAATAATGTATTCTCTATTATTAGAAGCTCTGAACTACTGATGCTAAAAGGCATTTTCTGTTAGTGCTAGGCGCTGGAAAAATTGCCATGTGAGTTTTTGCATAAGGTCCACTGATAAAATGAGAGCTAGAGTCCTCGAAGACAGTTTTACAGAAATTACAGTTACACCAATTTTTTTTTACAGAAATTACAGTTACAGTCAAATTATGTTGACTCTTAATGAAAGCTAAAGGCTCAGAAATGCTTTTAATTATCTAGGCCAGCACTGATCAACAGAACTTTCTGAGATGATGAAAACGTTCTGTGTCTGCAGTATCCAATAAGGTAGACAGTATCCTCGTGTGGTTATTGAGCATTGGAAATGTGCCTAGTGCAACTGACTGTAATTAAAATTAAATTCTAATTTAATTGGGGGCTTCCCTGGTGGCTCAGTGGTTAAGAATCCGCCTGCCAATGCAGGGGACACCCGTTCGATCCCTGGTCCGAGAAGATCCCACATGCCGCGGAGCAACTAAGCCCGTGCGCCACAACTACTGAGCGTGCGCTCTTAGAGCCCGAGAGCCACAACTACTGAGCACACGTGCCACAACTACTGAAGCCCACGCGCCTAGAGCCCGTGCTCCACAACAAGAGAAGCCACCGCAATGGAAGCCCACGCACCGCAATGAAGAGTAGCCCCCGCTAGCTGCAACTAGAGAAAGCCGGCGCACAGCAACGAAACCCAACACAGCCAAAAATAAATAAATAAAATAAAATAAAAATAAAAAATAAAATCAGATTGTTTAAAAATAATTCTAATTTAATTGTATTCCATTTCAACTCATTTAAATTGCCACATGTAGCTAGTGACTGCTATACTGAACTGAGTAGGTCTAGAAAGTATACTATAACATTATCCATTGAGCCCTAAAAGTAACTGAGCAAATTTTTTTGTTATCCTAAAAAGCTGACAATGCTTGGTGACAGTCAGTTTAAAAATTCAAAGCAAAACATATCTACTTTGTACTTAGAATGGTCTAAGTTAATCCACTAGTAATAGGAATCTGACTCAAAGTTATGCATTCTATTTGTATATAACAGGTTATTATCAGTGAATCTTCTTTCTTTTTTCCACCTTTCTGTTAGCTGGGAAGCTGTTCACCTGAAAACATGATCATCTTCAAAAATTACCTCTCCATTCCCAAGAGCATCAAAACAACATAAAAACATACAAAGGCATAAGTTACGTTCTGTTTCAATGAATCCATGTTAAAAAAATTTGGAAGAGGGAAGAGTAGTGAATGAGACTGAATCATAGAAACTTAGTATTTCAGCTGGCAGGTCATAGTTGAAGATGGGTGTGAAAGACAGTCATCGTGCCTGTGCACTAGCACAGGCAATAAACCAAAAAGTGGAAAGCAAATGTGATGGCTGAGTGTCATTTAGGAGAGGCTTCAAGGAACTATGAATCCAGTGTGGCATTAAACCTCAGGACAAATGAATGGTCAAAATGTCATCTGGTCTACGCTGGAAGGAGACAATTAGAAATGGACAATATATATATTACATCTGTGTATGATGAGATTCTACAAAAGTAGGAACATATGAGCATTTTAGTGACTAAAATGCAAGCCTGTGTACCCTATATTTAATTGATTCAAATTTACTAACGTGTCTTTGGAAAAATAAACTAAATAACACCTAGAAAATTCTTGATTGAAAAACGAGATAGAAAAGTTACAAATAAACATGACTTTGAGGAGTAAGCACCTAACTCATTTGATGTAACGCTGGCTAACAGCAGGGCATACACCAAACTAGCTGCTTGTGATTAAATTATATTAAATTAAATTTAAAACATTTTGACTTAGTACAACCCCATATTCCACACCACTGAACCAACTAAAAATTAGAAAAGGATATTAACTAGTTTAACTGGATTACATGGAAATGAAAGCCAATCCATGAGTCATAATCTGACTGAAAAAAATCCAGGGATGTTTACCAAGTGGGTGGCTTCCCTAAGAAGGGTATTTATAGCACAAAGGGCTAAAGCAGAAACTAACACACCATTGTAAAGCAATTATACTCAAATAAAGATGTTAAAAAAATAAAATTAAATAAATAAGGGCTTCAGTTCCTCCCTCTAAAATAAGATTTGGTTATCAGTGACTGAGAAGCGAGGCTAAACACAGCACTGGGGTTCTAAAATCTACCAATGCCTAAATACTTACAGTAGTTTAAGCTGCACCGTTAAGTTTCCATCTCTTTATAGTACTTTTACTAAGGCATTTAGCACATCATTTTACTGGATTTCTTCACATGTCTAAATTCCCACTATGAACTCCTTGAAGAAAGGGCCTCAGTCTTTGTACCTCCTATACCTCTCATAGTTGCTGTCAGTACTTCACAAAGGACTGGGAAATTAGATTGTAGAAATAAATAACAGAACCTGACTTCCTTTTAACTGCATTCTCTAGAACAGGGACAAAGAAGTCATAAGCTTGGCAGGTAGGAGCGTGTAGTATTCTAGGGCATGGGCTGTAGAGTCAGAGAATACAGACTCTGCCACTCAGCACATGCATGACCAGGGGCAAGTCTGAGCCTCAGCATTCCGCATCTGGAAAATGGGTATAATTATAATACCCACCTCAAAGAATGTTGTGAACAGCACACGAGAAGATGTACATGAAGTCTTTAGCATGGTCATTGCTACAAACTAAGGGTTTAGTAAATGTTAGCTATTATAATACTACCGTTAAACATTTTAAAAATTGGTAAACATTTATTCCATTTTTGTTTCATTCTCACTAAAACAAATTATAATCTCACCTTCTTAAATGAGACCCTCTTTGATAACTTCTTTATAGAAAAAGAAATATACTAAATGTTTTTAAAATCCACACATGGACTTGCCATGCCCATATGAAGTTTTTGTGGGCACACAGTATTCAAAAGGCACTATTTCATGTCCACCTTCATGCAGCATGGCTAAGGGAAATAATCCGGATTTTTAAAAAAGTGTATTTTGGGATAGCTCCCAAATGGCTGTGAATCAGAAGCATGTGTAACATTCCAACTCTCCTAACTGCCATAAAGAAGATTATCCATTCAAATATTCAAGTATTCATTCATACATTCATTCAAATATTTATTGAGCCCCAACTGCATTCAGGTACTGTTCTTGGTGCTTGTGATATACAGTGAACAGAATGGACAAAGATGCCTGCCCTCATGGAGGCTACATTCCAACATGAAGCAAAGTTCACCTCAAATAAAGCATCTACCTAGCCCTTCCCTTTAAAAAATAACCCTTATGTCAAATAACACAGTGCTTCATTCAATCATGTCAGATTTCTATATTGCTAGTAAAGATCCTTAGATACTTTTTCTTTTTGACTTTTATCCCTTTCATTCACCCTGCCCTTCCGCAACAGAAACTGAATGTAACATTCCTCAGATATGAGGTAGACACTTATAGCTATCACTAGAGCTAAGTACAAAATTACAGTAATGCAGCAGATTATTTTTACGTCTAAGCAGAATGGTAATTAGATTTATTCCCACATGTTGCTAATCAAAAAGACAGTAGGAATGTGATTATATATATATATGTATATATTAATTAAATATACTATATTTATATAATTATATATATATATATATATATATTTTGCCACTTCAGACAAACACACCCTCCACAGATACTGGTCAGCAGTTTCATTTTCTTCCTTATAGGAAGTTGAGTACTATGAAGCCCCAGAATAAAGAATTTTCTCTTGGGAATGGATTTTGTTTGGATATGACTTTCCCTCTTTCAGTTAAATGCAAACACCACTGAATTTATGAAATAAGAAGGAGAATTTTAAAGTTAACGAAAGTGACATTTATGAGACAAGCATGAACTAAAACGGTGGGATAAAGAACACAGAGATTTACTGGACGATCTTTAGCTGAAATGGAAGGCGGCCTGAATGCTTTGAGACTCTGCATGTGTGTCCTAGTGACGAAGGTCCTTTTTACCTGGCTGCCATGAGGTCCAGGAGGTGCTGCCATCGGTCATTGATCTTCCCGAGCTTGTATTCAATCTCAGATGCTTTGCTTTCATGGCTGGCTCGGGCAAGTCGTTCTCCCATTTGCTGGAGCTGTGTTTTGTTCTCTTGCGCAATGGCAATTTCCTCTTGATAATCCTGTGTAATAAATGGCAATCACAGAGGTCAGAAAGCATATTCTTGATGCATTCAGTCTGGCTCTACTAGAAACATGATAATTACAGTTTTCTACTGCTTGGAAATAGTTCGGGCATAAGGAACACTGTGTGAATATGAGTCCCAGTACACAAGAATTAGTGGTACCTGTTATTTTCGGTATGTAGGCAAAGTCCAGATTGAATTTTTATACAGATGTTCTTAAAGGAAATGGAGGTGCTTTCCATTTACTTAAAATGGGCATTAAAAAAAGCAATAAAAGTATATACATAGAAACAAAAGGCAAAACTTGAAGGATTTCAATGCTGGGAAGTTACGCCTTGTTGCTGTAATCACCAACCACGTGTTATATTTAGAATCAATCCTCATACAAATAGCTGACAAGACGCTAATAAGATGTGTGACTATGTGTGTATATGTAAATGTATATATGTATGTGTATGTCAACTGTTACTTGTGCAGAATGATTTAAAAGACTACTTTCATTTTAAAGAGCTGTCCTCTATACAGTGTCAATATTTTACAGCACATAAATCATTGGCAAATTAACTCTCAAGAACAATAACCATCTTAGAGGATCAATGGGTCTCAAACCTTCCTCATTTATCCAGTTTCTGTAGTAGCTCCTCTTAAAGTTTGTTTTAGGTAAGAAGGACAGGCTCTCAGTGTGGTCTATAGTAACAGAAAGGCCACTGAACAGTATGATTTAAGTGATGATGAAAGGACATCTCCCCCTGACCCCTACCTGTCCCCCCACCCTCCCCCCAGCCTCTGGACCAATTGATCCTCTTACTTTCTTGCCGTAGTGACAGCATCCAAACTTTAGGATCACCTTTTTCATTTCTGGCTTAAGCTCCTGTTAGGCAGCAAATATTTTTCTCAGCAAAATAATATACCAAGACAGATATTATAGGAATACGGATATCTTCACCTTCTATTGCTCTCAAGTTACCTTGGTAACAGGGTTACCCTCTCAAATCAGTTATCTAAGTAAAAAGGGCCCCAAAGAATGGATGGAGCCGGTGAAATTTTATTCTACTGCAGTTGTGAGTGCTTCCTCAGGCCCAGCACCTCCACCTACTCTCCTTTCTATGTTACTTCAAGCCCATGGGAGTCAAAGACCAATATACCAGGTCCATTTCTTAATAGTTATAATGTGTTATTACAAATTTGAGATGATATTACTGAGAAATGTTTATTTCAAAGGAATTATGCCAAGCTTAAAATAGTATTTATAGTAAAATAATACTCTTAGGTTGTCTTTTAAAGTACAACGTTGAGTGTTAATGCCAGTACGTACCCATACCATGGGTACAGTCTGTTTATTAATTTCTTTTTTCTAAGTTGTCAAAATTACCAAGCCTCCATGTTATCTTTCTTTACAAAAGAGATACCACATGGGGTAAGCTCATAAAGACTTTATTTTAAAGTCCATAACTTATTATATATACAGAATGGTATAGTTGATATTTTAAAAATTATTCCAAATGTTACCAAATAGTATAACAAAATTATCTGTGTGTCAAGTCCCCAAAATATGCATCTTAAATTTCATGATAAAACCAATCAGAGTATAAATGCATTTAATTAAAATTTATTCTATAGAAAACTTCACTATAATACCTATTATACATTAATCATGTCTGGTAGAACATTATCTGACACCCAGAAACCAGCAAAGTGCAGAGCTTTTAGCAGATGCTGAAATGGAATCTGTATCATCTCAGCCCACATTTTAAAGGTTTACAATAACAAATATACAAATGCTGATGTTTAGAACTTGCAATTTTAAGTAAACCTATAGAGTTATTCATATCACATACTGGCCCTGGAGTTTTTGTTTTTCTGTGTATATGCCCAAGCACGTACATGAGAGAAAAATAAACTCCAAAGCCAAGATGTAATATTAATAACTTTGTAGGTAAAGATATTTTTCCTAATAATTATTTCTTTTCATAATGAATGAAGCTATAATTCATTTATTCAGTAAGTAATGACTGAGTACTTATGAAAAGTCAGGCATTGCTCTGGTTGCAGGAGATACAGCAATGAACAAAACAGACAACGTCCCTGTTCCCGTGGGGCTTCACTGTAGACAGATAATAAACAAGTAAATCGGGAAAGTGCATTGTACTTCAGATGGTGATATGTACTTAGAAGAGATATAAAATTTAAATGATTAGTTGTTCAAAAACAGTGTGGAAACACCGCTGAAACCATCAAAAACATTTTTAAATGCTAGTAAATTTGACCAGTCCCGTATAGACATGAAAAACGATCTAGATCCATTTGAGCATATAAAATAGTTTAATAATCATACATAGCTTGAAATTAATATGGAGCTAACATTCTCAGGAAAGTCTTCATTCCTGTAACTGTCTATAAATCATGACTTACAGAGAAAATGTCAGTTTAATTGATCCTAGGAATTTTTTCTTTTAGTTCCTCTCTGGTGATTTTACCTCTTTAAAAACAAACAATAAATCAACTATACTTCAAATAAAAACAAAGACAACCAACACACATAAATAATTCCTGCTGAACAGGCAGATAAAATCTAAAAATACTGAACATTATCTATCAGCAGATAACCTGTTTCATCGCGAATTGAAAATATTCTATATATTTTGTATGTAAAGGAGGTCTTTTCAGTCAAGTTTATTTTATATTAAAAAGATAAAATGTTTATACTAGAGTGCTCCTTTCTCAGGAAAGCAGCTAGGAGTAAGGCCATCTTCTGTACCCGTTAAAAGAGCATCTAAGCACATGTAGCCACACATCCCATACCTTCCTGAGCTTCTCAATCATTTCTTCAATGAGAATGTCTCCATTCTGAGAAATTTTGCTTTCCATCTGAGTCAACCATTCACAAAGCTCCTTGTTCTTTTCACTGAAGACGGCCCATTCATTCAGTCTCTCACTTACTTGCTGCTGCCTTAAGGAGAGCTGAAAAGTTTAAAATGGGAGAAAATGCAAAAGGATAATCAGAGTGGAACTCATACCCTGAGGAAAAGAGCAAATAAACTCTGTTGGGTAGACTAAGATGAGCAGTAGCTGTGCATCTCTTTAGGCCACTGTTCCCTGAGGCCCAGTCCCAGGAGCTCTGCTCTAGCCTAGCGAGTTTCACACGTGGGAGACACTGAACCCGCTACTTCCCTCCCGAAGAGCCACAGGCACATTCACTTATTAGAGGTTCTGAACAGTCTAGCTTCTCGGGACTTCCCTGGTGGTGCAGTGGTTAAGAATCCACCTGCCAGTGCAGGGGGCATGGGTTTGAACCCTGGTCCTGGAAGATCCCACATGCCGCGGAGCAACTGAGCCCACGTGCCACAACTACTGAAGCTCACGTGCCTAGAGCCCGTGAGCCACAACTACTGAGCCCGCGAGCCACAACTACTGAAGCCCGTGCTCCTAGAGCCCGTGCTCCGCAACAAGAGAAGCCACCGCAATGAGAAGCCCGCGCACCACAGCGAAGAGTAGCCCCCGCTCTCTCCAACTAGAGGAAGCCCGCGTGCAGCAACGAAGACCCAACACAGCCAAAAATAAATAAATAAATAAATTTATTTTTAAAAAATCTAGCTTCTCACTACAGTTGGTTCTGTGCAGCTATGATACAGGATCATGGAATGTACGTTTACTAAAAAGGAAAGAAATAGGAAAGAAAAGAAGGAATAAGAAAAGGAGGAAGGTAAAGGGCAGAAAAAAAGAAAAGAAGGAAAGAAATACAAAAGAAGGAAGGAAAAGGGAAAAAGAAAGAAAGAAAAATGAAAGAAAAATCGGGAAGGAGGGAAGAATTAATTGAGCGTCAGGTGTCAGGACACAGTGGAGTGTCAGTGGAAAAGGCACAATCCCTGATCGGCTCTATCCTGATCACTTTACTTTGAGCAAGTTCTTTTATTTCCCTGCCTGCTTTCTATTTTGATTTTTGTATCTTTGTTTCTTTTCTTTTCCCTGTAACAGCTCTGCTGAGATGTAGTTTCCACACCATTTCCTGTTTAAAGTGTGCGACTCAGCTGTTTTCAGCATATTCACAGTTTCAAAGCCACCACCACCATCAATGCTATAACATGTTCATCAATATAAAAAAAACCCCCAAACCCCCTGTGCCCATCAGTACTCACTCCTTTGCCTACCCCTGCACCCTCCTCCCAACCTTAACCTACTCTCTATCTCTGTGGATTTGTCTATTCTGGACATTTCACATAAATGGAATCATTCGATGTGTTATCTTTTGTGACGGGCTCCTTTCACTTAGCATAATGTTTTTAAGGTTCATCCATGTTGGAGCATGCATCAGTACTTCATTCCCTTTTATTGCTGAACATATGTTTCCATATAGATATACCACATACTATTTATCAATTCATCTATTGATGGACATTTGAGTTGTGTCCACTTTTTAGCTATTATGAATAATGCTGCTATGAACATTTGAGTACAAGTGTTTGTGTGGACATATGTTTCATTTGTCTTGGGGCATATACCCAGGAGTAGACTTGCTGGGTTATATGGCAACACTACAGATTGTTTTGTAAAGTGCCTGCGACATTTTACATTCCCATCAGTAGTAGGGTTCCAATTTCTCCACATCCTCACCAACACCTGTTATTATCTGTCTTTTGGATTGCAGTCATCCTACTGGATATAAAGTGCTATCTCATTGTGGTTTTGATTTGCATTTCCCTGATGGCTAATGATGTTGAGAATCTTTTCATATTCTTGGCCATTTGTATGTCTTCTTTGGAGAACTATCTGGTCAAATTTCTTGCCCATTTCTTAATTGGATTGTTTTTTATTATTGAGTTTTAATAGTTCTTTATACAATATAGATACAATACGCCTGTTTTCTTATCTCTAGGTCTAGAACGATCCTTTCCAGAATTCTAAAACTTTCTGACATCATAATACTCTTGTCTTTGCAGTGCTGGTTGAGATACTAAGGAATGTTTCTTGTTGAGCTAAACTGCACGTTAGCAAAATAAAATGAGATTTGAGTGGTAAGAAGACGATCCATTTTTGCAGACATTCTAAACAGTCATGTTGATAATGCTAGACATTCTGCCATTCATCCCACCACGTTAAACACCTGAGTTTCAATTTTCCTTTTTCTGGCAATACTTTATTATGAAAAACATCAGACATACAGAAAAGTTGAAGGAATTGTATGGTAAACAGCTATGATATACTCCCTAGACTCTAATACTGTTAACATTTTGCTACATTTTGCTTTAACACATATATTCCTTTATCCATGGATCTATTTTACTCTTCAATGCATTTTGAATGAATTTCCTTTTTTTAAATGAAAATGAAAATATTTCTAAGGTGTTATACACTTCCTAGTTAGCAATTCTGCCTAGGGTTAGCTCTGTTAATGATTAGGTAAATAATATTCAAGGTCCCTCACAGCCCCAAATGTCTGTGATACTACATCCTAGAAAAGAGTGGGAATTAATCACATGAAAAATAATAAAATACCTAGGAATAAACCTACCTAAGGAGGCAAAAGACCTATACTCTGAAAACCATAAGATGCTGATGAAAGAAACTGAAGACTACACAAACAGATGAAAAGAAATACCATGGTCTTGGATTGGAAGAATCTATATTGTTAAAATGACCATACTACCCAAGGCAATCTACAGATTCAATGCAATCTCTATCAAATTACCAATGGCATTTTTCACAGAACTAGAATAAAATAATTTTTAATGTGTATGGAAACACAAAAGACTCTGAATAGCCAAAGCGATCTTGAAAAAGAAAAATGGAGCTGGAGGAATCAGGCTCCCTGACTTCAGACTATACTACAAAGCCACAGTAACCAAAACAGTATGGTACTAGCACAAAAAACAGACACATAGATCAATGAAACAGGATAGAAAGCCCAGAAATAAACCCATGCACCTATGGCCAATTAATTTGCAACAAAGAAGGCAAGAATATATAATGGAGAAAAGACAGTCTCTTCAATAAATGATGCTGGGAAATCTGGACAGCTACATGTAAAAGAATGAAATTAGAACATTCTCTAACACCATACACAAAAATCAACTCAAAATGGATTAAAGACCTAAAGATAAGACTGGATACTAAAAAACACCTAGAGGAAAACATAGGCAGAACACTTTTTGACATAAATCACAGCAATATCTTTTTGGATCCATATCCTGGAGTAATGGAAATAAAAACAAAAATAAACAGATGGGACCTAATTAAAAGCTTTTGCACAGCAAAGGAAACCATAAACAAAATGAAAAGACAACCTACAGAATGGGAGAAAATATTTGCAAACGATGTGACCGACAAGGGATTAGTTTCCAAAATATACAAATAGCTCATACAGCTCAATATGAAACAAACAAACAACCCAATCAAAAAATGGGCAGAAGATCTAAATAGACATTTCTCCAAAGAAGACATACAGATGGCTAACAGGCAATGAAAAAATGCTCAACATCACTAATTATTAGAGAAAGGCAAATCAAACTACAATGAGGTATCACCTGACCCTGGTCAGAATGGTCATCATCAAAAAGTCTATAAATAATAAGTGCTTGAGAGGGCATAGAGAAAAAGGAACCCTCCTACACTGTTGGTGGGAATGTAAATTGGTGCAGCCACTATGGAGAACAGTACGGAGGTTCCTTAAAAAACTAAAAACGGAGTTACTATATGATCCTGCAACCCCACTCCTGGGCATATATCTGGAGAAACCTCTAATTTGAAAAGATAAATGCACCCCTATGTTCACAGCAGCACTATTTACAATAGCTAAGACATGGAAGCAACCTAAGTGTCCATCAACAGATGAATGAATAAAGAAGATGTTGTGTGTGTGTGTGTGTGTGTGTGTGTGTATACACACACACACACACACACACAAACACACACACAATGGAATATTACTCAGCCATAAAAAAATAATGAAATAATGCCATCTGCAGCAACATGGATGGATCTAGAGATGATCATATTAAGTGAAGTCAGACAGAGAAAGACAAATATCATATGATATCACTTATATGTGGAATCTGAAAAACTGATACAAATGAACTTATTTACAAAACAGAAATAGACTCACAGACATAGAAAACAAACTTATGGTTACCAAAGGGGACAGCGGGCGGGTGGGGGGAATAAATTAGGAGTTTGGGATTAACATATACACACTACTATATATAAAATAGATAACCAACAAGGACCTACTGTATAGCACACAGAACTATAATCAATACCTTGTATAACCAATAATGGAAAAGAACCTGAAAAAGAATACATATATATTCTGAATCACTTTGCTGCACACCTGAAACTAACACAACGTTGTAAATTAACTACACTTCAATTAAAAAAATGGTTAAAAAAATACTGAAGAAGTTCTCTCAAAAAAAAAATTAAAATGTTGGGAATTAGACTACGAGCCCAGGATACCTATACCAGGGCCAAGCTTAGTGAGCTGCCTCGATGGCAAACCCCATAACCCGCCATAATTTTTGAAATGCCACCATTAGAAATTCACTCTTTTGAGTTAATATGATCTTTTAAAATAAAAATTTCTCTGGGTAGAGTGACACTGATTAATCCATTAAGTATTTCCCCATTAGTATAATTCAGTTTACCATGAATTTTTCTTCGAGGCAGAAAAATACAGAACAACAGTGCATTTACTTGGTGTGGGTATTGATAGGAATGAGAAAAACCAAGAAAACAAGACTAAAAGTTTTGGAGACAAATTTCACCTACGTTAAGCTCTACCAAGACAGCACTGAAGAGCACAGTCCGTCCAGCACCATTTTCCTCTCAATCTCTGACAGCAGAGTGTCATCTGATCTGCTAAGATTTTGAACTTTCTCGTGGATATGACTTTCTTTTTCATTCACAGAGCAGCAGAGTCAGGCTGGTATTAAAATTCTGCTTCGATTGATGTCCAAGCTGAAACTATATTTTCACAGTTGAAACTGCCTGAAGCAACTGTTTTCCATGCAAAGGTTAGAAACCCCTGCCTTTCAGACTTCAGGCTAACAAGTCTTGCTATGTGCATCGCCTCTCTGCCTCTTCCCCCAAATCTTGGCCATCAGCAAGAATAAATTCTAGGGCTTTTCTCAACCACATCACAGAAAAATATTATTACTTTGAGGGGTTAGGTATTACTCTGATTTCAGAGACAGGGATAGAGGAGATCAGACAAATTTGAGGCGTTTGTTTATATCAATACAAAATAGAACCAGCAAAGGGATTCCCTGGCGGTCCGGTGGTTAGACTGGAAAGACTCCACGCTTTCACTGCCGAGGGCCGGGGTTCAATCCCTGGTTGGGGAACTAAGATCCTGCAAGCTGCACGGCATGGCCAAAAAAAAAAAAAAAAAAAAAAAAAGAACCAGCACCAGCAAAGCCTGAGTCTTTGATACAGGTTGTAACGTAACATTATGATCAAATATCCAGAGGCAGATGAGGTTCAAACACAATCTCCATCACTTACTAATGGTATGACCAGGGCAAGGTTACTCATCTTTCTTAAGCTTTACTTTTGTCATTTGTAAATTAATCTTTCATTTGTTCTAAAATTCATTAAACAAATGTTTATGGTTTGCAGTAAACATGTGTCTACTATGTGCCATGCACAGTCTTATGCACTGGAATACTGTAAGCTCATAATAGAATATATTCTTCAAACAAGAAAATAATTTTAGAAAGTGACCGGTAGATCCTAAAGACTTAACAAAAGTTCAGTCTACTTAACTATATATGACAACAGGGCATCATTTACGTTTTTAATATTTTTTTCTCCTGACGCCCATGTATTCAATAAGCAGCTTAAATATATATTTCTAGTCTTTCTCACAATCCATGCAAGTGTTGCTTTCATTTCATTTGCTCATGTAGAGCAACAGTTGAAAGAAGAAACAGGTAGGCCACAAGCTCTGGTTACAAACTGGCGCCCAAAGCTTTTCAAAAGATTTAAATTAATAATGGGGACCGAATTTTCCTTTTGGTTTGTAAAACTAATATTTAGGCTGTACGATAAGTGAACTTTACTGTCGTTGTCTTTGAGTTCAGTGGAAACCCTTACATTACTTATCAGTTTAGCACATATTTACGTTTTCTCAAGGGTATAAACACGCTGCACTGCCAACAGCTGACAAACACCAGCTAAAACCTCCAGAGCGTGAGGCAGCTGAACAGGAAACACATCCTCTTCTGCTTCAAATATTTTTACCATGACAATTTGAAAGAACACCGAGCAATTACAATGATGATATATTTATATCTCAACTGGAATTACACACAGCTCTACAAACCAAAACAGGAATAAAAGCAAATACAAGCCACGGCTGTACACAGGCACAACAAACCATTTGGTGAGTCTCTCTGAAGACAGGATGCTTTTCTCCATTATCTCTACTCTGCGACGCTTATGTACAGTGCGGCCTCCTCCTCCTTGCCTGCAGCCCCAGTCAATCCGGACCTCTGACCGATTGCTTCTACTGGAATATGAACACACTACTTGGTCTTTAACAGAGGGATTATGCCATGTTTCTCTAAAGTTTTTAACTTTTAAAATGAGACATAGGCACAAGCTCGTTTCCTTTTGCGGTTTCATACTTGACAGAAGTTCTCCGGAAACACTAACTCAAGAAGTAGTAACTGGTCTATATTTCTCCTTACAGTTATACCCTGACACCATTGGTATGAATACACATGACTAAACTCTCACTGGTTTAAATAATGTTGTTTAGACTGAAGTAATGTGAGACAAGTATGCTTTAGCTTCATGCCTTAACACACTCAATATAGAAAGTTTCTAGAAACACTATGTTTCTGCTTCCTCTTTCTTTTTTAACTTGTCTAGTCTACTCACAGGTGCAAGGTATTAATCTCTTTACAGCATGTTACATGATCAACAGGAGCTTTCAAAATGTATTTCTAAACAGACTGTTGCCTAGATATGTTTAAGTCTGGTAAGCAATTTTACAACATATAAACTTTTTTTTTCTTTTCTCCTTTTCTAGCTTTAGTGAGATGTAAGTGACGAATAACAGTGTGTAAGTTTAAGATGTACAACATGATGATTTGATATTCATATGTATTGTGAAATGATTACCACAAGGTTAATTAACATCTCTATCACCTCACATAATTACCATTATATGTTGTGTGGTGAGAACATTTAAGATCTACTCTCTTAGCAACTTTCAAATATATAATCCAGTCTGTTAACAATAGTCCCCATGCTGTACATTAGATCCCTGGAACTTATTCATCTTGTAACTGGAAGTTTGTGTCCTTTGTACCTGGTGGCATTCTCACATAGTACCAGTTTTCCTAAACCAAAAAGTATTGCATAATCATAATCTTCTTACCCTCCTAAATATTCAGAAACCTTTTCATTATTTTACATTTAGAGGAACATAAGATATAAAATAATATCCTAAAGTCTTGTCTTAATAATCAACAGTAGAAACACTCAGCTGTTTTAGGCACTGGAGATGCAAAGAAAGGGTTTGTCCTCAAGGGCTTCATGGTCTTGAACTCAAGTCACAGGCATTAAAAAAGAAGAAGGAGAAGGAGAAGAAGAAGAAGGAGAAGGAAGAGGAGGAGGAGGAGGAGAAGGAGAAGAAGGGGAAGAAGAGGAAGAGGAAGAAAAGGAAGAAGAGGAAGAAGAAAAAGAGGAAGAAGGAGAAGGAGGAGAAGGGGAAGAGGAAGAGGAAGAGGAGGAGGAGGAGGAAGAAGAAGAAGAAGAAGAAGAAGAAGAAGAAGAAGAAGAAGGAGAAGGAGAAGGAGAAGGAGAAGAAGAAGGAGAAGGAGAAGGAGAAGGAGAAGAAGAAGAAGAAGAAGGAGGAGGAGAAGGAGAAGAAGAAGAAGGAGGAGGAGAGGAAAAAAGGAACAATGCACTGTCACATGATGGCATAGACCAAAAGGGAAACAGGCGTTCAGAGTAATAGAGGTCTGAGCATTTCAAACAATGGCATCACAAGAGTACTGGAATGCAACAGAAGAGGATAGGTTAGAAAATCAGAAAGCAAGGAATAGTCTAGGCAGGACGTCTAGACAGGAACAACGGCCTGAGCAAGGTCTTGGCGTAGAGAAGTTCATGGTAGGTTTGGGAAGGAGACGGAAGCCAATATCTAAAGTGTTATCTCTCTGAAAGCTTCACAGACATCAATTAGCTAGAGAAATGGATCTAGTCTAATTCACTTCACATAATATGCTAAAAAGTACTGAGTCAGCAAGTAGTGCTAGACTTTTCCCAATTTTAAGAAAAACAGATGACTAAAGCTCACAAGGGTAACTGAACATTGCTGTGGGCATTTTCCAATATCTGTACCCACCAAATAGCTTTCATTTATATATGCTATGATAAAATCTTTACATCAAAAAGTCTACGCTAATTTACTGGATAGTATTGATTTTGGATTGAAGAACTCAGAAAAGGATAAAGTGTGATAAACATCATCACACTCCATGTAAGTTTCACACTGTGTTCACTGAGAATATAGAACTCTGGGGAAAGCAGCTAAATTAATTTTGAATGCAAATCATTAACATATTTATGAAAATCATCTCTTACAATTATTTTTTTTAAAAGCACACACACACACACACACACACACACGAAACTGTTCACACATTGACCAAGTGTGCTCCAGAGTTTTTCTCTAGTTCATCCTTCCAACACCTGCTTTTCCCCAGCCAGGTCCTCTCTCTGCTCTATTCCTGTGCCTTTTTCAAGCTGCAACCTTGTCTAACACATCCACTTTCTCCCTCTACACCAAGCTGTCTCTTCCACTCTGATCTCAGCACTCAATTCTAGATTTATCCAGTTCAACAAGCATTTCCTTTATTCTCTGCCATCCACACTGCCCTTAGTTTGTAGGGACATCTACTGTAGCTCGTGAAATTCACAATAATTAATGTGAATGATTCACTTAACAAATATGCATCATAACCTATTTTGTGCCAGGCAAGGCAATCGAAGTACAGGAAGCAACATGACAGCAGGAACACGGTTCCTGCTTCCTGGAGGGTATGATCTCAAGGCTATGAGTCGGAGCTATTCTTCACTTGCGGGCCTATCTGTGATTCCTCTTTGCCTCAAATGTCCTCTCCTTGCTACCCCAGCAATCTTTCCCTTTCATTTCCAAATCAAAACCCAATCTCGGATCTCTTTTAAGGTATTGTGCACACAGAATGTACTTACTAAATAAATAAAGTATGGCTAAAAATGCCATACACCCATGAATTATGAAGAAACAACTATGGTAGATCAACAGCAATAATAAATGTTAAATGTACAAAACCACTCACAGCATTAGCTACGACTGCAAATAAAACCTTGTTTTTTCATGTTTAAAGTAAGAAAGAGACCACCAATATCTACCTAGCAAAACCACATCTATGAACCACAAAACTGTATTTCCTCTTTAAAATATTTTGACAGCCAGTAAAAGAAAGGGCAAGAGAATCCAGTTTGGATACACTTAAAATATAGTGTTAAGATATAATTGTCTTAATCTGAAGCATTCTTATAATAAGCACAGTGTCTTCCTCTATCCAAATGTGGACACAGCCACAGACATTCCAAATCATCTTCCAGTTCTCTGCCTTTCTGAGCAGATACTGAGTCTAGAGTTTGTCTCACCTGGTGGCACAGTTCTTCCCACTGCCTTTGCAGAAGCTCCATGCGTTCGTTAAGGATGGAGATATCGTCTGCACTGATGCAGGCACAGACAGCATCCTTCAGCACCGTCAGCTGTGCCAAGTCATCTGTCCAGCTCCCAACTGCATTTTCCAATTCCTAGATTTAAAAAAAAGCACAAAACTTGAATACCCATGGGCATCTATCATCAACAATTTCTGAAGTGTATTGGGAATCCCCTCTTGATGTCATTACATTTCCATCCCATTCTATCCAACTTGGTAGCTACTTTATTTGCTTCCTACATAATCTGATAATTTGCCAAGTTCTTCTTATATAATACCAGGTTGCTTGCAGAATCTTTCCTAATGGGAAATGGAAATCTAGTTGCCATTTCATTGATCTTTTCTGATCGTCTTTTCTAGTTCAAGGTTCATCACTGCATTGATCTTCCTTACTTTTAAACCAACATTACCTTTGTCCCAAGTGACTGATCATGTTAATGAAATATTTAAAAAAAAAAACCCAAACTACTAGATTTAACTTTCATGTTCAAAGACTATCAATTGCTACATCTGTGATACAGATTTACAATGTAGTAGCTGAAAGGATCAGTTGCCGTTATTACTCAATTTAAAACAATGGACTGAATATGTTTTCTGCAGGAGAAGAGATTTCTTTAAGTTACTGGAAAAAATATGTATTTTCTCCTTTGGGGGAATGATTTAAGGAAAAAAATCCAATATTTGCATGAGTTGACAACAGTTTTTGCAATGCTTTGAACAGATGACTAGTTTTACAATTTGTATAGCTCTTGCTTTTTGCCAGCTGTTGATGTTTTTAGATTCCAGCTAATTTTGCACATGAATAGAGTATTTCACATGGCTTTTTCCCTCTCTTTTTGTCTCTTCATACAGGAGACAAGTTTCCAAAGGCAAAGGCAATTAATGGTACTGTCTGAGGCTAACTTCTCAGGCAATTTAAGCAAACTAGGTTATAGCCTGAATTTTCTAGGTAATTGCTTTGTTTTGCTGCTAAGGTGGTTTGCAGAAGAGTAGCAGAGAGCTGGACCAAAATGCATCCTTCTATTCTCCAAACTTAATAGCAGGCGTGTTTGTAACTGTTGTGTATTTTGGGAAATGAGGTCCCATGGTAACAGTATTTGGCTGAAAGACCAAACTATCTGGGTGTATTAAATACGCAGCATTTCTGCTTATATCCGTAGACATATTAAATTGTCATATCAATGTAAAGATTTTCCTCTTTTTATACCAATTTTCAACTCCCACCCCCCCAACTCAAACATCAGATTTGGTGTATGGGTTAAAAGAGAAACACCACCTTCAGAAACCAACTGTTTCAGACTCACAGACTCTATTTTAGATGAATGTGTGTGGTAAAAATATAGCCTTTGGGTTCAGGAAACCCTGATATTTACTAAGTTTGAAAAGTTACTGAACTTCTAGCTGCCTCACTTTTCACATCTGTAGAAGGGAAATAGCAGACTGTCCTCATGAGCTTGCGTTCATGCCAACTAAGATAACACTGGTTAGTCACTGACACATAGAAGGAGCCCAGTAAATTCCCATTCTTGCTTGTTGAAAAGTTTTCTTTAATCATTTGTCATAAATTCACAGGCACAGACTTAAAACAAATTCTTTTTCATCTTTGCATACTACTGAATTTACACCTCAAGATAGTATTTCTCTCCCTTGCCATCCATGACATAAAGTATACTACCTTTTCATTTTCCTAAATCTGCTTCTTTCAAATTTCAAAGATCATCCTTACATTTTAATAATGAAGAAAATTTCTTATATCCACCCTTTTCATGATTTCCAGACTTCTTTAAAAATTAATCTTTCTTAAAGGCTTACAGCTTCTTAGCCAAAGTGAAGCAGAGAACTTCTGATCAAAATCCAAATCATTTAAGTCTGTGTGAAGTTTTAAACAGAATTACTCCAGTGCAGTAATTTGCCAATGACTTGGAGAACACGAGGACATATCATTTGGGGAAAAAAGCATTTTTTTTTTTTTATATACTTAGATATACTTCTTTTTTTTTTTTTTAATAATTCTTTATTTTATTTATTTATTTTTGGCTGTGTTGGGTCTTCGTTTCTGTGCGAGGGCTTTCTCCAGTTGCGGCAAGCGGGGGCCACTCTTCATCACGGTGCGCGGGCCTCTCACTATCGCGGCCTCTCTTGTTGTGGAGCACAGGCTCCAGACGCGCAGGCTCAGTAATTGTGGCTCACGGGCCTAGTTGCTCCGCGGCATGTGGGATCTTCCCAGACCAGGGCTCGAACCCGTGTCCCCTGCATTGGCAGGCGGATTCTTAACCACTGTGCCACCAGGGAAGCCCGAAAAAAGCATTTTTAAGGGTAGTTGTGATTTTGTCTGCATACTGCTCAGCAGAGAACTGCTATTCAGGCACTCCACTTGCCTACACAGGAGTGAATGGAACAGATCCTACAGACACTAAATCATGTTGGTCTCAGTGAGTGCCCCATGCCGGGAGGGGTCTGTATTAGCTTCTGATTTGTTTCCAAGTGCCATTTGAAGTGTTGATCATAACCTTTAAATAGCTAGGGCCCTGAGTATCTGAAGGACTGTGTGTCTCCATGCGGTAACTGAAATCAGCTACTTGTAGTTCCTACTTTTCTTACAGGAAAGGGCCTGGAGGGCAGCGTGTGTTTCTCCAAGGGCCATCGTCTGCAGAATTTCCAGGCTGCTGACCCTCACTCTTCTTTCTGTGAACTAGACTCTTCTAGAATGACTCTCCAGTGTGGACACTTTAAAAAGATTGTCTTTATTGCTCTTAACCTAGTTTTTAAATATTCTTTAATGTTGTGTTTTACATTTTCATTTACTTACTGAAGGTAATCCATAAACTAGTCTACAATTTCATCGACTGCAATAAATCAACAGCCAAGTTTCACCAGAGTTGTCTGCCCTAATGCAAAATACCAGAAACTTGCACCTACATGCAGACATTCATAGGAGCTTGACTGAATTATGTGTTCAAAGGCGTTATTACACTGGAAGCCCAAGTAGTTGACAGTTAGAAGCTCCGTCCAGCGATTTACCTTGCCACGCATCTGCTCCGCGTGGAGCTCTTCGTGGTGATCTGGCAGAGGTTGGGAAAGCCTCTTTTTGAAGGTTCGTAGTTTCTCCAGAGAATCAGCTATTCCGTTCTCACATTTTTCCCAGTCCTATAATGGGAAGCAAAAGAAATTTCATGGATTTTTAAGGAGCAGGAAGTTGGAAAATAAGAAAAACTCTCTTCTCAATTCCCAGAGAAAGAATTAAAGTTACACTGATGAATACTGTGAAAGCGCCCACACCTACGCTATGGGGTGGGGAGCGTGGGAAGAGCTGAGTTCTAAACTGGACAGTTCTCATTATCTGGGTGACTGCAAGCAGGTTATGCACTACGTGTTGCTTATGAAAACGGAAATGATACAGACTCTCTATAATTGTATTAAAGGATTAAAGGAAACAATGGGTGTCAAGACACCAAGTACAAGACACCCAGAATATTATGGGTACTCAAAAATGTACCTGAATCCAAATCTATCTGCAGAGGTGAGAGTATGAACACAGTACTTTGCCTCTTTCCTAACTCCACTCGTAATGGCACTAATGTCTACACTATCTCAGTGCACTAAAAAGGATAGAAAAGAGGATATGAAATCTCTTTCAGGGTGAAAATACATATAGATAAGAGAAGTGACATGAAATGTAAAAATAATATAACCCTGACTCTGATTCAATTCAATATATAAATAGTATGAGCCACTTAGATTTGAATTGTTACAGAAGTAGAAACACATAACTCTAAAAAGCATGGCATTTGACTGGCTTTCTCTTGATAGTACTGAAACATATGTAACAAAGGGCTAAATGTGTAAAACATAAAAAAAAAACCTATCCAAAGAAAAAAAGTACAGGAAGAAAAATAATGCACAATTTTTAAAGTGTACACCTTATATGCCAGCTACTGATAAGTGTTCTGAAGAATAGAATGGTGGTGTGGAATGTGGAGATCCCTATGTACTGACAAAAGAAAACATACATGATGTGCTTGTGTTTTGGAAGATTACACACCAAAGGTAACAAGAGTTCCCTCTGGGGAAGATACTAGGATTTGGGTGGTGGTGTAGGGGAAATTTCATTTTTTACTCTCTATGCTTCAATTATTATCTACATTTTTTCCAGATACATGTATTTCTTATGTAATTAAAAAAGAAAAGAAAAAAATGAGAGGAACCATGATGGAGACTTTATTCTTTACAGCACCCTATCCCTATCTACAAATTAGCCCACATCTGGTGTCTCAGTGCCAGTTAAATTCAACTAAACAAATCTCCTTCATTTTGTCCAATACCTCCCATTCCTGGCCTCCCCCTCCCTAGTAACCCTCCCCTCAACTTAAATTACTGAGCTCCAAAGAGAGACAACTTGAGTTGCTTTTAGTAGTTAGCCTGGAGCCAAATCCTGCTGCATTTCCCTTCATATTATCCCTTTCATCATCTTTTGTCACCGGTCTTTTCCTGTCTAGGTTCTTTCTATCTTCTCTCCCGATGCCTTATTTTCAGCACAGCAACGCACGATGCTATTACAACTGTCTTCTTTAAGAAGTGTTGGCTACAGTGCCTCCCTGCTCATAATGTCTTTTGGTTTCTAAATAAACTGAGAGTTTGGCCCAAAGTTCTCATTTCTCTTTAAAATTCCTTCGAGGAACTTCCTAGAGTACATAACCTCATTCCCTCTTCCCATTCACCAGAAAGAACAAAAACAAGACCCCAAAAACAAAAGCCCCAAATGTCTATTTTGGACAGATTTGTTCCAATTCCGCTTTAGTAAAAGATCTCGGTGTTCCCAGGCTACTCTTAGTTCATCAACGCTAAGCATAGTGAGGGTAGACAGAATATCCTCTTTCTGCTTAAACTGAACAACATTCTCAATGAAATCATCACACACTGAAATCTCTGAACACGCAGGCAAGAAATGTTCATTGATCTAAAAGAGAAAAGGTCAGCTTTTTATTCTTCCTAACGAAAGTAAGAGGCAATAGTGAAGCGGGTAAACATGCAAGGCATAGAATTATAATGACTATTTTTGGCATATTTACTCAGCATTTAATTAAAAGCTAAAAATATGTAAGCTTTATAGCTACGGTGAAAAGATACAGTAAAACGAGGCTGTATAAACATTAGAATTCAGCTCCATAAATTCCTTTTTAGGCAAACAGGATCTAGTGTATGATCCAAAAGAAAATAAAACTTTAACAAGAGAATAGGGATTCCCCTTTCCAAGGATGGCTTAGATTCTGAAGCTATAACCAAGTCTTTTTTACTACATGAATTATAAGGAAATAACTAAATGTTATGGTCTGCAAACATCTATCAAAGTGGATGTTTTATACACCAACAAATAGACTAACAAGAAAAGCAAATGTAGTGACTCAGCCATCTCGCCTTATTAAGTCTTAGAAATGTGTCCAAAAACCAATCACAAATAAAGAAAAAGATATGATTAACATGTTCTCTGCAGAATGATTTACAATGTTTTTAATCCTTTCCTGAAAGCAAAAAAAGAAAAAAGAATCAGGCATATCGTATTACTGATGAATTGTGCTGTGTGCAAAAAAATGGTTCTCTAACATATGCTGGGTGGCATTTTTGATTGATTGCTTCCTACACAGAAGGTGATATATTATTTTTTTTTTTCAGCATTTTATTTTATTTTTATTTTTTTTTAACATCTTCATTGGAGTATAATTGCCTTACAATGCTGTGCTAGTTTCCACCGTACAACAAAGTGAATCAGCCACATGTATACATATATACCCATATATTATTAAATAAAATTCAGTAGAATAAACCCAATGAATATGCCTACTTTAAGCATTAAAAGAAGCAAAATGTGTTTCATTAGCTTTAGTTATTACCTTTGATCCAAAAAGTGACAGGCCAAATTTAATAGATAATCTTATTGAAGTGTTGGTGATTATCAACATATATAAAACTTCAGTATTTAGTCATGTTCAATTTCAAAATGATAATAATATAAACAATAATAATTACCATCATTTAGTGAGTACTCAGTATGTACCAGGTACTTTGATACATGATTTACTGCCATTATTTCATTAAACCCTCACAATGCCCTATGAAAGAGATGTAGTCATACCCACTCTACAGATGAGGAAACTGAGGCTTTGATAGGTTGAGTTAACCAGGTTACTTGGTTTCTTAATGGTTTTAACTTGGGTTTACCTGAGTTTAGAGTCTATGCCTTAATTCAACTGCTGCTTTAATCGTGTCTTATGCAAGGAATTGGAAAGTGAGGGAGAAAAGCATATTGTGGGAGGTCTGCTAAACCTACATTTCCCTAAACTTGCTGTGTGATCAGCCTGCTATCTGTATCCAACTAGAGGCTTAATATACCTCCTGGAGATTTTATCTCATAGCAACTTGCTTGGATAAGCTAAGATCAAATCAAGAGTATCTTCTTGGATAGGTTTTTCCCTGCTATAAAAGAAGAGACATCAATCTTGAAAACCACTTTAGAGTCTTAGATTAGGGAGTGGAATCTACTCTTTGCATTCTTGTCTAGATTTATAAAGTCATCTCATGGTTTCTGGCTTAGCACTGGCCATGAATCAGAATTCATTGCTTGGATAGTCTTACTAGACTTAAAACTACTTTGTTGGGGGATTTTCCTGAAAGACCACCTGCTGAAAATTGGGAAACTTTTCTAGTTCATGCAAGACAGGACAACGTCCTGAACAGGACACAGGGGATCAAAATACTGCAGGGTCTGACGTAACGATCTGCATTATTTGATTCACAGGATAACAACGTTGAGGAAGCAGCACAACTATTAAAAGGGCTTTTTCTTTTTTAACATCTTTATTGGAGTATAACTGCTTTACAGTGGTGTGTTAGTTTCTGTTTTATAACAAAGTGAATCAGCTATACATACACATATATCCCCATATCCCCTCCCTCCCGCCCTCCCTATCCCACCCCTCTAGGTGGTCACAAAGCACCGAGCTGATCTCCCTGTGCTATGCGGCTGCTTCCCACTAGCTATCTATTTTACATTTGGTAGTGTATATATGTCCATGTCACTCTCTCACTTTGTCCCAGCTTACCCTTCCCCCTCCCCGTGTCCTCAAGTCCATTCTCTACGTCTGCGTGTTTATTCCTGTCCTGCTCCTAGGTTCTTCAGACCACTTTTTTTTTTTTTTTTTTTTTAGATTCCATATATATGCGTTAGCATACGGTATTTGTTTTTCTCTTTCTGACTTACTTCACTCCGTATGGCAGTCTCTAGGTCCATCCACCTCACTACAAATAACTCAATTTCGTTTCTTTCTATGGCTGAGTAATACAGGGCTTTTAAAACTGCATTGGGCCTGCAGGAGGAAAGAGCCGAACTTACCTGCAACAAGAAGGCCAGTGTTTTCTTCTGCTCCTCCAGGTGCACGCTGGCTGATCTCCATCTCGCTTGCATGTCAGCGAGCTCAGCCTGCAAGGCAGCCGCAGCCGCACCGTCGGCACAAAGCAGGAGCTGCCTGCCCGCCTCCACGGTGAGGATGTAGCTGCCTTGCTGTCGCAGGAACACTTTTTCTTTGAACTGAAAGAAACCGCAGATTTTTACTTTCTCATTCTTCTCTTTACCATCTCCCCATTATAAGTATCTTTAAATAATCCTAAATCTTTGCATACATAACATGCCCTCTTTTTTCCATAAAGCTTTACTGACCCAGTACTTTGGGCCTGAGTGAAGCAATGTATAAATAGATGAGAATTCCACACAGAAAGCTTAGTTTCTGCTCCCGAGTTAAACGCAATCACGATGCAATAGGAAAACTGCTCTATGAGACTGATGCACAGGGGCACAGAGGGACATCTGACCCACGCTGGGGGCACAGGGAGCCTTCTTCAAATGGTGAAGCCTTCAGGAGTCTTGAAAGACACAGGACCACAACCATATTAAGAAGGGTCTGCTGTGACGAGAGCCAGGAGTCAGGGAGAAGGCATCTTCCACACAGAGAAGCAGGATGGGCAAATTTGCTATGTGGGATAAATATGATGAATTCAGGACACTGGACTTAGTTTTCAGTGGCTGGAATATAGGATTCCTGTAAGAGAGTGGTAGAAGATGACGCCAGACCACACCTTGCACAGGAATTTGGTTTTTATAGTAAAAGTGACTTGAGATTCATGGAAGAGTTTAAGCGGTCGGGTAGAAAATGGAATGGAAGGCCATGCATTGGATACTTTAAGACAGGTTAGGAAGCTATTGTCTATCTAGGCAGGAAATCATGAGCACCTAATCCAAGGTAGTGGCAGTAGGGATGGAGACTTGAGGGATATAAGATATGGGGAGGGATATAAGATATGGGGAGGGAGATAAAATGAAGAGTATAGCTCTAGAATGACTCTGGGTTGCTGACTGAGAGACCAGATAGCCGGTGATATTTCCTCGGTTTGGGCACATGGAATGGACTGGTGGAGAATGGTTGATCCAGAGATCACAGGCTCTATTGGAACCATGGAGTATTATTATGTCTGTGATACACATAGATATAAAGCTAAAAGGGGGCTGAATACATGAGTTGGAGGCTCAGGAGGTGAATGTGACCAGAAGATACCAACTTGACCCTTCTCTGCTGGTAGGGAGTAGTGGAAGCCATGTGTATAGATGAGGTTTCCCAGAGAAGCAAGGAGGAGAAAGGAAGCAGAGAACAGTGACCTTCAAAACAAGAGGAGCCTATGAAGTGTACTGGGAGGGACTGATGAGAGGGTGAGGGGGTCTCCATCTCATAGGCTGGACTCCCAAACTCCCAGGTGGGGAAAGTAAGGGGAATGGCAAAGAGCTCACACAGGACTGAGTCTTTCATCTTTTCTGGAATACTTAAGTTAAACTGCTCATGAGTAAAATATGTATAATCAGTGCAAAGTTTTCCTTTCCTTGCCATTGCCTTTCCATCCACGCTGGGATTCACTGAGCTGCTGGGAGGCCTTGGTGGGTGAAGTGGAGTCAGTCTTTGTGAGAGGCTGGGACTCGCCCTACTTTCATTGTTAAATATGGACTTTGTAATGCCATCATTTTATATATTTCTGTTGACATTTGAGAACAATGCTTGTTCTCATTCCGGTGTCACTCTAAAATCCTTCTGAAGAACCGAGGCCAGGGTAAAGTGTGCAGCGGAAATGCAGAAGAGGTTTAAAAACCGCCTGTTTTGCACCTTACCTGCACTTCATCAAAGAGGGTCCTTGCTTGCTGCAGCGGTATTGGGACACTTCCGAGACCACTCACGGGTAGATAGGACACTTCAACCAACCATTTACGAAGCTTTTCTGCCATCTCCTGATAGCGCTGCCACTGGCGGATCTGGCTGTCAATGATGCCCCGTCTCTGCTGGGCCCTGCGTATCACCCCCTGCCACTGATGACTGAGAAGGGTCAATTTGAGGTTGAACTCATCCCTGGTGAAGAAATAATTACATAAGGAAAACCACCATTATCCTGGATGTAGTTACATAATGAACCGATACATACATACTTGATGACCGTAAGCCTAAGAGGTGATCTAGGGCAGAGGTTTTCATATATCATGCCATGATCTGTTATCAGGTCTACTGAAAGTAATTTAAAAAATTAATAACAGTTAAGCTATCGGTGTTTGCAAATGGTGTGTTCACGTCTTAGCACAGGTGGAAGACATATCTGTAAGGTCAACTGTCATTTACCCTGTCTCAAGAGTGCATGAGAGGGGACAGAGTGTAGGGCAGCAGCTACAATGCAAACGGCTCCCTGAACATGCCTGTAGCAATGTATGCAGCACGTGGCAGTATCCTGCGTATGCAACAGCAGAAAATGAGGAGCCCAGCTTATTTACAACCTCTGTCTTCAGCTACAATTATAAGTCACTTTGGATGAACAAAACTGGGTTACTTTAGCTAGAACCATAAACCACTTAAATAAAATTATGTTATGTAAAAATATTTTTAAAAACTGTACTCCATAAACTCTCAGTATTCCCTCACAGTAGACAGTCCTAATCTTTAGCGGATTATTTCACATACTAATCTAAATCATCCCTTCTAACGTTTCAAGCCCACTTCACTTGTTCTTAGCAAAATGAAAACTATCTAGTCATCATTTTCTGAATAAAGGTTGTGCGTATACTTAGAGATATTAAATTTTATTTATGCTTTCTCAATTTCAGGGTAACTCATCTCAGATCTTGTAGTTGGTTCTTCCTACCTCTGTCTACTACCTTTTAAAAATGTTGGTAGTTTTTTATTATGTTTTTGTTAACATCCAACTGTGGCTTTAGAACTGGTTTGTCCAGTATCAAATAGAATGAGTTTCTTTGTAGATTATAGTGTTATTCACACATTTTAGTACTAAAGTGTAACATTACTTGCTCTTTCTCTATGTTACTAGTGTTGCTTTTCTTCCCTCCTGTGGGGGGCTTCTCTCTGAGTTGGATTTACTGTCCTGGGCTCCTATATTCTTCATACCTCTTTTTATCGAGGGCCACTATAAACTTTGATTTTGTAACCAAATGTGTTATTAAGTGCTTCTGGTTTCGAGAGGAAATTCTGATATTTATAATCTAATTTCAGTAGAACCAAATATGATGAATTAGGTTCACGAGACTTCCCTAAAAGTTACAAGCACCCATCATCTCTGAAAACATCTAACTCCAGGGCTTGGAGAAGAGTACCCTATACATTGCTTCACTACCAGCTAGCCATCCAGGGTCTCTTTGGAGCCTCCGTCCTCACTTTGTAGAACCAAGCTGCTCTGAGCTATCTGTCAGCATGAGGAACTACTCAAAACATGACACTGGGCTCATTGCTGAACTTGAACTCTCAGAAACAAAACGTATACATGAACTTTTAAAACGCAATACATTTGTAATCTAGGACCTTCCTATTTGTCAACAGGCTCTCATCTGTAATTTTTTTCACTCGCAACTTTCAAAATTATCCTTGGGTCCCATCCTCCCATTTTCATCTCTTTGGTGTTTTTCCCTGCTAACATTTAAAATTTAATAGATGTTGGCTTGTGCATGAATTTTAAATTTTATTTTACTTAATGACTCAAGCTTTTATAATACTGTTACAGAGTAGGGAGGATAAAGCAAAAGATAAGTTAATTGCACTTGAATGTGTTTTATTTTGAAGGCCTTAAATTCTTAGTAAAGCTCACATTTAAGCTTGGCTTCCTTAGAATAGAATAAATATGGCATCACATTTTGTTGTTCCAAGCTTAATCATGAAAATCTTTCATGTACTTCCAAAGAAATATCCACTTAAAACTGAAATTGCTTCCAAAACTTTAAAAAAGAAAGCTCTTAATAAAAATAATGACTTATTTTCTATTTTTTTGGAAAAAAACCCGAAGTCAATTACAATCACAACTACTGTTCTAAATATGGAAAAGACATACACATGTGATAAACTAAATGAGGTTTGTATGCCAAATATCATCACAGAAAGTAATGGGGTAGAGTAAACATTGTTCCTAGGAAATGTAAATATAGGAGGAAATTGCCAATTCATACGCCATAAATCTAAAGAGGACCTAGATTTTACCTCTGCATTTTTAATACAGAGATAATCTGCTAAGTAATAAAGAGGAAGCAGGGTTTCAGGTTGAGTGTAATCTGACTTAAGTTAGCAAACCATTTTCAAATGTGGAGATGTCACCATGGTATAGGAAACCTGGCTGGTCCTGACTAAAGCAAGGTACATGAGTGGTGGGCTTGATTCTATTGCTACTTAGTTATGTGACCTCGGTCAAATCAGTTCACATTTCTGGGCCTCAAGTTTTCATTTGTAAACAAGAGAGATGGTCTAGTGATCTCTATGCTCCTCTGAGGAATAAAATTTCTGTAATCATATGAGAATATCAGAAGCATCTGTTGACAAACCACTGATACATCACTGACACAATTCATTCTGATCCAGTCATTAATTCTAGTCCCCTACAGACGACTAGCGAAGGTTGGCTAGGTGATTTCCAATTACTCTATGTCCTTCATGTAATATAATAGCATTTCTTTAAAAAGATTCAATACTTAGTCATTTCAGAGATTCAGACAAGTCTTTCCTCCAATTTCTGAGACTCCTCTCCAGTACAATTGCCTTAGGAAGATTGGCTCTATGTCCTCTAACCTGCTCATTCGAAAGAAAATGGCTAATTTACTGGAACCTTTCTTCATAATACTATATCAAAGATCCTACCTGTCAACAACTTGACCTTGTTCTAGAAGATGCTGTCCATCAACAATGATCGAGTGTAAAATCTGCTGACGACTGAACATCTCTGCTTGAAACAACTGTTATTTTTAAAAAAGAAAAACAGAATTTAGAGTTCCTAATTTTAGTGACCAGTTCTCCAATAACCTTCCAAAAATTCTGGTTCAAGTGAGACTATGAAAAATATTTCCAGCCGAATCAGGTTGTGTATGAAAACCTGCAATGTAAGAATATTTTTAAACCATCAATTAAGATAAACTTAAAGATACAGTTTAGTTTTTGTTTACTAAAACTAAGTGACTAAAAGTAGAATTATGTTTCCCTTCTTCCTTTCAAAATCACCTAATAAAGTTAGTTAACACATAATTTGTATTCCGTTTTTTTTTTTATATGCAGAATATGGTCCATTTTCAGACAGAGAATCGCTTAAGACCTTTTAGAAAGTTGAAGAATGGAAAAAAATCCACCCTTTTTATAAACTCACTGTTTTTCAATTTAACTCAGTTAATAAAATTGTTTCCCTACTAAAAAAGCTCAAGAGAAAGTCTTTCAGATTTTCACTGTTTTTTAAACAGCTTTATTGAGATAGAATTCTATATCATACAATTCACCTATTTACAATTTAATGATTTTTATTATATGTCCAGAGTTACACAACCATCACCACAATCAATTTTAGACTATTGTCATAACTCTCCCAAAAAGCTCCACACTCATTAGCAATCACTCCCCATCTCCTTTCAATCCCCCCAGCCTTAGGGAGACACTGATCTATTTTCTGTCTCTATGGATTTGCCTACTCTGGATGTTTCATATCAATGGGATCAGGTAATTTACTGTCTTTTGTGACTGGCTTCTTTCCTCTTAGCATAACGTTTTCAAGGTTGATCCGTGCTGCGGCAGGTATGAGTAGTGTGTTCCTTTTTATTGCTGGATAGTACTCCACTAAGTGGATATACCACATTTTATTGTATTCATCATCAGTTAGCGGATGTCTGGGTCACCTCCACTTTTGGGCTATTATGAATAATGCTGCAATGAACAAAATTCTGGTACAAGCTTTCGTAGGGACATATATTTTCCTTTCTCTTGGGTGTATACCTAGGAGTGGAATTACTGGGTCACATGGTAATTCTATGTTTAACACTTTAAGGAACTGCCAAATTGTTTTCCAAAGTAGCTTCACCATTTTACATTCCCACCAGCAATGCATGAGGATTCCAATTTCTCTATTCCCTCATCAACACTTGTTTTCTTTTTCATTGTAGCCATCCTAGTGCGTGTGAAGTACTATCTCATTTTAGTTTTGATTCATTGTATATTACTTCATTGTTGGTCAACTCTATAAAACTGGACTTAAAAATCCCTTACACATATTTAAATTCCCTATTTTTAAAAGTTTAAGCAAAATGCCTTAAAATTAATTTCATTCTCTTTAAAGTCCAGCATTAAGCTTTTCTCTGCTTTAGCTGCATCCTATCTCTCCATTTGTGTATATTTCATAAACACGGGAACAACTTAGTTACACCAGTAAATAGCAAAATAGAGACTAATTGCAAATTGATTAATTTGCTTTTTGTATCTAATTCTTTCTCGATGTTTCTTGAGAAATGATTATAATGCAATTTGATCAAGAGGCACACCTGGAGATATTTGGTAGTTTGATTTCCTAGTATAAAATATGTATATGTTTTTTAAAGAACTCACAATTTTTATTTATCAAAGACTTTTTAATCAAAGCATAATCTCCTAAGCAACTAGCCTTGGCAAGATTAGTGTAGTCTGTAATTCAACTGGGAAATTATCTTACCACAATTCTGGCACCATACCTTGCAGGGTATTGAAGCCTGCCCCATGCTTATAACCAGCTATGGAATAAAGACTGGACTGCATTTTTGTGATTAAGATAGCGAAACTTCAAGCTTAAGAAAGAAGGCAAGAACATCGCATGCATTTGAGCAGATTCAGCACGCAGTATAGGACTTTCATGCTTCCACATGGCATTTTGCAGCATCTTCCAAAGGCCTAAAACAACTTCATCACCCAAAAATGTACTGGCATAACTTACCTCATGTGCTCTCTGCTGCTCCAAAAGATGCTGATAATTGCCTGAAATCTCCACTGCTAACTTCTGTTCCGTCTGAACTAGGAATTCCATCCATGTTTCACATTTTTCCAAGAAAGTTTGATGTTGTAGCAAAAATGACTGTAACTTACTGACAGAAGAAGGAAAATGAATAATGGTGATGCTGTCGCTTTTTTCTTATACCGTCAGCATATAAAACGAGATTAAATATTCTCTGTTCCAATGCTAATTTGACCTCCACAAAGCTTTCATGTTAGGTAGTAAAATTTTGTGAAAAATAAAAAGAAAATTGAAGAAAAGAAATTTAAATGACAAAATTATATATCTTTAATATATTCTTATATAAAAGTTTTTGTATAAGTTTTATATTCTTATAAAAATTTTTTGATTAAAACAGTATTCAGTACATTAAACATGGGAAATCACTTCCCATTTTGAGTTTCTCACTTTTAGTTCAAATTGTGTGAATAACATTGGAAAGACCTAGAATTTATAAATATACACAAATCGTGAACTTATTTCTACTGATGTTTCAGAGTAGCCAAAACATCTCTGGGTTACTCTACCTGAATCTTTCTGTAGTCTGGGAGGAGATCAGAGACCAGTGCCGGTTCAGATTCTGCATTCTTTTGATTTCTTTATCATTTAGGGGTAACCTGTATCCAAGCTCATTTAGTCGGTCTAAGTCTGGGACCATGCTGCTGAATTTTAGCATCTGTCCCTGAAAGCAAGATGCAAAACTAGATTTAGCACCACGGTCAGAAAAGGCAGAGCTCTTTCAGAAGTGCACAGCGAACTTCTGATTTCAGGAAGAAGCTGGTCTTTGGTTTCCTCTGCATTTCTAGGCCACCTCCTCGCAATCTCCAGTGCTGCAAAGAAAGCAAAGCTGCATCTCCTCATCAGCTTCCACTGCTGCTGCTGTTGTTGCTATAGCTACTCACCATCCCTTATTGAACATTTAACAGTTTACGTGTATTATTTACTTGATTTATTTACTCATAAGTAATTCTTGCTTGAACTGATAAAGGATGAAAATTGTGCTGATGACTGAAAGGACTTGTTTCTTTCCCTTTATATTTCATTATCCATGTTAATCTGCTCCTTTATTATTTAATAATAATATTAGTTAGAATAGTAATAGCTAACTAACATTTATTGAGCACATATGAACCAAGCATTGTTATAAGAGCTTTACAGGTAATAACTCATTTTATCCTCAAAACAACCCCATAAGGTAAGAACCACTACTGTTCCCAATTTACAGTGACGAAGAAGAGGCACAGACACTAAGTAAATTGCTCAAGGCCACCCAGCTAGTAAGTGGTAGAGCCAGGTAAACACGACTCGTTGGGTTCTCCTTGGATGGAACACAATCCCACCTGAGCTCCAAAATCACCACCCATTATCTTAAGAGCTTCAGTTTTAGGTCCTTGACCCCAACCCCAAAGTTGGTGAGACTCAACTGAGAAAGCAGTCTATGCTTTCAGATCGCTTTCCTCCCTTCACACACAGGACAGAGCTGCCTGTCCTGGTTTTCCTGTGGGCATTCGTAACTCCATCTAGGAAATCGGCTACGGGCAGGAGAAAAGGTCAGGACACCTTTGGCTGTGTGTGTGTCCACTCTGCGTGCTCTGCAAAAGGCTCATAACCCTGAAGAGAGAATAAATCTTGCCAACTGTCGAAGCCAAAAGCAAACTATTAGATGGCAGAATTTCCACGGGGAGACATCAGCAGTGAACAAAACTGACGCGCCACGGTCCTTCTCGTGGTGCTCCGAAAGAGTGAGACACTATTCCAGTAGCAGAGAGAACAGCAGCCACCTAGCACGTGAACATCCTTGGATGTTATGATGAAAGTCTGAAGAAAAATAACAGTGGGCTATGAAACTGTCACTGGGGGGCCTGACCATGGACAGAAGGGGAGCCTTTCTGAGAGTGACACTGAATAAAATGACCAGGAGTTGATGCCTTTTGGGGACAAGGAACGGATTCCAGAAAGCAGGGGATGGGCATCTTACACACAGACGCCGGGAAGCACTGCAGCTCCCAAGTGCCTGGAGAAGGAGACAGACGGAGGTGAAGGCGAGACCCTTAGGGAGGTGGAAGCCGGGTATTGCTGGTCTTGATACTTCACACAGATCTTTAGCCTGAGAGCAGCGGGAAGCCATGGAGGGTTTTAAGCAGAGGAATAACAGTAATAAAATTGTGCATGTCTATTGTACTATTTTATTTACTGTAAAGTAGTTCATAATTAAGTAAAACCTTTTAAAAGCAAAAGATCATTCTGGCAGCTATAGGTTGGAGGGAGAGAGGTCGCTGCAAGGAGGTCCACAGAGGCTGAGGCTGTGGCCTTGGCCCCTGAGCAAGATCGGACAGCTTAAAGTAGGAGTGGATGATGGTAGTGATGGAGATGGGAGGTTCAAGAGCTACGAAGGAGGTGATGGATTGGGCGCGGGGAGGGACCAGAGCTAGGAGGAGGAGGAGGGAGGTGGAATCCTAGCACTGCTCCCGGGGGTCTCCCATCACGGACCACGAGATCAGCTTGAGCTCAGTGCCATCTCTCCTCTCAAGAGAACAGGAAAGCAGAGCTGGCAAGAGTTTCCTTGGGAACAAAAAGTAGGCTTATGTCAGGAGTTTTGAGTTTTCTTTAGGATTTTGAAGATAGAAGATAGAAGATCTGGGACGAGGATTTGAACACACTTACCTTAAGTTCCTCCATTCTTTCCTGGATGGTCGAGAGGTCAGACGAGTGGCTAGGGTCCTGCCCTTGTAATATTTCTTCAGCTTCTACTATCCAGGCTTCCAAGGCTTCTAAACTCTTGGTAAAGGTTTCATAGTCAAGAACTCCAGCCTTTTTTTCACAAAAGAAAATTGGTATTTAGAAATCTAGTGAAAGGGGAAGTGGATATTAAAATTATTTTTCATATTCTCGTGCCAAATTGCCATTCTCAAGATGCCATTCCTAAAAAGACAAGGCTACAATAACTTAACTTTTCTTCTTTTTATTTATATAGTTTGCTTAACACTTAGAATTACTTCTACGTACCATTAAGTAACCAATTAAAGTTATTTTTTACATACATTATCAAACAGAAATATATTCTGATTCTTGCAAAAACTTGTCAGGTAAACATGACTGTTAACATTAAAGCCACTTAATGTCTATTAATTGAACATATTTTACCGTGGAAGGAAGCACTGATTTTGGGGCAAAAGTACATTGTAGAGAAAAGTGCAGGACTCCCACATTCCCTTGACCCCATTGGAACTTCCAAGTTTGTTTATTTTTTAACTTTCTGGTCTTGAAGGAGGCATTGTCTCGATGACGAAAAATTTTTCTTTTCCTGTGTTTATGCCCAGGTTTTATAGAATGCCCAGTTTATCACACCTGCTGAATGTGAGCTCTGTACCTGTAACATAGTCCGCTGTTTGCGAAGAGCCTGTTCTAGGGCACGTAAGTGTTGACTCAAACAGAGTTGATCGGACTGAATGGCTGATGCTGCCGAAGCATCTACTTGTTGCTTGAGTTGCTCTCCCAGCTCACGGAGAACGAAAAGGGAATCCTGAACTGTCCCCAGTCCTCTGAGGAGGTCCTACAGAAGATGAAAGCATGCCCATCGTGAAACCGCATGTTAAGTGTACTCCTTAGTATAAACAATTAGAAACACTCAATTCTTATTTGTCAAATCATTACACTAAATAACCTTCACCTGCAGGAAAAAAGAATCCAGAATTGAATTCCATTTTTAAAAACACGTATGTGTATTAACATTTCAAAAATGTACTATTCTGATTATAAAAGCTACATAGGTTCATTGTAGGACATCGGGGAAATGCAGAAAAACTTATATAAACAAGAAAAAAACGTTATCTACAAGTAGAGCCAATAACTGAAAACATCTTGGCAGTTTTTTCCTGCCTCTTCATGTAATTGGTATCAAATTGAAAACCCAGGGCTACATTTTACCTTTTTTGACTTCATATTATACACACGAGAGAGGAGCTATACGTGTGGTCCCATTTTAGTGGTTACAGCACACCCTCCCCTCCTGGTGGGTGCAGAAGCCTAGCTATGGCTCTGGGGAGCAGGAGGAAGAGGAGACTCGATCTCCGTTCTTTTCTGTGATTATCTCTTGCCTCCATTTTTTGTGGGACCCTTTTATATGCTCCAAATTAATAAGCTGGTGGAAACTCCCTGGTTCTGGTTTCCATCTGCCTCTGAGGGATGACAACTGACGGATTCTTCCACCTGTTGCTGGTGCCCCACCAGATACAGAGAGAGCAGAGCCTGCTACACCCGTGCAGGGGCTACAGTGAGAAGGGGAAAAACAAAGGGCAACTTTAACCCTGACAGAGAGATCAGAAAATTCACAGCAATCATCTCGAGCACTAGACTCTAGAACAGGCATATCTCAACGAAGGAGGACTGAAAATTGAAAATGACAAATTGTATAAAGATAAACTATGTGGAAAGAGCAAAAAAAAGCACAGAATTTACCGTAAATCTTAAACTTTAGCTTTAAAGTGATTATTCATTTTTCATGTGAAGGTCTTAGAGTGGGTTAAACTTTTATTTATGTGCTTTTTATAACTTGCCTAATTCTAATAACTGATTTGGGAAAGTTTATAAGAAGGTCTTTGAAATAAATTCATTAAAATAGAGACAAATAAGGATAAATAGTAAGAGGCATGTGATAGGTGAAACGAGAGAAGAATTGTTCCTGAAAACCTTAAGTAGGTTATTGGCAGCTGCAGTGAAAAAGAGAAATATTAAAAAGCTATTAAAAAGAAGTATACCCATAAATCAGGAAAGAAAGACCTCTTCCTACCATTAAGTTCTTAGAAGAAATTATTATGTTGATGCTTACATAAGAGATAATGGACCTCACTGGACAATACCTTGGAACAGTGGATTTTTAAAAGATGTAACATTACTCTTCATACGGTCATTTCTTATATTGACCATCTCTGTAAAAACAGATAGCCTAAGTCTTTCACATGGACTGTATTTCATTAGGAAAAATGGGAAAACAACTCTTTAGAGATAAAACAACGGGAGGGGATCTCTTAAATCTGTTACATGTGCAACTGTGTTCTGAAAACCTAGCAGGCTCTCTGATACTCGAAACAATTACTTTTGGATAGTTGTCTCACATAGAGACATAACAAAAGCTTAAACACAGCAGCACCAACCCTGCTAAACTTGAGAAGTCTAAGCTTGGCAAGTTGGTAACACGCGATAGTTCTTGAACATACGTTGCAATCTTGAATCCATGTGGCAACTTCGTCGTCCGCGATGTCCTTGTCAGTGGCTGCCTTCAAGAGCTCATTGGTTCGACCCTCCTGCTGTTGAACTGTAGCAGCACACTGTTTGGAGTAGTCTTTGTATCTCTGCCAAAGCTGAAGTAGGGCCTTGCTGGCGTGCAGCTGCTCTGCGATCTCTTCCAGCAAGTGATTCCATCTGGAAATGATAGCCAACACTCATGGGCTGATTCCCACCTCTCACCAAATGCGGTTATTTACTATTTTATTTTTCATGATCCTGGTTCATGTGAATATGGAAATAATGCAGATGTCTCATTTCTATTGAACGTAATAAAAAGTAACATTTCACTCTCATATTTCAAGGGTAGGTAGTAGAAATGAGGTCAATCTTGGGGTATACCGCAGTTCTAATTCCTTTCTAAATATCTTCACTACATTTACTTATCCTTAAGTTCATTTTGTGAAAATTAAAACGTTCATAGAATAGAACCTATAAAGCTGAAATTCAAAATGCCAGTGTTTTAATTGTACTGTTAGTTATAATAAGATCGTGATATGAATAATGAACAACAGTGTAAAACCGGCATGTTCCATACCTCATATTGACTTCTTTTAGCGTATTGGTAAGAGTTTCTGTCACAGGCGGGTGACTCTCTTTTAACAGTTGGTTGGTGACAGAGCCAAATTTCTGTAAGCTCTTTTCCTGCTTTTCTAGATCATCTTGAAGATTCTGCCCAAAGGAAAAGTGCCACAGATGACATAACAGGATCTAAAACTTCTAATGATCAAGTTTAAGAGTAATTTATAGCTGTTTTCATAGATATGAACATACAAATACAAAAACCGTGACTTTGCCCCAATGCTTTATGAGCTTTCTTTAGATAACCATTTTTTCTTTTTTATGAGTTTGTTCTTATGGGTGTGAGGAGGGTTCTTAACAATTGAGACTTCTTGGAGTGGGAGCTGGAACTCTGCTGGGAAAGCTCACACGGGGAGCCCCGTCCACCATCGAGGAGGAAGGTGTGGGACTGCTGGGTGTGCAATCCATCGTACTGTGGTCCTCTCTGCTGCTCAAGGTCAAAGCCCAGATCTCTACTTTATTACTTACCCAAAGTTGCTGTACCAGAAATCCCTGATAGTGAGACTTTAAGAAGTCATGGCTTTTCTGAGTACCAGCTCTAAGTTCTATCTCTGATGTTCTTCCTTGCAAAGAATATTTATTAGGCAGGCTATAGGCTTGGTGGAGTCGTCTACCAAGAACCAGTGAAGAAAGATATTTCCCTGGAAATGTTGCTGAAGTGACAGACTCAGTTCTTAGTAAAACTCCATAGGTGAAGCAGGCTGCAAAAATCCAGTCCTACTCAACACTGATAATATGGTTGCCATCAAATCAAAATATATAAGGAATAGACCCTGAATCCTTTCATATCTTAAGACAGAAGATATGAAACACAGAGTAAGCTCAATTAAGAAGTACTTCTAACCTCCTCAAAGTTATAAAATATCTTTTTAAACTTAACTATTCTCAAAATAAGTTTTAATGATTCTTAGTATCTGCAACAACTATTTTAAGGTTTAAAGAAATTTAACCTTGTACTTTGTATGTACAAGGTTACAAAGTACATACTCTGTATGTACTTTGACTTCCCTGGCGGCCCAGTGGTTAAGACTCCGCACTTCCAATGGAGGGGGCGCAGGTTCGATCCCTGGTGGGGAACTAAGATCCCACGTGCCGTGCGGCGCAGACACACGCACACGCACACGCACACACACAAAAGAAGGAAACTGTATATGCTCATTTTATCCTTCCTCCCTCCTGCCTCACCCAAAAAAAGGGCATTCCCTTCAGAAAGTCTGCATATCATGTCAGCAACATATAAACTTTGGTTGCCAAGCCAGGGACGTGGACCGATGTAAGAAGGGTACATGCGAGGCTGTCATCCCATCCCTTAGGGTCTGACTTGCCCATCCCACAGGCTGTGTTATGGAGCCAGGGAGAAAGGGCAATGGCAGGTGAGAGCACCCAGCGCCCAGGTGTGCAGGCGAGTGAGGGCAGTAGCTGATTGAGAGCAGTGACCTAGGAGAGGACAGTGTGCCCTTTAAGTCAAACAGCAGCAATGCCCTCCTGGATGAATACAGTGATGATGGACACACAGGAAACCAAGCAGTAAGTGCTAGAAAAGGAGGATTACGTGTACACAACATTGACATTCTGCTGAACGCAAAGAAAACAACTTAATGGTTTAAAATTTTATGACTTTTGCTATTTTTCTTTTTGTTTTCTTTTTAATCCTGTAGAATGTGTTTAGAAAAGCAGGATAAAAAAAGAAAAAGGAAAGACATAAAAGGCAGCAATAATGGATCCAGGAGATTGATTTGGGTATAAAATCATTTTATAAAATACATTCATGGGGATATTTATATAATTAAAAAAATCATTTAGTTATATACCAGTTATTCCAGAATTTGGTATCCACAGGCAAGTTTGGTTATGTAACAAAGAAAGCAGGCAAAATTAATTTTAAATATTTTTAAAATAATTAAATGTAAACAATATAATACACCAATTATTCCAGGATGATGTTCGCATTTGCTCATTTTTAAAAAATTTTTCTCAAATTAAAAAGGATGTTAAGGATGGGTTCAATTCATCCCTTACCTGAAGACTGTCTACCTGAACTTGCACAGCTTCTAAAGAGCCGGTCAGCAGACGGAATCGGGAGAGAGAGTATCTGGCCTCCATGAGGTAACTGTTTATCTCATCAAAGGCCACTTTGTGGCAGCTCCACTGGTCCAGCACAGACTTCAGCAGGATCTTTAATTGCCCAACCTTTTGAAAGAGACAGAGGCTTCTTATAATTGCATAATATTTAAGTGATAAAATATATAAATATATATTGCATTGATGGGAAAAATATGAACATTTAAGAACTTCATTGGGATTTCAGGCATTATAAATAAACTCAAATTTAAAAAAAGATTTGAAAAGTAAAATGTAGCAATGTTGAAATTTAAGCCTTTCATACTTTTGATCACACAGTCTAAATTAAAATGCTTAAAAAGGTTATATATATAACCTTTACCTATAGTATATATTATTTATATGTATTACAATATAAAAGTGATAAAAGGTCAGTATATTTAATACCACAGTTTAGGAGACATATTAAATGAGTGTTTTAAATGCATTAACCCACTTTATCCTCATTACAACCTTATGAGGTAGATGGAATCATTATGCTCACCTTATATTAAGGAAACTGAGGGACAAAGAGGTTATAAAAATCACCTGAGATCATACTGTTAGAGTGTGAAAGATCTAGATGTAAATCTAGGCATACTGGTCCCAAGAAATGAAACCTATCTATCATCTGTCCATCTACTTACCTATCTATTTATCTATCTAACTATCTACCTATCGATCCACCCCAGGAATATAAAAGCTCTCTCTCTCGCGCTCTCTCTCTCTCTCTCACACACACACACACATACTCAAATGAATATCTTAAGACAAAACATCCAAGAACATTCTTTCCTGTACTTATCTGCAACAGAAAAGGTTTTAGTTTGATCTGTATCATTTAGAAATATACCTGCTTTGGACTTCCTGGATTTCACTCCTAATCTTTTCAATATGGAGTAAGTATGGCCATGATTAAGCAAAGAGATCATATAAATTAATTTGCAACTGAATTCTCTGCTCTTTTTCTTAGCATAACCAAAAATGTTGAAACCAATCGAGGTACTATCACATGGGCCAAAGGCCTAAGAAAATGCTGCCGCAGAAATGAGGCAACACTCCCATGTACAGGCAGGTGCCAGGGCCTGTCCTAGGAAAGTCAGGAACAAACATGAACGTAAAGCCAAGAGATCAAGAATTTCTAAATCGTCTATTTCTTCCTTGTATTATTTTTGTTTGTTTTTCATGAGAAGATGTTTCTGTGAAAGAACCACTCAATTTATTTAGATGGTGAATTGTTTCCAAAGAATTGTGATGATTTATAAAAGTGCATAACATAAAATGAACTAGATTGAAAATCGGGTTAAAGATAAGGTAATTAGAAAGCTGCCCTCGGAGACCATCGCATGGGCTGTGAGAAGCGGTTTGCTGTACACCCTTGGTCCCTGTCCCTTAACCTGTTGGTGTCTCAGCCCTCACCTGTGGAAAGTGCGGGCAGGAGCCACTGGCACAGGTGTGTGCAGAGCAGGAGTTGTTGTTACATGTATTCTTCTTACTGGGGGATTCAGCCCTCTATTCAGCACATAATGTCAAACGTCTTCACAGAGCTTACATTTTAGTGAGAGAATTTAAATAAACGAGTAGACTATCTCATATGTTAGAAGTTGATAAATAATACAGATAAAAGCAAAGCAGAGAAGAGAGTCAGGGAATGTAAGGGGAGGATGCGAAGGCTGTCATTTAAAACAAGGCGGTCAGGAAAGCCCTCCCTGAAATGGCGAATTTAAACAAGGACTTGGAGGAGAGGGAGTGACCATGTGGATATTAGGGAGAGGGGGCTCCGGGCAGAGGGAAGAGCCAGTACAAAGTCCCCGAGTGTGGGCCACACCATTGGGTTCCAGACTAGGGGAGACCAGAAGCACGAGGAACCTGTAGGCTGGCAGCAGGAGCCGCATGGCTTTGGCCTCATTCTGAATGAGACAGGGAGATACTGCGGGGTTGCGAGCAGAGGACTGGTGTGACCTGACTTCCATTTTAACAGGACTTCTCAGGAGGCACGGAGACTATTTAGGAGGCCATTAAAATAATCAAAGCAAGCAGTGACGGTGATTTAGACCTAGGTGCTAGTTGCACAGATGGAGGGCAGAGGCTGGATTCTAGATCTATCCTGAAAATAGGGCTGACAAGATTGTTGATGGACTCGATGTGGGTCTCAGGGAAAGAGAAGAGTGAAGAATGACTCCATAGGTTTCAGCCCATGCAACTGGACGGGTAGAGTTGTCAAGAACTGAGGTGGCAGGAAGTATAGGTTTGTGGGGGAAGAATGGGAGTTGGTTTGGGCAGGAAGTTTGAGATGTCTAATGGTCATGCAAGTGGAGATGTCTACAGAGGACTTCCTTCTGTGTCTGTCTCTGTCTATAGTTTAGGCGAGAAATCCAGTCTGAGGATACACATCTGAGAACCATCTGTGCCTAGATGGTATCTATGGACATGGGAATGGATAAGATTATTAAGAAAGGCATGTTCATAGTAATGTTAATTATAGGAAACATCCGAAGCTAGGCTCTTTAAAAGAAGGTTAATAAAGTGGACTTAACACTACCAATAGATGCTGTGTAGATTCCGTGATTATTTACTTATTTATATTAGGAAAACCAAAACCCATGTCACATTTGGACATGAGATGGCAAGCACGGTCTTGGAGGCAGCTCTCCACAAGAAACGTTACCATGTGGTCTAAATTTGCCCAGGTGTGGTTGAGATCCTGAAGCGTGCTCGTGACAATGCCAGAGACTTCTTCTTTCTTGTTCTGAATCAAAGCAAGTCCATTCTGCTCAATTTTCTCTACCTCTTTTTCTTTTGCTTTAATCAAATCTTCCAGATCCTGAAAGATGAAGAAACAGTCATTTTAAATTATTCCATTATGGAACTCTGGGGTACACTGAAATTGAGCCATTATAGTCTCACAGCCAAAAAATCTTTTATTAATCTGAAAAGCTTATCATTCTCAGAAGAGGGTCTCCAGAGTGATACTTCTTCTTACATTTAAATTTTTAAAATTCTCTTTTCATTCCATGAGAAATTAGCATAACAAAAAAACCACACAAAATTTAAATGGCACTAGATAATTTTTTTCAAGAAGCTACAAGGAAAGAAATATATGTTGGAAATGGTAACATGATTTATATTCTTACATTCATTTATCTTGCTGTTGGAAAAGTACATAGTCCTAGCTCATGGGATGAAATGCAATAGAATGGTATTCTGGGCCCCAGTATCTGAGATTTAGTTACATTTCTGTGACTATCAAGCTGTGCCACTTTGCGCAAGTGAGAAACTTCCACAGGGTCTCAGTTTCTTCAGATGAAAAATCAGAATCTCTATTAACCTGCCTTTCTCCCTAAAATACTCTGATTCTAAGTGAGTATGAAAAGTTGTACAAGTTCTTTTTCATGAATTGAATCCTCATTTTCTTTAGAATTTGCATTTATGATGGTCAGGATGAAATGTTCAAAAAAGGCAATGATCTGGAGATCATACTTAATCATAATCCTCACTTCTATTTTAAAGCCATTTGAAACTTTGGAAAGCTCAGTGAGCCAGGCTGAGACTGCTATCAACATTTTATGGATGAACAGTGGGAGATTATGTCATGCAACCTGTCTCCAGTCACAAAAGGGCCAGAAGTAGAATTAGAATCCAAGACTTCTGAGCCCACTGACTCCCAGCCCAGTGCTGGAGGCAGGTGGGAATTGTGGAGAAGAGGTAAATCCATGTCAGGGTGATGTGAGAAGCCGTATATTGATCCTGGTTACATGCTCGTATTCAGAAGTACACCCCCAGAACTAGATATGCAGATTGTAGGCCTTGGAGGTTAGAGTGAAGAAAATTGCAGAATATGTTGAGTTTGGATAATGTCTCAATTCTGTGAAAAAGATTTCCAGCCCCCTGTCATGACCCACATATGGATAACTCCCCTGGGCTTGGGTAGTGCTATGGGTAGGATACTAGTGAGAAGTCCTGGTCTCCGCTGTTTTAGTTACAAATGTGCCTCTTTTAATTTTTGCTTCGTGTGGTCCAATCTTTTAATCACTCCCTACCTTATGTATAAAATAGGAATAATAATACATTTGCTTATCTCAAAGGGATAACATTAGATAAATAAATCTATGAGATCCCTTTCAAGCTGTTAAAAACTAGGCAAATGTAAGAGTTCATTTTATTCAGCCATTGGGTAATCTGCCCTGCTTCACTGAAAATTTATTTATTTTTCTCTCCTTAACTATTATGAAGCTATTTTTGTCTTGATGTATTAATTAGAAGTTCATGTAATTAGTAGCCTAAAGAGATCATTTTTGTTTTGAATAACTGTTCTTTCATTTTCATTTTATAATTTTGTCAATATTTTGACAGCTTTGATAATTAACCTGAGAATAAATATAGTGATTACCAGTGCTACAGGCCCTTTATACAGTAAAGAAAACATAATGAACTTTACTATTTAAGGATTTTTCTCTCTGCTTCTCTAAAAGATTACATAACCATAAATAATCCTTCCAACATTGTCTTTAATAGGATCCTAAAATTCAACCACTGGAATTGAATTTATTCTCATTTATCCATAGATGTTAACTTTTTAAGTGAGCAATATTAAATGAATGACCCATTGCTCAGAAACACATCTCAAAAGTGTCCTGCGCATTTATGTTGGCATAAAAGCAAAACCCAGGAGGGAAACAGGAATGAAATATATATTTTGTGCAAAACAAAGGTGTTTTCCTTTCCCTCCAATAATAATTAAAAGATGATTCTGTTTCTGATCAATGAAGGGAAAAGCCAAACCTAACATCTTTTTGCTATAATAAATCATTCTTAACTTGGGTTAATTCATAAATATCAGTTTCTATGTTGGTTCAAATTCATAAATCACTTCTGAAAGAGTGGAAAAATATCCAAGATCTTTTAAACAAAATAAAGCTTGAATCCAGTCACCAATGTAAGTATGCTGGCTTGAATTCTACACTCTGGTCCAGAAGAACTATTTCTCAAAAATGACAATAAATTTTTATCAAGGTTTGTGGTACTGCCAAATGGAACCTGCCCGTTAGGCTACTGTGATTTATATGTGATGCCCCAAAATAACTATGTGGTCTACTTTCATTCTGTTCTTTGTTTCAAAAAAAATGACTTTTCATTTGAAATCACAAATTGGCATTGGAGTTAAGTTCTTTCAACCATACTTGAAGCTTTTCCTCCTGACACTGCCTGGTGTGACCCTCTGGGAGGTTAAAAATTTGGGTCTGAAAAGGAGTGAAACTTGGTCAAGTTTCTGCTACATTTTCCAGCTAGCAATCTCTCTCTCTGTGTTCAATAGAAGACATGTACATAAAAAGAAAATGGAAAATGGCAGAAAAAAGTATACATTAAAGAGAAGAAAAAATAGTAAGAAAGAGAAAAATAAAAGGAGAGAAGGCAGAAGAAAAATAAAGGAAAAGAAAAGTTAAATTAACCTATATTTCAGTCTTTTAATAGTCAAGTTTATTATTATAACAGTGTAACAAGGAAGCACTAATCTTGCTAATGTTAATGCTGAAATTATGTTTTAATTTTAATGAAAACATTTTAACTTAGGAAGTCATCCTTTGAAGTAAAATTTTGAAATTCTGGCTTACTTGTACATTTTAGAATTGATAGCCTACTACTTGAAACCCTACTGGCTCCTGGAAAATTGGAAAGGCAGTAAGACTAGCTGATGCATGTTTCTGGTCTTCCATCTTTTACATACCAATCTTCTGATGTGAAGGTTTTTTGTTTTTTTTTTTTAATTTCAAGGTAGTTCCCTGTATGATAGTTTTCTTTACCATTTTCATGCACCCTCGAAATTGCAATCCATGAGCTTGTCAGCCCAGCATAAGGGCATGTGCTCTTCCTTTTCTGAACCAAAAAGTTTTGACTAAGAGCTTAAATATACATCTCTTTACATATGCCCCCAAAGAAAAACTGCTGGTTGGAAGGAAGATCATTACCAAAGGCCTTTCTTTTTGAAAGCTGAAATATAAAAACAAAATTTGGGGAAATAAGTGTTTCTGTAGAATTGCTTCACAGTTTAACCTTCAATTGTCCTTAGGAAATACTACAGAGAAGTATCACAGCTAATCTGTAACACATACAAATTATTGAATTATTAAAAAAAAAATTACAGCATTTGCTGCAATAGCTTACATTTCTTTTGTATAAACAAGAATCCCTGAGGAAATATTAAGTGGTCCTAAGTCACTGGAAAACATTTAGAGTCTGCCCACTCCACATGCACCAAGATCCTTATCACCAACAGGTGAACAAGCAGGTGCTGCTCAGTCTTCCCAATGGGACACAGTAGGAGGTAACACTGTCCCCTGGGAAGCACTGGCTCATTGGAGTAGAACCAGAATCCAATCAAGCCTCTAGTGCTGACTTCCATTTATAGGAAATACAGGGGAGAGGAGAGCATCTCAAGGAACTACACAGGCTAATCCTGAACCTGAGTCCAGTCTACGGTTTTTGCAACAAGTTAATAGTGTCAAAAAAAAAAACCTAAAGAGACTTAAAAGATCTAAGAAGAAATGGAGGATGTGGACACTGTGACATCATTGTTTAAATAAATTAACTGAAAAAAAAGATATTTTAAAGACAATTGAGGAAATAGTGTTATGAGTTGGGCATTAAATAGTATTCAGGGGTTACTGTGAATTTTTTTGTGGTGATAATGATATTATGGTTATATAAGAAAAAGGTCCATTTCTTTTAGAGAGGCATACAGTAGCATGCAGGAATAAAACGACATGATGTCTGGGGAGGCGGAGTCAAGATGGCAGTGTGGGAAGATGCCGAGTTAGCACCTCCCCATAGTTAGGATGCCTGCCGGCCGCTGGTGGGGGACCCTGATGCCCAAGGAGACGGGAGGAACCCCCAAGTGAACTGGTAGGACGTGGGGGACTGAGGGGGGAGGAGAAGTGGAGGCCAGACAGGATCGGCACCCCTGAGGCCGGGGAGATAAGTAGAGGCAGGTGGGAGGAGCCATCCGGGAGGAGCGGGAGAGGAGCGGGGGGCGTTTGCCCCGCCCACTCGGGCCCGGGGAGCCTGCTGAACTCCCAGGCTGGTCCCCTGCCCTACAGGGCCCCCTCCTCCCCCCGGCCACATTGGTCCTGGGGGCACAGGAAGGAGGCTGAGGGGAGAACAGGAGAGTCAGGTGGGAGGGGCCCTCCAGGAGGAGCAGGAGAGGAGTGGAGGGCATTTGCCCTGCTCACTCGGGCCCGGGAGCCCCACTGAGCTCCCAGGTGAGGTCCTCCTACCTTCTGAGACCAGGGGTGGGGGGCACGCCTGGGCCCCTTCTGTTCCTTGAACCTAAGCCCCACCCCCTACAGCACCCAGGGCCTTTTCCAGCCCTGTGGGTCCTGAGCATTGGTCCCACCCACCACTGAAACCTTGCCCTTGTTTAAGCCCCACCCTCCACAGCCAAGGCCTCCCCCCCCCCTTTTTTTTTACTTTCTTTTCTTTTCTTCTTTCTTTCTTTTTTTTTTTTGGCCACGCCATGCAGATTGGGGGATCTTGGTTCATGAGCCGGCGGTTGGGCGAAGCTCTGGAGCTCTGAGTCTGAACCACTGGACTAACAGAGAACCTCAGACCCCAGGGAATATTCATTGGAGTGAAGTCTCATGGCGGTCCTCATCTCAGGACCAAAACCCTGCTATACCCAACAGCCTACAAACTCCAGTGTTGGAAGGCTCAGGGCAAACAACCACTAAGACAGGAACACAATCCCACTCATAAAAAAAAATAAAAAATGAGACAGCAAAAAAGTATGTCACAGATGAAGAAGCAAGGTAAAAACCTATAAATAAATGAAGACCAAATAAATGAAGAGGAAATAGGCAATCTACCTGAAAAAGAATTCAGAGTAATGATAGTAAAGATGATCCAGAATCTCAGAAATAGAATGGAGGTGCACACTTGAGAAAATAAATGTTTAACAAATATCTAGAAGAACTAAAGAACAAACAGAGATGAACAACCCAATAACTGAAATGAAAAATACACTAGAAGGAATCAATAACACAATAACTGAGGCAGAAGAACAAATAAGTGAGCTGGAAGACAAAATGGTGGAAATAACTGCCGAGGAGCAGAATAGAGAAAAAAGAATGAAAAGAATTGAAGACAATCTCAGAGACCCTCTGGGACAACACTAAATGCACCAACATTCGCATTATAGGGGTCCCAGAAGAAGAATAGAAAAAGAAAGGGTCTGAGAAAATATTTGAAGAGATTATAGTCGAAAACTTCTGTAACATGGGAAAGGAAATAGTCACCCAAGTCCAGGAAGCACAGAGAGTCCCATACAGGATAAACCCTAGGAAAAACACACCAAGACACATATTAATCAAACTAACAAAAATTAAATTCAAAGAAAAAATATTAAAAGCAGCAAGGGAAAAAACAAAAAATAACATGCAAAGGAATCCTCATAAGGTTATCAGCTGATTTTTCAGCAAAAACTCTGCAGGCCAGAAGGGAGTGGCAGAATACATAAAGTGACAAAAGAGAAAAATCTACAACCAAGATTACTCTACCCAGCAAGGATCTCATTCAGATTCGATGGAGAAATCAAAAGCTTTTCAGACAAGCAAAAGCTAAGAGAATTCAGCACCACCAAACCAGCTTTACAACAAATGCTAAAGAAACTTCTCTAGGTGGGAAACACAAGAGAAGAAAAAGACACACAAAAACAAACCCAAAACAATTAAGAAAATGGTAATAGGAACATACATATCAATAATAACCTTGAATGTAAATGGATTAAATGCCCCAACCAAAAGACATAAAAACAAGACCTGAAAGGGTACAAAAACAAGACCCATATATATGCTGTCTACAAGATACCCACTTCAGACCTAGGGACACATACAGACCAAAAGTGAAAGGATGGAAAAAAGATATTCCATGCAAATGGAAATCAAAAGAAAGCTGGAGTAGCAATACTCATATCAGATAAACTAGACTTTAAAATAAAAACTGTTACAAGAGATAAGGAGGGACACTACATAATGATCAAAGAATCAATCCAAGAAGATATAACAATTATAAATGTTTGTGCACCCAACATAGGAGCACCTCAATACATAAGGCAAATGCTAACAACCATGAAAGGAGAAATCGACAGTAACACAATAATAGTAGGGGACTTTAACACCCCACTTACACCAATGGACAGATCATCCAAACAGAAAATAAATAAGGAAACACAAGCTTAAATGACACAATAAACCAGATAGATTTAATTGATATTTATAGAACAATCCACCCAAAAGTGGCAGAATACACTTTCTTCTCAAGTGCACACGGAACATTCTCCAGGACAGATCACATCTTGGGTCACAAATCAAGCCTCGGAAAATTTAAGAAAATTGAAATTGTATCAAGCATCTTTTCTGACCACAATGCTATAAGACTGGAAATCAACTACAGGAAAAAACTGTAAAAAACACAAATACATGGAGTCTAAACAGTGTGCTATTAAATAACCAACATATCACTGAAGAAATCAAAGAGGAAATCAAAAAATACCTAGAGACAAATGACAATGAAAACATGATGACCCAAAACCTATAGGACGCAGAAAAGCAGTTCTAAGAGGGAAGTTTATAGCAATTCAATCTCACCTCAAGAAACAAGAAAAATCTCAAATAAACAATCTAACCCTACATTTAAAACAACTAGAGAAAGAAGAACAAAGAAAACCCAAAGTCAAGAGAAGGAAAGAAATCATAAAGATCAGAGCAGAAATAAATGAAATCGAAATGAAGAAAACAGTAGCAAAGATCAATAAAACTAAAAGCTGGTTCTTTGAGAAGATAAACAAAATTGATAAACCCTTAGCCAGACTCATCAAGAAAAAAAGGGAGAGGATGAAAATCAATAAAATTAGAAATGAAAAAGGAGAAATCACAACCGACACTGCAGAAATACAAAGGATTATAAGAGACTACTACAAACAACTATATGCCAATAAAATGCACAACCATGAAGAAATGGACAAATTCTTGGAAAGGTACAATTTTCCAAGACTGAACAAGGAAGAATTAGAAAATATAAACAGACCTATCACAAGCAATGAAATTGAAAGCACAATTAAAAATCTTCCAACAAACAAAAGTCCAGGACCAGATGGCTTCACAGGCAAATTCTATCAAACATTCAGAGAAGAGCTAACACCGATCCTTTTCAAACTCTTCCAAAAAATTGCAAAGGGAGAAACACTCCCAAATTCATTCTACGAGGCCACCATTACCCTGATACCAAAACCAGAAAAATATATCACAAAAAAAGAAAATTATAGACCAATATCACTGATGAACATAGATGCAAAAATCCTGAACAAAATACTAGCAAACAGAATCCAACAGCACATTAAAAGGATCATACACCATGATCAAGTGGGATTTATCCCAGGGATTCAAGGATTCTTCAATATATGCAAATCAATCAATGTGATACACCACATTAACAAATTAAGTAATAAAAACCATATGATCATCTCAATAGATGCAGAAAAAGTGTTTGACAAAATTCAATACCCATTTTTGATAAAAACTCTCCAGAAAATGGGCATAGAGGGAACCTACCTCAACATAATAAAGGTCATATATGACAAACCCACAGCAAGCATCATTCTCAATGGTGAAAACTAAAAGCATTTCCACTAAGATCAGAAACAAGACAAGGATGTCCACTCTCGCCACTCTTATTCAACATAGTTTTGGAAGTCCTAGCCATGGCAATCAGAGAAGAAAAAGAAATAAATGGAATACAAATTGCAAAAAAAAGAAGTAAAACTGTCACTGTTTGCAGATGACATGATACTATACATAGAAAATCGTAAAGATGCCACCAGAAAACTACTAGAACTAATCAATGAATTTGGTAAGGTTGTAGGATACAAAATTAATGCACAGAAATCTCTGCCACTCCTATACACCAACAATGAAAAATCAGAAAGAGAAATTAAGGAAACACTCTCATTTACTATTGCAACAAAAAGAATAAAACAACTAGGAATAAACCTGCCTAAGGAGGCAAAAGACTTGTACTCAGAAAACTATAAAACACTAATGAAAGAAATCAGAGATGACATAAACAGATGGAGAAATATACCATGTTCTTCGATTGGAAGAATCAATATTGTGAAAATGACTATACTACCCAAAGCAATCTACAGATTCAGTGCAATCCCTATCAAACTACCAATGGCATTCTTCACAGAATTAGAGCAAAAAATTTTACAACTCATATGGAAACACAAAAGACCCCAAATAGCCAAAGCAATCTTGAGAAAGAAAAACAGAGTTGGAGGAATCAGGCTCCCCGACTTCAAACTATACCACAAAGCTACAGTAATAAAGACAGTATGGTACTGGCACAAAAACAGAAATAGAGATCAATGGTACAGGATAGAATGCCCAGAGATAAACCCATGCACATATAGGCACCTAATTTATGACAAAGGAGGCAAGAACATACAATGGAGAAAAGACAGCCTCTTCAATAAGTGGTGCTGGGAAAACTGGACAGCTACATGTAAAAGAATGAAATTAGAACACTCCCTAACACCATACACAAAAATAAACTCCAAAATGATTAAAGACTTAAATGTAAGGCCAGACACTATAAAACTCTTAGAGGAAAACATAGGAAAAACACTCTTTGACATAAACCACAGCAAGATCTTTTTTGACCCACCTCCTAGAGTAACGGAAATAAAAACAAAAATAAACAAATGGGACATAATTAAACTTAGAAGCTTTTGCACAGCAAAGGAAACCATAAACAAGACAAAAAGACAACCCTCAGAATGGGAGAAAATATTTGCAAATGAAACAACAGACAAAGGATTAATCTCCAAAATACACAAATAGCTCATGGAGCTGTCATATCAAAAAAAAATCCAGTTAAAAAATGGGCAGAAGACCTAAATAGACATTTCCCCAAAGAAGACATACAGATGGCCAAGAGGCACATGAGAATATGCTCAACATCACTAATTATTAGAGAAATGCAAATCAAAACTACAATGAGGTATCACCTCACACCAGTCAGAATGGCCATTATCAAATAATCTCGAAACAAGAAATGCTGGAAAGGGTGTGGTGGAAAGGGGAACCTCCTGCACTGTTGGTAGGAATGTAAACTGATACAACCACTATGGAAAACAGTACGGAGTTTCCTTAAAAAACTAAAAATAGAACTACCATGCGACACAGCAATCCCACCACTGGGCATATACCCTGAGAAAACCATAATTCAAAAAGAGTCGTGTACTGCAACGTTCATTGCAGCACTATTGACAATAGCCAAGACATGGAACCAACCTAAATGTCCATCGACAGATGAATGGATAAAGAAGATGTGGCACACATATACAATGGAATATTACTCAGCCATAAATTGTGTTATTTGTAGTGAGGTGGATGGACCTAGAAGTGAGTCAGAAAGAGAAAAGCAAATACCATATGCTAATGCATATATATGGAATCTTAAAAAAAAAATGGTACTGATGAACCTAGTTGCAGGGCAGGAATAAAAAGGGAGACATAGAGAATGGACTTGAGGACACGGGGTGGGAGGGGGAAGCTGGGGCGAAGTGAGAGTAGCATCGACATATATACGCTACCAAATGTAAAATAGCTAGCTAGTGGGAAGCAGCAGCATAGCACAGGGAGATCAGCTCAGTGCTTTGCGTCCACCTAGAGGGGTGGGATAGGGAGGGTGGGAGGGAGGCTCAAGAGGGAGGGGATATGGGGACATGTGTATGCATATGGCTGATTCTCTTTGTTGTACAACAGACACTAACACAGTATCGTGAAGCAATTATACTCCAGTAAAGATCTATTTAAAAACAACAACAGCAACAAACACAGTATGGTATGGCATAATGACAGACATATAGATCAATGGAATGGAACTGAGCTTCCAGAAATAAACTCATGCATTTACAGCCAATAAAAAAAAAAAAAAATGACATGATGTCTGGGATTCACTGTAAAATCTTTACGAAGAAAAGAAATAATGCAGGCAAGTATTTCAAAATCTTGATAATTATTAAATCTGATGATCAGTATAGAAGGATTCTCTACTTACAAGTGTGTTTGAAAACTCATAAATTCAAATTTATAAAAACAGGTGAAAAAAACCTAATAGTTAGAAAAACTCTATAAATCACATAATCAGAGAAATTTGTTAACAAATGCAGCATTTTTCCATACTGAATCCTCAATTCTCAGGACCCGCAAATTTCTTTGGTGTGCGCAATGAAATTGTGTAGCCTGTCAGCCACCTGGACAAGTTACCTGACAGTCTTTCAGCGCGTTCTGAACTGAAGCCTGATCTCCAATTCGTTGTTGTTGCTTTAGTCTGTTTTCCTGGGTTTCAAACCAAGTTTTCAGACATTGTACGTTATTTTCATATTCTGACCAAGATTCCAGTAAGCCTTCCAACAGCTGAATCTGAACAAACATAATGAAATGAAATTTGCAGTTTTATTTTAGAATCAAATTACTGGCAGGTCACTATTTCCTCCAGATTAAGAATTCTTAAAAGACAGTCCATTGTATATATGATTAAAAATGAATGTTAAAAAGTATAAATCAATGACCATTATTGGTAAACAAGTAAAGAACTTAAGTCAATTTGAGGCAAAGGAAAAAGACATTAAGAGGCATCTTTAATAAACTAAAACAATATGAAATATTCAAAGAGCAGTGGGTACATAGACAGAATAATGAACAGGGCTGAAGAGCTGTTAGAACCTTCAGGGGCCAGTCTCTTCAGAAGCACTTGTGTGCCCAGTGTAGCCATACTATTCGTGGAATGAGTTTTCTTTACAGAGTGTACCCGTTCTTGGCGTTTTCATGAAACACGGACAGCAGAGAACACTTGGCTCACCTTCTCAGTGACTACACCCTGCAGGATTTGCCAGCTTTTATTCATTGCTCCAAGTTGCTCAGCAAAATCAGTCTTATCGCTGCGTTTACTTTCCACGTCCTGACTGCTGATTTGTAGCACAGACTGGTTCACAAAATCGACGGTCAGCTGTTTACAGTTAATGTCGATCTTAAAACCCTAAAAAGGGAAAGGCGAAAATAAGAAAACAACCTTATATGTATAAATGTCTTATATTTTACCAGGAGTTGGAAAGCCTTAAGTAACCTTAAGATTAATATTATCACTTGTGTGATTTAGTCCAAATGGCACAATCGGTATGTATTAATATAACCCATTATCTTCAGAAGTTGAATATATATAATGTATGAATATACTGAATATAAATTGAATTTATACATTTTGAATGTATAAATATATTGAATTTGAGTTTGTAAAGATTTGAATTTATAGATATATTGAATATACATTTTTTTAGGTAGGAAAGTAGAATTGGACAAATTGTATAATCTCACTATAAAATATTTACAAATTATAGTATTTATTTTTATGATTTCTTAAAATGACACAAAATCTTATTCAAAATTATTCTTAATACTGGACAACTTTCCTATGCCTATAACTAGGGAAGCAGTTTTCTTACTATAGTAGACCTACCTGGTCACTATATATGAAACATATACTTTCAGACCTGATTTCCATAACTTGAGTTTTTGAGTTTCTTCAAATAAAACAGTCCTAAAATATGCAAAGCTAAAAACAAACAAATAAAAATGTTTAATTACCTTATATTTCTGAAGGTATTCATGAATTGCCTTGTAACCGATGGAGTTTTTAATACTTTCTTCATCCATTTGAATAACATTTTCCATGAGAGAAATCCAAGCCATGACTTCAGAAATGGCATGGCGAGAAGGCAGCTTATCCATTTGGAGCTGCCCATGTCAGAGACAGAAGAAGTCGCAAGTGTTAAAATTCAAACTCGATTTCTGTTAACCTAAAACTCTATTAATTCCTACTAAAGTACCAACAGAGATAACACTTCTTAATGACATTTTTGGATATTAACCTTGTTAGAAGCTTGAAATTAAACATCAGGCAAACATTGAACAATAATAGTCCTCTTATGTTCACTTGACATCGAATACTATAAACATTGCATAAACACTACCTAATTAATCAAAACACCAGCAGGAAGAAAATATTATTCTTATTTTATAGCTAGTTTTATGAGTATAAAAAATCGTAACTACAAAACATTCAACAGATGTATTTTATTAATTATCTTGTAAAATCTCTGTGTATTATGACTCAGGAATGTTACCACCACACTACAAACTATCATTTTCTAGATTTTTGGCGCTCTCATATTTGTTCCAAAGAGCACAGCCAATTTCCTCAGTCTTTCACTAAAACATACTTAGAATCCTGAACCTTCCTTAACATATCATACATTTATGCAAATGCTTGTAATGACTGAGAGGAACAAAAGCAATCATTTAAAATATTTATGGACTTCTATGTGGGCAGAAAGATATACAAGTTAATGTGAGATGTTTCCTGCCCTCTAGACGTGTACAGCTGCTGATTAGAAGGGATAAGACATTTATATGAAACACATCTTTACACCTTGTACACAGTGATGAATGCCAAAGAGAGATAAAGATAAAATATCTGGGAGTTTCAGGGGAGAGAAGCATAATTTCCAGATAAGAGAGCTACTTACTTCTCTTCCCCTAGTTCTCTTCACTTGTTGAATGTCAGCTCTATTGTAGGTAAGGTTATAGGTCTTTTACATATATTATTATTATTAAATCTTCATAACTACTCACTTTATGAGACAGGTATAGTTACCCATATTTTATTTATGAGAAAACAAAGAATTTAAACATGGACAGACAAGGATTCTAAAACACACACACACACATGATAAAGAAGCCCTTGGAAGACAGGGAATTTATAGATAGGGCATTTGTAGAACCGTTCACTATTTTTTTTTTTTTTTTAATGGGAGTATAGTTGATTTACAATGTTGTGTTACTTTCTGTTGAACAGCAAAGTGACTCAGTTATACATATTCATATATCCACTCTTTTTTAGACTCTTTTCCCATATAGGTCATTACAGAGTACTGAGTACAGTTTCCTGTGCTATACAGTAGGTCCTTATTAGTTATCTATTTTATATATAATAGTGTTAACATGCAATACAATGGAAGACATAAAAGACGAGATGTCCAAGACAAAGCTGATTTAAATTGGTGAGCAAAAGCAGATCCAAGTACTTTTCCATCTAATACTGCTTACACCAATTATGACCAATTAAACCGATGATTATTTCTGTACCTGGTGGAGCTTTTCCTGTACGGTTGGAATATTTGTCAGCAGGTCAGTCCACTGGCCATCAATGTGTGACAGCTCAGAACGCAGGGCAGCTGTGTCCACTTTCTTTAGTCTAAGAAGCTGATTTCCAGTGCTCAGAACAGACGATTTCAAGGTAGATTTTGCATCCACCTCTTTGGAAAACTCCTAAAAGAAGCAGCAAGGTTCAAATCAGGATTAAGTAGCCAGACCCTTCATTTAAGAAAAGAGACTAATTTATTACATAAACAAGTTTTCTTTACATCTTGAAGGGGAGTGATGATATTAAACACTCTGGAGGAAAACAAAAGCAACGCACCCTTGCCCCAAATGAAAGCCAACATTACTTAAACACTACTTTAAAGAGGCAATGTTGAACCCTACTATTTTGCATAATTATTCAACACACAGAGTGAACATTGATAAATTCTCTATAGCTTGATTTACTAAGTACATCCATTGACAACTGATGTCCTTTTCACCTGTAAGCCAGGTCTGAAAACAATAAAACTGAATCAAATGCTTTAGATTCTTGAGCTTACCAGAAAAGCGTTCAGATGATCACGGACCATTTCCAGTTCTTGAGGAACTGTCACAGATTGTTGAGTCCAAAATTCTAGCCTGTCTTTTGCAGACTGTAACCAGTGGATGAGATCTGCAGATTCACTTTGATATCTGTAAGGACAGTAATACCCCTATTAAGTAAACATCCAATTCCGACTTTGTGCTAACCCGTGTTAGTCACCAATGTTAATTTTAAAAGGAGACACAACAGATTTGGGAGAATAATGCCCTGGGTTGACACTCTCAAATTCCCTTCTCTTAATATTCATACCTTAAGCAAGTCAGTCTCTCTGAGTTTCAGCTTTCCCATCTCTAAGCTGCAAATAAAAATATCTTTCTCCTACTCCTTCACATTAAGGTATTTAGAAAATATTTCATGATTGGGCTTCCCAGGTGGCACAGTGGTTAAGAATCTGCTTGTCAATGCGGGCGACACGGGTTTGAGCCCTAGTCCGGGAAGATCCCACATGCCACAGAGCAACTAAGCCTGTGTGCCACAACTACTGAGCCTGCGCTCTACAGCCCGCGAGCCACAACTACTGAGCTCACGTGCCACAAATACTGAAGCCCGCGCGCCCTAGAGCCCATGTTCTGCCACAAGGGAAGCCACCGCAGTGAGAAGCCTGCACACCGCAATGAAGAGTAGCCCCCGCTCACCACAATTAGAGAAAGCCCGCACACAGCAACGAAGACCCAACACAGCCAAAAATAAATAAACAAAATAAAATAAATAAATTTTTTAAAAAAGAAAATATTACATGATTGTTATTCGAAGTTCTTAGAAATAAAGGTGGCATAAAAATAAGGATTTCACTACGTAAAATCAACCCCCCACCTCTCTTGAATACCTCCCATTGCCCTCAAGAAAAACTTTACCTTCTCAAAACAAACTTTCTCTTCTTTCTCTCCTTCTAAGATTTACTTGACCACCCATGTACAGTCAGTAGGCAGGGGAGACAACAGCTCAAAGGTCAGAGGTATTGCATAATTCCTGCCTCCCCGCCACATTTTTAAGTACATGTTTATACAATTATACAAGAATCCAACTGGAAGCTTTATGCTTGCCTTTATTTTCCAAACTGTGATAAGTTCCTAGAGGGACCACATCTTCGTCAACTCAGGTACCCAATAGCCTTATAAATACTCTGCAGCACTAATTTAAAAATTTGCGGAAGAGTCACTGTATTACCTGGTCCAGTGTTTCAATATTGTTTCCAATCTGTGAAGTTCCTTAGACACTTTGTTGGTGTCATTTAACCAGTGTTCTCCAAGTTGATTTAGCTGGCTTTCTAGATCTGAGCAGCTAACAGATATCAGAAGTCGTTTCCCATCATCTAGTACCTGATATAATTTGGGCTGGTATTCATTAAGGCTGGATTTCAAATGCTAAAATGATTGAAAATACTGGGTCAAAAAGGTGAGATAATGCAATTTTTCTCCCCTAAAGATTGTAAGTTCTCCATAATGTTACCATTACCTTTTAGTCAAATTTCAACTATTTGCACCCAAGTTTCATTAGAAGCTTCGAGACGTTTCATCTTTATCTAAGTATATAACTTTAGGTGCACTTAAAACCGTCAAAATATAATTATTTCAAGAATAGTGTGACACCAACACAAAGTACAAAATAATGCTTGGTGGAGGCTAAGTTTTCAAAAAGAGCTCTCTCTCAAAAATAAGAAAAAAAAAAAAAAAGGCTTTCTAGTGCTCTATTAAAAAACAACAAACTAATTATTTCAGGATAGTGTGACTTCAGCATAACAAGCGGAAAACGCTTGGTGGAGGCTAAATTTTCAAAAGGGGCTTTCATTAAAAAAAAAAAAAAAAGACCTTTCTATGTTCTATTAGGAAACAAACACTTAAAGTAAAAGTACTTGATAAAATATTTGATTGCAAGTTTGTTTAGATCCTGTTAAAACCATGGGAAAGCTTCCAAAGGAAATGTGGCAACTTTTTACACCAAGTTGTCATTTAGACGCTGACCTGGTAGAGCGTTATCCGGTCGATAAGCCTGTCTTCGCTCTCCTCCACCAGACCCACACTCGGGATGCTGGTCTCCACGACCTCCAGCTGCCTGCTAAGCTCCCGGTGGTCCTCATCCAGATGGGACCATGTCTAGAAACACAGCATCAGTCTGTGAGCTAAATATCCTCATTAAGGAAGAGTAGTCCTCTTTGTGTGCAAATATGCACCTGACAGTCTCTTTAAAGACATGTCGGAGATGCCTGCATTGGGGGTTTGCTTTGGGAAGCGAAAGATAGCTTTGAAGCAAGTCATCAGATGGTGACCTTGAAAAGCACTGCGAATGGGCTTTCACTTCTGCAGCTAACTAGCTGTATGACCAGGGCAAGTTACTACGTTTCTCTGACCTCCCTCATTTTCAACATTAAAAAAAATGGGGATAATAATATCTTGTCCATTGTGAGGATTAAATAGAATAACGTAGGCAGCACATCTGGAACACAGCAGGCAGCTGATATTCACAGTTTCATCCTTTACCGCAGTGATGATGAACGAATGACTTAAGTGAAAGGGATGGGTGTGTTTACTTTCCAAAGCAAGTGAACTAAATACATTACATTTGTAAATTAAAAAACCCCACACAGACGTTTAAGAAATATGAATATATAGTATAGACATTCTACTAAGGAGAAATCCCAGATCACTTATTCTCAAATTATAATTTTTAGGGAATTCCCTGGCAGACCAGTGGTTAGGACTCTGTGTTTCCACTGCAGGGGGCACGGGTTCAATCCCTGGTCGGGGAACTAAGATCCCACAAGCTGCACAGCGCGGCCAAAAAAAATAAAAGAAAATTATGATTTTTATTCTATTTAAAATCGGAAAATCTTTTTTTAATCATGTGAAGTCTTTTTCAATCATGTATAGCAAAAGTCAGCAGTTTTTCAATCTGACTATCAAGACCCCAAATATCGTCATGCCCAGTCTGAAACCGGTATTCATCTAGCTGAACTCACGGTAAGGCACAGCCTTTACCTAAATGTGGATAGGGAACACCAGGGGCACAGGCAACACACGATGCTGAGTCTGAGACACCGCCGAGGTCAGAGGAGGCAAATCGCAGGAACGAAGATGTCTTGCCTGAAGGGTCTGCTGTGCAGTAGGGGGTGGGCTGCAGGGGAAGGGCGGCACCAGGGGCTCACCTCGAGAATGTACTCCAACTCCACACCCCTCTTGTGAGCCCCCTTGAGCACAGCCGAAGCCTGCGCCATCAGGTCTGTGTGGAACTGAGTTTCCCGTAGGACCGCAAAGCTGATAACCTTCCTGAAGAGTGTTTCAGTCAAGATCATATGAGATTCCAGGCCCTGAAAGTATTCCTGCAATTTTTCAGATAGAAAGAGGTCAGCAACTCATTCATTTACTACCTTACAATAAAACTTGCTTCAAACCTGGAAGCTGATGGAACTTGGCTAATATATGGGTGATACTGGTACTTCCCTGCTGGCCTCCACTTACCCAGGCACTCACCACTTCCTGCAGAGACGGGGGTCGGGGGGTGGGGGTTGGGATGGGGGTCCAGCCTCCTAACTGGCCTCTCCTGGCCGCCTCCACTCAAAGCACCTACCCTGTGCTGTGCTGCAGATACTCTATCCCCAAAACAGAGCCCTTCAGAAGCGAACAGCTGCTGAAACACTCGTCCGCCCTCTCCACTCCTCATCCAGGTACCATCTGGGTGGACACCTGCTTCCTCCACCACAGATACTGGCCTCCTTTGTCCCTGGGACACATGAGCGCCCGCTCCCCATCTTCAGCCTCTGCCTGCACTCTACTTCCTGCAATGTCCTCACTTGACACATTCATAATTTTTCTTCCTCCAGGGCTGGGCTTGAGCTCTACTCTTTTGTACTTAATGCTCATGGCCAAGCACAGCTGGACACCCACCAATTGGCATTAATATTTTTAAATTTCCCTCATAACATACCTACACACAGCAGAATTGCAGGCCTTGCACAACCCTACAAATGTGTTTTAAAATATTACTTTCTATACATAAAAATCCCCAGAAGATGGGGAGAAGGTTATCCCATTTCCTGTTCCCAGCACCACGGATGAAACTAAAGGACCAGGAATCGTTAACATCAGCTAACACTGAGTGTGTACTACGTGCCAGGTGCCCTATAAACACTTCAGCAACTAACTCATTGAATCCTCATAACAACCCCATAAGATAGGTAGTTTTATTTCCCATTTTACAGACTCTGCGCTACTCAGTCTAATGCAACATGCCCAAGGTCACACAGAGCTCTCCCTCAGAAAATGGTCTGGTCAGGAGGAGCTAGAACCATTATTTTTAACTAACAATTATTATATCATAGAATCTTAAAGCTGGAAGAGAACTTGGAAGTCATTTAGCCCAACATTCACAGAAAGCTGATATTCCTATTACAACCCCGTCTCCCCCTGACAGCCTTGGATGGACTTCTCATGGCCAGGAGGGGGTCTGTTCAATGGCAGCCTACTCCTTTTAGAGTTCTTCATCTATTGAGCTTTATTTCTCTGTTATTTATACTCATTGATCCCAGTTTCCCCTCTGGAATAACTCAGGATGATATTTTATTGCTATGGTCAAAGATTTGAGAAAAACCAGCTGTGAACTTTAAAGCAATGTTTTCAAAGCCAAATGATAAGGCTTTAATAAATCACAAAGTTTTGGACAAGAACCTCTGGGAGAAATAGCAACAAGTACAATTCTCCATGCACCCCCCCCCCCAAATCTACCTTTATAAGCCACCAAAGAGCTATGTAATGGTAGAATGTTAATCATCTGTAATCTTAGGGAATTTTTAAAGTTTCCTCATAAGAAATTTCCACTATCTGGGAGCTTGAGTCTCTGAACTGGCAAAACTGTTATTTTTGTAATATTACTAATAATGCAATCTGTGTGTGTGTGTGTGCATTAAACAGGCATTCCTTCACAAAGGAGCAGTGTCTAACCTGAACTTGGTTACGGTACACACTGATGGAACACTCTCAGGCCTCCCAAGTTTGGTTATATAGCAAAAGCACTTGCCGTCCCCAGGAGGAAACTCCTGAGGCCCACGGTAACCAGAGGAGCATGTACTTAAGGACCAGAAGAGCCAAGTGATGCATGTGACAGACATAAAGCCCATCCAGAGCTGAGTGGGCAGCTCTGCATTCCCAGAGCAGAGTGGGGAGTTCTCGGCCAGGACAAGGGAAAGCGGAGAGAACACCTAGGACCAGATGAACACATGGGCATGAGGGATGCAAAGGAAAAGGGCAGAGTTAAGAACGAAGCTGGGCTCCTTTGAAGAGAGCCCCTGGGTTTCCTGTCCACTGCAGTCTACGAAGGAGAAAGCCTGGCTGATACTGATCATTAAAAGTACTGGTATGGCTGGTATTCTTTGTTAACTTCCAAAATTATAGGAATATATACTCTCTCATTTTTCTGTGCTATTGAGTGCCAGTGGGCTTGAATATACATTTGTTGACCATTTTAAAGAGTAACTTATATGAGTGGAAACTCATAAATGATTGATAATGTTAGGTTTTACTAAATACATGTCAGTGAGTGAGAATGTGCTTCCAAAACTACATTTTCTTTCTCTCTGTTTTTTGTTTTTTACCTTATGTTTGTCAAGTAGTTGTTGGATTTCTTCTTTGGAAGACACGATAATTTTCTGGTCTCCTGCCATCTTTTCGCGTCCGGTCTCCAGCAGGTCAGCCAGATCTTGCAGGGCCCTTTCGTACTGACTCTTGAGTGCAAGATTCTGGTTCAGACTGCCCCGCCGGGAGCCAATGGCCATCATCAGCTCATCGTACATGTCCTAAGAAACAGACAGATACTCACGCTCAATTCAAACCTACCGCTTCATGAGGTACGTTTAACACCTGTGCTCACAGGATGTCAATAGCTTCCGTGGGGTTAAAATGCTGACAAATTGTTCTTGTGGCTGAAGGAAATGTCATAGGAAATGTAGTTTTAATTTTTATCATGCTCTCAAATTTTCTAATTTTAGAGTAACTGAAGAGAGCATCTTCAACATTTGGTCTGCTAAGTAATAATCAGATTTGGGACTATTCCTTAAATAAAGAGCTACAGAAACAGAGGAGTTTAATGTGAGCAGAAAGACTTTAAAACTTAAAAAGGCAATGTTTTTGCCAAATGTGGTGGGGTAAATAAATAACTATTTAAGCTGGAAAGACATTTTAGCGGACGATGATACACCAAATACAAAATTTATTTGAGCCATATGGACCTGATTAGTGTAGCATATGAAGGTTTAGCAGGCCAAAATGCCTCAATCTGGAAAAGTTCAACTTTAATGCCTATTTACAGCTATGACGCTTGACTCTTACACCTGACATTTAAGTACTGTCGGAAAACTGTCTAAAAAGGACAGAGTCGGGGCCATGGGCTCATCACATGATGAAATGTTAGATAATGGAATGAGCTAGTTGAAATAAAAATGTTCTTTTTAAAATAAGAGGTATTTTATTTTCTCAAAAGTAAGAACTTGTGACCCTGTATCGGACTCATACTATTAATCCTTCAGTGGTTCTGTAATAAGGCGTGTGTGCAGAGAAAACCTGACACACGCGCATAGTTTTTCTTAATATAACTTAACTGTGTTGCCTTTCAGATGCTACACTTTGCTGGTTTACTATCCCAGTATCTTCCTACCAACCTGAGATCACATTCTTGCCTAAGTGCCAGATTTAGAAAAACACTAATCCAAAGTGTTAATTCTCTATGCCTGAAAGATGCCAGGAAGTCTGTTTGGATTTCAGCCACCTTTAATTTTTTGTTGTTGTTCTGGAATTGAAACAATGTCTCTTTTCCACTCAAACATGTATGAAATATAAACTATAATTTTGAACTTGAGAAAATACACTTTCTAAAAGTATTAGCTTAAGTATTTTTTCCTTAAAATTTTTTTGGGTGTAGTACAATACAGGGTAGATAGCCTTTTTTTAACTTTTCTAGGTAGGATTGCCAGTTATTAAATTTTCTACAGTAGAAAATAATATGCCACAACTAAACTATGCTATAATGCTTAGCCATCGGAATAAAAATAATGTCAAAAAAATCTTCGAAGCATGAGAATACAAGAAAATACAAGAAAAGAGTTAAAAAATTTGACACAAGGGTCCTCCAACAAATGCACACAGACTGCCCTGCAGTAAATCTCAAAATATGTCGAATTATTTTATTGTACTAAATATGATAAAAGTTTCAGAAAATGTTCTAAGAGTTACTTGGAAGAAAAATTGGGCCTAAATGACATGAATTTTATAGAGAAAGCCTGAAAAAATTGAGAAAATAATTTTTTCTTGACTTCCAGTTAGGATGTACCATTGAAGCTGAATGCCACTGGTAGAAAACTGTACCTGGAGTTTGGAGAGTTCTTGCACCCAAGGCTGCTCAACCTGCAGCTTATCACCACGTCTTTTCAACTCAGTGATTCCCGCATCCAATTCCTTTAGCCCATCTTCAGCCTGCTGTATTGCCTATATAAGATTTATGACATTTTATTAAAACTCCCGTAAACAATTTGCCATGCAAAGTATGATTATCATGTCTCCTTATTTGTTCCTCTCTTCTCCACCTAAAACATTTTCCATGCAACATAAAAATGATGGTCCTCTATTAAACAGAAAAGTGAAGAAGGCCCTTTATTATGCTACAGATCAGATATTTTAAAGGTAAGGAGGTTGGAAGGGCTTAGCATGGAGGGTTGGGAGAACAATGGCTTCCTTGAACAAATAAGGGAAACGGTGAATAGCACCCTGAAAAAGAAGCATGATTTTAGGACGTCTTTAGAAAAAGGTATTCGCCTAAGATGTTCTAGGGGATCGTGTTCTGGTTTTCTGAAATGCAGTTTTGAGCATCTTTGACGAGAGATGCAGTGAGGAAAGAGGAAACTATGTTTCAGCATGGTCAGGGAGAGCTTACTCCATTGCGAAATGGGAGGGCAAGCAATCAAGTATGAAAGTGACAGCTAGCGCTGAGCCTTGTCTTCCCAGGGTGAGGTCTACAGAAGCAGGACAAGACATCAACCTGGCCTTCAAGGAGCTTCCAGTCTGCTTAGGAAGCCTGAGTAAACAGAAGAAAAGGAAACAAGGTTGAATGCGGTTATGTACTAAGCTTGCTGCAGCTCATCCCTGTTAGAGGACTTTGGAGCAGGGAGACACCAGTGAATCCTGGAGCAGTCGAGGAAGGCTTTTGGAAGAAAAGCAACCTCAGCTGCCCTTGAAGGATGAAAAGAACATGGACTCCAAATGGCAGATAAAACACACGTGTCTTATTTTCTCTTTCCTGAGTCCCCACTACAACCACTGCCAATATTTTGTTTGCTTGTTTTCTGGTGTGTTTTTCCTTCATAAATCTACAAGGGCAAGGAAACAGGAAAGAGGGTAATAACAACAAAATTTTGCAAGCTGAAAATCAGAAGGATACATGGGAATTGACTTAGGAAATCTGAGAAAGCTGAATCCTAAGCTAGCAGGGTTTCTTTATCACCAAATTAAAGCAACAGGAGTCTCTGGAACCCTGGGCAACATGGGGCGGGTGCTAAATAAGGAGGGTTGGTGGAAAGCTGCTTAAAGAGCACCTCGATTCCCAGATCCCCTTCCTCATTCCACACTGGCTCTTCCCTTCCTTGGTGAAAGACTGAAAGTTCATTTTCTGGAGAAGGTAAAACGGATGTCTCTGGACTGAGGGGCACCAGGCACAGTTGTGGGCTTGAGTCCTTGACTGAAAACAAGGGGATAAAGTGACAACACCCACTGAATGCTGAATGTGGAGCCCCTACGTCTCCTAGAGTGCTGAAGCCTTGTTTCTACTCTCCAGACAGAAGGGGGTGGGCGGGAGAATATGAAAAGACCAAAAGAAAAGACCTAAAAAATTTGACACAAGGATTCTCCAATAGCCCACACAGATCATCCTTCAATAAATCTCAAAATTGTCAAGCCCCATCCATTCATGAAGTTCCCATTCAGTCTCTCATCCTAAATGTGAATAGACAACAAAGCATTTCCATATATCTGAGAAAAGCCTCTAACATGAAAGATAGAGACCAAAATAAGCAAACAAATTAAAAGCAACCTGGAGGGAAATAGATTATACAGGAAAAACCAACAAATAAAAAACTCCCCCAAAGTCCCCCCAAAACCCTTTCAACCCCAAAATCACTAATATACCAGAGAGATTATAAAAGGCAATGCATCTATTTAAAAAAGAACAGGATACTACCAAAAAATGGATCATTTGCAGAACCAAAAAGAGCTCTGAGAAGATTAAATGCATGAGAGCAGAAATGTAGAAGTCAATAGAAAAGTTTAGAGTTGAAACTGAGGAAGTCTCCAGAAAGCAGAGCAAAAAGACAAAGAGAGAAATGTCCCTTGATAAGAAAGTTAGAGGACTGGACCAGAACATCCAACATCTGCCTAAAAGGAGTTTCAGAAAGGGAGACAGATAAAATGGGGGGATGAAAAATATTTAAATAACTCTTAGAAAATGTTCCAGAATAGAAAGATGAGAGCTGCCAGATCAAAAGAGCCCATTGAGCTCCCAGCCCAGTGGATGAAACAGACTATCCCCAAGGCATGTCACTGTGAAATTTCAGAACACTGAGACCTTTGGGAATTAGGACAATTTTCAATTCCTCAAGCCAACACTGGAAGCTAGAAAACAATGGAGGAAAAGCCTCAAAACTCTATAAAGAACTGGCCAAGAATTCTATAAAGAGCCAAGCTATCAGTATGAGTAGTATCTGAGCATATGACTAGAACATTTTCAGACATGCAAAATATTGAAAAATATATCTAGCATGCATCCTTTCTTAGTAAGGATGTGCACTAAGAAAACAAGGAAGCAATACAGTAAAGAGAAAGACTTGAAACTCAGGAAAGAGAAGACCCAGCAGAAGGGAGAAGTGAAGGAAATTCTCAGAATGGTAGTAAAGGGAGATTGAAGAAGACAGCTGTGCAACAGGCTTGTGGGGCAACAGGTCTGTTCTAGGTCAGAATGACATGACTCAAAAGATGAATATATCCCCATGCTTCTGCTACTGTTACCTCTTTAACCCAAGGAGGGTAGGGATGGAATTAGCACTTTTTTAGTTGCTTTCCATTTATTCAACGAAATAATGAGTAATTTATTTTTATCTCTGGAATTTACATTGGTTATATTGGTCAATAGTCAGTAAAAGTGTTACTTGTGATCATACATATCCTAAATTTCACATTAGAAATTCAAGGCAAAGCACTCTTATGGCTGCTCAAATTCTGTTTGGGATTGGGTACATTATAAGCCAAAAATAAAAAATAAAAATAAAAAAGGGTCCTTTCAGGTAGAAGCTATGACACGGAAGAATGATTTTCAATTTGGGAAAAATGAGGGATCTCTGTTAAAAAACAGATGAAATTAGGGTCCAGAAAGATACATATTCACATATAAATTTGCAAACTGTTTTGGATGGTCAGAGAGGGAGAGAGATCTAGATATCTCCTTCTATAGAGAAGTCTTTGAGGTGGTTTCTATTTCAGGTGATTCCCTATGGCCTACCCATAGAACCATTGGAGGTCTACTGAAATTAGGGTATGCAATTCTATTAAAGCACACATTTCCATAATTACTTAGTTTATGAAATGGGATGTTGTGTGTAACATCCTTCCCATTTCCTCCCTCCTCCCTGTTTCCACTGCCAGTACGATAGTTTGAATTCTCATTCCTTCTCCTCAGTGCAGTTATGTGAAGCCTCAGGACGGATACCCTGCTTCCTGACCCTGTGAGCTGTCATGTCAAGCAGCAGATGCAGGAGCTGGCACTGACACTTATCCTCACCCTCAAACATCCCTAGTGACTTTCCACTGCCAGTGGTCTCCAAGGTGAGTATAAGTACCCAAAAGTGTATAAGATGATCGATGAGAATGAAACACTATGTCTTTCCTTTATATACAACCACATGCATTTTTAATTTTCATTTGTGTGTATGCTTTATAACACAGTACCTACTTATAATTTATAAATAAGTAAATGCACATATATTTGTGGTGTGTGCTTATTGTTTTAACCAATGAAGTGCGCAAGCAATAAAGTTGACCACTCGTTTGTAGAACAAAGTCCAAATTCTCTGACATTCAATAGGCTCTATAAGTTGCTTCAAATTTTCTCTTTGAACCCTACTTCCCCTCAATCACCTTTGCTCATTGTTAAGTTCAGCCAAACAGGATTACTTGCTTTTCTCCCGAAGTGCCCTGAATGGTCTAACATTTATGCCTTTGTTCTTGCTGTCCTCTTTACTAGAATACCTTTCTTCCCAGTCTCTGTGTGTCCAAACTTCTAAGTCCAGTTCGAATTTCTCTTTACAAAATTGTTCCCTAATCCTACCGCTGCTGAAGGTAATCTCCCATCTTCTAAACATCCATAGTGCTTCATGTGTAATGCTACCAGGACGGTCTGACTCCCTGTCCAGTGTCATTGAGGTTCATGTCTAATCTCATTGTTAGGTGGCAAACACCTTCAGGTCAGCATCTGTCACTAACACCTTTTCCTCTCTCACATTTCCTGGTTACACACAGAAGTAAGTGACAGAGTCAATGTAATCTGATGTAAACCTGGTACTTAAAAACAAAATAGATGACAAACAAAAATGCTACAGTAGCCAATAATATTCCATAGAATATTTGGAATTTCATAGTAAATCAGTTCTACTCATTGCACTTGCTCTTATGGAAAAAGGCAGCTGTAAATACCTCTATTTGCTCTGCCACAGGCTGTTCAAACACATTTGCCAGTTTCTGCAGAATGATGTATTTGTGGTCAGCCAGGGATGTAAACAGCACCTTCAGATCATTCTAAGGAGGGAAACAACAGGAAAGCTTAACATGTGTAACAGGAAATTCAAAATGGTTGTAAATATAACACACATTCTTAGAAATAATATACAGGGGTAGGAATTTAATTGTTTCCAGAAGAAACAATATTATCTTACGGCAAAGTAAAAGGAACTGGTAACAATTTATACAAGTGCTAAAAAATTTACACAAGTGCTAGAATTTGTTATACAAAGCATTTCCAACACAACACAGATGGAGACGAAGTACACAGATAAAAAGCAATATTGGTCACCCGAATGTTCTTGTTATTTCTGTAATAAATAAGCACATTTAAACATTGCAGCAGAAATATTACACTAAGGACTTCTAGCTAGTAAAACAACCTGCAGGTGTTGTTGTGTTTGGGGGAAAAATATTATTCTTAAGAATAATTATGATCCTTTTTTTCCTCTCTCCTCTCCTTCCCTCTCTCCCTCACTTCCTTCTTTCTCCTATTTTCAAAGAATTTGCACAAGCTTATAAAAAGCCATCCAGAAGTTTAGAAGATAAACATTATTCACAATGACCAAAGACATATGAAAAGACAACACAAAAAGATCTTAGCTCAGCCTATTCATAAACATTACTCATATAAATGTCCAAATATACTTATATTGAGTTAACTTTGTACAGAAAGGAGATAACTATCAGAATTTTGATGCTCAATTCTAAAAGGGATAATGAACTGGAACAAAACTTGAATTATAACATTTTTAATTTTTCTCCTGAAATATCAACAGGTAAGCTCTATTTCTTATTAGTTAGAAACTTCTACGATGGGCTGGTTGCTCATCATAGGCTGAAGTCTGACTTATCACGTTCTCTTCAGCGGGAGCTGATCGCATGTGTGTATGGTACCAAGATGCAAAAATTCTGACTGTCTCATGAGTAGAAGGATAATCACACCAAAGAAGAAAAAAAGTCTTTAAGGATATATGGCAGCATTATAACACAAAATACAAGGCTAAAGCAAAACAGTAGGTGAATTATGCAGTTTAAAAAGAAATAGAACTGAACATGAGATTTAGAGAAAAGCATACGCTCCTAAGAGGCAATAACTGTCACTAACCAAAACCCAAACCAATCTGCAAGCCTAGTTGCAGACTAAATGAGAAATGATAAGAACAGCACTGGAAAAACGATGCCAGAAACAAGGGTTCTGCTTATGAGTTATGATAATGCTTGTGTCATTCAGCTGTGTTCAGGGTAAGGCCACGTGGGCCATTAGAACCATGATATGATACATTTATCTGTTTATATGCATAAGAAAAGATGTTCCCATTCATTTGAACAGATTCAAAAGAAATAAAGTCCTTATTACCCACATGTATTTAGAAAAACATTAGTTCCGTTAATCTAAACGAGTAGATAAGTATAAATAACATGGGTTAGAAATGAAGAGGGTGTATGTATTTCCTGTATATCATCTTTACATTTTTAATAGCACATTTTCTATATTAATCATATTCTACTCCAAGTAATAGAGAACAGAGTTCACATTTCTAGAAGCTGCACTAATTACTAGAAGAGACTAGCCAAGAAGAAAGTAAAGCAGAGAATATGACTGATTTAAAAATTACTAAATAGAAGACTTTAAGAGGTGCTTATAACCATATGGATGTTGATATTTTCTTAAGAATGAAAATCCAAAGGCTTTAACCATTTCTTAATACCACACTTGTGATACAGCAGGGTATTTAAGGTATCTACTACTACACACATAACAGACATCACAATTTTTTTCTTACAGTTACTGGAATTACTTGTAGGGCATAAAGAGGTGGGCTTCTAGCTGTTTGAGAAACAGGAAGTTTCAAGTTCTAAAATCATTTGTGTTGCCTTGCTCATTCAATAAGAAATTCTTTCATTTTTTACTTTTTAAATAACTTAAAATATTCAACTATAAAAATGTCTAGGAAATTTATTTGGGTTTAAGTCTATGAATAAAGGTTTCAAAAATACAGAATAGGTGATAATTAACTTGTGATTCCATGTAGATAACATACTTCTACATAACATCTACCCATTTTCCAGATTGTCTGTTGGGTACAGGATAACGTTAGCGTCTGGCAAAAGTTAATACTCAAAAGTTAACTGGAAAATGAAGGCTACCATTCCAATAAGCACTGAGCACTGATAGTATACCAGGTGCTCAGTGCAAAGTAAAATAAAATGGTTTGTGACTTGACTTTTAATTATATTAACATCGGAACTCCTTCTCTCAATTAAATTGGAGCACAGACATTTTGAAATGTCAGTTTTTGTTTGAGTTGGCCACCAACAAGTAGAAACTTGTTGGCAGAAGAAAAATAGAGAACATGATTGAAAGAGAATTTCAAGATTACTTGTTCTTCTCTTGATCCTCTACCCAAAATAAGTTCCAGAGTATTCATGTTGAGTTCAGTTTTTACTCTGACTGGCTATGATTACCAATAACAATTTAAAAGTACCAAAGACACTAGCATAGAGAACGCAATTTGAAAAAGGGAAACATGCCTCCTAGTGATACACCCATTTGCACTTTTAACCCACCTCAATTCATGGACAATTGACTAGAATGCTATTAACACTCAGTGTGTTATTTTATGCAAGAGGAATTTTAGAGTAATGAAACAAGTTTCCATAAGTTGCACAACAGTTTAGCTGATTTTAGACATAGTATGTACAGATGTACATGCAATCAGATCTTGCATTCAAGACAAAATACCCAAATAATCAACCCCAGGTTTTCTAACTGAAAGGGAAATGCTCTTTCCTCTCTGCATACTACACAGCACAACAGATACAAATGCAAATATCCAATGCAGGTCATTCTTCTAAGCCACAGACTTGTGACTATTCACCAGAGTATTTTAATTCTACCCGATATCCTTGCCCAGCCAGTGATACTGCTAGCGACCCAGTCTTGCCCCTTGGTCCATGGCACTGCTCCCATCTGTCTTTTCTGTCAGCCAATGCCCCCCAGATGCTCACATCAGAGTCCCTGGAGTTACTCAGCAGTGCCCCTTTCTCTTGTTGCCCAGATCCAAACAGATGCTCCCCTATTGATTCTGCCTTCCAAATATATCTTGACTAGGTCTACTTTTCTCCAACTCCCTCGCCATCATCCTAACAATATAAAATATACAAACATTCTTTGAGTCAAATCCTGGCTCTAGTTCTCGATGGTTAAATAAACTTGGAGAAATAATTTAACTTTTCCATTGGTTTTAGATTCTATATCTATTATCATAAATACTACTATTAACTGCAGCAACAGTAACAAAACTTGCTGAGTGCTTACTATGTTTCAGACACTGTTTAAAGTATTTTACACATTTTAACTCATTTTATCCTCACAAAGTCCTAAAAGGTAGTTACTGTGGGCATGATTTAATAGTTGAGGATACTTAGGTCAGAGAAGCAGCTAAGGTTATATAGCAGTACGTGATAAAATCATAATATTATTATTATGTCAATAATACATGTGAAGATTTCTTGTGAATAGAGAAATGATACACAAATGTTTGTGATAATTTTAGTTTATAGTTTTAAGAATGTAAACTACTGGAAGGCAATGATAATTTGTCCTTCTAGACGAATATCTAGAAAATTCCACATTTCCTGGCTAGTGGTACGTTTATTTGACACTTCACAGTATTTTTTTGGAAATCAAAATTTTACATCAACCCCTTGGCCCTAATTACAGGTATTACATGAATCTTGTTTTATAAATCTTCTGTGTTTGCTACAAATAAAATTCAATTAGAATGTAAGTATTCCCAAAGGATGCTTTTTATTACTTCCTGCATGTTTCTTTGGTCGTATGTTTTAAACTCCAGTTTTATCAACTGGAAATTATCATTATAATATGCCATATATATGAGCTTCACTGGTTGAATTTAAAGTTCTATTCAGCCCTAAGTTTGGTTGGCTGATTTTCTCAACCTTCCACTTCTAGGAGCATAAAACTTTGTTTTCTATTCCTTGAGTTCAACCCCCTTGTTTTTCTGTAATGTTCTTACTCTTTGTACCTTTGAAAAAAAAGGTAGGTCTATATCATACCTCGATAAGATCCTGTTTATTGTTGAAGGTAGCTGGAAGATGGTGAAACATCTCTTGATAATGTCTTACCTGGAAATTTAGTATTTGCTGAAGTCTTTCCTTCATCTGATGACATCGTTGATTTACTACTGAGTCTAGCAAAGATAACCTGCCCAAAAGACAACCCAAAGTGTCTTCAATAACATCTCGGTTATCACCATTCTCTGGAAAGGCTTGGGAAAACAAGTTCTTGTTCTTATCCATTTCTTCAGACATTTCCTTAATATCTTTGGCAAGAGTCTGGGGTTGATAAGAAAGTGCATTTCAATGTTTAGATCCATGAATTCATATACAAATCGAGTCATTTCCTCATAGGAAGTCCACTATATCTCTCATGCTGCTCAGTGATAATTACATCTAAGGCAAGTTGGACCACTTCTTACACTTCTATAAATGTTAGGCAAGTTACTGTTATTTTCCTCAGAAACTTTACATCATTTGCTAACACTAATATATAATATTTGGTGAAAAGATGAGCTTTCTAAAGTGCCATTTAGAAATTCATAATTATTATTTTTAGTCTGTGTTTCATATGTGGAAGCTTGCAATATACAACAGGGTTCCTACAGAGTTCTCAGTTTTTTCCACCTCCTACATACACAAGACAAAGAATAAAAATACAAAACATAAATATCTTTGACAGCTTTTTATATTTAGGCAATTCTTTTCTGCATTATGCTGCTTGGAAATACACCTCATTTGTCCCTTATTAGAACTGTTTTATGCTTGACCTTCTTTATACATAACATTCATTATCCAATGTTAGCATTTCAAGTGCCGTGTAATGTCATACCCTCACAGACACGGGCTGCCAAACCTACCTCTTGGTTAAAGAGGCAAGTTTCCGCCTCTGCTGGTAAAAGTGCTGTGGCAGCATATAAACGTTCCTCCACATCATCCAGCCAAGTAGAGGTAGCTGAGACCCCATCGTATAACTTCTGCTCCAAGTCAGTGTTCTGCCTCTTTGTCCCTCCACCCTGAGAAAAAAAGGAAGGAACAAAGGATTAATTACAGTGTTTTGAGGAATCAAAGAAAAATACCAGGATGAGATGCTGGGGTCCAGTGGCTCTGCCTTTCTGGGCTAATCACTAGCGCTGGGTCTCAACAGCTCACGCCCAGGGGTGGAGCAACCCGCTGGGATCCCAGATCCACAAGCAGACCAAGCGCACCACCCTACCTGGGCTGAAACCTCCTCCAAGGCCTGGTTCAATCCATCCAGCAAAGACGTCACTGCGGATTTATCCTGGGCCTGTCCGTCCCCTTTGTACAGTGGCATGCCAGACAGGAGCCGATTTGGCCTGCTGTAAAGCTGCAGGCAGACAGGAGAGTTTATTTAGGACCAGATGTACTCTATCCAGGTGTTCTCATTTAGAAATGAACACTGAAACAGATGCTGGAAAAACTGTGTTTATGGAAACCTCTGCTGGAGAAAAACAACCTTACAACACACCATGTCCAATAAACATGATGACCAGATTCAGCAATGGCAACGTTTCCCTGATGGACCAAGAAAAAAAGAAAGAGAGAAAAGAAAATAGTGGAAAAAACATGCCTAAATTCTTATCATAGCCTTCCTCTCAACTTAATCTTGGTTTTAGCACTGATTGCTTTACTTCCCCCCTAAACTCTTTTAGGCAAACACAACGTCTCCCCAGTAAGGGCTATGATATGGCCCAGCACTCAAACGTTTTAATGATGTTTCTGAGCTCACTCAGTGTCCTGTAATTGTTTAGAATACCTCATGTTCCCCTTACTTTTCAGGCTGATTAACTCATTATCCTCTAAACATGCCAGGCTCATTCCCCACTGTGGTTGCACTGCTCACCACCCAGCATCTCTTTATAATCCACTGCCTTAAATTCCACACCTCTTCTAGCCACTTTCCACTTTTTTTTTTTTAACTTTCGTTTCCTTTTTAATTCCTGCTAACGGAGCCTCCCCAGCTGCTTAATTTTTCAGAAATGTCTAAAGTATTTCCTGAGTTGGGTTACAGGTTCCGAGAAGCAGGAGCCATATCTCATCCTGAGGCCAGGTGTTCTGCACAGAGATGCTAAATACAGGGGAAGTGAACAAAGAAACATTGCTCTGAAAGACTGACGCCTTTTGACCTAATGAACTTGAGGCAAAGAAAAAAAAAAAAGTGCCTGTTTTTACACTTGAGATTAGTTAAGTATATCATCCAGGGTACAAAACTGTCAGTAAGGTAACATGAAAAAGGAGGGACTTTGGAGTTAAACAAACCTGCATCCCCATCTCAGTTCTGCCTCTTCTTAGTCACAAGACCCTGAGAAATTATCTAATCTCTCCAAGCCTTAGCTGACTGATCTACGAAGGGAGATAATGTCAACCTCACCACAGCACTGTTATGTGAACACCTAGAACACAAAATATGGTCCTAATAGATCATTCCCTTTCTTTTTGGAAACTCATAGCCAGACTACTTCTTCCTGTACTTTCCTCTCACCTCTCCACACCAAAGAGAAGAAAGTGCTGACAGGGCAGCTCTCCGAGATGAGAGCGGGTATGGAGGAGACGTCCAGGTCAGCCATGCTGGATGGGTGACTCATGCAAGTGTTTAAGCTGAATGGACAAGAGGCAGAATGAGGGGTCGGGCGTTTCACGAATGAAGAACAGTAAGTAAGCGTGGGGCGTGACTAGAAATATCCCAGGTTTATCTGACTTAGGATACTCAGAAAAGGCTGCGGTCCACCATTTAGGACTGTAAATACCCCTTACAGACAAAGGAATGGGGAAATCCTGTAACATGAATAGTGCTGTTCGGAAGTCCAGGAGATCTACATCAGAAATCAAGAACTCAAGCCACGAGTCTGAGGAATGTTTGATCAGGGGTGTGAAGAAGGATTCATTCAAACACAGGTAGGAGGTCCATGCAAAAGGTATAAGGGCCCTGTGTGCCAGGGTGGAGTATGATTTCGAGACAACTGCCTCTGGAAAGGGAGGGTTTTCTATTCTCCAGGGCCAGAGCTGGTGATGTTCCTGTGGACAGTGGCAAAGAAGGCCCTGGCCAGGGAGCGAGAACATGTGAATGCCACAAGATGCTGTAAAAGGAGACAGAGACGAATGGCTCTGTACGACTTACGCACGGCTCTCAGCAGATGGGGGACAGGCTATGACCTTTAGACATCCCCCTTTCAGGTGATCCTGGCAAGGTGTACCTGCCCTACAGTGCCCGCTCTGTCAGCTCCTGCCTTTCCCTCCTCAGATGCTCTGTAATTATCGATACCCTTTCTCTTCTGGGGTCAGCCTCTCCCAGCTCCTAAGCTGGTCCGAAGCAGAGCAGTGAAAACAGCAGCTTCCCCAGATCCACAGTGAAGGTCTTAGAACTTGCTCTGATGATACCACCATGGTGGGACGGCCAGAGCAGGGCTGACCCAGGGCCTGGGCTGGGCTTCTATCTCCAGCATCCTGCTGGACCACAGCTGTGCTGAGCATCACAGGCTTCCCTGACTAGCTCTTAAGGGGTGAATCCCTCTGACTCTTTGCTGTTCTCAGGCTTCTGCTTAGGGTGAACTCATAGCTATTATCTATCTGGAACCTTCGGTTGCTCTATTTAATTCCACTGGATTTGGCTTGCTTGTTGGAACCAAGTCCAACATCACAAGTACCCACCCATCTTGGGAACCAGCGTGCAGATGGGTCAGTGACCACTGTAACTGACCCCTGAATTCCCCTCCCTTTAGCCCCACTGAGGTCCCAGTGTGTTTCCCAGTAAGATCTTCTGAAACGATTAAATACTGGAAGTAGCAATAGAAAATAAGATAACTTGATAACTTACTGACAAATTTGTAGCTTTTTTTTTTTGGCCTGGATGTGTATATCCTTAATTTGCATCCTTAATTTTCAAAGTTGTGGGAAAAATGGGGGGGCCCATTTGAAATTTAATGGTTTACACTAATGAGTCATCAGATATTAATCTTCTCTGAGGAAAACAGTATCTAGAAGTCAACTAAATTTCCACATATAAATATATAATTATAAAGGGATATGTGAAACAGGCTTGTTAAGAAGAGTGTAGGATGAGTAATTTGTTTTATGTCTTATTTTGGAATTGATAATGAAATACAGGTTGTTGCACAGTTATATTCATTCCCATAGCATAAGCTGTACATCTTTTATATTAGTTAATATGTAAAAGCAAAATGTTCGATACCACTTGCTCTTGTTCCTGTTGCAGAACATTCTGAAGCAGTTTCTGCTTGGTACTAAATTCTTGATGGAGGCTTTCCCATTTCATTCTCATCTGGTCTTCAGCAGGTGACTTCTCCCCTTCCATCCCCAACTCCTGGGATAACACATCAGGTTTTTCGCTATTAGAAGAATAAATAATCTAAGTTTACAATGTGTGTAAAAAGGCAATAAGTTCTAGGTAATTTATTATGTGTACTAGATCTGGCTTCTAAAATTGGAACCAGATTATTTCAGTCATTAGCTTATACTTTATAAATTAAAATAGAAAACTTGAGACTAAGAGTAAAGCAAGTATATTCTTACTCATATAATTGAACCATGAGCACAATAATTTAAAAAATACACTGAAAATAGCTCAGCATTAAAGATAAAAATAATTGTAACTTTTAGAACCAGAAAGTAGACGATAAGACTTGTATCCTGGGCTTCCCCGGTGGCGCAGTGGTTGAGAATCCGCCTGCCAATGCAGGGGACACGGGTTCGAGCCCTGGTCTGGGAAGATCCCACATGCCGCGGAGCAACTGGGCCCGTGAGCCACAACTACTGAGCCTGAGCGTCTGGAGCCTCTGCTCCGCAACAAGAGAGGCCGCGATAGTGAGAGGCCCGCGCACCGCGATAAAGAGTGGCCCCCACTCGCCGCAACTGGAGAAAGCCCTCACACAGAAACGAAGACCCAACACGGCCAAAAATAATAAAAAAATAATAATAATTAAAAAAAAAAAAAGAAAGACTTGTATCCTTTGACAAATAGCCCACAAACTAATTCAAAAGCCCTAAAAATGCTGCCTAGTCTACTGAGAGTTTTCACCCTGAGTCCAAGGAAAATACCACAGGACAGGTTTCAGGACAGGGAATAGGAGTACAGAATGTGGAAGGGTCATCCTTAAAGAGACGCATAAGGTAGCATCTGAGACTATGGCTCTGCGGGTGAGACAGATCTGGGTTCCCTGTTCCAGCACGTTAGATTTGTGACTTTGAGGTAGTCACTTCACTTCTCAGAGCCTCAATTTCCTCATCTTTATTTTTCTAATTTTTTATCCTTTTGGCTGTGCCGTGCGGCATGTGGGATCTTAGTTCACCGACCAGGGATCGAACCCCCGCCCCCCTGCATTAGAAGCGTAGAGTCTTAACCATTGGATCGCCAGGGAAGTTCAACCTTCTCATCTTTAAAATGAAGATAGTACCTATCTTGCAGAAGTATGAGAATTAAATTTAGAGAAGATATGCATAATGCCTATGACCCTATCTGGTAAAATACAGCCACTCAATCAATGGGGCCTAATGATAATGGTAATGGCAATGATAAGAATCTGGGGGACCCAAGTTCCAATAGGTCCTAGTTTGTCAGGGGTTTTGAAGTCCTAACTAGAACCATGTCAGCCGAAAGCCGTACTAGATAGCCATTACTATTACTTTGATGGAAACTTTTGCTCAAGTGAAGAAAAAAAAATAACCAGTTCATTGGCAGAATAATACTATATACTACCCCAAAGCCAATTCTTTTCAGAATGAGTATTGAATACAACAGTTTCTTTAGGTAGGTCTGTTGAAGTAAACCTTAAAAAATTATCTATAAGGCTATGATGCAGGACTTCTACTTCTAGGATATAAGAGAATCTTTCTCACTTGCACACTTAAAGACATGTAAGAGGTTAAGTTCAACAATGCTAGTAATAGCAAAAAACCAAAAAAAATGGCAACAATATAAAGGCCCATCAATAAGAAAATGGGTAAGTTGTTATTGTTACAAGTTAAAATACTGTTAAGCAGTTAAAATGAAAAAACTAGATCTATATGTATCAACGTGGATTGATCTAAAAAAGTAATGCTGAGTGAAAAAATATCAAAATAAAATTGATACCTCTAATTTTGTTTGTTATATTAGTCTCTGGATTTTTCTGCCTTTGTTTTTTTTCCCTTTGGCCTCATCCCACGGCTTGTGGGATCTTAGTTCCCTGACCAGGGATCAAACCTGGGCCCTCGGCAGTGAGAGTGCAGAGTCCTAACCACTGGACTGCCAAGGAATTCCCTAAGGACTTTTCTGCTTTTTAAAAAGCATTTTAAATAAAAAACAAGTTTTAAAATTCTTCTGAAATTAACGTTCTTTATTGTGCTGTTTTTTGGGGTGGTGGACTGCAGTGCATCACTTTTAATTCATTTATGTTTGCATAACAATTTAGTATAAAACCTGGGGATATTTGGGAATTCCCTGGCGGTCCAGTGGTTAGGACTCCGCTTTCAGTGCAAAGGGCTTGGGTGCAATCCCTGGTCAGGGAACTAAGATCCCGCAAGCTGTGTGGCCAAAAAAGGAAAAAAAAAAAACCTCCCGGGGATATTTAATATCTATGTATTCTTATGTTTAAGCATTGACACATATATAATGCCACCAGCAAATTAGTCTTAAATAAGAACACAGCCTTTCGTTTCCCAATGAAAATATTCTTCTTTTCCTTTGATATTTATATCAATTAATTTCCAGTTGAGTTTCCTTAGTGATCTTGGAAGGACTCCTCCATCAATTCTCCCGTACGCCACATAGTACTTATTCTTTATTTATGAAATTTGTAGCCATGAAGCAAACCATGCCCATCCCACAGGGATTTTCTGGCATAAACCAATTCACACTTGATAGTCCTAGAAAATCAGCTAATATGTTGAAGGCTGAATATATAAAGTTTTTCCCTAGCAATGTTATTCTGTTCTTTTAAAGATATATACATATATTTTTCTTTTGACTTCTGGATATTGTTTAATTTATGGCTGTTTGTTTGCTTGGTATATTTACCTAAAGGCTTGAAAGGCATGGCTGCTCTGTCATCAACTAGATTTAAAGGAGATTTTTCTAAAGATTTTGTACAAAAATTAAAGAATTTATAAGTATTTGGAGTAAATGTTCTACAGAAAGCCAGTACTGCACTGCAAATTTCTCTTTAAAATATTTTTATATTTGAACGAGGAATTTATAGCTGTTTGTCTTTCATTTGGCTCCTTTCCAAAGCTAAAGGCCAAGGAAAGAGAAGAAAATCATGGCAAGAAAGTTGCAGAATATTCCTACGGCTGCTTTTCGTGACTCTACATACGATGAGGAGGCAATGTGTGGATGGGTTCTTGGTAAAAACAGAGTTTGGCAAAAATATTCAGAAAACTATGAGGGATGAATAAACATCTTAGAAGAACTGGAAAAAGAAAAGAAAATGCAAAGTGAAGGCAAGTCTCTACTCAGAGTCGAAATAGCGTTCCTCGTTTTAGATTTATACAGACACATGTTTATGGCCTTATCAGCACTTTTAAGCCTGAGGACAACAGGGACTTTTAAAACCCCATTATATTTTAACACAATTTGTACAGTATTAGGGTTATTTTAATGGAATTCCTGACCGTAGATGTTATAATAGTATTCATTCCTATTCTTTGAAATTGATATTTATTAGTTGTATCAATATTTTTACTGCTTTTTGTTTTGTTTTTCTTTCCTTGAATATCTTCCTGTTTCTTATATGTATATACATATATAGTCAACACGCATGTTATATGTCAGCAACTTTATGTCAAACTGAATAAACTTAAAAAAAAAAAAAAAAAAAGGAAAAGAAAAATCTCCAAATCTACCCTTGCCAAAGTTACTTTTGATCATCCACATCTACTCTGGTTCTTACTCATACATATACTATACATTCAATTTTATATCACATTTTTTACTTAGGACCACATATACATTTTCTGATATTGTTACATAGTTTTTTGTTAAGATTATATAGGTATAAAATTTTTCTTAGGCCTTTTTTTTTTTTTTTACTAATGGGCATTTCTGTCTTTTTAATTATTTGGTATTATAAATAATATCAAAAGTCATCTTTATACCATGTATTTCCTCCAAACAAACGTTCAGAAATGAAAACATTGGAGGCCATGGAGTTAAAGCTCTTTGACACATGATGGTTGTCAAAGGAAGCTGCTGAATTTCAACTGTTAGCATTGCATGAACACAGAGGTTTCGCGGAAACTTTTTTTTTTCTAACGTTTTAGATTTTAAAGATACTTCTCCTATATATCCTTTCAGTTGACATCCACAATGTTCACAGCACAGCCCTTCTGTGATGATGGTAGTCAATTATTATTCTAATTCTATTGATAAGCAAACAAGGTCTCAGAGTTGAGTTACTTTTCCATGGTGACAAATACAGAACTGGAATAAAACCCAGACCTGCCTCAAAATACAGGGACACTTCCACTCTTCTTCAGTTTATTTTCCTTCCTACCTTTTAAACCAGAATCTTCAACCTGAAAATTCTCCACTTTCCTTAATTTTTCTTCAACACTTTACTTTCCTGTGTAAAAGACTTTCAGTCTCTACTCCAAACCAGGACTCAAAGCTCAAAGACTTTATATACAGAAACTGTAGAAACAGATCATCAAGAAAACTCAAGATACTGAGAAGGCACGTACATTTATTTTTCAGAATGATATTAGGGGAAGATTAGCTCTGGTAGGGAAAATGTTTTGCAGTTAGATATAATTATTCAGTCAGAAACATCATGAATCTAATTTTATAATGCATTTCTTATTTGATTTTAAAAATGAACTTAGCATCTTCTATAGACAGAAATGCTAAGCGTAGTGGAAAGAGGGCAAGCAAGTTAGCCATTATAATTACTAGCTATACTCATGCTACACAACGAAATGTTCAAAATGCAAGTAAATTTAACATCATAAAGTGAAAACAAAATGATTAAATTTTTGCAGATGTTCAAAATAAAATTTTGAGTGAGATGTTTACATTTCTTCAAATGTCAGGAAAACAGCGACAAGAAGAGAATGGTAAGCTGTCATCAGAGAAATGTAAATCAAAACCACAATTAGGTATCACCTCACACCTGTCAGAATGGCTATCATCAAAAAGACCACAAATAACAAATGTTGGCAAAGATGTGAAGAAAAGGGAACTGTTGTACACTGTTGGTGGGAATGTAAATTGGTTCAGTCACTGTGGAAAACAGTATGGAGGTTCTTCAAAAAACTAAAAATAAAACTGCCATAAGATCCAGCAATTCCACTCCTGGGTATATATTTGAAGAAAATAAAAACTCTAATTCGAAAAGATACATGCACCCCAATGTTCATGGCAGCATTATTCACAGTAGCCAAGATATGGAAGCAACCTAAGTGTCCATCAACAGATGAATGGATAAAGAAGATGTGGTACATATATACAATGGAATATTACTCAGCCATAAAAAAGAATGAAAAATTTTCCACTTGCAACAACATGGATAGACTTGGAGGGTATTATGCTTAGTGAAATAAGTCAGACAGAGAAAGACAAATACTGTATGATATCACTTAAACATGGAATCTAAAAAAATAAAACAAACTAGTGAATTAAAAAAAAAAGAATGAAAGAAACCTACCCAACACCACCAGAGGTCTCTGCAGCTGAGTGTTGGGTTAGAATTTCCTCTCCAAGACTGGCTACTGACTGGAGGAGGCTCTTCTGCTCTGCTAATTCCTGTTCCAACTCCTGCTCAAGGAAAAGGACAAAGAAAAACATCTTTGTTACTTTACGATTATTGTCTACAATCACAGCTCTATGTCTAGAAAATTCTCAGAGAACTTTGGTAGTAAGTTTTTAAGTTTGCACATTACATAAAAGGTGTGGTTTAGGTAACTGTTCAGACATGTCTCCAAGTCTTCTGTAGCTTTCTTTGGCTTTGATAAAAGATAATCTCTGAATAATCTTGAAAAAAAAAAAAAATCAATGAGAAAAGAAAATTTTGCTGGGCAATGGTGCCCTCAAGTGGTACAAAATGCACTTTCACTTTTCAAAAATTGATACTGCCTTGTTCTAACTGAAAGAGATCCTTGAGAGCAACAGCTCTCTTCAATTTCCCACTCACTTGATAAATTGGATCATCAATGGACTCAGCTTTACTTTTTCATTATTTATAATAAATGTCTCTACTCTTTGATAAAATATTTTAATATGCCCTATCCATAAAGTTAAGATATCAATGAGCAATCCTTCTCAGTCATCAAAGCTCATTTGTTTCACCTGGCAGAAATTTGCAATCCTATTTTGTGATGGTATCTACTTGAGAGCTGAAAGCAAATTTCATTTCTTTTAAAAACATGTAACTCAAGACATTTACCAATTCTCAGAGGCCTTTCTGAGGTTTTCATTATTTATAATAGAGGCAAGACTAGAAATAGAGGGCAGATTATAACTGAGTAACACTGTTTTAAAACTAAGCACAAGCTTTTCTTAGAGAACTGACTTTAAAATGACCAATCATTCCAGTGGTCACAAGTAAGTACATGGAAAGGAAACAGCCAGGTCCTGCTTCTGTCCAAAGAGAAGATAAAGGGGCATTCTATCTTTAGTACAGAAGGAACTTGTCCTTCTAAAACATTTCTCTCAACGTGTCTGTTTGGTCTATCTGCAGGCGAGAAGGTCAGGAAGTGCGTTACTTTTTGTTGCTGGAGGCTGCTCTGTCGCTGTTGGGTCCACGCGGTCCGAGCTTGAGCCAGCCATTCCTGAACGCCGGGGCTCTGAGTGGCAGCCAGGTCAGCATCGCTCTCCTCCTTCTCCTGGGCTGTCCCCTGCTTTAAACGAGGCAGAAATCAAGAGTCATACTACCCACTGGAAGACCTTAACCAAAACAGAGTGACGGCTCCTTTTTAGTGTGGTCTGAATAATGATACCAAAGTGGCTCCATTTGGACATGAGACCACATTAAAAAAAAAAAAGGTAACACAAAACCCACCGAATGTATGGCATTTGCAGGAGGGAGAACAATAAATAGATGATTATACTCAAAAATACTTGAGGGGGAAAAACTGTCCTTTAGAGGCTAGGATTTTAAGCTGACTGATGTGGTCACCACATATTATTCTGGAATTTTTTCCATGAGAATATAACTCTAGATATTATTTCCTTTACTGTCACCACCAGGACTAGACTCCACTGCCATCTGTTGCCACTCTGACTTTGACAAAGTATGGCTAAAGGAGAAAGCCAACGTAATTACTTATTACCCGGGCAGGAGTTTATTCTTCCTGCTAGACTATCCTGACGGAATTTAACAGGCCCTAAAATACGGTGTATCAGAATGGAACTAGTTCTGAATGAGTGCCTTTCTACTCCCATATATTTATATGTCAAAGGATAAATTACACCATTTCGGTATGACTCATTTACTAAATACGTATCAGCACCCACTGTGTGTCAGGTACTGTTTTGGGCATTGGGTGGTATTCAGCTCAGAAGCCAGACAAGGGCCCTGCTGGGGAGACAGACAATAAACAAACAAGATAAACTGGGATGGTGATAAGAGCTACAAAGAATGTGAAACTAGATAATGGGATGGAAAGTGAAGGGGAAGGGTTTCTTAGGCTGGGCAGGAAGGCGTCTTCAGAGCTGACAACGTGTGTGGAGTGCTGGCAAAGATTAGGGGAGGGGCCTCCAGGCCTAGGGAACCGCTGGAGCAAAGGCTGTAGGGGAAAGAAACTTAGCATCTCGGAAAGAGCAGAGACAGGGCAAGCATGGCTGGAGCGAGGGGAGGGGCCGGGGCAGGCGCAGAGAAAGGGAACATTCTTTAGGCTGCTTGCACGGAAGAGTCATCCTGCCGAGCTGCTGCTGTCCCGGCCTTTGGCTCTTCTCTGCCGAATCTGACCACGGAATGGGGTCCAGCCACCCCAGCTCAGCCCGCCTGACTGCCCACAAAGACCCTTCTCTTCCTCTTATTTTCAGAATTGTACACTAACTCTTACAGAGAAATAGATGGGGGCTGTTTCCCCTCTGTCTTACTCAATAGAATCTCATAATTAAACTGTAAAATGTTCCAGATCATGAACTTGGCAACAGCGGTATCCGTGCTTGAAGTGCAGTGAAGGAAACAGTGAAACCTACAGGTACTATTTATATTTCATCCTTTCCAGATTCTGAGCCACCTTAGCTCACAGGTACTTGCTTTCCTTTAAGGTGATCCAGCTCCCCAGTAAAAGAATGTGGTTTAGGTAGAACAACTGGCATGCCACTGGCCTAAAACATGTTATTTGCATTTCGCAGGACCTTCAGGTGGCTAGTGACACCCAGGTCAGTATGTTCCCCGCCCTCCCAGGAGTGCCTCTTCCAGAGAAGCAGTGATTTTCCTGAAGGTGGGAGGTTTGGGGTGGTCCGGCATTCCTCCAGGACTGAAGGCCACACATTTCTGCATAAAGCAGTCTCCCCCATCTGAGACCGCTCCACCTACCCAGAATAAGCTCTGAGAGATCCTGCCTTTTCCAGGCAAGGAGGAAACAGCAGGTCAAAACGGACCTGTAGACAATGACCCCAAAGAAGTCAGTGTAACAGGTTGAAAGCCATCCCTAGTCAAAGCCCCGGTGACAAAACAGGGCCATGGCCCTGACCTGCGAACTCTCTTTTGTGGGCTCCAGCCACTTCCTCTCTGCTTTGCCCTTCAGTAAAGGTTTGTTTTCAGAGCCCAGCCTGAAGACTCCCGTGGAAACTCCTCAGGGCACCAGCTCACCCTTCTCTGCAGGTAACTATAGTCTGACTGAGAGCTCTGATTTCAAATTCCTCACACTGGGGAAAAATGCCAATTGTACTTGGAAAAATAACAATTGAAATCTTAGGTCTTAAGGACAACTTAACCGCTTTTACATGCACAGACACATCTCAGATTCTAAGACAAAATCTAAGAAGGGGACTCATATTTGATTAATTGAATCCACAGCTTTAGAAAAAAGGAGATTATGCAGCATCAAAAACAGATGCCTAGTATGCATTTTCTCTGTGGTCAGGTTTGGTTTTTCAGTTAGCCAATTTTTCTCTGGCTGATTTCATCATTTTGAAACATCAGTCTTGGACCACAGGAAGCAAAAAATGATTAAGAAGCTGTTCGAATTTCTTTTCCTTTCCCCTTGGGATATGAAGGCATTGACAGAAGGAATAAAACAATGGTAATTACAGTATCTGAGGTCTGATAACAGTTTTCTGACCTATCTAGGGAATAGGAAATAAGGTGGATTACATGGTCCCGCCTGGGTGGGGCTATGTGAGCTGTTTATTTTGGAAATACTAGAAGAGTAACCATTTTTGCCAGGAACATTCCTTGGAACATTAGTGAGGATTAGAGAATGCTAAACATTAAATAAAACACTTATTTATAAAGCATTTCATTATTTATATAGGGTGAACTCTGTTCCTTAGATGAATGATAATGTGTGAAAATGATTTAAACTTATTACAAAGAAAGACATCATGTAACTCAAGAGATGTTATTATATGCCTGTGTCATATAGAGAAGGAAACTATTTTGGGGTGGGGTGGGGAGAACTAAATGGATTATTCACTGATATGCCTAGAAGTCCAATTAGTTAAAAAGAATGGCCATAAGACATATGACCATTTTACAGATAACTAGCACTGAGGAATTATGTGCTTATGGTCACACATGATTTAGGAAGGTATTCCAGCTCTCCTGAATTATGCAAACCCAACTTCACTGACGTCCACATTCAATGGAAGTTTTTTTCCCCCCAGTTAACGTTAGTTAATTTTAGATCAACTCCGAATTCTTTACACGCGGGTAAATAATCCTTTTCCCGGCAATAATAATGTAAACAGGACTCTTTTTATTCCTGCAGTTGGAAAAATAATCTCCTCAACAGCTCTGATTGTATTTAGAAAATCAATATTTTATATCCTGGGAACTCATAAGACGAAAAGATGATGGTATTTATAGATACTTTAAAACAAACAACGACCAATTTCAGTGCAAACACTGCCACATTTTTCTGTATTTACACTTCACACAGCAGTATCCCCAGGGAAGCTTACACTTTCGGGCAGTCAGAACTTTAGTCAATGTGAAGAATCCCTGTGGCCATGGGCGGGCAGGATCTGCTGGGTGTGGGCACCAGCCCTACCAGTCTCAGACCAGGCCTTGGAGCATGTCAGGAGTTTTTCCTCCCAAAGAATGTGGTCTGCAAACAGTTGCTGTTATTATTATACTGAGACTGGAGCACTTCCTGTTAAGTGCTCCTTGCATGAAAATCCTCAGCATTTTTTTTAAAAAGTTAAACACTACTATGATCCCTATTTTACAGATCAGAAAACATCAGTGAGACAAATTTTGGGAAGTTCAAGAATCTTGCCCCAGAGTCACCTACTCAGTAACTGGTGGCACCAGGCTGGGGAGACTTCAGAGTGGCAGTTCCAAAGCGACAGCTCGAGAACCAAGCCTGGCTTCTGGATATGCTTTGTTTGGCACACAAATTATTTTAAAATTTTAGAATAAAATGTCAATGTTTTAAAATTGGAAAATTTTAGGTATAAATATGCTTTCTCTGGAAGATCTAGCAATGCTTCCTGTAAATTCTGGAGCTGAGTAACAACTGGTTCTTTGACAGGCGACCAGCTTGCCTAGGTCCTGACTGGGTCAGCTTCACTCATTTATATTCCCTTCCCAGGCCCTGAGGCCTTGCAACTGTGCCAGCACCCCTTCCCCTCTTTAACCTCTAGATGTGCCTGTGTATTAGGCTGGCCCTTCCCTTCCTACCTGCCTCTAGGCATAGGGCACAACTGGAGATTGATAAATGATAACTATCCCAGAGATGAAACCTTGAAGTCCTTCCCTTTGTTTTGGTTTCTTAAAGTTCATTCACACACCAACAATGGGGGAAAAAGGAGGGGAAAAAAAAAAGCATTATGCGTTAGATTGACAATATCTTTTATAAAACTAAGTGAACTGTGGTATACTCTCCCAGTTAGAAAATCCTTCTAGTTTTGTTCAACTTTAATACTTTTAACATTTTACTTTTTGCTTTAATTCATAAAGTCAGATTGCGTGTGCATTTTAAAGTATGTGAATTTAACGTGAAAAGTTGCATTTTGTCTTTATTGGCATTTATTTATCTAATAGTGAGTTCAAATATTTTTTCATATGTTCATCGGCCATTTGTATTTCTTTTCCTTTGAATCACCTCTTCGTATTTTTTGTCTATATTTCTATTAGGTGACCTTTTCTTATTTTTTTATTGATTTACAGTAAGATTTCTGGAAATTAAGGGAATTAATTCCTGGTCATGTGAATTGCATAGTTTCTTCCATATTTGTCCATGTCATTTAATTTGGTTAATATTTTCTTGGTCATACAGAACTTTCTCATTTCTATGTAGTAATTTTAAAGAAACTGAAATTCTGGGTTTTGGTCATACTAGCAAAGGTCCTTCCCATCCTAAGATTTTTTTTTTTTTTAATACCCATACATCCAGAACGTTTTAGATTTAGTTTTTACATTAAATCTTTGATCCACCTGTGATGCACTTTTTTCTGTAAAGAGTGGGATAGGGAATCTAGTTTATCATATTTCAAGTGGTTTGCCTATTACTTTATTTATTTATTCATTTTAATTTTATTTATTTATTTATTTATTTTTGGCTGTGTTGGGTCTTTGTTGCTGCATGCGGCCTTTCTCTAGTTGTGGCGAGCGGGGGCTACTCTTCGTTGCGGTGTGCGGGCTTCTCATTGCAGTGGCTTCTCTTGTTGCGGAGCACGGGCTCTAGGCGCACGGGCTTCATTAGTTGCGGCGCATGGGCTTAATTGCTCTGTGGCATGTGGGATCTTCCCAGGCCAGGGCTTGAACCCGTGTTCCCTGCATTGGCAGTTGGTTTCTTAAACACTGTGCCACCAGGGAAGTCCCCTATTACTTTTTTATTATTTACACAGTGAATCATATTTTAAACAGTGACTTGAAATGCCACCTTAAACATTTATCTAATGCCCTTGTATACTGCGATCTCTTTTGGGAATATTTATTCTCATTTTTTGTTCATCCATTTATTGTGCCAGTACTAATTATTGTAATATTGTATTTTAATATATAAGAATAATTAACCCCTCATAACTCTTTACTGTCAGAATTTTACAGTTTTTTTCAGGTTTATTTTATTCCAGGTAAACCTGGTATCATTTTGTCACATTTCAAAAATATACAGTTAGTATTTTAGTTGTGAATAACTTAAATTTATGTTTTAGTAGAGGAAAATCTGACATCTTTAAGATACTGTATTCCTATCTAAAAATAAAGTTTCTCTCTATTTTTTCAGTTTTTTTTGCTATCACTCGGGTTTTAAAATGTTGAGATTTCAAATACTTTACATTTTGTTCATGTTATAGATGGAAAATTATTCTATATTATTTCACTAACTTTTTATTTATACAGGAAAGTTATGGATTCTCTATTTCATCTTTTTAATAAGCCAGTCTCCTTACTAAATTCTTCCATTGCTTCTAATAGTTTTCTGTTGACTAGGCTTGATGTTCCAGATCATATAATCATGTGATTAGCAAAGAACTGAAAATACGTAGTTTAGTCCAAAAAAATTTATTACACTGAGAAAGCAGAAGCAATCGCAGTGAATGTTCATTAAGCTCCCACTATAATATTTGTGCCATATCCCCTGCCAGCATCTGTACTCAAATACAGATGTTTCCCTCCCTCCTGATACTGGTTCCAAGACCACTCCCTCCCCTTTGATTCCATCTTCTCCCTTCTAACAGGAAGACTGTTGTGGCAATCTCACTTCTTTTTCATCAATTTTTCCTCTCCTGAGTTGTTTCCATCTCCCTGTAAACATGTCATTATTCTTTGATCTTAAAATGTAACAAATTTCTCCTAACTTACTTCTTATAGTTTATTCCATTCCTCTGTTCCTCTTTATAGTGAAACTCCTGAGTTTCCTGCACGCTTCCTCTCCAACTCCCTTCTCCATTCTCACTTTCATTTCAGAGGGTTTTTTGCCTCCACTATTTCACTGAAAAAGCTGTGGTTGGGGTCACAGAAGACCTGCATGTTGCTAAATCCAGTGGTCAGTTCTTAGTCCTCATTTTAACTCACTTACCCTCAAGTGTCTCCCAGGAACCCAAATCTCAGTTTTCTTCCCACCTCACTGCTGTTTCCTTTTTGGGCTCCTCCACATTTTCCAAACTTTTCACACTGGAGCATCTCAGCACTTGGTGCTCTTTATCTCTCCTCACACCCTTGGTGAACTCACGGAGTCTCAAGCCTTTGAGGACCATCTAGAGGCCGATGATTCGGTCTAGGTCTGTCTCTTGAATTCCAACCACTGCTTAACGTTGAGGACACATCTCAAACCTAACCTGTCCCTAATGAAACCATTGACCCAACTAGCCCTCCTTCCCCCAGTTCTCTTCCTCAGAGTTATCCACAATCTAATAAGTCCTCATCACTTCTAACCTCCTAACTGGTCTCTCAGTTTCCACCCTGGTCCCCTACAGCAGTTATAATTTGATCTTGTCACTCCTTTGTCCCCCGACACTCCAATGGCTTCTCAATTCCCCCAGCATAAAAAGCCAAAGCTCATATGATGCCTACGAGGTCTTTTGCACCCTGGGCCCCTGTTACCTGTCTGACCTCTCTCGTCTTGCTCACTCCACTCCAGCCGTTGGGCATGTTGAACAGACCAGGTAGGAGCCCACCTGGGAGCCTTTGCCCTTGCTTCCCCCTGAGCCTGGAACTCTATCCTCCCATGTCCACATGGCTCACTCCTTCAAACGTAACGTAACCAAAGACCATTCCTTAGTGTTATCCCATTATTATTGGAAGGCTTCCTTGGCCACCCTGTTTAAAACTGCAAATCCGCCCAGCCTTGCCTTTATCTACCTGCCTTATGGGTATTTCACCTATAGCTCTTATCATCTTCTAACTTAGCATATAATAATGTACCTTAATTTTATATTACTATCTGTCTCTCCCAAACATAATCCCTTGAAGATGGAATATATAGATATACAGATACAGATAGATGTTGCCCATGCTCTTTCACTCTATCACATAGAATAGTGGCTGGCACATAGTAGTTTCTCAATAAACTTTTGCTTAGCTTTTTTTTTTTTATTTTGGCCACACTGCACGGCTCACGGGATCTTAGTTTCCTGACCAGGGATTGAACCCAGGCACTCAGCAGTGAAAGCACGGAGTCCTAACTACTGGACCACCAGAGAATTCCCGCACAGTTGCTTAATTTTTGTGTAAGATAATAATAATAATAATTCTAATTTGTATAGATTAAAAAAGAACAAAATCAAAATATTAGACAATAATAGTATACAAGGTGCATGGGAAGAAATCTGAGTGAATGTGTTCTAAGTTTCTTGTATTGATCTGGAAGCAGATTAAGATATTAACTTACAATTTATTAGGTATGCATGATTAAAAAGTAGAGGAAAAAAACAAAGAAAAGCATTCAACCACTTATAAACAAAGGTTGAAAAGGAGAAAGAAGAATAGAAAGAACAGGACAAAAATGGAAAACAAAAAATAAGAATAAAAGTTCAAACATATCAATAATCACAATAAATTTAAACGGACTAAACCTGCCCTTCAAAAGTCAGAGGTTTTCTGACTACATATGTTTAAAACCAACAAAATATAGCTAAATGTTCTTTATAAGAAACAAATCTAAAATATAAGGACCCAGAAAGGGTGAAATCAAAGGAAAATTAAAAGACACGCGAGGCAAATATTACCCAAAAATAGCTCTAGTCGTCTAAAACAAAAATCACTATTAGGGAACGTTAAGGTCATTACACAATAGTAAAAAGGTTCAATTCACCTGGAATATATGACAAGTCTGAAGTTGTGGGTGCTAAATAAAAGAGTCTATCTGAAAAGTAGAATATAGGAGAAATAAGGGAGAAATATAAGAGTGTCATAGGATATCTTAATCCATGACCTATGTTTAAATATTTTTTAAAATGATGTACTTGATAGATTTTGGTAATTATTTTCATTTTCTTTTCTTTTCCTATGTTGCAGTTTTCAGGTGTCTGCATTCAAATAGTTCTTACAAAACCTATTTGAAAACCTATGCCAGACTGTGCAAAGCACGTATGTACATAAGTACGTATCATTCCCCAGCTGTCCCCTTTAGGTGTCCCGTGCTCAGAGGCCAGACCAGCCACGTGCAGAGATGCAGCGTCCACAGCTGCAGCCTCACCTGGATGTGGAGCTGCTTGTCGTGCAGCGCTCTCTGCAGCTCCAGGAGGCTCCCCTTGAGGGTCCTCAGCTTCACCGACAGCTGCTCCGCCTCGTCCTTTGTGTGAGCCTTGCCCTCCAGCAGCAGGTTTTCATTGTGGACTGAGAGCTCCGATAAGGCCACCACCTTCTGTTCTATTTCCACCAGCATGTTCTGGAACAACAGAAATAAGGCTGAAATTCACAAACCCTGCCAGTCTCTGCAAAGACCGTGTCTCACAGCAAAACCCAACACTTTACTAGTCTTTCACCAAAAGATCATGCCTCCAGGTTTTTTTTTTTTACCTAGTTTTCTTACAACCTTCAAGAGTGGTACGTAGATTTTAAAACTTCTTTGAGCTTCCTTTTTTCTCTTATTTAAGATTAGATATTATATAATGAAAAACATATGGAAAGCACATTTTATGTAGCCAACAGATAAGTAGAAAAGACCATTTCTTAGTGTTATCCCATTACTATGATTATTATACTATTTTAGTGTTAGACTGTTATGCTTGTTGCTAATAATAGTAAAGACATCACATGATGAGCCCCTTTTGTGTCAATTTAAAGAGGACTCTCTCTTTCAAAACATTTTTCTTTGGGTTGACTTTTTTCCCAGATTGATGCTTTTTTTACTTGATTTTTATTATTTTTGTCTTTTATATAACGTATTTTTAACCTCACATTTCTGAAAGTTTTCCTAAGAATTTTAGTTTCACTTTCTGTGGCAACTCTCTAGTGCTGCAAGGTTTTCTTCTAAAATGGAGGCTAAATCCAGAAAAGAAGCGAAAATAGTCTCCCCTCTTCCAAAGTACTATTTAAAACAAAAACCAAAAGAGAAAAACAACTAAAAAAATCAAGCAAAACAAATAACCATATTATTTTCTACAAAAACTGTTCTGTTTTTATATTCCTTAACTCTGAACTCTTTGAAATGCACTTTCTAATTTATACTCATTTATACATTAATAAGAAAAGATATTTTATTTCCCTGTACAAAATCAGAATTACTACCATCAACTTCTAGGACTAAAAGTATGATCCTAAAACCTAGAACTAAGTGGGAAAGTGAAATATTTCATGAAGTGGGGCTTAAAGGATGATTTCCTGAGGATTACTTTTGTGGAGCTAATATCATTCTGTGCAGGACTGTCTCTTCCATTAGGCACAGTTGACACAGTGCTGAGAGCCATAACACTTCTGGGGACACCAGAAAATGTCTTAATTTTAGGTTCTTTTAAAATCAGAAGAAAAAAATGAAGATAATAACAATTAATATATAATGATACCACCCCAGTTTATATTAGTCTCTGTACCAAAGCAATTGTAAAACCAAATATAATTTTTAGTATTTTTATAGAGGAAGAGGCCCATGGAAGCAAAGTACCTAGGGCCCCAAAAGTCATAATGGGGCCCTAATTCCACGTGATAGCCACACTTATAATTATACAACTGGCTTAAAGGCTTGAATGAATTGACTGAGGAACTGTTGTGTACCTGTGTGATTCCACATGCTTCGAGTTTTAAAAAATACCATTTCAATACTTTGCAAAAGTCCTGAAATATATTATCTCAACCACGGACTTTATGCATAACTATAAAAATAGAGACATCCAAAAGGGAGAGATGGGAGTAATGATGAAACATAATTTTGAAATGCTAGTGCATGGGTAATTTCGAGTGCTAGAAGGGAATGCTAAAAATACATGTCTCTTCAGAAAAGGAACTTTAGAAAAATGATAGAAAGAATAAAAAACACTTGCACATGGCTCTCTACTCTCCACCATCAAGGCAGAGATGCTTCGAATACACATAAATAAGAATTTGTCCAAAGAATTTAAAAATCCAAATTATAATAATTAATATGACAAAAAAAATCTCAAATCATAAAAGGGATGACCAGAATGACATACAAAGTATTAAGAAAAGAAGTGGCATTCATAATTAATGGCTTGTGCATATTTCCTCTGATTCCAAATGGGAGAAATATGAAGTTGTGCATATGGATATTTAACCTTGCAGATTAGGCCGGGTTTTCTAGAGACTTGCTAGTTAGTTAAATGAAAGCACTTTTAAAACATACTTCACCCATGTGTAAAGTCTACTATGCTGATAATCTTTGAAATTCTATGACTGGTACATGGGAGTTTATCATCTATTCTCTATGTTTATATGTGTGCTTGAAAGTTTCCATAATAAAGAGGCAAGAAAATAATCTTACAATAAAAACCTTGATGCCATTACCCCTTACCTTAATTTCTAGAGACCTCACATCGAGGAAGGAAATTCTCTCCTCCAGAAGACAACCTTCCCATGTTCAATCTGTCTGCCTATAACTAACAATTTTGCCAAGTTTTCCACATAATATTTCTGAATTAGAACCAAAATTGCAACAGGCCACCTACAGACATCTCCTGTTGTGTTTATCCACAGTCCGATTCACTGATACTAATTCTTCTCGTTGGGTACTTATATTCCTTATTAGCCACCAAAATAGATACCATAAGTGTTTTGGCATCTATAGTCTTTAAGAATGGTCCTTCAGGAAGCTGAAAATGTTCTAAAGAGTAGATGCGCTTGGTAAAATTTTTCAAAAGACTAAGTCCAAGCCTGGATTTCATTTAAGCTTTTATAAGGTATTGTTTTTCTACTCTCTAAGTATATAAAGTATATGGGTTGTGAAAAATCATACAACCATACCAAGTTTTGTTACCATTATGTTTTCTGTAGTTAAAAAATGTGCCTTGTGATGTTGGCATATTCCTTCAAGAACATTTTTGTACCTGGCAGTCCACCAGCTGGGCCTCCATGTCCATGGGCTCCTTGGGTGACCCCAGTGCAATGTCCAGAGTGGCCTTAGTGCTCAAGAGCCAATGGTCCAGCTCATCGGCTTCACAGCGATACCTCTGCAGGGCCTGTTCCTGTCTCTGTTCCTCCAGCTGATCATTTAACTTCTCCTAATGAATTAAGCAGAATGGAACCTAAATCACTCTAAGGTAAAATAATTAGGATTCAACACAGTAGAGCAATGGTTCTCAGGCCTGAGTGCACATCAGAATCACCTGTGAAACTTAAAAAAAAAAAAAAAAAAAAAAACCCATGTTTAGGCCACATCACAGACTAGTAAATGAGAATTTGGGGAGGTGAGCCTCAAGATTAGTATTTTATAAAAACTCCTACAATTACTCTTTTTTTAAAAAAATTAATTAATTAATTTATATTTTTGGCTGCACTGGGTCCACGTTGTTGCACGCGGGCTTTCTCTAGTTGCCGCGAGCGGGGGCTACCCTTCGTTGTGGTGCGCGGGCTTCTCATTGCGGTGGTTCCTCTTTGTTGTGGAGCATGGGCTCTAGGCATGCGGGCTTCAGTAGTTGTGGCTCATGGGCTCTAGAGCTCAGGCTCAGTAGTTGCAGCGCACAGGCTTAGTTGCTCTGCGGCATGTGGGATCTTCCCGGACAAGGGATCGAACCCGTGTCCCCTGCATTGGCAGGTGGATTCTTAACTGCTGCGCCACCAGGGAAGTCCCTAAAAACTCCTACAATGATTCTAACATGTGCCTAGAGTTAAACATTCTTAAATAATACATCTACAGGACAAGGCAGATGATATGAATGATAGAAACTGGTCAAGGATTAGAACAAACCAATGGCGTAAGACAGTAGGTAAATTGGCTTCAATGTCCGGGAAACTGTAGGAAGTAGTGGGGTCTATGGAAAACTGAAGAACATATCTGGTCCACCTAAAAGGGCAGCACCATGTAGTTTCAGGCAACTGATCCCCTACAGGAAAGGGTGGTCCAGTGTTATTAGTTTCTTGAGCAAAGGCAAAAATTCAAAAATTTTGGTCAGATCTCTGAGGATGTTTTAATGATGGCAAATAATTCATATTTTTAAAAAAATCCAGGCCAATCACTTTATTTCAGAATTCCACAAGGGTTTCATAGAGTGACTGGGGACAGTATTAATGAATTAAGAAGTTAATCCTTAAGATACTCTAAGTACTTTACTTTAAAAATTATTTTATTAATAATCTATTATGTTTTTAATTAAAATTTTTATTAAATTGTTTAAAAGAGAGATTAAATAGAGCAGACACATTGATTTAAAATTTCTCCAGGGCTTCCCTGGTGGCGCAGTGGTCGAGAATCTGCCTGCCAATGCAGGGAACACGGGTTCGAGCTCTGGTCTGGGAAGATCCCACATGCCACGGAGCAACTGGGCCCGTGAGCCACAATTACTGAGCCTGCGCGTCTGGAGCCTGTGCTCCGCAACAAGAGAGGCCGCGATGGTGAGAGGCCCGAGCACTGCGATGAAGAGTGGCCCCCACTTGCCGCAACTAGAGAAAGCCCTCGCTCAGAAACGAAGACCCGACACAGTCATAAATAAATAAATAAATAAATAAATAAATAAATAAATAAATAAAAAGAACATGAATTTCTTAAAAAAAAAAAAAAAAAGCAAAACTGGGCTATTCATTTAAAAAAAAAAAAAAAAAAAATTTCTCCAAAACCAGAAAATATATGAATACCTAGTCTGACTAATTTTATAACAGGTAAAACTAGAAACAGCCTACATACCCAAAAATAGGGGGACAGTTAATTGAATTATGGTATAATCAGCAGCTAAATAAAATAAGTATATATAATAAATAATTATTTGCCAGAGAAGCTGCTAGACCCTAGAGATTCAAGGACACAGACACTTTAAATTATAGGATCAACAATATGAACATCGTATACGTTTAGGGCCAGGAATGATAAGAGAAAAACAACAACAAAAAAGGAAAATAACTTATTTTTAACACATCTGCTACCGTGACTAAAATTTCTCTATTAAATACTATTAAAGTTAAGTAACATGAGAACCAGAACAGCAAGAATATTTTCATGAATTAACGTGCTTGAATTGGCTAACAGTGACTAAGGATTTATTCTTCACAGTATTGGTAATACTATTCATAAAAATGCTCTTCTTTAAACATAGCAAACTAGTATGCAAACCTCCTATAATTATTCCTCACAAGATCATGTCTACCAAGTATCAGCTTTCCACAGTCTCAGTTTTGCATGCTTGAAATGACTCAGCAAGGGGTGAAAAGACACATTCATGGCTCCACACTGACTCAGGGCTCTATTCACGAGGCCATCTTGGACACACAATACCAGCTTCTTCTGAGCGGGAAACAATAAACATGTCGGTCACGTACGTAGCCCAACATACTTGTCAACACAACCCTAAGAGTTAATCTGGACCTGAGGGGTACCTTCAGAGTAGCTTGTTACCTCCAAAAGCTGTCGCCTCCCTGATGCCTGCATCTTGATGGTGGACATTCGCTCTGCTAAGACAGTGAGCGTGGACTGCAAGGGCAGCTGCTCCGCAGGGTCGGACTCTGGGGAGTCAGACACCAGCTCCTCCGCGAGGGCTGACTGCAGCTCACTGATCTCCTCTTGAAGCATGAGAATCTCATCCATCAGTGCCTGTGGGGAAGACTGTGGAATCATACTCGTGCATGTATTTTTTTGCACCGAGGAATCGTGGCACCAGCTGAGTCCCATGTGGTTTGATATTAGTGAAGACGCTTCACTTGGAAGTCGTTTAATCAACAAACGGGGGGACCTACTGACCTAAGTTTCTGAATGACAGTACCAGACTGAATGTCAGGAAATTTCTGATTTTAAGACCATTTGTATTGGTAACTTAAATGAATTTGAACTGGTTAATTAATCTTTCTGGTTTTCAACGGGCACATCTGTAATCCGACGGGGGTATGCTCAATTATGTTTGAGTCTACAATTCTATGTTGAAAATAAAATTCATCACTTTCTTCCTCAACACGATTCTTCCCACTCTAAACTTCCCTGAGTCTGAAACAGCACTGCGTTTTAATCACAAACTCACATTATACAAGACAGGAAAAATTTGTCACCTGTTTCTATGCTGTTACCCTCTCCTTATTTTTCTCCTCTCCCCAACTCTAAAATTTGAAGTTTCTCAGGGCTAATTTCCAGGCCCCTTTTCTCTCTTCACAAGCTCTCCCAGGCGATGTCCATTGCCAAGGCTTTAAACCCTTCCTAATGTGGAACACTTAGTAGGAGAATAAAACTTGCCACCCCAAAATGTCTCTGGCATGCAGATTATTTTGAGCTGAAAACAATCAAAGTCCAAAAGAATCAAGGAAAAACTCTGACCTTCCCTCTAACTACCTAAAGAATCTAGAAAGGGGACCTATTACAGGAATAGAGCTATCATCGAGATATCTGCAAAGAATAGGGCTGGGTGTGGTGAGGGAAACTCTTAAGAGATCAGAGTACACTCTGTGTCCCACTATCTCTGAATGGCCCAATTAATATTTGTTTACCAAACATTTGCTTTTCCATCTTTATGTGAGTTGCCTTCCTCCTCTTTTAAGTCTCAAACCACTACCCCCAACATCCTCCTTTGTCTTTAGCTGAAGATAGTATTTAAGGCGAGAGTTTCAACCATTTTGGCAAGTTATTCAGTCTTCCTGGGTCTCTTCCACGTATACATGTTATTAAACTTTTATTTGATTTTCTCTGGTTAATCTGTCTCATGTCAATTAAATTCTTAGACCAGCCAGAAAAACCTAGAAGAGTAGAGGAAAATTTCTGCCTCCCTGACACTTACAAAGGTATATCTCTAACCCAGATATCTGTCCTAAGTTTCAGGCTTGTATGTTCAACTTACATATTTCACGGGTGTCTCCAACTTATCATGTAAAAGCCCACTTCTTCCTCTGTTGCCCCCATCTCAGTAAAAGGTAACACCCTTCTCATTGCTTAAGCTCGAGACCTAGGAGTCATTCACACCTTCTGTCACCATATCCACCAGCAAATCCAACTGCTTTCACCTCCAAAACGTATCTTCTATGTCTCCTCTGCTCCCACCTAAGTCACGCCAACTCCTTATCTGAATTGCTCTCATGGTCTACTGGGTGGAGTACCAGTTTACACTCTTGTCTCTCCAAACCCCTCTTCACAGAGTAATTAGAGTGACCTTTTAAAAAGGTAAACCAGATCCTCTCATTTCCCTGCTTTAAAATACTTAGTGGCTTCTTGCCTGTAAAATAAAATCCAAACTCCTTACTGCACTCGTGCGGTCTCACCCCCGCCGCCTGCCCCTTGTACCACACTCCCTTCTGGCTTACTACATTCCAGCCTTCTTCAGTTACTCCAGGACCCTCAGCACTTTCTGCCTCAGGGCCTTTGTACATGGTGTTCCCTCAAGCTCTGGAATGCTCTTCTTCCTCTCTGTGAGATGGTTCTCTTCATCCTTGGAGCCTTAGGTTAATTGTCACATCTTCAGAGAGGCCTTTCCTGACCACTGACTCTAAAAAAAAATCTCTATTGTTCTCTTTTAACAGCACCCTATTTCCTGCTTAACAGCTATCACAATTATACACTGTTGGTATTTCTCATTTTTTTGTATTTTATGATTTGCTCTTTAGCTGGAATCTTGACAGAAGAAAATCTTTTTTGGGATTTGAATGACATGTTAGAAAAACAGGCCCTACCCCTACAGGAGGGGCAATCATGACTCCAAGTAAAGAATCATTGCTTTTATAGTTGCCAATATTTCACAGTTTCCAATATACCCCTACTTGCATAATTCCCACCTATCCCATAGGACTGTAGGCTTCGCTTAAGCCCAGTGCCTCCTCAGAGTGGGCTCTCGATAGATATAAAAAACAAAGCAACAAAAACCCTCTTCTTTCCCTAATATCAGTTGTCATCCTGTCCAACTGCTGTTTAAGTAAACTATTATATTGAAATTATTATATACATCTAGAAAAGTGCAGACTCTAAGTGTACAGTTCTATGAATTTGCACAAACCGCACATACCTGTGGCTCCTGACACCCAGATCGAGAAACAGAACATTCCCAGGACTCCACAAGCCCCCTGGACCGCATCCCTTCATTTCCAGAGATCACCATGGTGCTGGCTTGCAAATGTCATAGATCACTGCTGCCTGTTTTTGAGCTCTACAGAAATGGAATCATTCCTGATGTACCGTTCTGTGTCTGGCTTCTTTCACTCCCTCCAAGACTGTGACTGTTGCATGTAAAAAGAGCTGACCCTTTGTATCGCTGCATTGTATTCCACTGTCACCTGGTTTGTCGGTCTTGTCCATTTAAGCCTTTCTAGTGGGTTCATAGTGGTACCTCATTGCAGCTTTAATTTGCATTTCCCTGATGGTTAATTAGACTGAGCACTTTTCCCTATGCTTTTTGGCCACCTGGAGATCGTCTTTTGTGACCGCCTGCTAAAAATCTTTAGCCCATTTTCTATTGGAGTCTTTCCTTTTCTTATTGATGCATGGAGTTGTGTACATATTCAGGATAGGAGTGCCTGTGTTTCTTTTAGTTCTGTGTATTGCAAATATCTGCTCCCATTTTGTGACTTTTCTGTCCCTTAATGGGTAAAAGCTTCCTTAATGATGTCTTTTGATAAACAGAAGTTCTTCATTTTATTGTAGTCTAATATATCAGTATTTTGCTTCATTGGAAAAGTTAGGGCCTTTGCTATCCTATTTAAGAGATCTTTGCCTACCCTAGTGTCATGAATATACTCTCACATGTTACCTTCTAGAAGAATGCTATTCAAAGTGTGGTCTATTCAATGGCGTCATGAACTGGTTTGTCTCTAGTTCATGACAAGAGAAAGATATTGCAAGTAAACATTAAGAAATTTTATAGCAACTTGACGTTGACACGATATCCAACCAGTATTTTATTTTATTTTACTAAAATGTTGAGTTAGAAATTTAAAAATTAAAAAAAAAGGTTATACACTACAGATACTTTGAGAAGCACTGTTTCAAAACATTTTTTTTTTTTTAATCTTCACATTTAGATCTACAATCCACCTAAACTTAATTACCGTGTCCGGTGTAAGTAGGGGTCAGAATTCTTTTTTTTTTTCTTCTTATTGACCCTGTATTATTTAGTGAAAAGATGATTTTTCATTCACTGTTGTGCAGTACAGTTTTTGACATAAGCCAAGTGTCCGTGTAGGTGGGACGGTGCTTCTGGCTTCCCATTCTGTACCATTGACCCATTTGGTGTCTGTGCCAATACCACAGTCTCATAATTGCTATAGCTTTATAAGTCTCACTCTCTGAAAGGACACATATCCTTCAATTTTATTCATCTTCTTCAAGGTTGTCTTGGCTATTCTTGACTCTTTCCATTTTCAATATATGTTTTTTAGTACATTTGCAATATGTTTTAGAATTATCTTATCAATCTCCACCAAAGAACTTGCTGGGATATTTTAATGTAATTGTAATAAATTTACAGACCATTATTGTTTGTTATACATTCAAAATGCTTTTTGTCCAGTAAAGTATTTTCTCCTACTTTATAATCATTTTTGGTACTTGATTGCCAAAAATATAAAATTCATATTATGTGGTCTGTTTTGAGGGCTTCTCCATAACTAGACTGACCTTATTATATCTTTTTTTGCACTGATTCTCTGTACAAGCAAGAAGAGCCCCTCACTGCTTCACACCACGTTCATTCTCATTCTCTCCTCTGTGCCTTTCCTCACACATTTACATTTATAGTGTCTCCCATCCACTCCTGTTACCATTCCAAATTTTCAAAATCCATGTCTCCCAAAAGACCTGTTAGAGTCTCCTCTGATCTTCCCACCACTGTAACCCATAATCACATTGCTAGGTTTTCTATAATGTGTTGGTAATTCATCTACCCCTAAATCATATGTTAAAGAATAAAAGTGTCTATTTCAGCTGTGCACATAGTAGGTGCTCAACACATCTAGCTGAATTCATTCTAATTCATAATAGACAAAACAGTTATCTTAATCATGAAGCAACCAGGGGGGGAAAAAAAAAAAAGCTTCCTCATTCATTTAATCTCAGTGGATTTGACCAACCAGGCATAAAGTGAAGTGAACAACTTCCATTTCAGACTCACAATGTCTAAAACAGCTCTCTGAATGTTCTGCAGTAAGTGATGACGGAATTAGGAATCCTAGAACTGTTAGTTTCCATTCCGTTAGAGTCAAGCCTCGCTATTCATGCTTCAGTTTACTCTCAGGGGAGAGTGGATATTTTTGGAAGGTTGCTATAGTTTTTAACTTCAAGATCCAGCAGCCAAACTTACTGGGGGATGGGGTTTTCTTTTGCAGTGATGTAAATGTTTTGAAACCAGATTGGGAGGGTGATTGTATGACATTGTGAAAGTACTAAAAGCCACTGAACTGTACACTTTAAAATGGTTAATTTCATGGGATGCGAATTTCACTTCCATCTAAAAAAACAAAAAGATTCAGCAGTTAAATATGTCTTTGCCCAATAACTGTCTCAGCTGGTGGCCAGATGCTTCCCTCCAACATCTGACTCAAAACTAAGGAGAGGAGATGAAATGTTGTTCCTCTTTGCGTTTCTGACTTGTGTTTACAAGGAGGGCATGTGTACGACCAGTTTGTGGTTTAGAGAAGTTCCTTGAGCTTTTCTAAAATGACTCACTCTGGGGAGAACATGGAGCTCATGTCTGGTTCAACACTAAAGGTGAAAGTGAATTTCACTGTGACTTTCAGAACCATCTACATCAGAGTTCATCTCAAACTTTGAGCTGTTATTTATATTAAAGAAACAGAACCGAAATAACCTCAGAGCTCTGCCTACTAACCATCACTGAGTTGGTGTGGCAAAGACAACGCAAGCCCAGGAAGCATTAGCTGCCCGTGATAATGAAGGTCCCAATCAGAGGGCTCACCACCCAGAACAACAGCCACAAGTCAGCTTATGAACTGCACTGATGTCTTAAAATTAAACTTATTGTTCAATTTAAAGAAGGTAACAGGAAAGGCACAGCACTCCACCCAAATTCAGCGGATCTAGACAAGTGTTCGGAGGAAAAATGTAGGAATTAGAGTAGCTCTCTAAAGAAACATTAGTACTTCCAAGAGAGTGTTGGGAAAAAATTAGCAATTGAAGTATTTTTTATTAATTTTTAGAAAATACTAAAAGCATACTGGACTTTCTCACGCACATTCCACTGGAATTTAGAAAGAGTAATTCTATCGTATTGCTTGAAATTTTTAAAGTATCATTCCAGAAGCCAAGAACCAATTTAGATATTGTGATACCGTGAGCCTTCCATGTGGGCAGGGCTGTCCCAGAATTCATAGAATTTAGGTACAGACAGCAAAAGTAGGTCAGATGGAAAATGTTAGATTTGTGATGATACAAGAAATTATACATTATTTATATTTCTTTCCCTCTCATTAGAGCATTAATTGTTAAAAGCTCCAATGATGGGTAATCATTGAATTAGCTACATCCCCTCACTGCTATAATTGTTAGCATTACCACTCTCAATTTAGAATGGGACAGAAGTCATGTGGTTGGGCTTAATTACAAGAAAAGTCACAGGTTCATTTCTAATTCATAATACTTAGCTTTAATGTGCAATTTTGAGTTTTCTCCATTAAATTCCTTGAATAAAATAATACTTTTCCTCTACATTCAGTTTGTGTTTTCATACTAATACCTGAGAGGCAGGGTGATGTTGGTGATTGGGAGCTAATTTGCATTTTAATTAGGAACTCTGGAAGGTCAAGACAGACCGCCAGGATCTCACACAGTTCCTAAATCCTGTGGGACCTGCTGAAGGGTCTTTGGGAGCTGTGGTCTGTCACCTGGGACACAAGAATGATCAGCCTTGAACAAAAGCAGAGGTGATTGGAAAGTACCCGAAAGTACCCAAAAGTAGAGAGAGTCAAATTCTGTAAACCCTCTCCTGGAATGTTGGCTTCTGATAATCTAAGTCTGTGACACTCAAATTCACTTTAATCCAGCCTTTGGATAATTTATGCCAAATCCTTTTTGGTTGCTTAAAAGAAGCTGTAGTCAAACGTATGGAAGTTCTCCTGCCCCTTCAGGCACAGTGAAGAGCTGGGGAGGGTGGTAGGCAGACAGAGCCCCAGGAAGCACACTGGGGCTATCCGGACACCCCCTCAGGTGACAGCGAGGCGGCTGCTGACAGTCAGAAAACTGGAGTGTCAGTTAGAGGGGACTGCGGTGCTCTGGGGATACCGCCTGGTAGTAGAGACCTAAGCCCCTGACTGTCCTCGTGATTGTCTTAATCCAAGTAAACAAAGGTTAATTTTAACTTTATATTTTCACTGCACCCTCCCCAAACCAGATGGACTATGGGTGACTTTAGGATAGCAGAAAGACCCACAGAAGGTCATTTTACCAAAACAAGGCCTATAAATGGATGCTATACACTCTGATTTCTATCTTAAGAAGTTACAAGAGTGTCAAAAACCTGAAACCACTGTTTCTCAACATGCTGTCTCTAGATGAAATATTCTCATTTTTGTGTTATACTGCAAGGTCCTTTATTGTAAAATAGTACAATTTTATCTTAGACTACACATACGAACAAGCAATGTATTCCAAGGTTATCCTGTGTTCCAAAACTACAGAGATGTTAAGTAGAAGAAAGATAAAGTACAGAGTTTCACTCTTAAAGCGGGTAAATTACCCAGTATTTGATAACTACATAATTGCATCATGCTTTTATAGCTCTTAATTTGCATTTTAAAATATCTTTCTTTTCCTCTGCCTTTGATAGGGTTGTCACATGCTCCTGAGTTCTGGCCGCAGCAGCGTTTTCCTGCACCACGGTGACTGAATATTTAGGTGACTGCACGCCTCAGTGCCCAGACCCAGTTACACCTGATTATGCATTAAGAGTACACCCGATAATGTTGCTAAAGCAGTAACCAGATTTAAGCTATGCACTTTCTTAGCGTGCATTTTAAGTTGATGCATTTTTAACACTATCTGTCTGAGTTAGGTTAATGTAATCATCTCTGTTTCTCACCTAAAGCTGAAGCACTGTCCAGTGTCCCTTTTAAAAAATGATTCAAGTCTGGGAAAACCACAAGATTACAACTTGGAACCCCTTATTCTTCAGCTGCTTCTTTGCCTACTGGAGTCTGAGAGTTATTCTCTTCAGTGATAACGGGGAGGTGCTGGGCACACACTGGCTAAGTTTCTTCAAACAACAATACCCCGAGAAGGTAGACGTGGGGTACACTTTATTCTTACAACAATGGTTCAAAACAAAATAAAAATAATGTGGCAACTATAAGGAAATGCAGTTTGTGTAATAAAAGTAAAAAAGCAACATCAAGGTCTGAATTTCCTTCTTTCCCTCTCAGACCCCTCCCTGAAGCAGTGATGTAAACCACCACCACTTGGGATCTTGTTTACTCTGTAACAAGTGATACAGTAAAACGTGTCACCCTGCTGTCTTATACCCATGCTTGGCCGGCCAGTCATAAGTAAGAGTGCACCTATTTGATCATGCAGGAAACTGAAGTCATCGCTATTCTTACCTGGTGTTCGGCCATCTGGCTCTCGGTACTCCTGCCATGCTCCGGACTTTCACCGAGTTTCATCTCGATGGCCTCCATTTTCGTGGAGACGGACTGAAGGGAGTCCTGGTACTTCTGCTGGCGTTCCAATGCTTCGTAGAGTGTGCGCTGCTTTTCGCTGATCTAAAGAAGAAAAGGGATATTACCAAATATTCCCCAGCCCCTTATCTTCTAGATTACGACATTTCTTTCCTCACCGCTTTACCTCTGTGACCCAACAAAGGGTGTTCAACTGTATATGGGATGTGTAAACATTATGCATTTATTTCATAAGACAATCGCTAAGGTAATCAGTGTTTGGTGGGCTAAACAATTCCACATTTCGAAGACTTACCACATTCTTTAAGGTTTCCCAAGAGCGCTGTAAATCATCCAGTTTAGCAGTAGCAGACGGCTCCAGTCTTGGGTCACAGAGCTCCTGGGGTGGCAGAGTGCTGGGGGAAATCCTGGAGGCGTCCGTTTGCAATGTCTCAGCAGACAAGGCTTGGTAATAAGCGATGTCCTATGGGTGCAAAGCACGGTGTTGGATTCAAGAGGAAAACAAGGTTTAGGTCATGATGCCCTGGGTACTGCTTGTCATGTGGAGGAAAGGTTTAGGATTCACACCCATCCCCGGGGGCTACCAACTATCAAAGTTAGTAAACTCCTGTGACAAGAAGGTCATATCAAAGCACACTGGAGTTGCTTTAGAATTTTTTAGAATTGGTAAAAAAAAATTTACCAATAGTTCAAGTTGCCAAAACTCATTCCTATTTTATATTTGGTAAAATGGAAATATCGGGTTGGCCAAAAAGTTCGTTCGGGTTTTTCCACAATGTGGAATACATGTTTAAGTGGTATACATATTTAGAGACTGATTAACCAGCAAAAAAGGAGAATCTAAATGATCTACTTCCTAAAATGTTGCTTAATGTGTTGATCAAAGTTTTGAATAATTTTTTTAAACCCTTGATTTAAATACATGTAAGTCTATAGAAAGTCTTTTTTCAGATATAGCCAGATCTTTAATATTTGTGAGTTCATTATTCACAGTAATTAATTTAAATATGTTAATATTAATAAGGGAAAATGTAATAGGGAGGTTAAAACTACTCTAAGAAACAAATAATAGAGAGGTTTTCTTCTATTCGATTCCTGGAAGTACACAAGAAATAAAGTGAATGCTGAAAAATGAAGCTTTTGAATTTTCTTATTTCTTGGATAATAAGTAATATTACATACTTTATTAGCATTGATAATGGCATTACTATCTCAAGATACATAATTCATGTGTTTTTAATTGTTTTTATGGTTGTTTATCTGTATATTTATAGAAACTGAACTGGGACGTAATGTTTATATTCTGGAAATTGCTATAATAAAGTTCACTACTTTCACAGTTGCACTGTTTAAGATCAAAAACCTGAGCCTTATTGATAATAATGTCTTGGTAAAAAGTATTGACGAAAGCCCCAGACAACCTGGGAAACCAAGGAAACAGCAGGAAGGAGCCTGGTGTCTTGGGGGTCTGTACCAGGGCAGGAGCAGGGTGGTGGAGTACAACAGAATGAGTTCAGACAGAAGTCTGCCACTGGAGGCGTCAGGACACCTGAGATCCCAGGTGAAATTCTCCTCCCAAGTAGCTACAGAATTGGAGCAAGTCACTCACATCTCATGCATGGGTTCCCTCATCTGCATAACACTGGGTGGTTTTGAGAATTAAATACAGTGATGTTTGAGTGGCCATGAGACCTTCTACCCATTTTGTTGCTGTTGCTGAGGCTTCTAGGTAAGTCCCCAGCATTTATTGATGACGTTGAAGCATGGAGACTGGTTCCTTTTCATTCCTAACCTTGTCACTCATCTTGAGTAGATTATCTTGGTATTTTCAAGTCCTTGACAGGCTTATATCCATTCATCCTCACCCACTTCCACTCCTTGAACATAATAGGTTGTCATCACTGAATGGATTCACCCCAAGTGTATTTCTGACTGTGTTTAAGTTATGTAAACCCTTCTCCTGCCAACTGCTGTGTTTCCTTTGCCCCTTGAACCTCTGCTTCAGCCACTTGGAAAACCCGAACCATGACTCAATGCAACTTTTCTTTGCAGTACGCACACACACGATCAAAGCCCTTGAGGAGATACTCCTGCAAGTTCTCAAATTTTCAAGCCTGTCTATATTCAGACTCACCTCTATCTCGCTCCTCCTGGTCCTCTTGATTAAAGAGGACCCTCCTCCCTACTCCCACAACCTCAGCCACCTTCGCTTTTGCAAGGGTCTTGGTCCATTAATACCTACTCCCTCTTCACTGTCTCTCTCCTCAGCATGTAATTAAAGCCACATTTTTTTCCATCTGAAAACACCTACACACACTCTTTTCTGATTTTTTTCTTGCAGGACAGCACATATCGGAAAGTTCTACAGATCAATATGTGATGGCTCATCATACACAGATACATGCGGAATCATCATTTCTTCCCTCTCCCTTTGACTTCATAATCCAGTTTCTGAAAATGGTAGTTTACACTTAATATGTTCACTTTCTCACCCTCAGTCCACTTCTAAGTAGCCAACTGGGCTTCGAGTCTAGCGACTCCACTGAAAATGCTCTGGCCACAGTCAGCGGTGGCTGTTTTCCATGATATAAAATGATTATTTTTCGGATCTTCTCTTGCTTGGTCTCTCACTAGCATTCAATACCACTGACCATCCCTTTTTGGAAACACTTTCCTTTTCATCTCTGTTCTCCTCCCAGCTCTCTAGTCATTCAATCTTTCTCTTTTGTAGTTTGTTTTTTGCCCTCATTCTTAAATATTGCTGTATTTATAAGCTCCAGACTCACATATCCTGTTGTACAAGTTTATCCCACAGTCTCTTCAAACTCAATACTTCAAAAAAAAAAAATACAAAACAAAACCCACATCTAGGATGAGAAATGGATTTAGGAAAAATGAGGAAGTATTATCCATCTTTCAGTGAATGGAACTTCTAATCACCTTACTTGGGATTTATTCTCTATTTCTTCTTTCCCTTACCGCCCCTGCTTATGTAAGGATGAAGTTCTATACCATTGCCAAAACACTGGTTCAAGCTCACGTTACACCAACAACTTCCTAATTCTCAGGTTGCAAACTGGCAGCCTGCAGGTTGCCTCTAGCCTGCATACATTTAGCTTGATTTATACAGTGTTTTAAATTGTGTAAAATTTCTCTTCATCCAGAGAGGGAGCTTTCATAAGAATCCCGATTCATGGCTTCTCTTGCAAACCAGAAGGTAGGTAAGGCAGGACTCTGTGTCCAGGCAGCTACAGTAATTCTAACAGAGGAGAGGCTGCCTCGTTCATGCGGGGAGGTGCTGTCCAGGTGCCCATGGCCCCTGCGCTGTTTCTCTCATTTACATCACCAGTCTGGACCAGGCATCAGAGTGTGCAACTTCTGTCCCTCACTAGCTTCCTGGGCTCTGGATTTGTCTATCTCCGTTCTCATGTCCACATTGATCCAGAATGACCTGTTCTAAAAGTCACTTCTGGGCAGAGCTTCTAGTTAAATTCCTTCAGTGGTTAAGGATTAGCTTCTGGACAAAGTTCAAATTCCTCTGTGTGGCATTCAAGGTCCATCAGGGTGTGTTTCCTGTAACCTTCTCAGTTTCATTTCTCCTCCCACCTCCTCCTCCAAATCTATGTTTCTCCGATCATACTGATACTATTTACAGTTGCCTTGATGGGCCATTTTCCTTCCTGCTGCCTGAAAAACTTCCTACATGTGCTTCCTTCTGCCTGAAAAACTTCACATCACTCTAGTGCACTCCAACTGTACCTACCTTCCCCTGCTTTAAAACAAAAGGGGGACATCCTTGACCCACTGAACTCCAGCCTTGTTTAGGTACTTACTCTGTGTCCTTCCTCAACACTGTGCTTCCCACTGTCATAGCACTTGTCCCACTCCACGGTCATCATTTGCCTGCTCTCACACAAACTATGAGTTCCTTAAAATCTGTGGAAGTGTCTTTGATCCTGAGCGTATCATGGAGTATTTGGCAAATAACAGGCAAGTATATACATTCATAAAAAATGGTATATGTAAAAGCACTTTTGTAAACTCTATTGTTTTGTATACATGGAAGGTAGTACCATTACTGTTTACGAGGAAAAGCAAAACGTCCTTTAATGTAAAAAATTTAAATTAAATACTCTATAATAAATAAAGGTTCCCCAAAAGAATAAAATAAATTTGTCAGAAAAAAAATCTGTTTTCTGGCTTGTGTGTGTGTGTCTCAGGTCTATTAGACAGGAAAGACAACCCTTGGTTTCCTAAAATAATTTGAAAATATATCACCTTTTGTAGATTAATCATTTGCATCTATTTGAGGAATACATAGAGTCAATAAAATAAATCAATCAGTCCTATAAGTAACTACTAAATAAGGGCAATATTTGGCATAGTGAAGAATCACCCTTAGAAATATGTCTCTTGTTGGTTATGTGTCTATGTTATGGGGGTTATTATCCAGCAGATTCCTAAGGAATTAAATTTGGAAAACCACTGCTACAATTTGATTAGCATTTTCCAGTCTAAAATGTACTTTCAAAATTAACTTTCACCACGTTGTGAATTAAGTAGCATTGCTTCCCATTACAAATGAGGGACTTTCCGGGTACATTCAGCTTAGAGGAAGAGCTGGGACCCATTCTGAGCTTTTTAACCTGGAACCGGGGGTTCTACCCATTACACTACCGCTCTCATCAAACTTCTACTGCCCTCAGCTCTTTCGAGGAGGAGCCCAAGTCTTGGCTTGCTTTTAATAAGATCAAGAAGCCTGCAGCAAGTTCTGCGGCTGCCTCGTTATTTCTACCCTCAAGTAAACTAAACTGTTATCACATTTCAGCTAATAACTACTGTCAGAGAGAGAACACACTGACTGCAGGGGATCAGTCAGTTATATAATGGAGATCTACTTACAGAAGCAGCAAGCACAGAGCCTTTTTTTAACAGCTGCGACTTTATGAAGCCGTTATATTTGGCTGCTCCTTGAAACAGCTGTGCACATTCTGTACAGTGTTTTGAGCCTGCAAACTGGAACTTATGGGAATTCTAAATGTTCTCAGTTTCAAGAGAAAATTTTGTAGATCCAGGCATCACTGGCCATGTTGCAGTATTTGTTCATTTTCCTCTGTCTTACATCACTGGACAAGCGTAACATGTGGCTGGAATGATGGGGTCAACTTGTCTAACACCAAGCATTATATTTTTGCTTTCCAACAGCTTCCTGCGAGTATAGCTGCCTGACATGAACTAAATGAAGATTTTTTCCCCCTAATTTGCAGTTCCATATGTAAGTATGTTAGGTTAATAATGTGATTTAAATTAATGTTGATATGGGCAGAGTGTCAAAACGGGATTAAGACAAAGCACAATTTTGCTCATAATTTTGGGATTTGATTGAGCTGGACAGTTACAGTAATCATAATAAAAACGTTTGCATATTTTACCATTTACAGAATACTTTCACATGTACATGGAAAGACACTTCATAAGATGCAGCACTGAGACTTATAATTTTAGGAAGGGGATACTCTTCCCAAGTGTTAGTCCAAAGGTCCGTGTTCATTGTTCAATTTGAAAATGTTAAGAACATTAAGCACATTATTATATAGGATACATTTTTCTTACACAACAAAAAGCTGACTCTAGCCATATTTCTATGATTCTAACGACATCTGTGACCACAGGGAAGAACACATCATCAAAGAATGAGTAATTCATATTTTAAAATCAGAATTTGGAGAACTGTTTTCCAAATCCTCCAGAACACTGTGAACTTCTTTTTTTTTTTTTAATTCCCTCTCATCACTTTTGTTATTCTTCATCTTATGGCCACTTTTTCTCTAGATTACAAGGTGCTTGAGGGCAAGGGCCACTGCTGTCTCCGCCTTTGTTACACCTCTGGGACCCAGCACAAGGCTTTATGCCCAGCAGGTGCTCACAATGTATCTGATGAATGCATGAATTGATATGTTCCCTAGAGCTACATAGATTTTTACCAAGAGAATTGTCTTTTTTTTTCCGGCCGTGCCACGCAGCTTGCAGGATCTTAGTTGCCTGACCAGGGAATTCCCTCCAAGAGAACTGTCTTATCTAAAGGTTTCATCGTTTCATTTTCCCTTTTTGGGGGGAGGTAGGTTCTCTTTATCACAGAAATCCTATTTTGAATGCTTTTGCTTTAAAATAAAAATAATATGATTGATTTGTAATATAGCTTATAGAACACTTGCAATGTTCAATGCTTCTCCCTTGATAATAAATTTTAACTCCTTTGAACACTAGTAATTTCATGATACGGTAATTAAAATATTTTTTTAGTTTTTTGGCTAAAGGAAAAAAAAGGAAAGTATTATTTTAACGCACATTAAAACAATTTTGGTTATTATTTTAACACACATTATTATAACACACATTAAAACAATTTTGGTTATTGTAAAAGCATCTTTTTGATCTCTATCCAATATTTTTCATGAAAACTTTTGACATATTTAATTTAGTATAATCTATATTTAATATAGTGTACACAAAAAAGACACCTCATAACAGCAAGCTATGGTCCCCATTTTATAAAAAATAAAATTTAAGATTATTGAAAGATAAGTAAGAAAACTCAAAATGCAAATCTACTTAGGCACTCCAAAATATACACTGACAGCCTTTAAATTTGTTGGCAATTAGCAAATAAAGAAAGTCTGATACGGTGAACATAAATTTTCCATCTTCAAAATCTGAGCTGGTTAAGTGTCAAAACTACGTTCAGTGAAAATGTTAAAACAGCAATAGAATCATGTTATTTTACAACAGTGACACAAACATTTCATTTTCTGTTAGGATGCAGTACTCCATTACAGACAGCTGTTAGAAACTAAAGCCATAATGCCTTAAAACAGGCCCTTCTCCAGCTATCATTTCTGTGACCTAATTTTTGCTCATCTCATTTCAGTAGCCTGGGAGAGGAGATGGTGGGTTAAGCCGGTATCGGTCTCACATGACAATCACAGTATGTGCAACTATCACACCTAAGGTGTGTTTCTCAAAGTCTACGATTCATACCCATAATCTCATAAGAACAGAGAATGGAGTCCTGCATCCGTTCAGAGATCTTAGCTGGAGGAATGCCAAGGGGGCGGTACCTGGTTAATGGAAGCATCTGTATTAGCCACAGGTGAAGGGGAGCGACAGGCAGGTGGAGAGGAAATCTCACTGTTGGTTCCCTCCTCCCCAGACTCCTCAGTGACCGGTGACAGCAAAGTGTGACAGCGACCTGCAGTCATCTGTCACATAAAATGTTGCCAAAGGACATGAAAATTGGTTAGCTATGTTAACAAAAGACCTGGTCGGGCACAGGCCAAAACAGAGATAACTATACAACAAAAGTTAGAATTACTGAGACCCAAATTTACATACAAATTCTGTGTTACTATTTGAAAATTTTGTCCTCACGTGAATATGCTCCTAGGGACCATTTGTAAGACAAACAGGGGTAAGGGATGCACGTCACATTATAGAGTGCTCTTGTTGATGAAATATCTCTTTAATTTATTTACCTTTTCTTGATTGATTGTATCTTTAGAAATTAAAATCATGAATCATACAAATGACAGAAGGGTCTATGAAATAAAGCTTGGTCTTGTGGATATTTCAAATTCCAAATATTCTAGCAAGATAAATGCACCCGGAGTAATATATTGCCAAAAGAGTCCAGGTATGGTTATACACTACCCAAAGCACAGCACATTATGTGTGGAAAATATACAGCACTGAAAAACACTGCCTTATCAAACTAATTAACGCAGTTTAGATGCAAAGTTATGAGGAAATAATGTTGCAGAGAGAAATTAATGGAACTTATTTTAATCCAAAGGTAAACTTTGGATTTTGTATTTTCTTATTTGTCTAATAATAGCTTTCCTTCTATAATTTATTAAACATTTACACAACAGAATACACAAACATACCTAGTCAGCCAGTGCTTCAGCTGGAAAAACACACAAAACATATATGTAGCATGATTCTTCCATCCCCCAGAAAACTAGAAAACTGTGCAAAGGAATTGTTTTGAAGCTCAGAGCTTCTGAGTATTATTGCTAAATTATTAACAAATGCAGGGCCAACCTTCAGCACGTTAATTCAGGAGTCTCAAACAAATAGCTTCATTTCAACTGTCACTGTTTACAGTGTCAAAGATTGGTCTTGGCCCAAAGGTAGTCAGAGAGTTAAGGGGACTGTTCCTCAGTTCTAATCTGCAAGACCTAGCACTGATCCCTAAACCAAGCCACCGGAGAAGAGCCCAGAGCCACTAGGCAGGAGACAGAGGAGAGCGAGCTGGCACCCAGCTAACTGGCCTTGACCCTTACTTACCATGACCACAGAGGGGTGGGCCGAGGTCGCGGGGAGGAGCTCCCCGTCCAGGTCCTCCATCCCCTCCGCCAGCCCCTCCACCTCGGTCACCGTCAGCAGCATGGTGGCGTGCTTGGCTTTCATGGTCAGCATCTTGCACTTGGAGTTCAAAGAAGCGATCTGCTCCTGGTAGCCCTTGATTTTCTGAGCCAGCTCCTGAGGAAACATTTCCGCCCCCCCGCGCCCCGGGTGTCACAGCAGCAGCAGAAGGAAACAGAACTAGTAGCGTTCATCTTCCTCCGGGGCTGGCCAATGAAATCTCAGGGCTGCGCCAGACGGAGCGGCGGGGAGGCAGGATGTGGACGGTGCGAGCGCCGAGCCTGCCTGCCGCGCTCCCCGAGCCAGACCACGGCGCGGCGGGGCCGGAAGGGGTGCTGCGGGGCGCGGCGGCAGAGACGACGGCAGGCGGCCGGGGATTCTGATCCCGAGAGACGCTCCGGGCCGGATCGGAATTTATGGGAAGTTAAGCCCTGGCAACTTTCTTTAAAATGCCTAAGGAATCTGAAATTGCCAGATGGTTCATGCCAGGCAAATTAGGTCATGTGATGACTAACACTGCCAAAAACGCAATGCTCAGCTCTTACCCTCCGGAATATGTCAAACAGAGCAGTCATTTGTGACAGACGCATCACAAAGTAAACTGCTCCTGAATTCCTGTGACCCTGGGGAGTTGCTTTTTTGCAGATAAGGTGAATACCACTTAGGAAACCCTTATTTTTTAATGCAGATTACATCCCAAATACAATTTTGTACATTCATGAAATTTTCCCTCATGTACTCCATCATGCCTCAAATGTTTCTGATGCCTCAAACGAGAGCTTTGAACTTGAAGTGTGGTTCAATTTTAATGGCTTTTAAATTTATTTGTTGTTGAAAAAAATTGTTTTGAGAGATAGAAGTTTTAAAACTTTTACAAAGAGCTAATTGAAAATATATTCTGAACAGCACATAGCTCTTAAAAAATCTAATATATTAAAATACTAAAATCCTAAAATAATAACCTAAAATGGGAACTCTAAAATGTTAAATTTATACTTTCTTGCTTAAAAGATGCATACATAAGTTAAAAAATGAAGATTTAAACATTCATTCTTTTTTATTACATTCATGTAAAACATTAACCCTAAAAGTACAAAACCACTATTTTTTTCTATTCCTTTTATTTGGCTCCTTCACCTGAAAAGCTGCCATTTAGCGTTTGTACAGAACACATTTTGTGAGTCTTTAAAATGATAGTGTGTGTATCCACACTCAAACTAGAACTTTGAACCTGAAGTTCAGAAACAAACAAAATGACAACAGCAAAGTGATACATGTATGTATATGTACATGTGTATGTGTATATGTACACACATTACCATTTTGCTACTGTTGTCATTTTGTTTCTCCCCTCCCAACCAAAACTGACTGCGTGGGGGGAAGGGAAAACAGTCCAGCAGAACTCAGCCAGCATCCTGTCTTCTTTCTAGTACAGAAGTACAGGAATTTTTTTAAGCAAGGATTTAAAAAGTAGAAATCATCACTTCTTTACCTTTCAGGGTTACAGAAACTTACTTAGTTACACCTAATAGGATTTTTATAATAGTGATTAAATAGCTATTTACCACAGCTGGTCTAGTGCCTAACACATCAGTACTCTATAATAATTGGTAAACGTGTACACATGGAAGTCATCTACCAGCCCACCGGACTCCCTGAATTCTATGTTTTCATAGGACAAATCACTAAGCCTCCTTGCCATGGCTTGCCCCATCTGGCAGATTTGAAGACTCTGTGTGAAGTGGAGTTAGTCTTAGTCCTCCCACGCTTCGTGCCCACGTGGACGGTCACGGCCCCACTGCACTACCCTGCCCAGCACGTTGACAGCAAACGCCCATTTCCTAAATCGACGTTCTCAAGTTATTGTATATAAAGCTCATCTAGAGGACTTCCCTGGCAGTCCGGTGGTTAAGACTTCGTGCTTCCAATACAGGGGACGCAGGTTCAATCCCTGGTCGGGGAACTAAGATCCCACATGCTGCTCGGCACAGCCAAAAATATTTAAAAATAAATAAAACACTAGTAGCAATATATTAAAAAAAACAAAAAAAAAACTCATCTGAGTTGTTTGTTAGAAATGCAATACTGGTCTAGGCTTCAAAAGTTTTTGATTTACTAGGCTTATGAGAATCTGCATTTTATGGTTAGTTCATGTGATTCCCTTGGAAAAACATCTCTCGAGAACTTTCTTCTGTAAGAATAAACCTGCCTATATCCCATGAACTTTGCGGCTTAGTGGTCAAATTCGCTAAATCAAAATGGAGCACTAAGGGGGTTAATGTGTTCCCCAGTCTCAGGAAGCATATGTATTCTTAGTTTTTACTGAGTATTTCTGAAAATGATTACAGAGGATGAGTGTACAGGTGGGAATTTCAGGTACAGGAGCAGGCCCTCTGTGTCAGGTGGAAAGCAAAGAGCTCTGAGTATTCTCTCCTATCATTTAAAAGCGACAGGATCAGTTTTTTCAAATTAAATGCAACATTTGAAAAATTACAAGAAAAAAATGTGAATTCCTTAGAAATGAACAAATGATCCATTATCTTTATGAGTTTAAGTTATCCATATGGAAACTAGCCTAACCTCAAGATTAAATTCCATTAAAAGCAGACAGAAAATACAGGAAAACACATTCTTCCCAAATTCTATGTTATGAATCAGGCTTTCCCCATGCAGCACTTTCCTTCCTGTGTTTGTTTTACACATACAATGAGCCTCACACAGGACTACGTCATTTTAAATATGAAAATGGAATCTAAATCACATGACAAAACTAACACATCTACACTAATGTTTAGAACTGGGAGGAGAAAATGTGACAAAATGAACAGATCACTGAATAGCAGCCAGAGGACAGTGTACGGCTGACTCTGCTGAGAGCCGGCTCTGTAATGATCTTGGGCAAGTCATTTATTCTCCTGGACCATCCTTCTTTTCTTTTATGTGCGATCTTACTTCCCTGACCAGGGATCGAACCCATGCCCCCTGCAGTGGAAGCTCAGAGTCTTAACCACTGAACCGCCAGGGAAGTCCCCAAAGGTACTAGATTAGAATCTGGTTTCTATCAGTTACTAGATCTGGAAGATCAGGAGGTCATTCTAAAAAATCAGGTTTTTTTTTCTTATGGGTAAAATGGAGATGATACACACAAAAAAATTCTTACCTCATAGGGTTGTTGTAAAAGATAATCTAAAAACTTTGTGAATTGTTTTAAAAAACATAAAACAAACAAAAAAACCCAGAGCAGCAATGATAATTATTGTTATTCCAGATAGATTTTTTTAAAACATATTTTCTGTGCTGTGACTGAAAAGCTGTTACAACAAAATTCTGGGTCTTACAAAATGGGATTAAAAGTAGTTTCAAAATAAATTTGTACTATACAGTCTAATGTATGACATATAAACAGTGTTTCAAATAGTTGCAAAACATCTTTTCATTTAACCAGTGGCAGAAGAGAAATGAATAGTTAACACAGATGATTATCTATGGCGTAGAAGTAAATGTAGGTGGGGTATTCATTTACATTACTTGTAAATCATATACAACTGTTAAGTGTTGGATGCGCTCACTGGCTGTGACAAGAAACTAGAGAACTGCATTTGGAAAGGGGGGAAGTGAGACTTTCCAACCTTACACCTGAAACTAACACAACATTGTTAATCAACTATGATCCAATATAAAATAAAAATTAAAAAAAAAAAAAGCGACAGTTGAATCTTTTGAGAATCTTACTATGATATTTGGTTTGCAAAAATTGTTGTTCTTACGACAATGAAGTTAAAATAGAGCAGATGGAAGGAAAAACTGAATGTCTAACCTTGGCACAGAGAAATAAGACACACCCCACCCCAGCCCACAGTCACTTTCCAAAATTCATGATGCTGGGAGCCAGCCCCCAAGGAAAGAGTAAATGTGATCTATATAGGGTTTGACAGGTCAGGAAAGGAAATTCACTGCTAAGTGTCAAGGAGCTGGAACACTCAAGCTCCTTGTATGATCTCTGAGACCAGGTCTGCACAAGGGGTGTCCGAGTCCTAAGGTCATAATGATTCCAAAGGTACAAAAAAGGAGGTGCATTTGAAAATGGGGAATATGCTAACAGGCATAATCTGGAAACCCACAAAACAAACAACACGAGTCATTCTCTGATTCCGGTAAAAGGAGGTGAAGTGACCTATATGTGAAAGAGCAAATGATTTTCTTTTTAACAAGAAATACCCCTTCTTTTAAAAGAGGACCATCAAAGCAGCAAGGCTTTGAGCACTGCTGTTCCTTGCAGTCTGTAAAGACAGGGAGTACAGTGTGTTTTGGTGTATGAACTGTGAGAATTCTGCAGGAGGCAGTCGGTGGGTCGTGCTGGAGATATGTCATGAATGTCGGGTCAAGAGGTTTTGGAATCAAGGGGAAGACTCATGCTACTGGGTCTTGGAAAGTATCAGCAAAAATAGCCCTCAAAATGTAAAGAGAGTCAAAGAGGCTCTCCAAGAACCCAACACATTATGCCCTGGACAGGGAAGACCTTTCTCTTTCATCTGCTGGAAACCAATCACATATTCTCACCAAGCCAGTGTCCTGCCCTTGAACTTAGCTTGTCATACCTCGTGCCGGGAAATCTGGGCTTGCAGCTCCTGGATGTTGCTGGTGGCCACAGGTTTATCCTCAATCTCTCTGTGAGCTCCTTCTATGAGCTCCTGGAGGTGCTGCATTTCTTGCTCGTATTGTTCATATTGCACCACAGCCTCCTTTGAAAGAAAAAAAAAAAAGACAATTATCTGTCTATGTCAATAACTGTGTAAGTGCTTCTGTGCTGCTATCTGCCAAACTCTGGTGCTAACTCCTATTTACCCATGTGTCAAGGGAACAAAAGAAATGATGGGGAAAATTCCTAGATGATTCAAATCCTCAGCTCTACTCAGATATTTCAGAGCCTTCTCTCTAAAACATTTTGGCAAGATTACTGATGGACTGAAAATAGTTAAGTGGCTAGATCCTCTTTCTTCTCCTTATTGCCCTAAAGACGGCAATGTCATGGTCTAGAACATGGTAGAAAGCAGTATGAAAAGCATGGTTACTTCATTGTTCCATGAAAGAAATACTAAATATATATGTAAGGCACTCAGCTAAGTGCTGGAATAGGGGATATAAAAATGAATGAAGCATGACTTCTACCCTCAGGAATTTACTGTCTAACAAATTACAAGACAATGCAAGTAGAGTTGACCAAATAGACCATTAGTGGTTTAATGAGAGGACATGTATACAATTTTTAGATAAAGTAGGTGAAATATTAGTTGAAAGTAGATAAGAGATAAATAGTGTCATTTCTTCCTAGTAAATAATTGTTCTCTAATTAGGGGAAGAGACTAAGAGTTATAGTTGGATGTACTTCTCAGGCAATAAAATGCATCAATAAGCTGAAATATAAAAAAAAAAAAAAATTCTGTAATATACCCTAGCAGTAAAGTCTTATTACAAAGTTCTAGATGATTTTCAGATGAACAATGAGATAAAAATCTATGATTGAATATAAAAATTAACCTTCATAAGTTGTTCTTTATAAAAAAATAATTGCTAAAAGATAGTTTTCACCAAAGGATATTTTTAATAGAGCTTTCCCCAGGCTTTTGTGCACGATCCAAATGAGAGCATCTCATGTCCTTATTTTATACAACCACAACAAGCTGTCAGAGTTAACACTCTGGATGTGTTTTGATGGCTGAGCCCACGTAAATGCTAAGAAAAGCAGCCCATGACTCATCTGCTGCTGCTTCGCGGGTGGCGTGGGGACCGCCTGCAGACGCCGGCTGGCCCCGCTGCACGTGCCTGCATGATGTTGCACTGCTGGATGGCCGTGTGCTGGAGCCGGCTGGCCCCCTCCTGCAGGCGCAGAGCTGCGTGGCACAGCGGCAAGCTGGTGACAACGTCCTCGGGGATCCGGAGCGCGCTCTGGCTCATCTGCACCGCCTGGACTTTTGGCTTGAGTGACTCCATCTCAGACAGCAAATGCTGAAAGTGCGCGTTCATATTTCATATTTTAAATTTTTAAATTTTATATCTTATACAAATTTGATATAAATGTATTTATTTACATAAAATATATGTATATATAAAATATATGTTTTCCATTTAAAATGTATATTCTGAAATATTTTAAAATTTTATATGTTTTAATGGTGTATTTCATCAGCAAGAGACATTTACTAAATTACAGCTCTGTCCCAAGTTATACAAATTTTCCCAGGAATTTTTTAAAATCATGCATACAGTGCTCAGACTATAACAGAGTTTAGAAATTACTTTTCCTAACTATCCTTTCTTTTTCAAAAATATAGCTCCCTACCCATTTCCCCTGAATTATTTTTGCTTGCCTGTCGGTGAGAGAGTTGCTCCTTGAGACTAAGACGTCCAACTTCTGGAGAAGTCAGTGTTGTCTGGGCTTGCTCCAAAGCAACTTGTAAGTTTCTGAGCTCTGTTTCAAATTTTTTCATATCCTGCAGAGTAAGAGCGATGTGAATGTCGATACATAAGCACTTGAAGTCCAAAGTTATAGGTGGAGAATAGCATCATGTGACCAGGCAGGACCCTATAGGGCCTTCTGGGGCAGACCCCCTCCCCAATACCCTCTGCTTGAGCTCCTCTCTGAAGTACCCAGATAATAGTATCTCATGCACATTTCCTGAGCTGTTTAACGGAGCTGAAAAGCCCCCACCAGATGGCAGATGTTAACTACTTGCTGACCATGAGCTCACAGCCCCAGGCCTCCTGGAGCTTAAGGACTGATGCTGTTAAGCCCTGTGTCACCTCCCTGTTACCTCACCATCAACCAGTCAGAGAACTGTGCACAAGCTGATCACATACCCTGTGACGCCCCTCTCCCTCTCCCAGCCTTTAAAAATGCTTTGCTGAAACTCTGCAGGAAGTTTGGGGTTTTGCGGGGCATGAGCCACCCGTCTCCTTGCATGGCCCAAATCTTTCTCTGCTCCAAACTCCCATGTTTAGGTGTTGTTTGGCGTCACTGTGCATCAGACACACAACCATAACCATCACAGTCAAGAAGGCTCATCAGAGGTAAGCACTCTACGTTTGCTATACAACCACGATTGTTCTTTTAATGATAGACTTTTCCACTTAAATTACTTTTTTTAAAAAGCATTTTTATGTTTTACCTTGGCAGCATCGTGGAGATTCTGCAAATGAATTCTGATCATCTGCCGCAGCTCCTCAGTCTCCCGTCCCAGGTCTGCTACTTGCTGAGACATTTTTTCCGTATGGTACACACTATCGAGGTACTGTAATTTCTCAGTCATCACTTCCAGATTGTTGTAAATCTCTTCAGATTCTTCTAGCATGGTCTAGAGTGAATTATCAATGTTCAGGACATTGACAGGTAGGCAGAGAGGTATGGGTAATCAATACGGTGTGGTGTAAAGACCATCAGACTGGGGAGGGAGTAAGGAGATGTAATTCACATTTTCCATGCACACTGTGTAGGTCGTGTGTCTTACTGTGTTTAACCTTCACAGCCCTGTGCCTGCTCCCCACTTCCTGTTACCCCCTTTTCAAAAAGCAATCAGATTTCAGGAGCTGTAAACAATCTGTTGAGGCCACCTGTGTTGGACCATAAGGCTAGCACTCCATCTGCCACCCCAAGCGGCTCCCTGGTGAGGGTCAGGACGTGAGTATTTCCAGCAATGGTGACGCTCTGACGCATTGGGTATCTTCATCAGGTCACTGGCCCCCCTTTTCTCATATTCAAACTACAGAGATGCTTTTCAGGTCTCATATTCTGTATCTAAGACCTAAGCATATATGGATCTAAGAAATGAAAACAAGACAAGAGCATCACAAACACTGGCTTTAAGTGAGACAAAGGGGTAGAAACAACTTGGGATAAAACAAAGCCCTTGCCATTCAAGATAGTATCATCTCTTGGGACTAATAACAATATAAACAGAATAATAAGCACAAAATATGCATTTTATGAGTGGAGTGAAAGAAGAAAGGGTTAAGGATGCCAGAAACGAGATGTGCTACTACTTGCAGGAGGGTTGAGAGAAGCCTTCCTGGGAGAGTCACATCTGAGCTGAGTCAGAAGAATGTTTGTATTGACAGATGGGGAGGAAAAGGAAAGACATTTTATGCTGAGGGGACAGAATAATAAGCAAAGGCACATTGGTGAGTGAGCACAAAATGTGCAGTTCCTGGGGTGTGTGATGTGTAAAGAGGAGAAATGGGAGATGGGACATTACTCTTAGGCAATAGATTCTTATTTTAAAAAATAAAGTACATCTTTTTTCTCACAATAAATGTCATATACATATATTACATATATATTATATAACATATTATACATTATATATATTATAATGTATATTATAAAGCTTAGAAAATATTGAAAAATAAAGAAGATAAAATAGTCCATAATCCCATATCCCAGAGACAACTTTAAGCAATAACTGCTGTTCAGTTTGGGTATAATTTTAGGTAATTGAGATCATAACATACCTACAATGTTCCTTCTTTTTCACCTGATATTAGAACACATGCATTTTCTCTCTGTGCGTTGTTTTTGGATAAAGTCAGGCAGTTTTCAGGCACGGGAGAACTCTCCAGAACGGTGTGTAACAGGCTGAGTTTTCTCCTGAACGTCTGTGTGAGGTCACCACCAATACCTGACATCTGTCCTCCTGTGTCCCTCAACGCACTCAACCCGCTGAACTGCCCAAATCAAAACAACCTGGGAACCATCCGTGGCTCCTCCCTCTCTTTCAGCCACATGCAATAGCCTCCAAGTCCAGAGTTCTTGCTGGGTAATACCCCTTGATTTTTGTCCTCTCTCAGCCTCCAAAGAGAGGCCTTGTCATTGTCTACTGGAATACTGAAACCACCTTCTAGTTCTCTTACCTTCATCCATCTGTTTTCCACAGGCTTCTAAGTCATCTTTCTTAAACTGTTAAGTCTGAGCTTGTCACTTGCCTGCAGAATATCTGTCCAAGGCTTAGAGTGACTTCAGGAGAAAGGCCAAGTTCTTAACAGGCTTCCATGATCTGTCTTTGTCTTCTCTCTCTTTCCAGCTCTCTGCAGACCTCCTCGCCAGTGCACCAGCTACAGCACCCCTCACTCCTACTGCCGGGATTTCAACATGCGGTTTTGTCTAAAACTCCTCGACAAGTAGGCTGTGTGTCTTTCAGGATTCAGCTCAGAATCACCTTTTCCTTCCTTAATCTTCTCAAATCCTGGGCAGTCTGGGTTGGGTACCCGCCCATGAGTTCCTTCAGCATCTTGGGCTCTCAATCCCTGCACTTATCACACTGTATTGTAGTTGTCTAGATCTGTCTTTCTATCTCCTTTCTCCCTTTAATTATCAACTCCCTGGGGCAGAGGCAGGGAATATCCTTTGTGTTTCAAATGCCTAACAAAATTCCTAGCTTTGGAAAGCACTCTATAAATGATTATTGAATACATAAATGAATGAGAGCAGGAGCTATTTAAAAAAAAACAAAAAACAAAACAAAACCAAAAACTACCTTCTTGGTCATTTTAAAGACTACATTATATTTTATGAAATCCAAAAATTTACTCAGAAAACTTATTTGACATTTAAGTTTTCTTTAAAATTCCAGTATAGTCATTAATACTCATATAAAATATTTCCTACATTTTGGATTACAGAGTAGTAATGTTTTGATGATCATGATACATTTTCCAATTGTTTTTCAAAGAGATTTAACCAAGTTACCAGCAGTGTTTGAGAGCTCTCACTTCTTTAAATATGAGCTTTTAAAAATACTGTTAACTTGATAATTAAAATGCTCTCTCTCTTTTAAATTGCATTTCTAGATTTCTAATGAATATTTTTTCATTGTTTACAACCAATTGTAACTTAAGTCTTGTCTGTTAATGTATAATGCATAACATCAGGCAGAACAACTCCGTAGTTGTTTCAGAAAGATTTCTTGAGAGGAGTGTGCAGGATTGATTAGAGAAGAAAGATAAATACAGGGAAACCAATTAGGAGCCTGTTAAAGCATTCCAAGAAGGAGAAAATGAGGCTTTGATCTAGAACCCTGTCAACTGGAATGGAAAAGGGGATGCACTTAAAAGACATGAATATACATAAATCAGAATAAAAGAGAGAAAATCTAAAATACTTGAGGATACTCATGTAACTTAAATAAAGACCATTTTGTATTCGATTGCAAGATAACTGGCTATTAGATATCTGTATCTAATTCAAGCCTAAATTATAAAGGGATGAAATAATTTCCTGGATGATATGGTTGAGAGAAAACTTCAGAGGAAATGAAGTAATGCGGCCCCCATGTGGTGTGGACTCATTCCCAGCTGACACCTACTTCCTGCAGAAGGCCAGCCCACTGTGACCAGGCAGAAGGGCTGGAAGGAAGAGGCATGAGATTGAGGCTCTGACTGAGACCCATGTGCCAGGAACTGTGCTTGATGATGGCACATACGTTAAACCATTTGATCCTCATGATAACTCTGCAGTATGAATATCATTTACATCTCCATCTTATTGATGATAAGACTGAATTCTGAGAGGCAAAGTAGTTTCCTCCAAATTACACAGCTCTAAATGGCAGAACTTGGTTTCCCCATCAGTCTGAGTCTGGAGGCTATAATCTTTCCACCTGTCCCTACAGCTCTTCCTGGGGAAGAGTTTCCCACCATATCCCTGCATACAATTATTTCAAAGAAGCTTCAAAAAAAAAAAAAAAAAAAAAAAAGAGTCCTATCTGGATGATTATTTTTGGTCTTGGGAAATGGAAAGTCTAGGGGAGACAGAGGAGGATATTTATTTGTATATACGGTCTTATGAAATCTCATGGGTAGCTACTTTCTTTCAATCCCCTGGACAAGTTGTTAGGGCTACCTTATCTTTCTTTTTTCCTGGCACCTACAATAATTTTACATCATGGTCCTCTAAATTTTCTGTCACCCTAGCCAGTTAAATCAAAGCACTCTCTTAGTTACTCTTTGAAAACTATTTTCCCAAAGTTACCTGATGTGAAATGTATTGTTCCCGAAGTTGGCTTGCAGAATTCCATGCAATCTTTCCATGTACTGAGACTTTAGCTTTCTCAATCCACTTCAGAATTGACTCCAGCATTTCACTGTATTCTTCTAAATGGGATGCTGCCTGAAAAATCATTAACATTCAGATAACAAATGTAAACTCTGCTTCGTGAGATAGAAATCAGTCTTCGATCTCTCTTTGGATACAATAATCCTACGAATTGATCATTATGATATCTGTGATATCTAAAGGTATCATGAAAAATTATTTCCTTATTGAACATCTATTAAGGACTTCCCAGTGACTTTAGGATAAAGTCCAAGTTCTTACTATGCTTGAATAATCTTTTTAAAAAAGTCTCCATTCTTATCTCTTATTCCTCTATCTAGCTCTTCTCTCTCCCTCCTTTCCTACTCTACCCTCACTGAGTAAGGAGGTGGTAGGTGGGGATTATAGGTTTCAACATTATAATTTATTGGTTGCAAATCCTGATTTAACTCATCCCTGATTGCAGAAAAAAACATAATCAATTTGCAAAAGTTCAGTCTATGCTCAACAATTATGATGATTTGTGACCTGAACCAATTAAGTAAAGGTAAACATACATATATATATATTTACTTATTTATAAAAAGTCCATTTATATGAACACCTTTGTCAATCAATTTATAATATGGTTTGATATAAAATAAATCCAGGTTTACATGTAAATCTTAGGAATACAGGCATGGTATGAAATAAGCTACACTTAAATTACTCTCATCATTGTCCATATTATCTTTTCACTTATTTTTAAAAGCAAAAAATAGAAAATTGAATTTTGGCTTTAGAGAATGTTGATTACCGGCTGGGAAAACTTACCTGGCTGAGCTTAGAGAGCCGGTTATCGGCCTGTCTAATGGCCTGTTGGTGAAGTTCAGTCAGTTTTCCTATCTTCTTGGCCAGTGGTTTACCCAGTTGGCCATTCTGTTCCGAGAATTTTTGTACTGCTTCATCTAGGTCCATTAATTTTAAGTTACAGACATCCAATTCCTTTCCTAGCACCTGGATGGTCATCAAAAGGAAAGAACGTTAGACTATAGATAATAAATTTCTCCAGATTTTCCAGAATCAGAAGGATTATATTTTAAATGATTTTTGTAAAAGCCAAATATATAAGAATAATTCAACTATGATCAGTTCATTTCTGTTTCTTCAGTTGAAAAGGCAGAGCAGGATGTTTTGTAACCCTGGTGTTTATTTCCTACGAGGCTGAGAGAGCTAAAATTTTCCTTCTGTCCCACCCAAAAAGGATTAGTCACTTTACTCATTGGCAAAATGAGAACAGGGATTTAACTACCAAGAACATCCTTCATTTTGAAATTTATATACTTGTAATCCTAAACCATCATTTAGTCCTTTGACACTACATATGCATGTATATTTATGAATACAGTTTAACCGTGATAATAAATTATACGATATAAGTAGCTCTATATTATTGTATTTACAAAATTTCTTTACTGCCTGCCTTTACTCTCTGGCTTTCATGAAGCCTGCTAATCAAGGAAGCTTTTTTTTTTTTTTTTCTGTATCTTCAAAATAAACTAATGCACTCAAAATATTTAATTCATTCAGTAGCACCCCTTGTATTTCCACTTCTCCTTCCTTACCTTTTGGTCAGTTTTAGCTTGAACTAAATTATCTGTCTTTGCTCTCAGCTTGGTTAGAATAGTTGTGAGATCTTTGGCTATCTTCTGAATTTGCTGGCTGAATTCCTGACTCATGGCCTTGCTCTGTTCAACTTCTTTTATTTTGTCCTGGATCTAAATAATCAATGAAAACAGCAAAATCAACCACGGTAAAAATTGGATAATTAATACTAATATATATCTCCATCTTCAGATATTGCCAAGAGGCACTTTAGGTCATCAACACTGCTTTGGCATCAAAGTGCCTCAACAAGCCAGCACGCGCAATTACAAGCTCTCATGGCTTTCCTTGCAGCCTTACTTCCCGCCATTTTACGTATTAACTGCACCTCTTTCTGCTGCTATTTCAGCAAAGGAACACGCAATGCATGTACAGTGATTCACTCATCAGATGTTTACAGGAAGCAGTGCAGATATCTGAGTTTGAATTCTATCTTCTCCACTTACTGACTTTGTGACCCTAAACATACAAACTCTTCTAAGCCGTTTTCTTCATAAAATGGAAGACGATTCCAGATAATTGGAGGCACACAGATTTGTGTCCGTACACCTTTTCATAAGTAGCTGTTAATGATCTGTTAACTCTTTTTCTAACTTCCAATAACCTCTGTATAACAAAAAAGCACAGAACATGTCCAATGGAAAGGAAAATGAAAAATCACAGTTAATATTTACAAGTTTCTAATGGTTTTGATTTGATATGATAACATTCATATTTTGCTTATAATAAAATGTTGAAGGGAAGATGGTAAAGAAATATTTTCTTTGTATAAATGAAAGGTCTTAAAAAAACCTCTTTAAGTGATGCAGATGTAATGTATGGCATGGTGACTATAGTTAACAATCTTATATTGCATACTTGAAGGCTGCTAAGAGAGTACTTGTTGAAAGTTTTCAACACAAGAAAAAATATTTTTATAACTATGTATGGTTTTGAATGCTAACTAGATTTATTGTGCTGATCATTTTGTAATATATAAAAATAGCAAATCAAATCTCCTTAGTAGTGAGGAAATATACCATTAAAAGAGTACTTTTTTTGACTTCATTATTTTGAGTTGAGCGCTAACGTAAATGGAATGCATGTGAATAACTCTATTATAGGGAAATTTATTCAGAGGGAAAAAACCCTGAAATTTGAACTTCTTTTTTTAAGATCTGAACTCGCCAAGTCATCCTTCCCAAAAGACCTTCCAATGTCTAAGAAGAAAAACCAAATAAGTAATACTGTAAAATATTAGTATTAAAATTAATATTTTAATACTTAAAATAGAAAATAATATTTTAGTTTAGGTCAATAGTATGATGCAGTAGAATTAGACTTTGATGAAAATTTTTAAACACTGCCTCATACACTGGAGAGTCTAAAAGGTATAGCACACTTACATGAATTTTATAGTTTTATAGTTTCTACAATGCAATACTACTTTCCATTTCATGTAGTAGTTTAGAATTATCCTCCCTTTATCTTCTGTAGACCAGTTTTAACTAAACTGCTTTAGTGTTAGGCCACCAAGAAGGTCCTAAAACCCATTATGTTTCCATACAAATGCTACTGAAGCTATTTTCCCTACCTGAAAGTGTATGTTCTTTACGAGGAGTTAAGATAGAAATATCCCTCTGATGCAGTACTATGAATGGCTATGTAGCAATTTGTTAAATTAAAAAAAAAAAAAAGATTTGTTTTAAAATTTATACACATTCCTTTCCTTAGTTATTTGGAAGTTAGAGTTAGACTGATAGGACTTCCTCTAGACACAATACGGGACCCTTTAGCATGCATTTGGGGTAGAAACCTCATTCCTGGTTTTACCTTATTTTTTTAACTCTGATTTTCCCTTTTTTCAAATATCTTCACCTACTACATCTTGCTGAACTGAAACAACAAAAGAAGAGTGCCTGGCAGACTCTGGATACTCAATAAATATTTGTTGAATACATGAACCGTATCTTTGTTCCTTTGAGTAATTTCCTTTTGGAAGCAGATAAATTATCTTTAATATTTGACAGTATTGTTCACATCTAATATCTTCTCATATGCTTCTTGCCTATGAATAAGACCTCTAATTTAATATTATTATTTTATACTGATCTTTTTTTTTAAACTCTGTTTCCATGAAGACAGCATTGTGAAAATCACGACCTCTCATACAAGAGTACTGAGCCTATAAAAGAGTGGAAAAGTACTCTTTCTTGACCGTAGGTTTACCTGATCATGGATAGTTCCTAGGTCCAAGGCCACTTCAGCTAGCTGAAGAGAGAGTTCAGAAGGTAATATAGTATATAGACCAAGATACTTATTCTTCTGTTCTTCAGCCATTTTCTCAACGTTCTGTCGGTGATTTGTGGCTTCTGTTAGGAGAATCTGAAGAAAAGATCAACATAAGAAATTTCTGGGAGCCTGATAAGGAAATTAATTTTTATGGGTACAGAGACAAGGCTATGCATTGTTCCTCAAAATATGATTAAGTGTGGAATTAGAGAAACACATTTACAAAAAGCAAAATTTTCTTTAGTCTCAATAAGAAGCATGTCCACTTTATACAGAACAAAAGAAAGCCCAATGAAATAATACTAAAAGTCTTTTATAGAAAACATTTCTAAAACTTTTTAATTCAATTATTTCATTGAATATAAACAGATACATTTGATTAAAAGCAGGACAATTTTTTAACATGATGGGTCTAGGGAATGAGTTTTGTACCTTAAGTTCTTCAAGTTGAGCATCTATTTCTATTGTTGGATTCCCCAAATACTCCTTCGTTTCCTGAACCCAAGATTTTACTGAATTGATTTGGGTCTCCACCACTTCTCGCTCCTTCAGCTCCTGCCTTACCACCTTTCCATTTTTCTTCACTTTCTCCTGTATGCTTTAGAAACAATAAAGGGAGAAAGCAGATGTGGACTGAAACGAAAGGAATCCCCCCAATACATGACATCAAATTGTCAAAAACAGACATTAAAAAAGTGAAGCCACCTATCTTTTTCCAAGTAAAGACACTTCCCCCAAACTGCCAGATAATTTTCAGTAACATTTAAGTTTACTTCAAGTATAACAGAAGAAAATACATCATGTGAAGTGAATGATTTACCCTTGGAAAATTGAGAGCTGACATACTCTCATGCCACTAAACTGCAATTCTTTTTTTGTCGAGAGTAACCTGGAGATTGTTTGATTATTTATTTCCTCCTTGAAAATCTACTTATGGTGCAGAATCATCAGCCTTTAAAAGTAATGTGTAACTGGAATATTTGTGACTATTAGAAACTAGTCTTTAAATAAAGACTCAAACTTTGGAAATTTTATGATTAATAATGTTCAACATCCAAATTGTAAGTCTTTATTTGAATTGACATAAATTTGGTTAAAAAAATTTAAATAAGTGGAGTTGGATTATCCTGAACTCATCTACAAGTGACGGGTGAATGTAGGATATGTATGAGTAATAGTAGTTAATACAGGAGTTAAATTACATAGTGACGTTTCCTCTCTGGCCCCATAAGTGAATCAGGCTGGTTACATATCATTAAGATTAACTTTTGGGACTTCCCTGGTGATGCAGTGGTTAAGAATCCACCTGCCAATGCAGGGGACACAGGTTCAAACCCTGGTCCGGGAAGATCCCACATGCCGCGAAAAAGCTAAGCCCGTGCGCCACAACTACTGAGCCCGTGCGCCACAACAAGAGAAGCACACCGCAACGAAGAGTGGCCCCCCGCTCTCCACAACTAGAGAAAACCTGTGTGTAGCAATGAAGACCCAACACAGCCATAAATAAATAAATAAATAAATAAATAAATAAATAAATAAATAAATAAAAGATTAACTTTCTCTAAGTTCACTATCAGTAAATGACTATTATTAACCTGGACTTTGGTATCATCCTTGCTCTAATCTATGTGTCATCCAATTTAGCCAATGAGTTATCAAGATTTATCGAAACCAAGTACTCAACAGCTCCCAACTGTTTACCTTTTTTTTTTAAATAAATAAATTTATTTATTTATTTATTTATTTATTTATTTATTTATTTATTTATTTTCTTGGCTGCATTTGGGTCTTTGTTGCTGCGCGGGCTTTCTCTAGTTGCAGCGAGCGGGGGCTACTCTTCGTTGTGGTGCGCGGGCTTCTCATTGCGGTGGCTTCTCTTGTTGCAGAGCACGGGCTCTAGGCACGCAGGCTTTAGTAGTTGCGGCACGTGGGCTCAGTAGTTGTGGCTCGCGGGCTCTAGAGCACAGGCTCAGTAGTTGTGGCTCACGGGCTTAGTTGCTCCGTGGCATGTGGGATCTTCCTGGACCAGGGCTCGAACCCGTGTCCCCTGCATTGGCAGGAGGATTCTTAACCACTGCGCCACCAGGGAAGTCCCCAACTGTTTACCTTTTAAGCTTTATGTCTCATGAATCGCCCCATCACCCAAGAGTTCCCTGAGGTGACATGCTTCCTTCCACGCTTTCTTACTTGCTATTCCCCTGTTTGCAGAACTCTCCTTCCACCTCACTGGCTGGCTCAAGCCTGCTTAGTCTTTAGCTTAAATACCCCTTCTGAAGAGAAGCCTTCCTTGACTCCTCTCCTAGATTAGTTGCCTCTGCTTTGATTTCCCTTAGTGCCCCTCCCACGCTCCACCTAAAAGGCATCTTTAGTTGTCTACCTCTGCTGCTTGACTGTAAACTACCTGAAGGCAGAGATTGCATCTGGTTCGTTACTATATTTCTAAATGCGACTAGATATGTACTAGATAGCAAGGATGACAGGAACAGAGCCCCACGTTTTTAAGGTGGTCTGGGGGAAGCACCCCCAGACTCTTAATACCACATTTGTCCCTTTGGGTCATGGCCAAGTTTAGAAACAGAGAATGAGAGCAGGTGTATAGTTACTTCAGGCACCGGTCCTGCATTGCCGTGATTTCCTGCACAGTGGGTGGCTCTTCTCCAGGGGACGGCGTGGCCCCATCCCGGAGCATGCTCAGTGCTTGCTGCTCCAGCATCCGTAAGCCCGACTGTTGCTGTTCCAGCTCCAGAATGAATGTGTCATGATACTCAAGAAGAATTAAGAGTTCTGCTTTGGAGGCTTTCTCTGCTGAACTTCCAGGTAATTTATCTTGCAGCTTATTAATCATTTCAGTGGCTTTTTTAACCTGATGACAAATGTACATACTGTGAAGTTCAAAGTAAATAAACTGAAAAAAAGAGGGCAATTCCCATAAATGCCAAATTTGACACTAATGCACTGGAGCACGTTAAAGATGATGGTGTCAACTCTAAATCTCAGGAAACTAAAATGTGAACAATCTCCTTAACATGGAAGGAAAGACCACCACTATTATTCTGGGTTTTAAGATTTAATCTCAAAATAACATCAGGGCAGGGATATCCCTGGCAGTCCAATGGTTAAGACTCTGTGCTCCCAATGCAGGGGGCACGGGTTCGATCCCTGGTTAGGGAACTAAGATCCCACATGCTGCATGGCGTGGCCAAAAATAAATAAATAAATAAAAATAATAATATAATAATGGGGCAATCAGACATTTCATAACATACAAAAAGGTTTTCTTTTAAAATTTTCTTTTACTAAACAGATAAAAGAAAAACTCTTTCCAATATTTATGCTAACATGAATATGTGCCTTTGAGTCATAAAGGAAGATGTGGCTTAAAACTTGAACCCTACTTAAAAGGGAAGATATTAAACAGGATTTGGAAAATGAGTTAAATTCCTGCTTATTTCATGGCAAAGACAAAGTGTTTTGCACTTTTTCAGGGCCAGGAAAGAAAGTGTCACTAAGAGCCTCACAAATGGGGCAAAATGGGCTTGTCCTCCTTTCAAAATGTGATTACTTGGTTTATTTCCTATTAAAATAACTGGACCCAGACTTGGGACTAAATTGCACATTGCATATGTATTTTATTTCATATTTTGGTTTTCAAGTCAATGGAAATAGAGATTTTTTTAAAAAGGCTTTTTACTTTCATAAGGCCGATTTGAAAAAAAGGAGCAAAACACCACTTTTCAAAATACATTCTCATCAGCAGGGAAACAATACTTTGAGCCCATCAGTAATGGAGATTACCTTATTGTTAAAGCTCTTCCACTCAGCCACTGCATCTTCCAGTATCTTCTCCTGGTCCTGGGCCACAGCGCGGAGCCGTGTCCAGCGCTGCCAGACAGCCGTCATCGACCTGCTTATGGTTGCTTTGCTGGCGCCATTTCCGGTTCTTTCCAGTTCTGAAGCTTTACCCTCTAAGGCCACAATTTTCTCACGAAAAGAGTTAACTACTGACACTAAAGCCTGAGTGGGGAGAGGAATAGAGGTTGAGGGGAGAGATGGTTTTTTTCAAAAGCTCTATGGATTTTGGTAAAGCCTAAAATTATCTGCAAAAGGAAATGTTCCTACATATGTTTATTTTCCTCTGGTAATTCTTACTTTTACATTTAATTTGTAATTGAGTTAGGCCTGGCTTTTTTAAAGAGGTAAGGTGAATACTTATTTATTACAAACAAACATTTACATGCTGCTTGAGATGACATTCTCCCATTTTTAAAAACTAGCAAAAATATAAGTGAATGGAATTTGATATTTAAGTATGTCACATTCTACCTTATATTGCTGTGATATGAGTGAGACTCAAGTTATTAATTTTTGAATTTTAATTGAATTAATCTAAGTTACACCAGAAAGTATTTACTGAAATCTACTGTATCACATCTTATCAGAAGCAAATTGCTCTGAATGTGTCTTTTTAAACCTAGCTATGCATTTCTAACGGGAATCCTGAAAAGGTGACTGCTTTAATTGAGTTAAAACTGCTATGAAATGTGGTTAAATGTATCCTTTTTGCGTTTAAAAAGCCCAGGTGGAAATGAAGATTTATTGACTTGCTTCTGGAACTATCATATTGCAAAGACCCATTACAGTTACAATGAAAGAATATTAAAAAAAAACAATAAAACTAACCTTGTGTTCTGACAATTTTTCTTCTGCTTCATGACTGGAAGAAGTCTTCAATAAAGAAAACTCAGACAATTTCTTTTCTGCATCATTCATCAATTCAATAACCTCTTCCCTTGCTTTCTGGTAATCCTGCCATTGAGCTGCACATCTTGAAAAAATCCAACACGCGTCAATAAGCAACTTAAAATCACACATCTCTATGCAGAGCTCTGATGTCAATATGTCTAGTGATACTTAAAAGACTGAACGATAATGTATATCATTAATATATTCCTATTTTCCATGTGAAAATCCATTTCACTAGAATATAAAGAGCAAAACAACTCCAATACCTCTGCAAGAGATCTAATTGGACGTGTGAATCCTGTATTGTCCCCTGGCTTTTCTCTTCCAGGGAAGCCATTTTCTGTGCTAAGTCCTCTTTTCCAGTTGGCTTGATGAGTGGGTCCAGGTTGGCTACTAGGTCTTGGAGCTCCTCCAGATTGCTGTGGAACTGATCCTCTGTACTAAAAAATTCCGTGTGGTTTTTGAGACTTTCCTCTGCACACTCCACATCTAGGCCGTTGCCTGTCAGCTGTAACATTTCGTGAGCATCGTCAAGCCAGTCATTAGCTGCTTGAAACACTTGATAGTACCTTTGACACTGACTATACATTTGAGTCAAGGTAGCCTGAAAAACAGCAAATGCAAACATAATCAACTCTCTTTTGCAATGTGTTTGCCAAAAATAATTTATGCTTTCCATTTCTTTTCCAGTCTTCAGTCACATGGATGTATGTGTATAAATGAATTGATAAGCTGGTAAAATTTTTTTGGTACAATCCATTATTATCCTTTACTTTCCCTTCTGTTCTTCTTGTTATAATTTTATTATTGCAGTTAAAATAAACAAACAAGGACACAGATGGAATAGAAATTTATGATGGTTCTGAAATGTCCTCTCTTTAAAGAAAAAATATAATGCTTACTAATATGTGGCAGAATGAATATTCACCAAAGTGAAATAATGCCTCATTTAGGTAGGAGTATAATAATACCAGTAGGAACGTAAACTGGTATAGCCACTATGGAAAACAGCATGGAAGTTCCTCAAGAAATTAACTGCCAATATGACCCAGCAATCTCACTTCTGGGTATTTATCCAAAGAAAACAAAATCATTATCTCGAAGAGATATCTGTACTCTCATGTTCATAGCTGTGTTATTCACAATAGTCAAGGTATGGAGACAACCTAAGTGTCCATCCACAGATGAATAAATTAAAAAAAAAATACACACCCTGGAATATTATTCAGCCTTAAAAAAGAAGGAAATCCTGTCATTTCCAAAAACATGGACAAACCTGGAGGATATTACGCTAAGTGAAATAAGCCAGACAGAAAAAGACAAATATCATATGGTCTCACAAATATCATATGGACTCTAAAAAAAAGAAAAAAAGAAAAAGCTGAAATCATAGAAACTTAGAGTAGAAAACTGGTTGCCAGAGGCTGCAGGGTGAAGAAAATAGAGAGGTTGGTAAAATGGTGCAAACTTTTCGGGAATTCCTGGTGGTCCAGGGGTTAAGATTCCACGATCTCACTGCTGAGGGCCCAGGTTCAATCCCTGGTCGGGGAACTAAAATCCCACAAGCTGTGTGGTGCAGCCAAAAAAAAAAAAAAAAAATGGTGCAAACTTTTAGTTTTAGGTTGAATAAGCTCTGAGGATCTAATGTGTAACCTGGTGACTACAGCTGACAACAGTGTAACATATAATTGAAATTTGCTTAACAAGTAGAAATTAAATGTTTTCACCAAAAAAAAAAAGATAGAGATAAATATGTGATGTGACGGATGTGTTAACTTGTTAATTAACTTGAAGAAGGACTTCTTTCACAATGTATACATATATCAAACCATTACATTGTACACTTTAAATATCTTACCATTTTCTTTGTCAATTATCCCTCAATAAAGCTGGAGGGGAAAAAAGGGAGTGAAATAACACCAAACTTCCAAAACGGCATTTACCAGACTAAATAGTGATTTCTGGTAGTGAAATAGTAGCCTGTAAGTCTTGCATAGAGACTATGATAGAAAAGTTGTAGATTGGAAAGCTGACCCCTGTGCAATGAAGTCCATTCAAATCCAGAAGGAAAGGAAACACTCTAATTGGCCATCAGTGGCTGGACAAGACAAGCCATTACTGTCAAGCAAAGATGCAGAGAAGTGGTAGAGAAAGTACTTGTAAGATTAGCACTTAATGAGGAAAGAATGAGGATGGCAAAGCAAAGAATCAGTGGTGGAGGTTAGAAATGCCACCAGAACCGTGACCTTCAGTTATCTGGGCCAAGACAATCAATAAGACTACCAATCACAAGATGGCAGAAGTAGGGACACCTTAGCAGATTCAAGATTTTGGTTCAAAAATCACCAAATCAACAGAAGCAAGCTTACATGACAGATGTTTTTCAAGAATGAAAATTCCAGGTAACTTCTGTTTTGATTCTTCACTCTGGGTTAAATACTCTTATCTCTATCTCTACAGCTATAGGGACATAGTTTTTTGAAAAAAATTTAACAGTGGCCTGAACCAACATGAAAAGGTAAAAATATACTAAATCGACTCTAGTTTAAGAAGTCAGAATTTTACATGATGAAGTTTACTAAGATTTTAACCACATGTTAAGTTTTTTAAAAAATTGTATGATTTAGTGTTAACCTTAATCTATGTGAAAAATAAAGTTAAATGATAGCTAAGAGTCATCGGGGGCGACCTCTACATCAGACCCTGCACTAAGAATATAAATCTGAAGAGGGAGATATTATTATCCCTCTTCCACAGAGAAAACTGAGACTTACAGGACGTAAGTAATTTGCTCAAGATCAAATAACTGAGATTAAAATCCAGGTGTGCTTTACTCCAAAGCTATAGTTACTATATTATCCTAAGGAAGGCTGTCCTTAACTTAAATGGCTGGTTGCAATCCCATAGAATCAGAGGGACAGATGTGGAGAAAAAGGGTCAAGGGATTAAAGTAAGTACGCCTCTGGGCACTGTTGTATCTCTCTTAGTTTTGAATGCACAGAGCCCCAGAACAAGCCGCAATTAGGAGGCTAAGCTGGGAAGTTCTGGGCATGCTCTCATTTCTTTGTTATCTTCAAGTCAAGTCATGATGGATATTCTAGTCTTGCTTCTGTTGTGCTTCAGGGAAGCCAGAGGAGAGGAAGCACTCCTCCCTGAGGAAGGGGTGGAGAGATGGGGCAACTGATGGGAGACCCCACAAGAAAGCCTGGCTCAGCATCAGGTCAGGACTGCATCACCCACCTGCCTCTCTCCATTTGGAGACTCTTCATCCAGTACTAAGCTTAGAAATGCCAGGTTTCACATTGTTTTTAAAAAAGCATCACTACTTATTCATTGCTAATGAATGAATTTTATTATTAATTCCTCACATATGGTATTAATTATACTAGTGCTATCATTTATTATCTCTCCTAAAGGAGAGCGACAACTGAGCTGTCCCTGTATTAAAACTAAAGTCAAGTCAACATGAAAATCGCATGAAATGAATACCATGAGCATAAACAATAAAAGCATCTTTTTAAGTCACAATTGAAGATGATTCCATGTAGCAGCCAAAAAAGAAATATTTAAGGAAGCAATTCTAAACAAAAAATTCTCACACCTATTTACAAAGAAGCAAAGTGGAAAAAAGAAAGGGGAAGCCCTGTGGTACCGACCTGTCTGGTGCGGAGAGCTTCCTGCAGGGCCCCGTCCAGCTCAGAGAGCTCTGCTAGTGTGCGCTGTAGGTTGGCAGAGATCAGCTCCTTGGCTCTCGTGAACTTCTCCTTCTCCTTGTTACTCAGTGCATTCATTATCCTCAGGCTGGACTGCACCTCCTCCTGATGGATTTGGACCTTTCTGATCTCCTCCTGGACGTCCCGCAGGTTCAGGTCCAGGCACAGTGGCCCACTCAGCGCTGTCTCCACGCTCCGCAGCCAGACCAGGGAGCGGCTCAGCTCCGTCTGGAAGTCTCTGCTTTGCACCATGCGGCTCTCACACTCCGTCACCGTCACGCCAATGGCGGAAGTCAGCAGTTTTAACTCTTCTTGCCAGGCTTGGATCTGATGCTTGGCTTTCTCATAAGCTGAGGGATCAAGATGTGGAACAAGATCTTCGAGATGCACAGTCACTCGTTTTAGAAGAATTTCTGAATCCTGGAGGCTTCCTGCCAGGGAGTGATACACTTTGAGCTTCTCCTCTGCAGGAAGCGTCTCCTCGTTCACCTTGGCTTGCTCTGTTCTCACAACCTCTAGTTGTTTCTCTAGCTGGTGGCACATCTTTTCATGCTCTTGATAAGCACTGGTGGTGTCTTCTAATAAGCTCACCCTTTGTTCTGTTTGTCGCTTCAGCCTGTGGTACAGGGTGACGAGATGCAGCATCTGGTCTGGTTGCCATGGCTGCCCTGTGCTGCGAAAACTTTCTTTCTTCTGGTTCAGTTCATCCACTGCTTGTGCAAGGGCTGCCACCTCTCCCCCAAGAGCTCGACAACCATCCTGAAGACACAGAGCCTCTTCAACACTCAGGTCGCTGGGGACTTGGCTCACCTTGGAGAACTGGTCTTCGAGTTCACACAGAGACTGGGTTGTCAACTCGATCAAGGAATCATATTCTTTCCGAGCCAGAATTGCTTCCTGGACTTTATAGAACTTGTCTTTAGCCAAGTCGACAATTACATTGAACTGCAGGGGCAGTGCATTCAGCTTTTCGTTGAGGTAGGAATGATCGACTTCATTCAGCGTCGGCAGTATGGCCTGTCCAGTTCTCTGTAGCGTAAGTAGGAGATTTTCATATTCTGGAGATTGTTCCAGAATGTGTTGGTATTTGGCCAGTTGTGTGTGCAGCCCAGCACTCTCATTCATTAGGTTGATTTCAGGAAAGGTAACAATATCTGCTTGTTTTAGCCAGTGACAAGCTTTATCAAAATCTTCCTTAAAATGCTTCCTAGAAACCAAATTTTTCTCTAGTTCTTGTAGCCGATGGCTGCACTTTTGTAAAACGGTGTCATAGACACTCTGCAATTCCTGAAGCTTCCCCAGTACCTCGCTCTTTTCCTGCTCTGTGACCCCTTTCATTAATTCGCGACCCTGGGCCCAAAGTCCCGTGACTTCATTTTGGTAAGTCTTGAGGCTGGCTTGTGCGCTCTTGCATGTTTTCACTTGTTTGCTCACGTCATCCGGTAACAGACAGATATGTTCACGGAACATTATCTTGCGCTCATGTTGCTGAATTTGGCTGGTCGCCTGGAACACTGCCATTAGAAACTGGGTTTTCTCAGACAAAGCCTTGTTTAAGTACTTTCGTCTCTGGCCCACTAAGTCGCTGAGACTATTCACATGCCTTTGGGCATCAGAGAGTACCTTCTGGATTATCTGCCTCTCATTGAGGCCAAGATCAGCCATCACCCTATCAGCATCCTTCAGGAGTGATTTCAGGAGCATCTGTTTGGCCTCCAGTTCGCTGCAAATGGCAAGGTGATCCATGAGAAGGTTCTGAGCCACGGCAGGCGGGGGGCTCTGCTTAAGAGCCTCAGCAATGTTGGGTCGTTGCTCTTCTGCCCAGTCCATCAGCTCCTGAAATCTGGACCGGACCACATTTAACTCCTCCAGGTTGGTGACAGACACTTGGATTTTCCTTTCAACAAGGTCCTCAAGCTGAAACCAGCGTTGTTCAAGGTGACTCGTCTGTTCTTTGACTAATTCTTTGTCATCTACGTTCAGATGGTCTATCATATTCTGCTTTTGCTCTTTCAGATCTTCAATAGCCTGCTTCCTCTCCTGCAATGACATTGCCAACTTCTTCAAAGCTTCCAGGTGGATGGCTGTGCTCTCTGCATCAGATCTATATGTATATATTAAAAGACATAAAATCAAGTTAACTTTAGTTAATATCTGTGTTTGTTCATATCATGTTAAAGTGCATATCACCATCTTCTTTCTTAGCTTAGAGTGGTTCAGTTCATGGCTTATCAACAGAAATGCTATAATTATTATGGAACGTAAGACCCATATATTTCCATAGCAGAAGTTGAACCAAGATAGGTTGCCCAGATACTTCTTCTAGCTAAGGCTGCCCTCCCATCACGTCTGACGTGTACTTTTTAGCTTCTTCCTCTGACTCTTAGCAACTGAGCAGGATCTGCATATTATCAAGTTCCCTTGATGATTTGAGGAAACACTAAATATTGAGAAACACTGATCTACTGCATTCTTGAAAGGCAATTAGAGAAATTAAGTGATCTGTGATTTATGTGCTTTCCTGTGAGAAGAAGCTCCAGTAAACAATCCAGTGCTAGATGGTATACCATGTGTAAGAAATAACCAATGGCTCTAACAGCTGCTCATGTGTGGAACTTAGATATTTTCTGTTTATCGTTAGAAATCTTTCGAAATAACTGTGAAATGCAAAGAATTCTCATCCCTTTGACTACAAAACACATATGAAAAAATTCAATCTTAGAGTCTTTTTCACTTACAAAACGATTAGTTCTGAAGTATGAGGAAGAGTGTTGGGAGGCCATATGATGAGTTCTGTTTGGGACATATTAGATCTGAGGTGTTTGTGGGTTAACCAGATGGAGGTGCCTATTGTCCGTCTGAAATATGGGTTTTTGCTGATATTGGATTTATCCCAAAGATTAGTAAAATGCTGAGCATCAAGAAAAAGTAAACAAATCAGAAAGTAGTGTACCTCCTCCAAAAAAGAAACACCCCAAACCAAAAAACCCCATGATTTAACGATTTAACTACAGCTAGAATAATGTTTTCAGTTTTAATTGCTACAAATTGATAAATCTGGGCAGAAGATGTACAGGTTTTAACAATTATAGTGATCAGAGCATAGAAAGATTTCCATATGATGACTCAGTGTATGTGGGAGAGAGGGAATCCTTTTCAAAGAAAAAGTTAAGAGGGTTTCAATTGCTATAAAATCAAATAAGACACACATTAATTGAATTTAGATTGTTCACTAAGTTCTAGAATACCACAAGTACAAGACAAAACTAGACTGAATTACACAGAATGTGTTACTTCACAGAATTGACAAGAAACCCGTGGAACTATAGATTCAAGAAGGATTCATGTCCTGAAATCATAGATGATAGTCCCATAACTGGTAATTAAAACTAGAAATATTCTTGGGATATTCTTTGAACTCACAGTATAACAGCTTTGAAATATTCCTTGAGGTCACAGGTAGAAATGGTGCCATTTTCAAATATTTTCCTTTTACTCACTGCTTAAATTAACACTGAGCAAGGAAAATCATGATTATGGATACAGATGACACCAGATTCTTAATAATGTTTTATCAATATTTATAATGATAGAAAATGAATGTTTAAAATGTAAGAAAGACATTTTTGATTTTTATAGAAATTAAGAAATTTCTGGCTTAGCATTTTGGTGACCCACTGGAGAATTGCTGTTACCTGGCTAAGTTATCCCATTCTGTAGTAAATTTTTCTAAGAACACTTCGACGACATTCATACAGTTGTGGTAATCTTGTGTTCTCTGGAAATCCTCTTCCCTTTGCAAGCACAGATTGTTGCACTGAAGGCACAGATCCAACCACTGGTCGTTTAAATGACTTATTTCCTTGTGTTCAGGAGACTCCTGCTTCTTGGTTAACTCATCCACCTTCTCTGTAATAGTGGTCACTGATGACTGTTTGCACTGTAGTTTCTTAACAAAATCCTAAAGGATAACAACAATAAAATAATGTTGAATAACCCCCCCCCCAAATAAATACAGATTGAGACATAGATACAATACCTCTGAACACTTTATGTAATTGAAGAATGTATAATGAGAGACAAAGAGAAAATCTAAAATCATCATACTTCCTTATGAACAAATTTCCAAGTGTTTAAGAATCAAAGGGTACTGTGGTATTTTCTTGTGTTACTTTGAAAAGTATAAAGAAAAACTGATAAATGTGAAACAATATTATTGCCACTAAGGAAAAGAGTTAATATTTTATCTTAAAGTGCATCCTTAGTTTTCTAAAAATTTTTAAAGTTCATGATTTTGAGAACAAAATCTAATTTATATTCTTTCCATTCTTCTTCCTGCATATGCAAACAATATCCCAGTAGAAAATAAAAATGGCTGATTGTCACAGAGAAAAAATAAGTGTTAAGGTTTGTTAAAAATCTGGTACAGGGCTTCCCTGGTGGCGCAGTGGTTAAGAATCCGCCTGCCAATGCAGGGGACACAGGTTCGAGCCCTGGTCCAGGAAGATCCCACATGCCACGAAGCAACTAAGCCCGTGCGCCACAACTACTGAGCCTGAGCTCTAGAGCCCGTGAGCCACAACTACCGAGCCCACGTGCCACAACTACTGAAGCCCACGCGCCTAGAGCCCATGCTCCGCAGCAAGAGAAGCCACTGCATTGAGAAGCCCGCACACTGCAACAAAGAGTAGCCCCCACTCGCCGCAACTAGAGAAAGCCCGCACGTAGCAACAAAAACCCAACGCAGCCAAAAATGAAATAAATTAATTTAAAAAAAAAAGAATTCTTTAAAAATAAAAAATCTGGTACAACTTCCATCAAGTTAATATACTTATAATAATTTTCTATTATATTTTAAATTATATAAATATTTTATTACATTTTAAATCAGTTGTATGTTAATATGTTTTATATATTAAATATATATTTAATAAATTGATAAATCCTACAGCTTTAGCAATATTGTGATGAAAAGCTAATGAATAACAAGGCTTCATGTTTGTTTAATGGCAGAGTCTTCAGGTTCTGCTAGCTAAACCACAGTTCTTTATTCAGAAATAAGCTACAGAGTGAATGTCCTTCAATGCAAGTGGCCAACTGGAGCTCCAGGAAAATATCTGAACGTTTACTTTCTGAGCTATACTTTTCTGGCACCAAATGAAAGTTGTTCTATCTCATTCCTTAAATAACTATGTGTAAGGATTGATTGACATACACCCGTCCTGGTCTCCTCTAGCTCCCCTGGAGACACGTTAATTCCTACCTTTACTTGAGACACCATGTTCTGTGCAATATTTAGCTCCAGTTCTGAGTGCCTCCTCTTCATATTCTGCAGCTGCTGATTGGCATCCTGGAGGTAAATCCAAAGCTCAGCCTTCATGTGCTTGATCTCTTCCCAGCCCTGAGTTAAGTTCTGTGCCTGGGCAAGCCTTTGTTCAATCTGCAGAAAACACAGAGGCAAAAGTTAGCAGCAATGGACAGAAACATTTATGTTCAATGAATGAGCCTGTCCATGTACACAGGCCAACACATGTGTGCGCGCGCACACACACACACACACACACACACACACACACACACACGAGTGATAAATCCAAAAAGAATTCTTTATTTGCTTCAAGAAAAACAGATTTTATATTTAGGTTTTCTAAAGACTTCAAATGTCTAAGACTTATGTCATATGATTTCAATCAATGCTGTGAAGGTCTAGAAGTTTTAACAATTTATTAGGTCAGAAGCTGCCCTAATGGTTTTTCACATTGGGCATTTCAGTGGATACATCTGTTTGACTGAGTCATCAATTTGGTCTTGGGGTTAACTAGAAAAGACTTATATTGTTCTCTAGTGCACAGTTGCTGATACTTCTTATAGAACACTGAGTTATTAACATTTTGGATATATGTTTAGATCTGCTTCACTGGTTTTTGAAATCATATAACTTATTTCGATAAATCATTTCTGTAAAAAAAAATATAGGAGCTATATCATCTTTCTTAAGGATTTAAATACAAACTTGCTTTGGTAATGTAATAAAACATAAAAGTAAAAAAACATACATTAGTTTAATTATTTTAATATCTATATTATAATTATTTAATTATCTTAATTTCTTCATTATTTTTTTCCTTTATATCATTTTACTATTCTGGAATATTTAATCAATTAAATACCAAAACCAAGTCTTTTTTTTTTTTTCATCCGAACATGTTGTGTTCCAGAGTTTAAGGCAGCAGCAGCAAACACACGGCCTCTGTGGCGCCATCTGTCTGCTGCAGGCAGGTACTGCTAACTCATTACAACACTGTCCAAAGGGCCCAGATACAACTTCAGAATTCTTAACACCACACTCAGCCACTGCCAATGAATTAGAAGGGTCATGACAGATGTTTGCCATCCTAATAGGAAGGGTCAGGAGGCCCTTTCACACTAAATATGACCGAAAGAAAACAATGGAAAAGGAGAAAAGAAAAAAAATGAGTGAGAAAATAGGAAAAGAGGAAGAGAGAATGGTAATTGAGGAGAAAAGAGAAGAGGAAAGAGGTGCAAATGTTTAGCAGTTCAATGGGACTAAATATTTCACTTCCAATTCAGTGGCATCAGTATTAGAGTGTGCCTACTTTTCTGTGACTTAGTTGAAATTCAATACATATTTATTATAATGCTTGTAGGAGCGTTATAGCGAGAATACTCCAAGGAGAAATTTTTTTTCACATCTAACATTCAAGCAAGAGAATATAGTCAGATATATCCAACGTCATTTTTTAACTTTTACCATTTGTTCTGTTTGTTGAATGTCTTTTGCTGTGGTTTTCACTGAAGAGTTTGACAAGTCACACATGGTGCAAAGGAGATCTAAGTAGGTCCTTGCCTGTTCCTGCAAAGCTCTGAAGTGTTTGACCTGAAAAAACAAACAAAGAGAAAAAAAAAACTTGTCAGAGTGAAAGAGATGCATGCTATATTTAGATAGCAAATATTTGTACCATTTGTGGTATGTTGTTGACATTTCAAAAATAACCTTGCTATGCTCACTATTTTCACCATTGTTGTAAATGACATATATTAGTTACTCAAAAGAAAGCTTTCCAAACACACTGGCAGAGAGCCATTTGTCCACCAGCTGTTTCTTACTCTAATTAGCCTGTATGGTCTGGGAAAGGGGAACAACCAAGAAACTTCCACAGTTTTTCCAGATTCTCTGTTCACATTCTAGCTTGTTTTCTTTTCTTTTTTTTTTTAAATATTTATTTATTTATTTTTGGCTGCATCGGGTCTTCTTTGCGGCACGTGGGATCTTTTATTGCGGTGCACGGGCTTCTCTCTAGTTGTGGTGTGCGGGCTCAAGTAGTCGCGGCACACGGGTTCCAGAGAGCGTGGGCTTCTGTAGTTGTGGCGTGCAGGCTCCAGAGCCTGTAGTTGCAGCACGCAGGCTCTCTAGTTGTGGCGCATGGGCTTAGTTGCCACGCGGCATGTGGGATCCTAGTTCCCCAACCAGGGACCGAACTGGCATCCCCAGTTGTCAGGCTACTGCAGGAGTTAGATGAGAAGTGATGATGGCCTGACGGAGGGCGATGGGTGGTAGAGGTGGTGAGAAGTGGCTTTCGCTTACTCCATCTTTGTGATTAATGGGGAAGGAGGTACTGACTGCAAGTTGTATGGGATAAAGTTGATCTACAGAAACAGCAGGTGATCTTCCAAAATCATAGCTAATAATGGAGCCTAACTTTTTGACTCATCTCAGTATATTTCCTCTAAGCTGTGTGGGTTGCCTAGACACATCATTCTCACATAAATGTAACAAATACAGATCTATTTCCCATTAAGTCGAAAGTAGCACCTAAACTTTTATCCATTGCACAAACTGACTGGTGTTTCACTTCCAATTAGTATCATTAGCCATTAACCAAAACCATCCCATCAGGTACCCATGGCTCAGAGAAAGTTATCTGTCCCAAACAGCCTTTGGAAATGAGAAGAGAATGAGATATCTGAATTTTTATTTTATAAATATATTTACTTAAAAAAAATAATGATTTATTTTAAAATGTATACAGTTGGCCTGATTCCAAAAGCATTGGGAGCAGCTTGTTGATTGTCAATGACAAAACAGTTATGAAAGATTTTTGCTAAAAATCAATTTCAAGGGCAAATCTGATAGTACTTTTCCTCATTCTCCCAAATTCACATCATGCCTTATGAAAACAAATGATATTCTTAATGGAATCAAATCAGTCTGTCATTGACTAATGGTAGTGAGGACCATATTATCATTACATACGTATTGAGCATGTACCATGTGGGAGGCCCTGGGGATACACGATGCCCCCTGGGACCCTGACCAAATTCAGCTGCAGCCAATCAAAGCCTGACCAGAGTCTGACACTCTGTCAGTAGTGGAATTCTCCAGTGACACATCCAAGCTAACTAATGACCCAGGACCTGCTCGACTTTACATGAAAGCAGTACTTGCCAAAGGAAAGACTGATCAAAACAAAGCAAAACAAAAACAAAAAGAAACAACAAAAAAACCTCTTCCCCTTCAGAACAACTGAGGTCCAGGTGTTTCCAATACCTCTAATTCCCTTCTCTGTTGCTTCCAAAAGGGGGCAGCCCATTTTGGGAAGCAGTGTGGAAGGGGCAGAAAGCAAAACAATGGACCATGCAGTCACTGAATCTGGGCCCCAAGAAGGATGAGCATTCTACTGCAACCACAGCTAACGCAGGTAGCTGTAGGAAGTTTCCTGTTCTAGCGAAAAGTCATTGGGATTAATGTTATTTTCCCCCTCCCTTTTACTTCTTTTTTTGGGAACAAAGGAGAAGAATCAAGCTTTGGTCTGGATTGTTCTGAGTAAAGTACATTGGACACAAACAGCCACAAGACAATGAATGACCCAAGAAAGCTCACAGTCTAATGAAAAAGCAGAATACAGACAATCTTCACTTCATTTCTTGATTCAAGGAGAGCCATGTTTGATTTGTCCATATTCTATTTTTTTTTAATTAATTAATTAATTTATTTATTTTTGGCTGTGTTGGGTCTTCGTTTCTGTGTGAGGGCTTTCTCCAGTTGTGGCAAGTGGGGGCCACTCTTCATCGCGGTGCGCGGGCCTCTCACTATCGCGGCCTCTCTTGTTGCGGAGCACAGGCTCCAGACGCGCAGGCTCAGTAGCTGTGGCTCACGGGCCTAGTTGCTCCGTGGCATGCGGGATCTTTCCAGACCAGGGCTCGAACCCGTGTCCCCTGCATTAGCAGGCAGATTCTCAACCACTGTGCCACCAGGGAAGCCCCCATATTCTATTTTTTATAAGGTGTAATACATGCACTTCTGTGAGCCATTTCATGACTTCAATAATGTAAATCATTTAAGCCAGAAAGTATACTTTGGGAGACATATTAACTGCACATATTCTCTAAGCAGACTAAATGAACAAGCATATTATTTTACTCTCAGTTTGAGGTAAAAAAAATTGAATTTTTACATTACTTCCTATCTGGCAGCAACCTTTACAACTAAATTCCTTTAAAATATATTCTTTGCACTACACAGAAAAGTTGCTTAGTACAAAAAATTTAAAAACATCCCTCAAATATTCTGATGAAGTCTCAGCAGCAACATTTTAAGCATGTAGATGTCAAATTAATATGCCATAGGTTTCTTTCACATGATAACAATTAATATTTCATTCAGCATTCATTCAATAATTATTTAATAAGCACCTTGTTTTGTGCCAAAAAATGCAGGAGAGGTTAATTTTGTTTTTCTGTTTACAAATCATGTACACTGTGGTACGACATTTGAATTTCTTCATAACTTTCAGAAGCAAGCATACTTATAATCACTTTACCTATTAGAACACTGAGGCTCAGAGAAATTCAGTGATTTACCCATGGTCACCCCGTTGAGCAGGCACTGGAATCGATCTTTTGGCTACAGTGCCCATGCCCTATTTATTCGACCAGATTGACCTCAGTTGTGCGTCCGTCTTCCTGGTTAGAATGTGAACTTGACTGGAATCAAGCTCAGACCTTATTTATACTTTTATATCTCCAGCAACCAGCACAATTTGGCACATAATAAGTACTTAACATGTTTTCATCAAATGAATGAATCACAGCGTAACATAAACTTGCAGCAATCACAAACTACCTGCTTAACGGCTTCTGCCCTGCTGAGAGGGGGATGTGCGCTTGGCTTTAAATCGGGCTGGACTGCAGAAAGCCAGGCCTGGCACTGCTGCAGGGTGTCTTGTCGACTAACGTGCTTCTGAAGTTCATGTTCCAGACTCTGGTACACCTGAGACAGAACAATCATGCTGCGGTTATGAGAGCTGTTTTATATCTCTAAAAAGATCACTGGAAGCAAGTGAAACAAGTCCACTTTAAATGGATACCTCTCCCCACCATGCCCCCCAAAACCAGACACATATCTACGGAGTCTGCATATGTTCCAAAATGTTGCAAAGCACATGGGCTATGCCCCAGTTTATAACTTCTCAACCCACACATTACAACAGAATATCCTGATCATGGAAAGACAAGGTGGGCAGGGTTAATGTAACGCTAGAAATGTGTTAGAATACATAAAATCTTTGAAGTAAATTGGTCAAACATAAATCAAAAGTTTTTGCAGCTTTCTCCCATGGTATAAATACTGTCCTTTTCATTTAAACTAGAAACTAAAAGTAAAAATAAAATGCCAGCTCATGAAAAGATAACCAACCAATATTTCTCTAACTGAAAAGCTTCTGTTTTAGGGGTAGGGTAAATTGGAACTAAATTATAACACAGGGGAGGGGAGAGTTTGATGCCCTCATTTCATCTTAGAAGTTACATTCCAGGACAACAATAATCTAAAATAACCCAAACATTTTCTAATGCATCTATTCAATTAATTAATCCTCAACCAGCCAAGCAATTTCCATTTTATCCACAAAGACATGTTGAGAAACTACTACATGTTTCCTTGAAATCAAGGTGAAATATACCTATGATGTTTTCTGAGCAAACTCTTCATCAAAAAAAAAAAAGACTTTGAGGTTAGACTGGCTTTTCTTTCCTTATTGAGACAACAGAAGCAGTAATTGAATTCTGCTTTTCTCTGTCATCTATTAAATTAATCATTTTTATCTGATATTGGGACTATCCCTTATTTATTTTCATTCCAAGCAGAACTAAAAAGAAAAAAGGTATTTTGCTTTAACATTTTTGCAAAGTTTAATTATAAGATTCTGACTCTGTTCTTAGAATTTCATCTACTTTTTTAAAGTTTCTTTTTAAAATATGTTTGTCTTTCGAACATTTACTAATTAAAAAAAAAAAATTAAGCTGTGTCCCTTATGCACAGAAAAAGCCTGCTACAAAGACAGTGCTAAGAAATCTCTGTTGAGTGAGCAAACAAATGAGCTCACCAGAAAGCTCCATGCTGCTGTTTTTCTTGTCTCACCCCCTTTTCCCCTTTGTCATCATCTGCAATTATTTGTTAGATTCTTTTATCTCTCTTTTTTATTAACTTTTTGAAGGTGGATTTTCCAAGTCTAGGGATCAACTAATGTCACCCAGCATTTTTTTTTATTATCGTGATGAACACAGATAATTCTCCCCATGTCACTTGTATTTCTCCAGTTCTTACTAAATAGCCCAGGAACAAAAATAGAAGGACTCTTCTCAGTGTCATTTATAAATTCCAGAATAATAAAGAGTAATCTACTAATTTTACTTAATTGTTATTAAAAGGGCGATTCTTATTTATCTTAGACTTATATCTATAACACTAAGGATTCCATTTTATTGGAGGGATACCCACTGAAGTATACCTCAAAATTGGTGCTTACTTCTTTTCTCAATTTCTATATGAATACATAAAAATACCGAATTAGAGTAGAACCTGGGCTGCACAGAGTTAAAAAGAAATAATTATTGTGCAACTTACAGAATAAACTTATTTTGATGTTATAGAATAAATGGCAAATTAGAAAGAAGTATTATTGATGGTGTGCAAATAAAAACAAACAAAATTAAAAATTTTTTTCATAATCAATTCATGGAATAAAGGGATTGAGTAAAACCACATGTCTGAAATTCACCACTTCATCACATCAATCAAATATATGATATGTTAGTTCTATGTTCACATAGAGACTATGAAATCTATCCTCTTATTTTCTGTCTGGAAAAACACCAAAACGATCCCAAAGATTGAAGCACAAAAACTATTTTTAAAAACCTCCAGTTTGCACAGCTTTTCTCCTTAATTTTTCATCATTCTAGAATGTTCCCGTGGTACTCACCCTCTGGGCTGTACTGCAGATGGCTGAGTAACTATCCTTTGTGCCCTGCAGATGAGAGTGTACATTTTGTTTAAGTTTCGCTTGGAGGTGGTCTGCACACTGGCTGATCAAATTGTCGCCTTTAATTTTAAGGTTGTTCAAACGGTCTTCAAAGCCAGCAATTTCTTCCATCATTGCCTACAAAAATGAAACAAATACTGAGTTCTCATTCCATTTTTAGTCTTTAAATAATCTATCCATCAAACAAAGTTTAAGATAAATCATTTCATTGTTTAAAATGTTTTTAAAAGAGTTTTGCAATTTGTCTTGGTTACCATATCAACAAATGAAAAAAAAAAGTATATTTTCAGAGATACTCCAATGGGAAAAGTTAATGAATTTCATGCATTAAGTTACATACGAATAATGAAGTAACCTTTAAGTGATTTCATGAGGCTGATCTCAGTTAGAGATCTGCTCCATGGTATTATTACCAGCAAGAAGGATGTTAGTACATTTTTCAACTCTATAAATTATAATTCTGGTATAATTTATATCTAAAATAATCTAATTACAACTTAATCTAATTTACTAACGTCTAATTTATCTAATATGATATCTGATTTATGTAATAATCGAATGTCTAAATTATGTAAGATCTAATTTACATCTAATAATATTTATATTGATAAAAATAAAAATAACCGTTATCACTTACCATTTATTAAGCACCTGCTATAGTGCAGGGACTATATATAAGCCCAGATAAATGTGTATTATTACTATTGTTTTATAGATGAGGAGATTGAAGCACAGAGATGTTATAAAACATGTTCAAGGGACTTTCCTCGTGGCACAGTGGTTAAGAATCCGCCTGCCAATGCAGGGGACACAGGTTCGAGCCCTGGTCTGGGAAGATCCCACATGCCGTGGAGTAACTAAGCCCGTGAACCACAACTACTGAGCCTGCGTTCTAGAGCCCACGAGCCACAACTACTGAAGTCCGTGTGTCACAACTACTGAGTCTGCACTCTAGAGCCCGCGAGCCACAACTACTGAAGCCCGTGCACCACAACTACTGAAGCCTGTACACCTAGAGCCTGTGCTCCGCAACAAGAGAAGACACTGCAATGAGAAGCCCGCGCACCGCAATGAAGAATAGCCCCTGCTCGCCACAACTAGAAAAAGCCCATGCGCAGCAACAAAGACCCAACGCAGCCAAAAAGAAAAGAAAAACCATGTTCAAGGTTTCACAAGTAGTAAATGGCACAGCCCCCAGCTTTGGGCCCGTCTCTGCCCCATTCCAGTTCACACACACCACTATGCCCACCTGTGTTCTCTAGTGAGCTTTCTCACAAGATCACTTAGAGAGCAGGAGCCAACGTTTTCAAATCAGGTTCTAATTTCCTTACAATGCTAATGACAAGTGACATTCCAACACAAAGTTTCCTGGGTTGACACATCAATACATCTAAGGGAAACCAGGTGGTCCTTCAGCAGCCCAGGGTCCACCACTTTTTTTCCAGTGGTGTTGGGTTAACAGTTATCATATATGCCATATTGAAAAGAAACATTTTGTCTTCGAGCTGGAATGGAACCACTACATCATGAGGTTACTGAGGGTATTTTCTCAGTGCCAAACAGACTATATCATGTAGTTACTTTTCTGTTGGTATTTGCTAAATAAAATTTTCTCCTATAGGAATCCTGAAGCCCAGAATGGTTAACTGGTCTTCCTAAGACACACTACTAGATATTTACCATGTCACGACTAAAAATCAGTTTCCCATTAAGCTCACCAAAATGGCTCCATAAAATTGTGACTATATGACATCTGTCATCTGGCACATATAATTACTAAAAATACATATTAATAAATATACTAACACCACATATCAGTACTGTACTTTATGGTTTACAAAATACTTTCACATACATTATCTCTTGTGATGACCACAACAGCTATGTGATGGGGCTGCTGTCATTATCACCCTTAACAGAGGAGAAAACAGAGGCACAGAGAGGCTAAGTCCCCCCAACTAGGAAGAAGACAGTCTGACTAGAAACCAGACTCTGTGACTACTATTTTTGTATCCTATCTTTGGCTATACTTTTCTAAAATAAAGATAATTTCTCTTTGACAAATTACTCCCTAAAGATTATATTCTGCAATGAAAAACTATTAGCTGGGAAAAATGCTACAATATGTTTAGAAGGTGAATGCCAGGATTCAGCTGTTGTTGAGTCACTTAAATATTAAATTGAACTGTTCTCAATGATCAGTCATTCTTGAGACTCAGACCTGATTCTTTAAGTGCAGTCATTACGACCCAGAGAGGTGCATGCGTGCACTCACACACACACACACACACACACGGCACACCTGCTAAAGCCACCCTGTATTCTTCAGCTCCTTAGCGATCAGGCATACCTTGTGGTGGGCCAGTTGCTGGGTAACCGTCTCTAGACTGCTTGTCTCCATGAGGTCGGGTGCCACTAACCTTCCTGACATCTGCAGCAGCCACTTTTCCACTTCTTGGAGCTCACTGTTGTAATCTTCGTGGTCTCTGACTTTCACCTCGAGACGGCAAACATGCTCCTGTGAAGCCAGGTGTCCGTTAGAAGTGACTTTGAAGCCAAAAATCTACTCAAAACTTTCATATTTTTAAAAGCCCAGGACAACTCATAGGGTAGGTAGAGTTACAAACATCAGAAACTTACTAGGAACAGAAAAAAAATAAAACACAACACAACCCACAAAGTCGTTTCACCATTTAAAATGCCCATCTGAATAAAAGGAAAAATATTGACCCATCCCAGGCCTTAACATTTTCTGACAGATAAAAAGGAGTCAGGACCCCCTTTGTGGCAAATACACACATTGGTATTGAATTTCTGATCACTCCTTACCTTTCCTGCACTGCAGAGGTTCTGGTAATCACTTTGAAGTCGATCTATTTTGTCCTTTAAAGTAACATCCTGCACCAGCTCCAGGAGGGCTTCGCCTTTCTCTCTCACTGATTGTACTGACGGTTCATGGGACAACACCGTTTGCTGGAGTGACTTGAATTACAAAGAAAAAACAACAAGAGCCAGCTCATCTATGTGATCAAGGTGAATATATACATATGCGTTGGCATGTATAAGTTTATCTACTTCAAATAAAGATCTGATGGGACTTCCCTGGTGGCGCAGTGGTTAAGAATCCGCCTGCCAATGCAGGGGACACGGGTTCGAGCCCTGGTCTGGGAAGAACCCACATGCTGCGGAGCAACTAAGTCCGTGCACCACAACTACTGAGCCTGTGCTCTAGAGTCCGCGAGCCGCAACTACTGAGTCCACGTGCCACAACTACTGAAGCCTGCGCGCCTAGAGCCTGTGCTCTGCAACAAGAGAAGCCACCGCAATGAGAAGCCCACACACCGCAACAAATAGTAGCCCCTGCTCGCCGCAACTAGAGAAGCCCGTGTGCAGCAACGAAGACCAAACACAGCCAAAAATAAATAAATAAATAAATAAATTTATAAAAATAAAGATCTGACATATACTTTAAAAATTAATAAGTATAAAGCAATAAAGAGAGAATGCCTTTTTATGGCTAATACAGTTTTTCAATACAGAGTAAAAGTAAGACATCAAATAGCCCTTCACATGCACAGAGAGAAGTATGGAAAAGAATTACATTCAGCTAAATTTAACATGGTTCATATTGCTGGCTTCTAGCTCATTCCTTTCGGCAGAGAAATAAACCTTAATTCTCTATGAAGGGAGCGAGGTGCTATCTTTTGCTTTTGACTCGTGAAACCAATAGCAGCTTGAGCTGGATGTGAAGTCTGGGAGACAAATTCCAGTTGCAACGTTGCTATGATGGCCTAAAAGTGCTATTTAAATATATCAAGAACTCAGAGGGAACTAAAAAAGAAGAAGCAGTGTGATTCTTATATAACACCTTCAAAGACACACTGTCAGGCTAGGCAGAAGAACCAAGGACAGGAATAGACATACTGGCTGGAGGAGGAAAAAGCTTCCGACAGGAAAAGCTTTGAGGCAAGCCATCACACTGTAATTCTTAAAGACTATCGCTAAATAATTTGGGTCAAATTTAGAAAACAGACTATTCCATGTATAAACTTTGATAACTGTTTCACAGATTTGAGCATGTGAAATATTTATATCTACAGCATGTATAGTGATATCCACATCACCATTTGTTCTTTCAAAAATTAATTGCTAAGATGTTTAACTACAGTCGGTTAATTAGAATTTATTTTCTTAGAAATAGGATGTCTCATTTTGAATTTACCATAGGTCAGTTTATAGGCCTTCTGTACCAAAAGATGAAGGAAAGACTCTACATGAAAGATAAAATCTGTAGGTGTGAGATCCTAATGCCAAGAAGGTTTTTCTGGGTGATCCACATACCTGGATCACACTGTCAGAATAGATCTCCATTTACCGATACAACCTTTGAATATCAGACAAATACAATTCCTGAATGGAAAAATAAGTCTGATGTAGTGTTTCCAGCCAAATAAATCTATACCACTCCCCACCAGCAGAACAGGCACGTTAAGGAGTTTTTCTAGCACTCACTAAGGGTGACACAAACCAGGAACCACGTCCCACCAGTTCAGTCCTACATGACGTCCTCGTGCATCTGTCAGTTAGTAACAACACACTACCTTGTATTTAGATAGTTGAGCTTTTTTCTCATATAATTCCATTTTGGGTTCTTCAGGAATGTGCAGGATTTCTCGGTATTCTGCTATCCACTGAGTTAGTGCTTTGTATTTATCTGAGAATTCCTTTGTTAAATGAAGGCCTTTTTCCAGAGTCATGTGCTCCTTCCGGACAGTGCTGGTCAGTTCCTTCAACTGTTCCACGTGGTCATGGATCTCTTTTCTTAACGTCTCTGCCTCACCATCTTCCAAGTATGTAAGAGCCCTCTCTCCTTTCTCTCGGGCTGATTTGAGCAAACTCTGGCCTTTCTCCATGTCTTTTAGCAAACCCTGAGAAAGAGTGGGAAGCAAATACAAACAAACAAATGAATAAACAAACAGATAAATGCAAATAACAGCATTATTTCTTTCCTTTTAAAGAACAGCCTTTCAAGTCCCATTCTTGAGTCCACTGATTTCTCCTTAAAATATGTTTTTTGAAGTTTATAATCAGATTTGCCCCGCCAGCAATCAGGAATCTTCTTTACTTCAATATAGGTCTTTTAAAGTTTTGATCAGCATATCATTTCCAAATCAGAGACTTAAGGAAGAACTTGATGTTTCTCTTGTCCTTAACAGTGCTCCTATAGATCTGAGTTAAAACTCTATTAACGCACAGTGCCATGAATTTGAGATAATTTTTTTCTTTTAATATTTAGTGTCAAACTGGAATTTAGTTAAGAATTTCTTGCCCAGCCATGTGTAAGACATTGAAATGGCTTCACAACACAAATAAATGAAAGCCAGTCTTTGGCTTAAGAGATTATAACTTGGAATTTAGAGTGAAATGGTGAGCCAAGGATCACCGATCATACCAGGCGGGGATGAACACATGCACTCCCAATTCTATGCGGAGACGGGAACAGCTTGTGAAAGAAGAAGCATTGGGAGACAAACCTGATATTTGCATGCCTACCTCCAATGTCTTCATTTTTTTCCCCATCATCACTTTATCTACTTGATCAATTTTGGCAGCCACATTCTTGAAATTTTTGTGAGTAGAGCTGTACCAATCCGAATAGGAACTTAGAGATAATTCTGATTCCTCCAAACTCTGGATCTCTTCCTCCAGGAATTGTATTTGTTCCTTTGAAAGAAGAAACACAATTGAACAGTGATTAAAGACCTGTGCCAGTGCCTTTCTTGCTAAACACGTATTATTTTCACTGGAAGTTAGCAAAAGGAAGAACATCTGGCTTGTGAAGTTTGCTGGCCTATGATGAGCAGGGGTGGCCCACTCACCAGCACTTGCAGGAGAAGGGCTTGGTATCTGGACGTCAGCTGGGTGGCCTGGCAGCCCATTCGGCTGCTCACGTGGCTCTCATCCAGGATCTCCTGCGCTCTGGCTCCCACTTCCTCAACTTCATCTCTGTACGCAGTGACTTCTTCATGCCACTTCTGAAATGACACAGTATTGGAGGGAAAGGTTCAATCTTACAGATTCTTGAGTAAGACAAATAAATATATCTTCTTACTAGAAAACGATTTCAGTGTATTGTTAGAATATACTTATCCTGTGATATAATTCTGAAAATACTTCACATAAAACCTTCATGAAAATGTAATTCCAGTAACATGATAAAAACTGTACACTTAATGAGTTTGAGTGCTTTTCTGTCTATATTACATATATTTTTATATCTTTTTGTTGTACTTAGATAAATTTTAAAATAGATGAATAAGGAAAAGAAGTTCCAGAGGCCTAAGGATTATTTTGATCCTGTGCACTGAATCTACATAAAAATTAGAATAAAATTAATTTTCAAGTATTATGTCAATGTAGTACATTAGAGCAATTTCAAATCAGAGCCATAAACAAATTATTGCGACACTAGCATTCATGTATCTTTACCAAGCAAGGTAATAAAGCTTGGGAAGAAAATATAAAATACTTCATTAAACTAGACTGCCTTAGGATTCTAATAAATAATTGCTGGTAGAAGAATGCTCCATTGTAATGTACATCAAATTTCTTTGCAAGTAGAAAGAGATTTTGCAAAAGCTAAACCTTGGACCAGAAGTTACTAAATAGTTTAAGGAAACAAATTATGCAAGGCAACTGCTACTTTGACAAAGATGAGGAATTTACGTTAGTTGTACCTTCATCTGATGTAATTGTATCTCCTTGGCCGCCCGGTTAGACTGACGTCCACTTCTGAGACTCATTTTGTCCTCCATTGCTTTCAGCCACTCGTCTACTTGCTGAAACTTCTGTCCCATCAGTCTCAGTTTGTTGACTACGTTATTGAACTGAGTTCGGGTCTCGGACAGCCTCTGCTGGTAAGCCTGCCAGTTCTGCCGGAGAGACTCTAATGCCCGGTCCTCCGTCTGGGGGATGCCCGATGGTATCACTTCCTCTCTGGTGTGCAGCACTGAATGCAACAGGGCCTGCCCCTCTGCGCAGTGCACTTGGAGCTCCTGTAGGGGAAAGGTATGGCTGCCACACCTCACTCACATTTTACACCCGTGTAGGTGATCATGTCTCACTCAAGCCAACTGTGCCCTTCACGTTGGCTTCAAGAAAGCTTCATGTTAGGAAAGAATGCTTTGGTTCCGACTTACACAAAAAAATATGTACCAAAAACTGAATACTGTCTCTCAAGTCAGGAGAAAGATTCTGAAATATTTCCAATTAAACTAATCAGAATGCACACATATACACACACCGAGAGAAATAGTTTTCTCAGTCATCTTAGAAGCAATGTCTGAAATTTGGCTTTTCAGCCTACAGACAAAAAACACTGTGATTAAAGGGTTATTGTTTAATATAATAACCTAGGCTTTTTTTGGCTCCTAACCTGTTTAAAGAGCCTAAGGTTTCTTGCTTTGACATTGAATGGGATCAGTGCTACATGTGTGGCTGAGAAAAGAACAATGGACCTTGTTTTTGCTAAGGAGGGATCCTTTGCCAAAGATGTTCTAGGGAATGCGATGGCAAAGAGAAGTTGGCCCTGGAGGGTACAGGGCATACAAACCTGGAAGGCTGAATTATCACACCTGCCCATCAGGTACTCCTAGGTACAAATACATTTCCCTCCACCAAAGCATAAGTCCCAGAAATTTACCCTACAAATTTAGTATGAACCAAGTCTTGAAGAGCATAAACTACTTTTTTTATAGAAAGAAAAACTCATATCCTTAAAGATGTTGGCAAAACGGTATTATACACTTGTGTTACTTGATCTCATCATCTAAAGTTGAAAGGGGCCAAGTCAAAGCCTACCAAGAATGTTAGAAGTGCCAACATATTTAGTCAGAATACAATATTATTAAAAAATCTTTAATACCAATGAAATTGCTCATATCTGACCACTTTTACCTATAGAAATAGCAATCTTATATGGTTCAGACTATTGGATACATTTGTCCTCAGCTATGATATCACTCCAAGAATGTTGTAATGTAAATGTATTATAAATGGAAGAGAAGAACAATTTATATGGTAAAATATTAATCAAAATGATGACAAACAGAAATTTTATTCCAAAATTCCTAAAAATTTTTAAAGGTAATTTTGTACAATCTCTTTCCTTAATTCAGGGTTTGGCAAACTTTTTCCATAAAGGGTTGGATAGTAAATATTTTAGGCTTTGTGGGCCACACAATCTCTGCTGCAAGTACTTAACTGCCTAACCTTGCCATTGTGGCGCCAAAGCAGCCATAGACGCTACATAGATAAACAGGTGTAGCTGTGTTCCAATAAAACCTTATTTAAAATACGGGTTCTGGGCTACAATCTACTGATCCTTGCCCTAATTAATCTCCTTTTTAAAAATTAATTAATTAAATTATTTATTTATTTATTTTTGGCTGCGTTGGGTCTTCATTGCTGTGCATGGGCTTTCTCTAGTGGCGGCGAGCAGTGGCTACTCTTCGTTGTGGTGTGTGGGCTTCTCATTGCGGTGGCTTCTCTTGTTGCAGAGCATGGGCTCTAGGCACGGGGGCTCAGTAGTTGTGGCTCGCGGGCTCTAGAGCACAGGCTCAGTAGTTGTGACGCATGGACTTAGTTGCTCCATGGCACGTGGGATCTTCCCGGACCAGGGCTCGAACCCGTGTCCCCTGCATTGGCAGGCGGATTCTTAACCACTGAGCCACCAAAGAAGCCCCTAATCTTCTTAGTATATCACCCTGTCCCTATTTTATAGCAGTTTTCACTATTCTACAAATCACTGCATTAGATAAATTCTTATATATATACCACATTTCAAGTACTTATTCTGAGGGGAAAATATAGTTAAATATTTTAAAAATCTATATGTTCTAAGACTCAAATTAAGCCTTCAGTAAATGCAAAATAATTTGTGAACATGTTTCACACTGCTGGCAGATCCCCAGATGACTAAGCGAGCTGTAGGACATCAGGACCCTGAAGTAGTGCAGTTGGGATGTCACGTCTCCACCACCAATTTCTGCCTTAGTGTCTCCCCTCCCTTTTTAACATTTGTGGTGACTCAAAATAAGACAGCGTCAATAAGAATTAATACACAGTGAACTGAGAGGTTGGAGTTAGGTTTGGGTTTGGGCTACATTAATACTGACCAAAGTGAAACATTTTCTTCTGGAACAGGAGAAACACCTGCTGGTGACAAGTGACTTCTTGGCCTAGTTCCTACACAGAACTTGGAGAGCTTGGCATTTGCTTGCCAAGAACGTCTGGAGTGAAGTGCTGGGAGAGGTTATAGCCAGAAAACAAAGTCCATTCCATTAAGATAAATTACAACAGCTAACCCTAGCAGACCAGGGTATGCTACTATTAACAATAAAATGGATGAGATCCTTAAATAAGCTAATGAAACTATGACTCTTCAACTTCTGCTGTATATTTATTTCATGAATGGACTATTATTTAAATAAGATTTTTCTCCCATCTCATTTAATCCTTCCTCAGAACAACTCTGTAGAGAAAACTGAGTCAGAGACGTTTACCTCTGCCAAAGTCACCCAGGGTCAGTTCTCACCATAAGTCAGAGTCTAAACTTCCTAATCCCAACCGTGCACTCCCGCCATTACACAACACTCCCTGAGACCCACTGAAATAGCCAGAAATGTTATATGCCAGCGATGACCATCTCAGTCCTGCTTTTCCACCTTGTGCGAGCTGTAGGTACATCTTGCCCAATCCTGAACCAATTCCGATAAGAGCTGACAGTGTTCAGTAAGTGCCAACACGGAGCTGGTGGGACACGGAGCTGTCTTGCTGGCCTTTCTCTGTTCTCTACTCTGTGTGCCTGGTTTCCCCTTCTTGGGACCCCCCTGACCCCTACCTGTCTCTCCAGGTAAGATTAAGGGGCTCTCTTTGATGCTCCCATAAGACCCCTAATAATAGAGTAGTTCTATTATTGTCCTTATCACATTGTTAGATAGATCATTACGACCTATCAACGGGTCTGCATTTCTTTAGAACGCAAGTTTCTTGCAGGCAAGAATAATATTTTAATCATCTTTACCTGCAGTAGCTAGCCAAGTACAGTGTCTGCACTGCATTAGGTGTTCAGTAAATGTTGAATGAGTCAATGAATAAGTGGGTTAGGACCACTTTCCCCATGAGGTTTGCCATCTCTCCCTGAATCTCAGACTGCTTACCTGAGCACCAGTGCTTTTTCTAGCTCCTCGAATTCCTTCTTCTAGGTCTCTGTCCCTGGGCCTGTATCCTCAGCAATGTGGGAGATTTGGGTTAAAACCAGATGGCCTAAGATGGTGCCACCGATTTGACTTTGAGAAGTGTCACGTGCTATTGACTCCTGCAGCTGTGTTCCACATCTAATTCAATCCTTTAGGGAGGAACAGGCAGGTGGGCCAGTCAATACCATAAGTGAGACCACTAGGCACTCCTGTCAAAGGCCACCTTAGTAACTTAACGCATTCCTCAAGATCCAGTCCTGCTCAGTCTAAACTGCCTATCAAACGATCTCGACTAGCATACGCTACCGAGGTCCCAAAATGCTACAGATCAGACCTTACTAGGGTTTCACTTAATAGATATCAGCTGTTTATAGGATTTAAGGTCACAGTAACTTCCCACTGCTTAAAATTACGATTCCATATTCAGAATGAAAATTCCCTTGTTTTATGATGAAGTAGAATTTACCTGAAGATCCCGCAACGTTGTCTCGTGAGTGTGGGCATCACCTTCAAGAACTGAATATCGGTCAAGCTTTTCTCGCTCTTGCTCCAGCCAAGCTTCAAATGCCTTCAAGTCTCTCTGATACTCCTGGTGCAGGCGAACTAGCTTTTCAGACTTGGTTACTGCTTCCTATTATTAGCATGCAAGATGATTAAGATGGGAATACATTTCTACATGCAGTTTCAACGTACTGTAAGAATTCACTTTCGGAATTTTAGAAAAGCATGATTGTTAAATCATTAAAATATGAATGTCTCCTAGAAGAGTAAAACATTAAGATTTAGGCAAAAAATATAAAAAAACGTAATATTGGGAGTAAAGGGGGTCTTAAAGATCACTTTCTTGAATTATCTTCCTGATCTCTGAATTCCTTATGAAATGTCACATGGATATTCCAAAAAATGAATTAACTTTATTTGTCATAAAAATACATTTTTGCTGATGAAGAAAACTGAAATTCTTATATTGTGCCTTCAGTGAGGATTGGGACTCACTGTGGATTTAATTTTTCATGTACTTTGTCTAATAAAGTAAGGTGTGCTGAAAGTTCACAAAGAAATAAATAAAGCACAGTATTATAAATATTAATGGTGATTATTTCCTGCTTTAGAAAATTTTCATCACCAGACATATTAACGAACTTATGAGTCTTCCTTATGAAGCTGCCGCCAATTTTTCTACAATAGGCACATTTCTAGGACTTTTTAATTGAGAATTATTTTCCTTCAGTAACTTTCATATCCTAACAATAGTTGAGGGGTTTTGTTTGGTTTTGCCATTGGGGTATTCAAAGTATTAAAATTCATTTTGCATTTTTTTGTTCTATCTGCTTTCACAAGCCTGTCATTGCCCCAAATAAATGAGTCTTTAAATAAGCACAGCTCCAAACACTGCATTTTCAGTGGGTTTGCATGGAACACGGTGAGCCATACCTTGGTCCGCTCTCTGATGTCTCTGTATCGTTCTTGCAGGTCCTGGAATTCTAACTGGGTGACATAGTGCTCTGTCATGCCAGCTCCTTTGACTTCAATGGTCTCCAGCAAGCTGCTGTGGCTCAGCACTTCTTCATTTAATAACTAGAGAACATTTTAAAAAAATAAAGGAATTGGTGCATATATAATCATATCAACGGTACTACTGAAACTAGGATATTTAAACTGCATACTTGGCAAGTGATCTCAGGTTATCTATCTGTAGACAGATAGATCACTCTATCCATCAATCTATATCTATATCTATATCTATATGAGTCGGGGGGTGTATTTGATATCTGGCCCAGAACTGTCTATGAGATACTGATTCCAGTTGACTTGAAAACCTCAAACTTAATTTGTCCAAAAATGGGCTCTTGAGCTCTACTCCATTCCCATCCTTCCCCAGCCACCAATAAACCTCCTTCCCCTTCAGTCTTTTTTCAAACAGTAAATGCTACCATTCCCACCCAGCTGGTCAATTCAGACCACTGGAGTCACCCTTTCTCCCTCCATCCATGATGAAACCCTGTTAGTTCTATCTCTTCACTATATGCTGACATGTGTTCTCCTGTCTCCTGCAAACCCCCAGCCCCCGCTGCTATCACCTTTTACTTGGACCTTTGCAATATCCTGTTGGGCAGATTCCCTGCCCCCAGTTCCTGCCCAGTCCCTTTGTCCACACTCCACACAGCAGCCTGAGTGATAAAAGACTGTAAGATTCTAAAGGGAATCGTGTCACTCCCTAGCTTAAAACACTGATAATCTTCCCAAGGCGGTCAGGATCAAGTAGAAAATCCACAGGCTAGCATCCTCATGGCAATGCAGGATCTGGTCCCTGCCACCTCTGCCAGATCACCTGGCAGCACCCATCCATTTATTCTCGGCTCCAGCAACACCCAGCCTTTCTTCTAGCTCCCTTTTATCTGAGCCAGGTTCTCTCCCTCCTCAGGGACATGCTGATTATTCCATCTGAAATGCTCTTTTCCCACCTCCTCCCCAGACTGATTTCTCTGCACTAAATTCCTTAGGGCATCATTTCCGTCTACTATTTCAGAGACGCCTTTCCAGTCTCTCCTCCCCCTCCCCCGACTCCAAGCAGTCTGTAATTGCCCTGTCCCAATGACTCTCTCTCAAAACATGCAGTTTTTTCTTCAGGGCACTTATCACCAGTTATAATTATTTGTTTATTCATGCACTCTCGGATGAGTATAGGTGTCCCCTCCAGAATACAACCTTTGTCTGTTTTATTTACCTGGAATCGAGCACAATGCCTGCATGTAGCGAGTTCTCAGTAAATATTTATTGAATAGATGAATAATTAATAAAGCAATAGATCATTATAACAATACGATGGGTAGATAATTATGAGTAGATTAATTTTCAGATGCAAACACTCATGCAAACCCAGAAATGTTAAGTGAGTTGGCATAGGTCACGTAAGGCCATTTAGTCATTCAAATAACTTCTACTCAGTATTTACTCTGTGTCAGACAGAGAGCCAAATGCATAGGATAAAAAGAAAATTAAGCATCTTTAACCACTGAGGGCGAGAGGTATGTAAGCATATATTCTATAAAACTGATAAAGAGATATGAACAACAGAGAACAGAAGAACTAATTAAGCCTCGGGTGGTGGTGGTTTCATAGAAAAGATAGCTTCTGAACTAATTCAGAAAGGTAAGAGAAGGTTGCCAGGTGCTGGGGCACAGCTAAAGTGTTCTGTGAAAAAGGGAGGAGATTCTGCAAAGGCATGGAATCGTTTAATTCCATTTAATGTGGCACATTCAGGAAAGAGTGAGAAATACAGTAAGACTGGCACAAGGGTGGAAGGAGGGTGGGAGAGTGAGCAAAATGAGGCTGGCAAAGAGATTATTAAAATTCTTACAAACTAGGGGAGGGAGATTGGTATGATCCTGTAAACAGTGGAAAGCAACGGAACTCTCGGGCAGGAAAGAGAGACATTCACCTTTATATGAAGATAACGGGAAATGGAGACAAGAGACGAGGTGAGCTGCTGCAATTTAGGAAAAGAAGGATGGATTAGAGTCAGGAGACATTTCTGAACTGGAATCAGCAAGACCTACTGCCTAATTCAAAGCGGGGGTAAGAAAGAAGGAGGTGGGGAAACGAGGTTCCCAGTTTCGGGTATTCAGTGTGGGGTGACACAAAAGAACTGACACTGAGAATACAGCAGTGTGAAGGATTTGGGGTAGAAGATGGTAAGTACTGTTTAGGACACAATAAGTTTTAGGTAGAACAGGCCATCCAATGAATATGCCCTGGATGAATAAAACAAAGATTTCCAAAATGTTATGTGTGAATACTAATATCAGCAAAAAAGAGGTTTAAGAACATACCTCCAGTACCTATCTATCTATCTACCATCGATCTATCCATCTATTAAATAATCTTTACATGTAGTACTGTACTAATATAAGCATTATGAAAAATACACAAAAGTAGAAATATAAAAGGATGTGATAGAAAAGAAGGTACTTTTACTTCCGAATGACGAGTAGGCTGAAGATATGAAAAGCTATTACAAGTTGCCAAATTTTAAATATATCATAAAACATGCGTCTATGAGGTTTTCCTGGAAGAGGACATTTTCACTCACTAACAAAATAGCCACAAACAGAAGTTTAGGTTAAGAAGCCATTAGAAATTATAGTAAACCCCTCAAATAGAGTTTGCCTATGTGGACAGCCCTAGGATTCAGGTGAGCACATTTCTGTACAGCTATGGCAATTCTGAAGCACCTGTCAGAAAACAAATGGAATCTGAAATCCAGGTCCCACCTTGGCTTTCCCGAGAGCGGCTGTTTTCTCCCGCACTTCTGCACACGGCCTTTCGGATTCATTTAGGCTGGCCTCCACGCTGTCCATCCAGCTGGAAAACTGTCGAACATCGTCCTGATAACTTGTCCACTTAGAAAGAGCTCCTTCAAGTTGACTGAAAGGTAATTGAAAGAACAGTAATCTACACGGAGAAGCCATGTACATCCAATCTGTCTGATCCGATCACTGTGTTGGTTCTGTCTACTCCCCCAGCAGGAAGCCCATAGATCAGGACGGGGCAGGCTTGAAAGGGGCTGCTGTGGCTTATCAAATCCGAGTCTGGGTCCCTGGCAAGCACAGCCTTGAGAAGCAAGGGCCAGTGAAGTCCAGGCCAACGGGTGGAGAAGAGGCACTGGATATAAAACCTGGAGTCAGGTTTTTGTTTTTTTTTTTAGAACAGACATGATCAGTTTAATGCATTATAAAGCAAGTACCTGCATAAACACCACCCAGAACGCCTGGTGCCCCCATGCAGTCCACAGTGCTGGCTCCCCTTGGACCCCAACACCCACACACTGGGCATCACAGGCCCCAGGCACCTCCTGCTCCCCAGATTTACGAGGACTCGGAGACCAGGGATGAGGGCAGCACACTGGCTTTGGAACCTCACATTTCCCATCAGTGTAACCCCAGGCTTGACTGCAACTCCTGTTCTGGTGAGTTGAAGGAACAGAAAACACATGCATTTCCCCTTTCTGAGACGGGGGTTGCTGTACCAGACTCCCCCGGCCGAGTCTTGGCTGGGGGGTGAGGGGTGTCCCCAGCGAAAGCCCAGGAGAAATGTGCCTTCCCTGCATCCCTGCTAAAAATAGCCTCAAGCAGCACTGCTGCCACCGAGCAGCAGGAAGGACGGAGAGATGCCCTGAGCGAGGCTTTTCGGAGCCAAGGCTCAGGGCAGAAAGAGAAGCAATATTTAACTCCATCAAGTTGAGTAGGACATCCAGAGGAGAGAAAAAAAAGTAATAAAAGAAGGAAGGAAGAACCGAACAAGAACAAGCATAGTCACTATCTTGCATGAGATTTAAAAATCAGAAAATCACAAATGATATAGGCTAACATTTCCTGAATTGGTCTAATTACTAAAACCTGATGATTTCTCTTACTGATAAATTAAGCACTTCCTTCTCTCAATACAGATGTTACATGTTTAACTCTGTTAATCATTTGTGTCTAATTTTACTAACATGCTTGAGCCCTTCTGTAGCAGACACTCTGCACTCCACCCTCCATCCAGACCCCTGCACTACGCTGCCAACCGGTCCTCCAAAGGCCAACTCCCTGCCCTCTTGGCCTGAGGGCATCCTTTGGTCCCTGGTGCCCTCTCAGCTTGAGGGCACTGTAGGCAAGAAATGCCAGGGATTGTCGTCCCCTGGAGGCAATCCTCGACTGCCTGCCTGACTCATGGCAGTTTGTTTACAAACGTTCCGGCTCCCCTGCTCTCCACGGGTAATTCCCAGACACGCTCTATCTACACTGGCTCCCAGCAACGCCTGCTGGGAGTAAGCTCCAGCTGCCCATGTTACTGGCTGCCCTCCCTTTCTCACGTGTTGTTCCCACCACCTACTGATGTTTTCTGGGGCTACTTCCCAAGTAAACTGATTGGTTTTCAGTAATATATCTTCAGACGATTAAACATGTATTTATCTTTTGACTTTTTAAGCAGTGAACATCAACACAAAGAAACATGTAGTTATATGAAAACACAGACATGGTATTGCAGGTCAACCTAAATGAAAGATTGCACCTGCCAGTTTCTTTTGTTCCAAGAAGAAAAAAGAGAAGGAAGGAAGGAGGGAGGGAAGCAGGAAGGAAGAAAGGGAGCAAAAAATAACGGAGCAGGGCAAGAGAGAGAAAGAGATTGGGACCGAGGGGCGAGAGGGAGAGAGAGAGAGAGAGAGAGAGAGAGAGAGAGAGAGAGAGAGAACCCCGGGACAGTCTGTTACTGAGCTATCCTGTAGATCTTTTAGCAATGACTTCACAGCAGCCCTTCAGCTTCACTAACCTTTTACAATGAATCGCTGCAGACAAAAGGGACGCCCACATATCCTTCACACTCTGCAGCTGCTGCTGAATGGCAGGAATGCCTTCCGCAGAGGTATTCTGAAGGACAGATTCCCCTCTGGTCACTATCATTTTCATCTGGATCTCTTTTTCCTGTTTCACTGATAATAGAGCCTGTAAAAGCACATACGGAAGTCCTTTGTCATTTGCTTATTTAACATTTCTAGCTTTAAATATTTCAGAGTCCCGGTGGATAGCAGATGATCTGCAGTTGGGTTGAGCCCCGGTTCTCTCAGGCTCATCAGGTGGAGGATGGGAGAGTCACTTGCTGGTGGTGCCAGTAACCACTCACCAGCCTGAGTGGCCTTGGCCTTTCAGGTCATTATTATTCTCTGAATAATCCCTAATTTCCACCGAAGTTTAATTTTACTGTTTTTTAATAAGAGAAAAATAGATGACAATAGGATTCCTGAATTCTCAAAGGTCACTGGGTGAAGAGCTCTATAAAGGTTAAGGTCTCTCATACAACAAACTGAAAGAAATAGCTTAATTCATATTATATATTAATTTATATATTTCAAGTTCTTCACAAGCACTATTCTTTTGCTATATAAGAAGGATCTTTGAATTCAAAGTTATAAAACTGGTGTTTATCACCTAAAAGGTAAAGTTGCATCTCTCTCTCTTATCTGGACCTTGCCAACCTCTACAGATTCAGTTTCAGCCAGTCATGGCCATCAGCTTTTGCTGCAGCAGGAAAGAACTGCTAGTAACGTCTCACACACCATGCTGTTGGCTTTCTTCAGCTTTTGCTCTTCTGGTCCCACTCTGAAATCTCCGCTGAGGTATCAGGCTTTCTGAGAAACCTGCCTCAACTCTCAACCCAATGCCCCTTGCCCAGCTCCGCTCCTCTGTGTGTCCACAGCACCGTAATTATTATTACTGTCTTCTGTGTTTCAGCCTCCAGCCTCAGACAATGAAATCCTTGAGGACAATGACCATATTTTATTCATTTTTGAATCTTTGGTATCAAGACAGAGTGCCAGTCTCCCAGAAGACACCCAGTGTATAAATGACAGGTGAATGAACGCAGAATGATTGCTTTATCACAAACGTAAACTAACACAAAACTAATATCTTGTGATGGGAGAAGAACGGACTAACTGATACAGGCAGGCAAGTGAGTTGAACAAGATGGGAAAGGTTTTGCCCGATAGAATGTTTCAACCAAGTATTTCTCAGAATAAATGTGCCTGTGATGTAATTTGAAACTAGCCTCTTAACTGGCTATATCAAGCAAGTAACCAGTTGGGGGTTGTTATTTTTTATTAAAAAAAATTTTTTTTTAATTTTTATTTTTTTGGCCACGCCGTGCGGCTTGCGGGACCTTATTCCCCCAACCAGGGATTGAACCCACGCCCTTGGCAGTGAAAGCACAGAGTCCTAACCACTGAACTGCCAGGAAATTTCCTTATTTTATTTTAATTGTTGTGAAGTATTTATGACTGAGTATATCTGAGCTCAATCGATTCAGGAGTGCTTAGGCAAAGCCTCCCTATGCAAACAGGATCATATCCACGGAGCATTCTTGGATTTCTCGTGGACAGAGTGTGACATTATCATACCAGACAGACGGAGACTCGAGAACTTTTGAGAAAAACAAATTCTGTCAATTAGAGACATTTCTCGTAAAAGGCACACCTCAAGCTTGAGCATCCTGCTGTCCAGCACGCTCTTGTCAGAGGTTGGGTGGCAGTAAGAATCCAGCATGTGGACCGCATCTGTCATCCAGTCTTGCAGGTCTTTAATCCCGAGGGAGAACTGATTGTGTTCCGCAACAATTCTGTCCAGTCTTGACACTTTCTCCTGGAAATGACAGAAATCGTTTTCCAGCTGTCCCTTCCACAGAGACTTCACACCCTGAAGCTACTCAGATTGTAAAGCTAACCCTTTGTTCCAAACAACTGCGATCAGCCATAGGTCCATATGCTCAGCTACGATGCAAAGCTGTATGAATCTATGAGATGTGAAGTAGCTTTCTAAAGAGTAAAACTATGAGAATAATTGGGTCAAGAAGCAGAAAGATTACAATGACAATTTAGTGCCCCTCAGCTTACTCGCTACACTTCTTTACGACAATTGGGATATTTTTCAGAAATTTCATTAATGTCTTCCTCACACCTTGTCTGGGAAGCCCACTGAAGTAGTTTCTGCTCTCACATGATCACATTTGGCTCTACTGATACCACATACCCACATGACCTACATTGTAGCCAGTTCTAAAAAAACAATTATCTGAGATTCTGTAATATCCCTAAATTGGGACCGTAAATGTGGTTTTATTTATTAATTAAAGCTTATATCCAACAGTGAAGATTTTATGAATATAATTTTCAGTTCTTAAAGCATTTGAGTTATCTACTGATTTTTTGGTATCTAAATAAATACAAAGGAATAGAAAGATGGCCTTAATTTATTCTAATTTCAGATATGTGCCAGATTTTCTAAAGACAAAAAAAGTAAAAAACATTGGTGTAAACGGACTCTTTTACTCCAGCACCTATACTATTTGGCTGTCTCAATGATGTTTTATTGGGGATGCAAACAGCAGGCCAGGAGTAAGCCCACACTAAAACAGGCAAAGCCAAGTTACAGCAGGTTCCCTACATTCTCAGATCTGAAATACAAAAGAGAAATATAGGGAACAAATGTTACAAGGCCATAAAGCTCAAGGTAGGCTGGCCCTACAAAGTTCAAGATGGGTCTGCTGAAGGCTCTAAGTGAGGTCACTGTGGGATCCCATTTACTTTTTTCTAAGCTGTTAGAAAAGCGCTTTAATCAGTTATAGGAATCATTGCCAATTTTGAGCTCTGCTCTAGAATCTGAACTGAAACTCTCAATCAACACATATTTGACTACTATGTAATGAATATAAAGAATTGAGACAAACGGAAAAAAATGATCCCCCACTCACTCTATTTAGTCCACTAAATAAATTTAAACTGCTTTGAATTCCTCTTTTTCTAAATTTAATCTGTGTATCTTTAGACACAATACTCTGAATTCTGCCTTATGTTTATGCTTTGAGTCTTCAAAATAAAAGCTCTGGGGAACATACCACTTCGGGATTCAAGGGAATATTTTGTGCAATCATAGAGATGGGAAGTCTCTTCGATGTCTGAAACCTCCTTTGCTCTTTTCAGACAAGCATGTGGAGATGATGCAGCACAAATGTTTGGCTGGGCTTGCAAGGCTAGGGAGAGCACTTACACGCCTCAGCCCTGCCCCGGGGCCCCGGGCTCCCGGGCCCCAGCTCTGCGACCTGGGGCCCACACTCACACACAGCACATGGCAGGCGTTACCTTTGTTAAATTGCTTAGAGCTAGATACAGAGAAGACAGCTGTGACACTCGGTGCATAAAGCTCCTGCTGGCCGCTTGGCCCTCCCACAGCTGCTGAGCTTTCTCTTTCAGCCTGTGGAGCTGAGGCTCGTAGCAGTTTATTTCCTCAAGGACAGACTGAAAAGCACAAGCAAGTCACTATTAAGAGGCTGGGGAAGAGCACATCGCAGACAAAGCTTCGGCCCCAAGACCGAGGAAACAAACACGGGCGAGTCATAGGTGTGCCCCGAAGGCGCGTTATTATTTCCAAGCTACACACAGTGTGGACTACAGGACCGGACAAATCACACCTCAAAGGAAAGTTGGAAAACAGGACCTCTGAAATCGGGGACGGGTGCGCTCTACCTCAGGACAGCAAAATCTAACTCCAGGGTTGCTCACAGGCCTCTGATCTGGGTGCGTGGTAGATGGGGGATGGCCAGACGGGCTGAGGGGCTGATCACCTGCAGCTTCTGCTGTTCCCGCCTCTTGGCCGGCAGATCATACAGGCGATTGCTGCTTTCATGCACCATCTTCTCGGTTTTACTCAGCCAGTCCTGTACAGGCTCAGCACTTACTTCAAAGTCCTTCATTTGGATCTTTAGATTCTATGAGGTTTTAGATAGTGTTAGGGACCAAAAAAAAACAAAAAAAAAACAAAATGTTAATAGCAAGTCCAGAGTCTTCACTTGGCATTCAAAGCCCACCCCAACCAGACCTCCTCACCAATCTCCCCTTCTTTTCCTGTTCCCAATGTCTGGAACTTTCTATCCTTCACCTTGGTACCAGGATAATTTGTGAACAACCCTTCAGAGGTTTTTAAGTTCTACTTTTTAATAAATGAATGTTTCCCTCATGATCCAGCCCACCTCAGAGCTCATACACGCCCCCTTCTCAGCCTCTGTCACATTTGTTGTTTACGCCAGTCACTGCATACTTTATCATGGACTGCGCTGGATTGTGAGTTTTCATCTCATGCCAGCAAGCCTGTCTACGAGTAGATTACAAACTCCATGAGGGGAGGGCTGTGTCTGACACTTCCTGGGACACATCATGGTACCTTGCAGGAATATAAGTAAGTCCTCACAAACATTTTGTTGATTTTGATTAATGGTGAAACAAGAAATAGCATATGGTTGATATGCTTATTATGTTTTTAATAAACAATTTGCTTATTCTGATTTATAAAGATACAAGAAACAAGAAATAGTATTCTGTGTTTACTACATAAGAATGTTGTCACCACTTTCACTGATAATTTGTAGCTGTCATATGTATTTGATAAAGTTTTATATGGTGCCATTTCGCCTTAGCCAAGGTGTTTATATCTACATTCTATTATTTATAAAAATGCCAGACTGAAGTGAATTTGAAATTGATGTTACCACGTGAACCCACTAAAGGATTTTAAATTTAAATTTAAATCAGAGCTTTGCGTAGAATTGTCAAAGAGCAAATCCACAAAGGTTAGCTTAAAAATCTATGTGGCAAGAACTGCAGGAGGCTGGGAGAATGGCTCAAGGTTCCATATGTATCCGATCCGCTGTCTACAAGGTGGGGACCGTCATGCTGCCATAGTCACCTCTTAGGGAGATGGTAGCTGGGAATGCTTTGGAAAATTAAAAGTGCTTCACAAATGTAAGATACCAGGATAACTCCTGGAGTATTCTACTAAAATTTAAGCTTCACGAGGGCAGGAGTTCTATTCTGTTTTATTCTTTGCTGTATCTCCAGAGCTTAAAATAGTCCTTGGCAAATGGAAGACGTTCAACAAATATTTGTTGAATAATTAAATACATTTATAAATTCAAGGTGTTTCCATTTTCCTGCCACTGGAGTCTCATGGGGCCACTACAGGAGAAACTGGGGACCATGATCAGGAATTAGTGCTGCAAAGACACGGGACTGAGGAGCAGAGCAGTAGGGGCTCAGAGATCTACTGTAAAAAGTTTGGGTTCCTCATCCAAGGAGTGAAGTCAGAGGGCCTGAGCAAGGGGCCTGGGGCACAGGAATAAGGACAGCTTGATACTAAGTCAAACAATTCCTAATGTTCCTCAGATGTTTCCTGTCCTTGGGGGCGTACAGGCCTCCCACCAAATGTTCACTTGCATAGTTTTCCTGTTATTTCTCCAATGGCTTCAGCGACCACCTACAAAGCCTTAAAGCCTTCCATTTACAGAACTGTATTCATACAACACTTCAAGTCAGAGTGCCTGGGTCTACACCTTGTCTTCAACACTTACTAGCTGTTAGAACTTGGTAGATGATTTAAGCACCTTTTGCCTTAATTTCTTCATCCATAAAATAGAAATAAGAGAGTTTCTACCTCAGAGAATGGTTATGAGGATTAAACACATTAATATACGTTAAGTGCCTTCAACAGTGACTGGTAAATATTCACTCTCACTGTTTTGGCAGCTCTACCCTCTCTCTTGAACTTTGCACTCACCTTCACGGCTACTTTCCTGGCCATTACCTGCTGAGTATATTGCAGGCCCATAAAATTGAACATATATTACATTGAATTAATTTTTCTATCCCTTCCCAAACTACTTTTTCTGTCATATTCATGTCTCAGTTAATGGCATCACCATTCATGCCATCTTCTGAACTAGAAACCAAAGACTTAAACTTAACTTCTCCTTCTCTGGGCCCCTCATTGAATTCTTTACCAAATCCTGTTATGTTTTCTTTTAGAGATAAAGCTCCACCCCTTATCATTTCTTTAATTCAGGCTCTGGTCTCTCTCATCTGGACCATTATGAAAAGCTTTCCCTGGTCTTCCAGCTACTTATTATTCGCCTTTCTGGTCTACACTGGAGCCAGAGAGTTGACATGTTTATCTCCAGCTTAAAGATCAGTAGGTTCCTCACTCAGCCTTTCTCAACCCTCGAATTAAGCCCTAGTATCCTAAAGCATCCATTGTATGTAATGAATTAATCTCCCTTCTATGTACCTAGAATGGTATGGGCTATGTTCCATCCTTGTGAAAACTGAGAAAATAAATGCTGTTCTGGGGGTCAGATAAGGAATTCTGGCCAAGAGTCAAGGTCAAATTGCTTCGTATACAAGACATTCCACCATCTGGTCCTAATCGTCATCTCCGGTCTTATCTTTGTTGCTTTTCCCACAAAATCTTACGTGAATGTCAAACCCCTCAAAGTCCCCCATTCATAGTTGACACTCATGACACCCTGGCCCTGCACATTCAATTCCTTCTACCTGAAATGCACGTCGGCTTCGGCAAATTCAAAGCATGTTTAGCCTTCAAGGTTCAGTTAGAATGTCGCCTTTCTGGATACCTTCCTTGACTGCTCCAAAAAGAGTTAGTTGTATCCTTCTTTGAGTGATTACCATATCCTGAGCATACCTATATTATACTGCAACCACCTCTTTATATACTGTTTCCCTCTTCAGAAAATGAATTCCCTGAGGAATGAGAAAAGACTAACCCTTTTGTATTCCTAACATAGTGCCTGGCACACAATAGGTGTTAATATGTGTGTACTCCTAATAGAAAGGAAGGAAGCATGGAGAGAAGACAGGAAGGAAGGAAGGAAGGGGAAGGAAGGAAGGAAAAGGAAGGGAGGAGGGAAGGAAGAAAAATAAGAAAAGTAGGAAGGCAGGCGATTTCTGACTTACCCATCTACTCCAGGACATCTCTTGAACTATTAACCTCACTATCTGTGTTGGATGTACAGTACTACCCTCAACAGCAGCTGCTTCACAGCTCAGGCCCCACTGCACTAATGAGCCCTGCAGGGTTAAGAGTAAATTTCTAGGCACTGCACAGTGGTTATGATTCTCTATTAAATGGAGGATACCTACCATGAAAGAATAGCCACCACTACAAAGGAGAATTACAATGATCTCTGGTTAGGGAAGAATTGAAGAAACATGCATTTTCTCTTCCCACATATTAATTCTCTTTTATTATTATTTTCATCCTGCAATAATTATGGCCATAATTAAATTAAGGCTCTATTCTGCTAGGAAGTGTTGTTTTAAAAGGGAAAAGAATACTCTCCGTGCCTCACAATTTTACTCTAAGAGAAGAGCTGGCACACAAAACAGATGATCACAAGAAAAATATAATTGCACTCTGGCAGAAATTATGTTATGATTATAATAAATTCAATTTATGTTGTCTCTGGATAAAATAAAATAACCATTGTCTCTTTGCATACTGAGCTCCAAAAACCTACTACCTGATATGTGCATTAGTTATACCATCTCAGCCATAGCATTGCCTTACGTGGATACTTCTGTTCAGTTCTCCTAGGACAACTTCTTAAATTGAGGGATTTCAAATGAAAAATTAAGTGATATTGCCTAAAAGTAAAACCAGTTGTTCCTGGTGGGATGGTGTATGGGCAAGCCTGTGATAACTGCCCCTACCATGCAAGAAGCTATCCAATTCCTCAGTGAGGTTCACACTTCAACACTGAGCTGTTTCTTAGAGTCATCCGTCATCTATTAATATTCAGAGAGGGATGACCAAAATCATTAACAAGGGTATCTGGAGGTATTGAATACAATACGCTGTATTGTAACTACAATGACAGCAACAACGACAAACAGCACAGAACATATCCACGTGGTTGGCTATAGTATACCTCTAGGGCAGATTCCTTTTGGTGGAGATTTGAATGAAAATTTTTCCAATCTTCTTTTGCAGTTGCAATTTTAGCCTGGATGCCAGTAGCTTTCTCTTTGGTCAGTAGAGTACTCAAAAGTTCTCCTTTAGAAAGCATCACGTTTAGCTTGTGCTGTCCGTTTTCACTTTCTGACAAAAATTCCTATAAAGAAAAAGGTAAGAGATTAGGCATAATAAATTGCTTTATCCATTGAATTTACTACTTATTTCTCAATATAATCAAAGAAAACAAATAAACAATTTTTATTGTATATATTAAATGACTAAGGTTCTCTTATCCTATTTGTACAATAATACTCATGTATTATTGTATTATGTATGTATCATATCTAATAATAATCTTGTATAACTGATATGGTTATTGTGAAAAGTACTGAGAAAATCTGCCTAGAGTGCTCAGGCACGATGCTTGTCACATATAGAGAGCTTTTATTATTTCCTAAATCCCTATTAATATATAAAAATAGCATGCATCTAGATCAATGAACTAGTTTCTTTTCACATACACATCAATTGTCTCAAGCAGGGATTTACCTGAAATCTGAGTTTCTTAAGCCAAACTTTAATATGCTTATAAAGATCTAGAGGCACATTTTTAAACCACTTAAGCACCATTATTGGATAGGTTTTTTTTGGCTGCAAGGCTTGTGGGATCTTAGCTCCCCGACCAGGGATTGAACCCGTGCCCCCTCCAGTGGAAGCGTGGAGTCCTAACCACTGGACGGCCAGGGAATTCCCATCACCATTATTAGAATTAATTGATCACACTCTTACCTGTATTTTCTGAAGACTTGCTGAAACTTCACTAATATTTTGAGGTATATCAAAACATTTAGCTGTAGTGATCTTTGCATGAACCAACCACTGCTGGAAATCCTTGAAGGCTCTTTGAAATCTCTGCCGTAAAATCTGTTCTTTATTCTGACAGCCCTTGGATGCTTGCAAACAAAGACTAAAACCATGATTTGAAACATTTAATGGGAGGGAAAAAAATGATAAAGTAGATTAAAATAATGTTCAACAGAGTCAACAGTCCTGAGAATGCCCTCACACCATTTGGTAATGTATTTAAGATTAATTAATTTATATTATTACTGAACTCACAACTTAAAATAAACAAACCTCTGGCTTCTTATTTGTGTGAAAATATTTTGAATACCAGTAAGGTTCACGCTCACCAATTATATTCTTTAATCAAGCCAGAAACTTTTCTGCTGTATGTACTCAGATCTCTGGAAAAACGACAAAGTTCATTCAGCTGAGACTTGAGATCCTCTGTCTGAGGCTCTGCTTTTTGTAGAGCATCCAGTATCTCCTATTAGGAAATAACAAGACAGAGGAACAAGCATTTAAACCGGGTAATTTCCACATCCTCATACTATACATGCATAAATCACATAATAAATTATTAGTCAGGGAAAAACCAACACAGTAGATTCAGTAAAGAAATGAGACCTATTTTCAGGACTCCCCAAGGCATATAATAGCACTTGGTTAATCTGCATCCTTTTCAAGGCATGGATAGTCAATCGAGCATCCAATGTTACCGGGGAAGGCAAATGATCAAGTGGTCAAGTAACTTAAAGTGGGACAATAAAAAGAAAAGCAAAAATAGCCTAAATTGTTTTAAAAAAAAAAACAAAAAACAGTCTGCCTAGGCCATTGGAAGATGTGTATGAATATTGTTGGTGTGAGGTGAAGGTGAAGAGAAATCACTTCAAAGCAAAGCAATACTTATTTGGGATCAAAAAATACATAAGGCAACTGGTTTTACGTAGTTTGTATGGTTAACTTTCATAATAAGAATTTCTCACATTTCAGATGTCTAATTTAACTAGTAATTTATTCATTTAATAGTTTCATTCATACAGTCATCAAGTATTTGCTAAATGTCTGGCATGTGCCAGTCATTTTGCTGGATTCTGGCACTCCCAAAATGCTATAATTTTTGTACTTGAAGAGCTCACAGTGTAACACATGAGAGAGAGAGACATGAATAATCACAGTACTGTGAATACTTAATCCAAAATAAAGTGTTGGGATTTGACAAGTGCACCTCTGAAATCAAGGCCATGGTCTACTGAGTTACACAAGGTGCTTTGCAATCAGAGCTTTCTTCTTATAGCACTATCACAAGAAGCAAATGAGATCACCAGTGTCAAATACTTAGCACAATTCCTGGCACACCAGGTGCCTAATTAGTAAAGACAGCAGGTTATTTAAGTGGGACTATGTGGATAATAGTATCGCCAAGGTAAAAAAAAAAAGAAAATTATTAAGGAGGAGGGGCAAGAAGTTGAGTTAACTACTCAGATAGCTGTTGCTGTTACTAGTATTATTCTCAGAGATATTTATCAAGACCTGGCCTAGATCTGTAGGAAAACCATGCCTCTCAACAAAATAGGTCTGTGTTGTGTCCCTCATCCTAGAAAATGGCACCACTGTTCTCCCACTGATCTCAATCAGAAAACTAAGCATCATCTTGGCCTTGCCCATTTCCCTTCTCACTCCACACAAGAGAAACGAGGGCTGGTCTATTCTATGTCTTAACTCTTTTAATCAGTTCAGTTATCTCTTTTCTTCTGCTTCTCAACTCTCATAGACCCCATTTACTCTCTAGAATGGCACAGTGTTCTCTTAATGTGAACCCTGTTCTCTAGTTGTCTCTTCTGTGTTTTCTCATTCCTCAGTCATTTTGGATCTTGACGCTGTTTCTCCACCTCACCCATCTGGTCAATATGTAATCACACCTCAAGGCTCAGCTCAAATCACGGCTCCTCTAAGGATTCTCTGTCCTCTGTCCCACCTCTTAGGGGCTTCTTTTGAGGACGCACAGCACCTTGTTGGCACTCATCGCAATCCACAGTCCCCAGTGGTCTTGAGTTTGTTGGCCTTTCCACCTACACTGTGATTCTGAGAGGAGGGATGCTGTTTTTGGTTTTAAAATTCGTTACTTAGCTTAGCGGCTGGGCCACAGAGGAGTTTAAAATATTTTTATTTACAAAATTCACAAATAATAACTAGAAAGTTTCTCTCCAAAACTCCAAACACTAAAATACTAACTACTATTTTACACCACATTGAACCATTTATTTAAGGAAGAACATTATAACAACTAAAGAAATCTACCATATACCAAAAAGTAAAAAGAACCAGAGATTCAAAGTGGTCATTTATCAATGAGATGATATGAAAAGTGAAAAGCTTTTGACCAAATCTTTATACTAAAATTTTTTTCTAAACTTCATCATAGATTAAAGCATTGTAGCACAGTCTTTCAGTTTATAAATATCAGCTCATATACTTCTGTTTCAGTTAAGTCCTAGAATGCATTTTTTTTCCTTAAGGTTATACAGGTTAATACAATTGCTAAATTTCTAACACTAATAACCTAGTGGATATTAAAAAATATGAGTTTTGCAAACAGAGTGAACAAGATATTTTGCAACATGATTTAATATAGTTTATAGATGACAGTCCATTTTTATTTTATAAAGGATTTCTTGAGTCTCATCACTTAATTGCAGAAGAGAAAGTAAACACTTGTGAAGGTTTGTGACTATTATTATGATTTTCAACAATGACAAGCCCTCCCTTACAGCAAAACAATGCCAAAGAACCCTGGCAAATCCATTATTTTGTAAAACTTTTCCTATGTATTCATAGTAATGGAAGTATTATCTCTATTTTTTTAAATTAAAAAGTTTTCCTAGCTTTATTGAAATATAATTGACATACAACGTTGTAGATAAATTTAAGGTGTATAATGTGTTGACGTGATACATGTATTTATTGCAAAATGATTGCCACCAGAGCATTAGCTCACACTTCCATCCCATCACATAATTACCATTTCTTTTTTTGTGGTAAGAACATTTATTATCTCCATTTTTATTTTTTATTTTTCATTTTTTTTTTCTCCCCATTTTATTGAGATATAATTGACACACAGCACTGTATAAGATGTACAGCATAATGTTATCTCCAAAATAGCATTATTAGAAAGAAAAGAAAATCTGAATATTGGGAGGCAATGTAGTACTGTTATCAAAAGTATGAACTTTGGAGCCAAATCTGGAAGTAGATTTAAGCAGAGGACTGTCAGCTTTGAATTACTAGTACAATTAAAATTCCATATTCACTTTTGCATTATCCTGTGCATTTTTTATAGGCTTCACCTATTATTTTCACTAATAGTATCAATGAAAACATGGTAGAATAGTAACGTAACCTAAACACAACCAAATCTTTCTTTTTTAAAAATTTCATTCATACTAGTGGAAGAGAAAGGAAGGGAAGCAAAAAAGAACTAAAAACATTATAACTGATTTTTTTTATATCAGAGTGAATAATACTGACCACATGGGACAATTACCAACTTCCTTGTCCCTGTTTTACAGAACTGCTTTCTGTGCTTTATTCTAGGGCTTAAGCCTAAAGGATAGGAAAGCCATCAGGAAAAAACAAACAAAGAAACAAACAAAAAACCTAGAAACATTATAAATAAAATAGTATGAAGAGATGATTATAAAGTTTTATTTTGTGGTGTGCTATATTTCAAATACTTGATTAAAACAAGACAATGTTGGAAATACTACATGACTTACTACAATACTGGCTGAAGCTATTTTGAAAAGATTATAACATAAATAGAAACAGAGAAGTTTATACTAAACTTCCTTTTAAGGACATCCACGATTCAGAGCGCTATAAAACTGCAGATATCGAAAGGCTTTCCGTGATACTATTTAACAGTAAAAGAAAGAAGACTTCAGGCTTCTGCCCATTCTTCACTCTTCCTTTTATGTGTCCCTTCCTCACATTCTGAAAGAGCAGCTATTAGTTTAAAAAAAATAAGTCCACAAGGCAACTGCTGAGCCTCACTAGGAGTTCTGTTAACGGGTTAATTCAAGCACAGCTGTCAAATCCACACACAGGACAGCTAATCAGGGTGAAAACTATTAGTTGTGCTTTAGGAGACTACCAAACGTTTCTTCCAAAGCTATACATTCAATCATTTAATTGTTAGAGATAATTCCCTGGCAGGAAAACAGCTGTGACTCTCCGTCTATCTATGCCTGTACCCATAGGCCATTTTTTCAGACTGAACACAATATTACAAACTCTTACACCATAAGAATGAAAGTAAAATATTTCCACTTACAACAAATGCTTCTTAGGGTAACTACAAACTCCCTCTCCCTTATGTCTGTATTTTTACAATGGTTTGATTTATGAGAAAAGGAAACAGATCAGCTTTACAAATTTAATTAGGTAAACACTTATTTTTCCAAGTCTGAATGTTGCATGTTCTTAGTTAGCACGGATTTTTTAGCAACAAGGAGCGGCAAACAAAAACTTGAGCAGAGCCACAGGCAGAAAACAGGAAGCCAACTTACCCAGCCCCTCTGCCAGCATTCCACTAGCTCCTGATCTGTGTTCTTGCCTTCCAGGAGGGCTAACTGCTGAGCCCAGCTTGTCAGGAGGGCACCGAACTGTCCCAGGGCCTGCTCCAGCTGAGTCACTTGGCCTGAGAACTCCTGCTCCGAAAGGGCCATCTGGCTAACCAGGTTCTCCAAGCCAGTCTGAGTTTGGAAAACGCTGTCTTCCCACTGCTTCCAGTCTGCACGCAGGGCCTGCATCTCCGTGTCCAAGAGCTCACAGCCACTGGCAGTTGTGTTCTGTTTCACTGCAGGGGCCAGCGACTCGACTCTGCTTAGGCGACTTGCACCAATCTCTCTGGAATCCAACAGCTCCTGTAATGGAATATCACCATGGCAACCGACGAGGCTCTGAGTCACTTGGGCTGCAAGTTTCCAAATGTGTACAGAGGGGGACCCTGTCCTGCTAGGAAGTTTTAGCAAGTGTGCTACAAGGAACCGGAATCAATTCATCCCCCTTCTCCTAAGTCATAATAGCAGAGGATTATCATTGTGAGTGCCAAGGTTTGTGGCCAAATGAGTTGAGGAAGCCACAACATCCTGAAACAGACTAAAGAGGGACCCTGAAATCAGGCGTTGTTTGAATATGTGAAACTATTTTGTTAGTGATTTAAATATTTGCCTGTGGTGTATTGCTCCTGTAAATGGGTGAATCCTATTCTTCCCTAAGTTGAGGTCAAGACAAGCGAACAAGGATTGCAAAGAACTGTGCTCTGCTCATGTCTCTACCCCATTTCCATTTTCTTCCCCGAGATGGTGGCTTAAACCACACTTCCGTTCCACTAGGAATCAAGCTAACCCATCACAATAAAAGAATAAGCCCTACTCGATTCCAAATACTTCAGTACGTTAACATTTTTATAGTAACTAAAATAAATTATTCACAGACATACTTAATCAAAAGTTCAAAGTAACCTTTAGACAGCATTCATTTATTACCATTATTTTTACTTTTAAAAAACCTCACTAGAAATTTAACAGTTTAACTGTAACTTTTAGGCTTAAAGCACACAAATACTCTAAAAGATAACAGGATAAAATTAAAATATGAATTGTTGATTAGGTAAAATAGTGGCATTTCTTTCTGAGAATAGATTCTTTTACAGAATCTATGTGGATGTTTATATATTTACATATTTATTGCTAAAGCCAGGATTTTGTTAGTATTAATACAAAATTATGACTTTGCTCCTGGATTAAATAGAAGGAAAAGATGATTATTAGGAAAAAAAAACTTCCAGAAGAAAATCAATTACAAATTAACAAGTATAGGAAAAATAGGGGTATTAAGTATGAAGCATGTTTAACAAGTTATGTTAAACACAGCTATATCTTAGCTAATCTATATAATATAGTTCACATTTCATTAGACTAGCTTGAAATAAATATATCTTCTCACAAGTATATATGAGAGCCACATTTTAGTATAGATCATTTGAAAGTATTTATATAGTAGTCCAAAGTACAATCTCATGAAATCCTTATACACATTTAGCATTTATATACACATTCATCACCCTTTTCTCGGCAGTAGGATGCTAAAAATCTTTTTTGTTTAGCAGTGCATGTGGTAAGTAGTGATTTGATGAAGAAAATAACTTTTTGAAAAGAGCTAGGTATAACTATTGGATTTAAATACTTATAATTTTCCTCTGTGAGTGATTTCGAATTTCCTCTGTGAGTTCGGAGGGTATCTACTATCAAAAATCAGTTTCCCAAAATACTCTCTAAGGCATTATCCCAGTTTTCTTTGCATGACCTCGGGATATTTCAATATTTGCAATCACTAATTCCACTCATCCAGATTTTGAAGAAGGATATCATCATTTAAAAGTGTTCTGAAATGACTTTTTCATGTATTTCCGGATCTTGTATTTAAACTGTAAAAACATATTACATGCACATAACACACCCTCATACATATACACGTTTGGCTTTGAAGTTGCCTGTTCTTGGTTACTGCTGGGGGTGAGGAGGGATGACATTGAAGGACAGAGGAGGCGCTACCTAACTTTCTCCAAGGTTCCTCCTCACCCACACACCAGCCTACACTCAGGCCTGACCTGGACTTTGATAGACAACCTCTGTCAGACTGTACATTCTCCTTCCCAAACCCCAATTTCTTCCTGCCAGCTCCTTCTCCCACATTTCCTATATTTTTTGAAGTATTGTATAAAAGCATTTCAGAAAAAGAGCATTTGGCACCCCAGAAAGCAGCCTTTGTAAAAGAATTTCCTTGCTTTTCTTATATCGACATCTCAAAACACGAGTTCATCCTTGCTATCTTGTCTTCCACCCTACTCTTCACTCCCTAATCTATGTCATCCAGTTTCTCTCCTGACCTGACTGTGGAAATGGCTCTTGGTGATCGCCAAGCAGCCTAACTGCCCAGTCCAGGGGGCATTCATTAGTCCTCCTCTTTTATTTTAATTTTATTTATGTTTTATTTTTTTATTTTTTTGGTAGTGTGGCATGTGGAATCTTAGTTCCCCAACCAGGGATCGAACCCACGCCCCCTGCAGTGGAAGCATGGAGTCTTAACCACTGGACCACCAGGGAAGTCCTGTCATTAGTCCTCCTCTTAATGGCCACGTCTTGATGTTTCTGTGACAGTGACCACCTCCTCCACCAGAGGCCCTGGTGGCACCACACTGTCCTTTCCCCTCTCATTACTATTTCTCCTCTTTTCTCCCTCTCCCTTTCTAATTCTTCTCTGAGGCCCCTTAAATATTGATAATGCCTGGATTTTGGTCCTGTGTGCATCATTCTGTTTGCTTTATACGTAGGTCTTGGTTTCATTCACTCTGGTGGCTTCAACTACAAACTGTGTGCTGATCATTCCAACTTGTGTCTTCAATCCAGCTTCCTAATCTAAAATTCAGACTTGAACATTTAACTACCTCCTGGACATCACCAGCTGGCAGTTCAAATGCACCTGTTCACACTGAACACCTCTCCTCTGTAACCCGTCTCCTCTGCATGAACTTGTTTTCCTCAGCTGGAGACAGCTCTGCTGACTCTAGGTAAAGTCCTGACCATCACCTTTGACTTTTCTCACATCGTCACCCCATAGCCAATTAAATCACTCATTTACGAAATCCACTTTTCTTATCTTGTTCTATGTTGCTAAATGCTTTATGCGCATGATCTAATTTAGTCCTCAGAACTACTCTGTGAAGCAGGTACTACTGTTATTCTTATTTTACCAATAAAGAAAGAGGCTTGAGGACATCAAGTGGCTTGCCCAAAGACACAGCTAGAAAAGCAGCAGAGACAAGATGCAGCGTCAGGGTCTGATTCTAGAGCTTGAACTTGAAAAGTCTTGTGATCTATCGTTACATTTGAGGTATTATTTTATAAACATTAGTTTTTGCATCATCATTCCCTCCTACACTGCAAGTGCCTTGAGGACTGCACAACCCTGGCTGAATAAATGGATAGATGGATGGATGAATGAATGGATGGGTAAATCAAAATATTAGTGAGGAATATATGAAAGTATTCTAGGGAATCACACAGGTAATAAGAATTTAAGAAGTGGCTTTATGTGATTATCTCATTTAAAACCTATGTGGTCATTGTAAGATTTAAATAAGATAATACTCTCCAAACATTTAAAAGTAAATCCTCAAAATATAGTTATTACTGTTATCATCAACAATTATTTTTATGTTCTGATTTCCAGCTGTCACATTCCTGATCACAATTATACTACGTATTCCAGCATTTCCTCATCTGTAACTAAACAACTGAGGATTTCATCACTGCCTAGCTTTCAGATTAAATCTATTATTTCCACAGAGGGGAAATGATTGCAATTTAATACTCAAGTAACTAGAAATATACTTGTTCCAGCTCCCTCAGATATGTGAATTTCGGTTTTTTAAGTTGCCCTTATAAGCAGTAACTAGGTGATAGTTTTAATGCCCTTTAAAGTACTGTCTTCCATTATGTTGTTGTGCTATTGGCTAGGAAAGCAGAATAAAACAAGTGAATGGCATTTCCCAGTTATTATTCAAATGCGTTTAACCAACTTACTTCATAAACTTTTCTTCCACTGTGCTAGAAAATAGTATCTGGTTTTGTCAGCCCACTAGTCTGGTGCATATTTCTTAGGCTTTGATGCTATAGCAATCAGCACATTTGCATACAGAAGCATCTACAGACAATGTTCTATTTTCCTCACAAGTGTAAAGTGTTTTAAATTCCCTTTTTTCTCTTGCTTAAGGGCAAGGTAATAAATACCAACAAATGAAAAATAGGAAGAAAACATTTTAAATAAAAAATCTTATCTACAGAATCTTTATCACAGGTGTGTGATACTCAAGAATCGATGAAACAATGAAGTTATAAAAATCTGTCCATTTTCTGACCTTAATTTTAGATAATTTTTTCTGGGTGGCTGATGAATCTCCAGACATATCCGACCACCGATGAAGGTCTTCCTTTGCTGAATGCAGCCAATCAGTGAATTCCTGGACTGCATCTAAGTACATGAGATGATCTTTCACAATCTCTTCTACTTTCCTCATTTTCTCCTAGTAGACAAAGAAAAGAGTACTTTAACAATAGTAATTATTGACAATCTGAACTCAGACAAGGTAACAGGTCTCTTAATGATCTGAGAAGATTTCATTCTTATTCCTGAACTTTCTCTATGTTTAATATCTTTAAATGAAAAGATCTAATTTTAATTAGACTGAAAGACACTGAAGAAGCAACCATTCTCCTTTAGGTATTTTTTTAGTTTAGCTTAGAATAAAAATCTATGCTTAATGAATGTTGACTAACATCCCTCACTAATAATCCACTTAATTATTATTATTATAACTATTTTTGTTATTCAGGCAATTATTTGTGTTGCCTTTGTGTACAGTATTCTGCTCAGCACTTTAAATGCATTTGCTCATTTAATCCTTACAACAGTCATATGATGTAGATACTATTATTAACCCTATATTATAGGAAGGGACCTCCAGAGGTTACAGAGGTTAAGTAACATGCCCAAAGTCATACATCCAGAAGAGGGTCAAAGCCAGATTTCAAATGTAGGTCTTTTTGACTCAAAAGTTATAGCTCTTAATCACTACCAAAATAAAAATTAAGATAAACTAACACATATGTTAAAAATTGTAGTATTAATAATACAAAGATAGTTCCCAAAAAGAAAACCAAGAGAGGGGGGGAAAAAGACTTCTCCCTTATTTTCTTTAACATTCTCACAAATATACAAAAGAAAACTCATGGAAGAAAGTAATGATTCAGAGATAGAACTGAGAGAAAACCTTGATACTACATGAAGGAGGCTATTTCTTGGAGAACAGGGAAATGCAGCTTTTACTAAAATGAGAAATAAACAAAATATTTGGTACATAATTGAAATCTGGGAGGTAACTAGACTTGCTTTAATACAACAAATGTAAGTGGCAGCAAAAGAAAAAGAACTCTAAACACTGACAATTGAGTCTCAGGCAATCTTACAAAGAAAAGAAATGGGTTGATTAACATTCTAAGCGGAGAAAGATGAAAAACCAAAGAATAAAAAATAATCCCAAAATTGCAGAAAGAGAAAAATTCATGAGCATTCATTGGTGAGAAATGACACTTTATGTAATACCTGTTCACTAAAGATACACATAGTTTCAGAGCAGCCAGTTCTCCTATAATTCAACCCATAGTGTATTCTTTACCAGAACCTTGAAGTTTTTTTCTTCACTATAAAGCACTAACCTTGGAAATGGTCATTATATCATTAAACTGTGTTTTCAGTTCCTCTTGAGCCGTTTCCTTGAAAGACTCATTCTCAGTCTTCTGGTAGAGCTCCCTGGCCTTGGCAGTGAGTCGCTGCAGGACTCCGGCGTGATCTTCCGCCTCAGACACGACGGACTGAAAGTGGTCCAGAAGGGAAAACTTCTCTTTCAGACCAGGCTGCAGTTGCAAGGGATGTTCTACCTTTTGATCCACTGATTCCATCCACTGCTCCAACTGGTTTTTCCTCTCTAGATAGTCATCCCATTGGCTAATCACAGACTCTAAAGTGCTAGAATTAATGTCACATGTTATAAAAATAAGTTATCTTAACATCTCTACTAAAAACCAATCACGAGGGCATTGCAGCCATGTAAGCTGTTTTACTGAATGCTTATTATAAGTGATGAAAACACTGCTTTTAAGTGCAGGGAGAAACATTACTCCTCTGACCCACAACACAGTTTCTTCAAATGAAAATAAATCTATGTCAAACTTGAAGATGTTGTAGTCACATATGCATCTGGGGATTTGTCTTCCAAATGCTAGTTGTCTAAATGAACAGACACATACATGTGTTACATTGATAAAACATCAGCTCTGGGGCATCAGTTAAATTTTATTTAATGTACATCAATTATTTTCTTGGACTCAGTTTATCTTATTAAAGTCAGATGACTATTTAGTGACAGGAGTTAAAAATGTAAGGTATTCTTTCTGGGTAAATAATATAATTAGATTGATTTTTCACTTAAGGATATAATGCACAGTGTTTAGGGCTCCTGTGTTGAATGTGTGAAGGAATGAAGGTTCAGTGCATTAATAATATAAGAAATTTAGTCACTAAAGTCACGTAAGAGTCAAGCAAATAGCTCTCCAGATAGTCAAGTAAAAGGCTCTCCAGACTGGCATTTTTAAAACACTTCCAATATTTAGCTTTATAAACTATTCTAAACTCACTTTCAGTGACCCCTCCCACCCTCCCTTGCATATAATCCTATGATCCTGGAGTTATATCTGTGGTGAATGTACTTCCAAATTGTTCCTTTTGCTCAAATTGTTCCTTTTACATCAATAGAAACCTCATCATAATGCCCTAAAGCCCTATTCCTTCCTCAAAGAATTTTCTAGAAAGTGCAAATCAATCTCACTTCTCCAGAAGCTACCCCAAGCCCTGCCTTCTTCCACAGTCTCATAGCATTTCAGTAACACAATCTGAGTCAGTTTTTCATTTTTATTTTTGGAAGGTATCCTACCCTAGCCTCTAAGCACTTAGAGGGCAAAACCTACTTTGTTCAGTTTCATTATTTTAGCACAATAATTTGAGCCCTGCTACTGCTCAGAATGCAGTTGCCAAATGTAATTTCTTGCTGAAAGAGGGAAATCAAGGATTTGAATCTGCTTCTTGTGTTTAACATTTTATTCTAGCATCAGGAAAATATTCACCCGTAGTCCTATTCACTTTTATGAACTTGTCCTATTGCCAAGCATTGGGAAGTTTAGTTCACGCTCCAGCGGTCTGCTCTACAGAATAACAGAATCATGGGATCTGATTTTTTTCTTTGCTGACCATTATGAGTTGTGATGAAGATTCAAGTCCTGCTGACTTTGGGAGTCACCACCTACGCTCCATATTTAAAGGAAACAAAACAAAGCACAATTCCCCAAATTTTAGTTGTAACCATGGTTCATTGTTTGCACTGCAGTGAGTAACTGCAGTGTTGTTTTGTTTTGTGATGAACTTTAATCTTTTATTCATCTATTTATCAAGATCATATTGAGCACACACTTCTTCAGTGATCAAACATATAACCTTTAGAATGTGGTTCCTGGAATGGGTTTTGGTATTTTGGTATGACTTTTGAAAGTCATTTGTCCAACAAGCCAGCCAGATTATTTGTTGATACTCTGAGAAGAGGGAGGAAGATAAAGTCTTCCACTCACAGATATAACACAACAACAACAACAACTGGTGTAACATCCGTATCTTCTCTACTTTCTCCTCAGCGTCTAGTGCAGTGGGGTTGGGTGAGCTGGCTGATATTTGTGTGAGGATGTCCACGCATGGCAGGAGGTCGGCTCTCCTGGCCTCACACTAAATGCCAGGACACCCCATCGCCGGGGTGATCAAATACTCTCCCCATATCTCCATATCCCCAGTGTCAGTGATATTACTTCGGTTGAGACAAAGATTTATATGTAAGCTCAATAGTTGCCAATGACTTAATTTCCCTTAAAAAGCAAAAAGTTATTAAAGTTGTTAAAAACCACATATCCTTGCTTTGATAAATTGAAAGGAGGTACGATTCCATGAGAGGTATTATGGGAGATACAAATATTACACACACACATGCACACACACAAGGTAAGCAAGTAAACAAACAAACAAAACTGGCCTTTGCAGTTACAGAAGATACCATCTAGGCAAAGACAGACATGCACACAACTAGCTCTAATAATATGCTTGGAAACTCTCCTGCAGGATGCCCTCAGCGCTGCGCTGTCATTTTACTAAGCCACTGGGTTTGAGTCAGGCAAAGAAACACTAAAAACAGGCTCTGTACCTCTGAGCACGGACGGAGGAGCTCACGATGTCAGCCCACACATCTTTAAGCGTCTGTAGCTGAGTCTGGATCACCTTCTGACCTTCCTCGTTGCTACTTCGCAAGGCCTGTTCCCCTTTGCCAATGGCCATATTCAATTTAACTTCCCCTTCACCTTTCATCAGGAGAATATCCTATGAAGGAAGAATGAACGCTTGTCAGCAGGATTACTAAAACCTTCTGATGTTTTAAAAAACGGCTATGTTTCCCGTGAGAATCAAGGTAGGGCACACCTTACTCATCTTAATATGAAAAAACAACAACAACGTCAAACTCTGTGCCCTACTGCACTGTAACACCTTACTTAAATATTAGATGTCCGGGAGTCTGGGAGTCAGAGATGAACTCCGATTTAAGTTCTTAGAAAACTTTAGGCCACTAGCCTAGAAATGGAACTTTACTGAATTTTGCGTCGGAGCAAAAAGAAGTCATTTTGAAAATGAAGACACACCTGTCAAAAACTTAACAGTCCCATTTTCATTGCCTGGCTCATTTCTGCTTTTCAAGGTCAGCTTCGCTGACTGCAGGTTGGGTTGGTGGCCTCTTTTGTACTTCAGTCATGGCCCCTACATACAGGCTGCACGGCAAGTAACAATTTACAGGTTGGCGTCTCCCACTAACTGTGAACTCCTAGAAAGCAAGGACTAGTTTTTGTTTCTATATTCCTATCAACTTGCACAGTGCTTAGAGTAGAGTAGGTTTTCCATAATGTTTGCTAAATGTTTACTAAAAAACCTCAAAAATTATTTTAAAGCTATCTGAACAAAAATATTCCTTTACAAAAGAGAAAAATGATCCCTCCAAATCCTTTTTGCCCAGTTTCTCCATTTTGCCCGCATAATCCTCACGTGGAGGCTCACAGACCAACGAGGACCCAACTAAAATATCTGTGAATCGACTCAAAGTCTTCCGAAGGCATCGGTGTCGGGCCGGTGCGCCGCGTACCTGCACTTGTAACAGCTGCCTCTCCAAGGCGTCTTTGCTCCCCACGGTGCTCTCCGCACAGGCCAGTCTGTCTTGCATGTCTCTCACGCAGGACCACATGCTCTGCAGCGCTTCCTCCAGGGCCTCGTGCTCCTGCAAGGCCATCTGGCAGCTCCGGAGTTTCTCCTTGGTCATTCGGAGTAAGTTCTGATAGTTAGTGAGGAGCTGGGAGCACAGGCGGGCTTCTTTCCCAGCGCCGTGGCCTTCTTCACTGAGAAGCTGCCCTCTCCGGGAAAGCTTGTCAAGAGACTCTCTAAAGAAAATAAACAAACAAACAAAAATGTGATGCTGACATTCTGGAGCGCAGGGGAGTGACAAGTGATCGTTGACATTAGAGCAGTGACGTGACAAGAGCTGATCGCTGACATGCCTTTCAGTGAGGGTGCTGGGGACCCTCAGAGGGCTGGCTACCTCGTTCCCCTTGGTTTCTCTGAATGCAGTCAGTTCACATGGCGGGGTTTGATTCACTCTGTGCTATGCCCAGATGCCAGCCCACTGTATTGTTAGGGATTCACTTCAGGAAATGGCCCAGGCCTGCCTCTTCAAGCCGATCTCTAACTTTTCTCCATTTCTAGCTAATGCTCTAACCATAAACAGCTCCCTGAAATTCCCCAGACATGCCACTCTGTTGTATACACACGGAGACTATTCCTTCGTGAAAACCCTTCGGCTCTCTTCTGCTTCTTCTCTAATTGGCCCTTCAAATCTCTGCAGTTATCACATCCCCAGGAAGCATCATGATGACTCCTCTTCTGGGTGCCCTCTGCCTGTCTTGCTCTGTCAGTCTCAATCCACAAAGCTTTCACCTTCTAGAAGCCAAGGCTGTTACATTCATCTCATATCCCAGGACCCAGCACGATGTTTGGCAGAGATAAAATGCCAAAAAAAAAATGTTTCTTTCAAAAGGCCATCTTATGAATACTTATGGGTTCCTTTGTTGTATCTTGGGAACTCTTCTCATCTCAGTTTGGGGTTATGTTAATTAGGTCAAGGGAAAACATTATCATATGTGGCTGGGTAGGCTTCATCATGTTTCACGGATGTCTGAATTCCAATCAGCACATCTATCAGGAAATGCCTGGGATACCAGAAGGGAGAGTACAGATGACATAAAACAAACTGTTGTGAAGGCTAGAAAAAGAATAGGAAGCCCATCTCCTACATTGTCTCTTTTTTTTTTTTTTCCTACTATGTAAAGAGCATCCTATGGGCCTCTGTGAGATACATAAGACTTATACAACATTACATATTCTTTAAAATACATCTCTTTTACTTGTAATCTCCTTGAGACATGAAGGTGAGACATGAAGGTGGCTTAAGCAAAGATGTGAGTTAAATAATAATTCAAGATGACAGACATCACTTGTTACCATGAGGAGAATTGCTTAATGGATGATAAAAATTCAATGATTCTCAAGTTTGGTGTTCTTTTTAAAAATACAGGACATCCACCCAAGATATGCAAAGTACTGGAAAATACTATGACAAAAAAAATCCAAAGGACTGGGAGGAGCAAGTCGCAAGCAAGTGAAAGAAGTCAGATGACTCAGCTGGAGAAGCTGGGAGACCAGCAGGGCACATTAGGATCTTCCGGAGAAGCAGCCAGGTCTAAAGAAGCTGGGAGCGGGACTTCCCTGGTGGAGCAGTGGTTAAGAATCTGGCTGCCAACGCAGGGTACACAGGTTCGAGCCCTGGTCTGGGAAGATCCCACATGCCGTGGAGCAACTGAGCCCGCGTGTCACAACTACTGAGCCTGGGCTCTAGAGCCCGTGAGCCACAACTACTGAGCCCACGTGACACAACTACTGAAGCCCACACACCTAGAGCCCATGCTCCACAACAAGAGAAGCCACCGCAATGAGAAGACCGTGCACCACAAAGAAGAGTAGCCCCCGCTCGCCGCAACTAGAGAAAGCCCACGTGCAGCAACAAAAGACCCAACGCAGCCAAAAATAAATTAATTAATTAATTAAATTTAAAAAAAAAAGATAAAGCAGCTGGGAGCAAATACACCTAAGGACTCTTAGCATCTGGTCTGGAATATCAGAGAGTAATAGCTCAAGAAGAATATACAAAGTCATTTCAAATGTTTGAAAGGAGGAGAGAAGTAGGTCTGGCCATGTCATACTGTACCTAAACAAGAGTCAAGATTTAAAAAGTAAATAAAGTTCAGTGTAACTTTCAGAAAGTTATATAGTTAGAATAATGTTATTATTCTGTTAATTCAGCAAATATTTTCTATTGTTGGCACTATACTAGATAAAGATGATAAAGACCTGATGGTCTCTGGCCTTGAGATACTCACCATTGGGTTGGGGTTTATAAAATTGAAACTGAGCAGGACCTTGTGGGGCCCTCCCAGGTAAAAAAAAAGCCCTTCTGTGTCCCCTGTCTCTCTGTTCATAGGAAAGCTGTAGTCTCCCAGGCCTCCTTGAGTCACAAAAGAGCAGGCTCAAACAGTTAACGATTAGGACAGTAGAGTCACAGAATCTTTAGTTCCTTCCTGAAGATAGATAAGTGTCTGATGCACATTCCTGAGTTGTTCTGCAGATACCAAAACCTCCACCAGAGGGAAAAAGCTAACTGCATGATGACCAGGCTGTAGCCATGACATAAGCTGCTCCATCTTGAGCAGTACTGAATATGTGGCTTGCACAATTCCAGACACTGGCCTCAAGGAAATTGTAACAAACTGACCCTGGCATTGAAAATTAACTGTGCTTAAAATAATCAATATGACACTGACCAGACTACTTACTGCATGATCAGTTTCAAGATGATTCTAGAAGCTAACTGTACTGTTTTGCACATAGTCTCTGTTTGCGCACCCTTGAAGCTTTCCTTTAAAAGCTCTTGCCCTCTGATCGGCAACGGGGAGTTGGTTCTTTGGGACATGAGTTCACCTTCTCCCCAGGATTGCCAGCTTCCTCAATAAAGCCATCTTTCCTTTTACCCAACACTTGTCTCTCAGTATCAGATTCTTGAGTGATGAGAAGCCTAACCTGAGTTCAGTAACAAAATCAACAAAGTGTTTACCCCATGGTAAAGGCTCACAGAGTTGGGACCAAAACATTCCAGGGAAACTCTATAATAGTCATCAAACTAGCACACCAACAACAGCTGTCAGTATGGGTTCTGTTTGTATACTTGTTTGTATGTTTGTTTTTTTCAAGACAAGGAATACTTAGCATGTTTGACCAAAAAGAGGATTCAGAGGAAACAGAATGAGTATGATCTGAATTAGGCAAATTTTGCTCAGTTGATCATGGTTGCTGATTTGGTTGATCAAGCAGGCTGGATAACAGCCTTCTGTTGCTCAAAGTGTATCTGCTCTGTAAGACGACAGTGAGACAGTTAAAGAGTTTTGGCTCAAGCTGCCCTCCCCTAGTGGAAAGTGTTCTATCTTCCAATGCAAGAGTTCCAACGAAGCAACTGAAAATGCCAGGGGTGGAGTGTAAATTGAGGGAGCAAAGCCATGAAAGTGGTGGAGTCCAAAGCATAGGCCGGAGAACTCTGCCCGAGAAGGAGTCAGAAACATTTGCTCAGTTGGCAAGCAATAAGGAGACAAATATTGCAGTGGAGAAAATGAACCTCTAGCACAGCCAGACTACATGACCATACACCTTTTGCTTTACTAAGAATATTACGAGGATGGGTGGATTGGAAATGGTGCTGGAGGCTGATGTGTGAAGAATATATGGAAATTGGGGGTCTCATTTATTTCTGTAAATGAAGGGTATCTTTATAATCACCTTATATCCTTATAATAACCCCTGAGAGGAAAATATATTTTTTATTATTATCATTATTATCACAATGCTTAAAAGCTAATATCAAGAAATACAGGAAATGAGTGGCCTGTCCAATTTGTTGAGCAAAGAGAGATGTCACTGGGATGGAGACCAGCTCCTTACCTCCAACCCGATGCTCTCTCCAGATCACCACACTGCCATAGAAACACTGCACAATCATTTGTATGCTAGACATTCAGGGCTAGAAACATAACCACCACCAACTAACCAACTAACCAGCCAACAACCAACCCAAATACCCAACCAACCAGACAAACAAACACTTGTTAGTAGGGAAAGAATCTATTCCACTTCTGCACCCTACCTTGCAGCCAGCAGTTCTCCCAGAAACATTTCAATTTTATGGACTTCATTTTTCTTCTCAGGAATATGTTGCTTACTCTCTCCTAAGTCTTCTGTACTTAATCTTTCATCCATTTCATGGATCCAAAAATTCAGTTTTCTGTGTTGATCTTCAAAGCTAAAGAAAACAAACACACCTTAGGGAAATTTTAATATCCTCCTTATAGTAAATAAATTCCAATATCTGAGGTCACAATGTCTATGGCAATTAAGATCTCATGAATTTTCAAGTAGAGAAGAAAACTCGACAATAAGCCAATTAAATTATCACTTATTTCAGTAACAAAATGACAAATTCTGGACATTTCTCTTGAGATACAAGCAAAAAAAAAAAAAGAAGCACCTTATCTTGCTGAGTTGATTTCCTTGGTAATTACAGCTGGTAATTACCAACAAGATAACAGTCTCATGTCAGTGGGCACTCAAGTTTGTGTCTTACTACAAAGACCCTGAATTGGGGCCAGTGGATAAATGGGGCAGTAGAAGCCCTGGGAAAAGAAGGGAAAGTCATCTCTGTGTCTTTGTACCTTATGGGGATTTGAATGTGGCACAAGAGCTCTAGGGCTCTTAAGTTTTGCAAACAACGTAAATTCTCTAAGAAACCTTGACAAGAGTCAGGCACATTACTCTCCAACCAAAAAGGCATTTTGATTATACTGACATCTTTCTTTTCCTAGAAATAGAAAATTTTTTTTCTTTCTAATTTTATATTCACCCCTGTTGACGTAGCTTCCTGACTGGAATCTTGATCCAGAGAAATACAATAGGTGTTTTCTGCCGTAATTCCAACCCAGCAGAAGGAGACACAGGAAAGGACTTGGGTAATCTAAAACCTGGGTATCAAAACTCTAACATCTTGAGTTAGCCAAACAGACAAAAAAATACATGCATTGATGCCATTAACAATTATTAGTGAATATAATTCCTTTCTTTTTCTATATAGAAAATAAAGCCAAATGATGCCATCAGAATTTGAGCAATCGATTATTGTCCTAGTATGAACATGTACTTAAGGTCAAAACTTATTATAATTTAAACTCACAGTTTCAAATGTTTTTTGTTTATTCCCAATGGGTCTTTAAATCCTGAAAATATATTCTGTGTATGATGAAATCTGCACTTGTCAAAACAACCTACCTCCCAAGTTCCAAAGCACAGTCTTGAAGAGCCTGTTTGTCTTTAAGGCATTGTTTCAGAAATGCCTGAAACTCTTCATTAGCCTTTGTAATTTGTTCCTGAATGCTACTGACAATTTGTTTAGACAAATGTGCATACAGAGTTTGCCCTTCTTGAGTCACCGCATCAAGCTTGCTCTGCCCATCACTGACAGAGTCCAAAAGGTTCTGTTTCGGGAAATAAAGGTAATAGAAAATATTTGTTATTATTCAAAGACCCTGCTGCATGGGAGCATTAATTACAATTCTGACCTGAGAAAGTGGAGCAAGAGAAGAAAAACAGAGCCCAAAGGAAGAAGGCCTTTAACAAGGCTGGAGTGAGAACGATGTATACAATTGGATATAATCAAGACTCAGAATGGAGGACGGTGCCAGCCAGTCACTGGAACCACCGAGGACCAACTGCGAGCAACATCGAGCTGGAAAGGAGGATGCTCTCATCAAGGTCTGTTCTCAGTCTCTCCCCCTTCCCACCATCCCAACCTGGTCCAGGCTCCACCTCCTCACATGGTTAGTGTGACATATTTTAACTGGTTACCTGTCGCCACCCCTCCTCCTTGTCTGACCCCCTGTGAACAAAACCCTGTCTTCATATCCCTTCTTTTCTTGGTATGCACCTCTTCCTTGGAAGATCATATGCATGGGCATGGCTTCAACAGAGCAAAAGAAGCCCAGGACTGCTGTGCTAGCCCCGCCTCTCCACTGAGCTCCACGGTGGCATTTGCGATCGTCACTCAGACTTTTCTTCGTGGAATTCCACTGCATCTCAAGCCTCAAAGGGGACAACTCCACATCTGAATTCAGCAAGCCTCCTGCAAAACCGCTTCCTGTATTATAATGCTCTTCCTACCCTGACTGCTAATGAGTTATCTACATTATTGCCATCACCCATTAGGCCACAAAATCCTCACGTTCCTCATTAATTTTCTAAAATTATTTTTACAAGACTTAACACAGTGCTTGGCTCAGATTAGTCGCTTGAAAAACCTGGCCAAAACTCAATTTGAACCTAGGCTCCTGTCAATCATTCTTACCTCTGCGTCACAATGGCCTTCTCTTACCAGAATTTATACATTTTTCATTGTCTGTAACACCTATAAAATCTATAATATCTATTGCTTTTATTTGAATATATCGTAGCTCCAAATTTAGATGATAGGTTATTAAAATACACAAGCCATGTCTTTTTTCTTAAAACTCCTTCATGATAATGATGTAAAATAGATACAATTATTTATGCTTTTACTGCTATAAAAATTGAAATTAGGTTTAGTTCTGAATGAATTCCAAAGAATGATCAACAGGCTAAAAAAGAGAGGAAAGGGATCTAGAAATTCTGAAATTCTAACATTTTCTCAACTTACTTTTCATATATCAACTATCTCCTTTTCAGTCAAGAAACCTCATTCTGTTAGGGAAGAAGAAAAATTTGAAGAAAATAAGGTTTGGGGACATAGATGATTTAGGTCTGACTTGAAGGCACTTGAGTGCAGTTGAGGGAAGAAGGAAAAGCAGTGCCAGCTTGCATACCTGAAGATCATGGAGCTTTGCCTCCAGAACTTTGCTGTCCCCAGTTCTATCTGATGACTCCTTTGCCGCTGCCTTTATTCCAGAAAACCACTCTTGAAATTCCTGCATAGACTCTTTGGAAAGTAACGAAAGTAAGAAATACATCCAAAACATTGAAAGAGCTTCCAGGACGACCACAATGAATTAATTCTGGCCTTCAGCCCATTGCATCTTGCCTTACAACATATTCCAGAAAGAAAACAACAACGATAATAATATAGAATATAATACAGTATGATCTATCATCATGACTGTTCATGGTAGAATTGAGAAATTATCTCAGATATAAGACTGAAAAGAAATTCGTATTCCTGACATGTTTGATTTCCCATTGTGTTTCTTTATTTCGGTAAAGAAAGGTAATTGCCTGATTATGTCAGATTGAGCAATGCTCTAGAGGCGTTAAAGCCATTCCTATGGCAAAGGGAAGAATCATCTCCTCTGCCCACCACGCTGACTTAGAGCATCTTACATCCACACCAGAGCAGAGGCACAACTGTGTGGGAGGCCGAGTCAGGGACACATGACCAGTAATTTCCTGAATTACGTGGCTGAATTTCACAGCCTCTCCTAAGATCCAAGTTTACCGTGTCACTTCATCATAGCGGTGGGACTCATTTTCCACATAAATGAGCCCTACACACAAAATCAGATGGAGTTCAGATTCCTCAAGATGGCAGACTCCTACTCTCTTAAGGAGAAAAAGGAAGAATTCTGAGTATGGTGAGAGCCCAACCACAACAATTTGATTGCTCAAATCTCACCACACACACAAATTTAAAACGCTACTCTTGTGGAAAGTTTTCTGGCAGTTTCTAGGCAGCATTTGGTTTGGACCGTGTCTTGTAAACAAACTATTCACGCTAAGACCTGTCAGAGCTCACCATTGAAGTGTTCTTCCAGAGACTCCTGAAGGCTGGCCTGTGTCTTGGAGCAGGACTGGCTCACAGCCTCGTGTCTCTTTATCAGCCCCGTCACCGCACTGCCCAGGCTCTCCAGCTCCGCTGAATGGTACTTGCGGCACAAGCTATTGAGATTTTCTTGGGTGGAACTGATGTTGCTTTGCTGACTTTGAAGTTCTTTTTGTATTTCCTACAGAATAAAAATATGCCGTGAAGGATATTCATCACATTCAAGAGAAATATTCCATATACTCCACTCTGGAATGTTTTTTGGAAATTTATGTTGTTGAAATCCACTCAATAATGTATATATTTTTGTCGGACTTTTTTTTTTTTTTTTTTGAGTATTTGTGATAGATTTGTGTTGATTCTTTCAGAATTTTGTCCAGTTCTCCTTGGGAACAACTGCGAACACTGTTGAGAGGTAGCTAGGATTTGGGCTTAGTTTAGGATTTCAAGCAAATTGAAAAGGTCTTTGTGGATTTCAGCCCAGGATCTTGGGTTTAGTTAGTCAATTAGAAGCTATTATATTAATGGAGTCACCCTCCTATGTTCACATCTTCCACGGGCTACTTGGGCTTTGTTTCAGGATCACAGGCCACATCAAAAGCACCAGTAGTTAATTTTAAAAGTGTATGTCCTTAGTCTCAAGTACAGTAAGAAAATATGCTAAAAGAGCACAGAACACATATGTTGTTTTCTCAACCATTTTTAAAAAATATATCCCTCTCAGGATGAAAGCAGTCATGCTGACCAATAAAAGTAATTAACTGATGAAAAACTACTAGGCATTCAAGTTTGAAAATGTGTAGAAATTCAAACAGTTCTTCTATAGGCTCCCACCTTTTTATTAAAAAAATATCTTAACAAGTATAACCTATGAGTAGGTCCTATAGCAATGCATGCTTTCTGTTTTTAGAATATTTGTCTTTGGTTTCTTACCACCTGCATTCAGTTCTCCATCTGTTATTTGCTTTGCTGTCTCCTATAATCATGAATTAGTTGGTTTGGTGTTAACATGGGTAATTGCGAACAGAGGCTACATTTTTATTATAGTCACTGAAAAACAGGAGAATTAATATTAGTATTGAAGTGTAAACACTTAGTGACAGTTTATGACTTACCTTCACTTTTTTCAATCCTTCACAAGTCTCAGTTCGGGCACAGTTCATCAACGATTCTTCTAGTTTTGTCAGCCAGGTTGCAATGTCATTAATAAACTTCTCCACTTGTGCACTCTGAGAGGTGAACTCTTTCAAGGTTCCTTTTGCTTCTTCAGTAATTTCTTTGGCATGCTCCAGTTTCTGCCTTAAGTCGGCTTCTATAAACTAAACATAAAGTAAGACTGCATTAAAATCTGTGAAGACCAGAGCACTCATTCAGTAGGATTCCGTTCACATGCAGCTTAACTGTAAAAATCGCAGAAGCCTAACGATGGATGCTAATTCAACTTTTCTAAGAAGGAAAATCAGTGGGTACAAGTTGCCGAATATCTTATGTAATGGGAAAATGGAAAGAGTGAAGATTACCGTTAACACTGGACTTTTTAAAGGGGAAGCTTTGACTGAGGTTCCAGGGAATCCACGAGATCCTGTTTCAAAAGCAGAGACAGACTTACACAGAGTAACCAAGCTGAGGACCAAAAAGCTGTTCTTCATTCTCCCTGGAAATACACACTTTTCGCCCTGAAGTAGTCGCTACTTTGAACAAACACCACATGGGGATTTTATAATGAAGCAATGTCACTTTTGTCTCCTGTTTAAAATATTCGGTGAGGCTGGTTCTTCTCTCCTCCCTGGGTGATTGATTTTGGGAGGGGCCTGAACTTCTCTGGCCCCACGCATAATAATAAAAGGACTTATAATCCTGACTGACTGCAAAGCAGTTTCAATTCCTCAGTTAGAACATCTAGTCCCATTTAATAAACAAAACTTTGAACTGAAAGTTAAGATATTTTTTCCTATCCTCAGCTCAGACCAGGTGCAAACAGGAAGCCTCCAGTGGAGAAAGGGGCCAAGTGCCTTTTTTTGTCTTTCTTCACATTCTTTCTACTCCCTGACTTTCTACAGCCTCTGACCCCTGCAGCTTGGACAGGCAGGAGGTGGGTGACCACTCCTGGGAGCTGGCATCTCTGCTCTCCGGGCCGGGTGACAGTTTACACTCACTTCTCTCACAGGCCTCGTGTGTGGGGTTTTCTGAGACTTCCCTCACTGCTGCCGCCTCCCGCTGACGTCCCCTAGATGCAGGCAATACAGTCCCGTCTGGCTCTTCACTTTCTCCTGGTGCAGCCTGTGGGCATCTCTTTAACTCCTAGCTGCCGAGGCCTGTTCATCCCCCTAGAAAGCCTTCTTAGGTACCTTGAGATGCACACAAGTAATGCTCTCCTCCTCCTTTCCTTTCATAATTCATTTCTGGGCCAGAGGTCACACGCTGGCATTTCATCCCAGATGACTCTGGGATGCAGGCCACTCAAAACAATCATTTCTCCTTTGGCAGATACATCAGCAGTCAGCCAGCCTGTCTCTCACCCTTAAGGTCTTACGTGGTGGGAGTTACATACTAGACTCGTGTGTCTGCCAACTGCAGGGGGCATATGCCATGCTCTCTAGACGGTACCGTCAAAATCCTTCTCATTTTGAGGTAAGATGCAGGCGCCCCCATACTTCCTCCCTGAGTATAGGTAGGGGTGTGTGTGTAAGAGAGAAACCGGAGGACAACAGCAGCTCTCTCTCAAAACCCTGCCTCCATCTTCACTCTGGCAAAGTCCAGCTGTTACCCGCTTATGCCCTTGACATGCACAAGCTCTCCTTTTCAGTTCTGTGGATGACCAGCATCCCTTTTGCCTATTCTTGCTTCAGGTGAAACTTCTAACCTTCTGGTACAAGTATATCATCCACCAGTGATACTAACTGATAGATACACAGCCTTGGGTCAGAGCAAAAGTATAGGTGATCCAACAAGATTGACTTGTTAGCAAGAAACAGTAGATAAAGAAGAAATAGGAAGACAGAAAATGAGGGCAGCAACAAACAGAGAGCTTAAAGTTATGAGTCAGAACCCCTGGCCCCAAGCCCCGTGCTGGCTGCTCCCAGGCTCCCTCACTGAAGCCGCCCAGTTTGCCTGGTCAGACCTGGTCTGCCTGGCCTGTCTCCTGGTACCTGTGGATGTGCGCCATCTAAAGGGCCTTGAAGGGAGATCTGTGATCGTGGTCCCTCCAAACGCCATTACTCAGTAGATGGATTAGAAAAATGTCAATAAGAATATCAATATTCATAAATGTGGTTTCTGTTTCTGTCTAGGCTTAAGATGGTCCATGAGGCAAGTTGGATGCTGCTACCACTTCCAAAATTTAGTAAGGAAAAAAGGAACTAATCTTATTATAATATTTGAGTTGGAAATATGCTATTAATACTAGCACAAGGAATTCTAAAAATGTTAATATTTTAACCCCCATATCTGATAACGTCTATGTGCTTGCTTGGAATTACTACAATGATAACAATAAGAATATACACGCACATATACATATACATGTAAATAAATACATAAAGTGTGTATATATATATATATATATATATATATATGGACATATATATACACTTTTTTGAGAGTGTATAGTATATAGAGTTATTACAAACTTGATTGAGTGCTTACCTGAAGTTCTGGTGGTGTTTCTGGATTTTTAGTTAATTCTTTAAGATCATTAACTTTGGAATGAAGTTCTTCTAATCTCAATGCTCTCTTTTTAACTTCAGACTGCAAAATAAAAGACAAAGGGGAAAAACATAACTAATCAAAACACTGACATGTTATACTTGGCATTTAATAATTTCAAGCATTAAGTCTGTCAAAAAGCCCCAACTTTAACCCAGGGTAAAACAAAACAAAACAAAACGAAAAACAAAAAACTAAAACCAAAACTCTGCTTCATTTTCTGAGGACTCTCATTATTTGCGAACGTGGAAAAATGTCACCATTAACTTTCACTGGGAATGTGGGGGAGTATGCAGAACTTTCTTTCTTCCTGCCCTCTTTTATTGGAAAAAAATGCTCCCGGAAAAAATTAAACATTAACCGAAAGTCTTGAGTCAGCGGGGATTTTCAACAGACTAACTGTCGTTTATTTATTAGCATTAATATCATAGGCTACTATGGCAGCGTTAAAGTCTTGAGAAAGCATTTCAAAACAAATACACATCAGGAGTGACTCTTAATTACTGTAGACTATATGTAATATAGAAGAAATACTTCAAATAGAAATTTAAAGGGTGGTTAAATAGAAATCAGGTTCATTAGGAAATTGACATCTAATATTTTGACTTTTGTCTTCTTTTTTTTTTTTGGCACCAACACTAACACAAGAAGAAGAAAGAATAATCAAAGAATAATTATGGAACAAATTAGGTGCTTGGAAACTTCATTAGTTATCTGGGCCCATGAAGGAACATTTTTTTTTTAACATCTTTATTGGAATACAATTGCTTTACAATGGTGTGTTAGTTGCTGCTGTATAACAAAGTGAATCCGCTACACATATACACATACCCCCATATCCCCTCCCTCTTGCGTCTCCCTCCCCCCGTCCCTATCCCACTCCTCCAGGTGGTCACAAAGCACCGAGCTGATCTCCCTGTGCTCTGTGGCTGCTCCACGAAGGAACACTTTAATAAAGTACCCCTCTCAACTTAAATGTGGTATTTTGGTGCTTTGTAGACACTAACAAACCTCCTGATGCCTTCAATCTAGAAAGTGATTTACTTGCCCAGTAAGAATTAATGAATTGCCTGCCAGGCCCACTGGCCTTCCCCAGAAGCAGCCTGGGCAATTAAGGAATCACCCCTATGCAGCTAAGCTTCATTTCCTGCACCGCAGCAGCCAAGACACTGCTGGGCACCAGGCTGAATCCAGCTCTCTGATTTTAGCAGCTGGTGCATCACAGAGCGTAGCATAAAAAACCCATCTCTGTGAGTGACTGAACCTGGACATAATGAACGTGGCTGAGGCCCACTGGCTCCCTGGATCCCAGAGGTCAGTAGTAGGCGTATCGTCCAGGCTGGCTGAACAGCTGGCCCTGATCTGTAGCATTTACCACCGTTTTGAGCTACAGCATGATGTCACAGAACATGGAGCTGGAAGCACCATACAGGTGTACACGTTCTATAGTATTTCCATCATATGGATATAATAAGTGTCAATAACTCAAGAGCCAGATAACAGTAATTGTCAAATAATAATTAGGAAGTGATAAGTTTGGGGAATTCATTACTTTCATTTTTTTTTTTTTTTAATTTTAATTTTTATTTATTTATTTATTTCTGGCTGCGTTAGGTCTTCGCCTCCGCGCGAGGGCCCGCTCCAGTTGCGGCAAGCGGGAGCCACTCCTCATCGCGGTGCGTGGGCCTCTCACCGCCGCGGCCTCTCTTGTTGCGGAGCACAGGCTCCAGACGCACAGGCTCAGCAATTGTGGCTCACGGGCCCAGCCGCTCCGCGGCATGTGGGATCCTCCCAGACCAGGGCTCGAACCCGTGTCCCCTGCATCGGCAGGCAGACTCTCAACCACTGCGCCACCAGGGAAGCCCCCATTACTTTCATTTTTAATACAACTTAATGGTACAGTTATTTACAATTTAATTTTTAATAATGGTCGTGTTTATCACTGGCTCACAAAATTCCTGAAAACATAGTGACTTTTGTGAGCTGGTACAAGCTGTGCTCCAGTATACACCACTGTTTGAGCTGCTATGTTAATTTAACATCAAAGGTAACAACTAAAGAGACTGTGGGATCCCTCTCCTGACTGTACTTTTGGTCTGGATAATTCCCTCTACTTCTGTTTGCTCTTAGAAATAGGAACAATCTATAGAATGTTCTTTGGGTAAATACAGCCGATAACTTAGGCAATACAGATGATGCAACCACATTTTATTCAGACTGCAGTCATTCTTTCATGTGTCTGTCACGTTCCATATGTGTGCCAGGCCCAGCATTGGGCCCTGGAGCACAGAATGTGAACAGTCTTTTCCCTCACCAAGGGCACAGTCAGTCCCATGCTTTGTGAAACAGGTTACCCCTGCTCACTCTATTTCCCCTTACCCTACCTCATTTTTCATCATAGCTCAATTACTGCTTGACATTTTACATATGATACATATTGTAATATAAATAAAGTAAATACCAAAAGAGTAGTGACTTTGTCGGTTTTACTATTAAATTCTCAGTGCCCAAAACAGCACCTGCCACATTTTAGGTGCTCATTGGGAATTTGATGAGCAGATGAATAAATAAATGCAAGAAATGGGAGTTTAAAAGAGGAATTTAAAATAAATTGGCCACTAGAACTTTAAAAGCCCACTTTCCGTGGAAATCTGTGACCCTCCAATCTCCAGTTTTCTTCCACTTCTGCAAAGGCAGTGGAAGAATCCAGCACCTAACTTAAGTGTTCAGGACCCGTGATAAGTACTTAGTAAACATTTTGTTTGAATGAAGAAAAAATAGATACTAAATATCATTAGATTACAAACATTTTCAATTTGGTTTTCTGAGAGGAAGGTGCCATAATCTCAGATGAATGGGACAAATTGTAGATTTTATGAATCTTTACTTTTCTACTCATACTTTAAGAGCCCCAACTAAGAAATGATAAAAATGCAAAAAAGAAAACATCCCTCTTATCCATAGCCTAATCAACTTTCAAGTAAACAGCAAAAGACAGTAAAGAGTTTTATTACACTTATTATGTGTTTTGAAAGGAAGAATGAACTTTACTTTTTTTTTTTCCAGTGGTTTGTTTTCTGTCTTTCTTTTTTTTAAATTGAAGTATATTTGATTTACAACATTGTGTTAGTTTCAAGTGTACAGCAAAGTGATTCAGTTATACACAAATACATGTCTATTTTTTCCAGATTCTTTTCCCTTATAGGTTATTACAAAATATTGAGTATAGTATGTGTCTTGAAAGGAAGAATGAGCTTTAAAAAAAAAGACACAATTTTTTATACTCTGGTCAATGATGTACCACAAGCTCACATATGAAGGTAAAGTCATTTTACCTCAAATTCTTTCAGGAATTCTTCTGCTTTGAGGCTGTTATTCAGGTTGCTGATGCTTTTAGTCAGCTGTGGAACAGAATTGTTTGCCCATCCATCGATCTCATCTTTACTTGTAAGTACATCATCCCAAATGGACAGGCCTACTCTCAGCCTGTCCATGTTTTCCTCAATTTTCTCTGATATCTGGGATAGAAAAGAGAGGCCATATCATTAAATCTGAGGCTTTCAGATGCTCTTTGCCCATCGAAGTATTAAATATGTCAATGCTTCCTTCATATTCTGACTGAAAAACAAAGTTTTACAAAAATTATTATAATCTAATTAGTGCTCCTGGCTCAAGTAAATGCTAACCATTACATAAAGTATTTCTGTCATTAGGAGAGTTGATTGAATTTTGATTTTCATCTGTAAATTGGAAAACAATAACAGGTCTATTGCAGTCTACTATAATATAACTCACTCTAAGGTTTAATTTTACAGGATAGGAGTCTAGCTAGGCCAGTACTGTATTTATTTTTGAAAATGACACAATAAGCCCTTTTATTTGTAATGCTGAGATATAAAAATATGCATAATTAGACTTGGACATATTTATAAAATAAGTAAATGCACAGGAGAACAACCTACTCTGCATGGTTAAAGTATTATAAGTATTACTGTTTAACAATCTTCCCATAATAAGAATACCATTTTAAAAGTGGAGGCAGATAAGGTTTTCTGAAGTCCCCGAATTATTTGATTATAATATGCAAACATCAATATCTAACTTCAGTAATTTAGCTTAAGTAAGGGAATCCACTGTAGGTTAAACTTCTGAACCTAAATATTGATAACAGGGGAGCGACAGAGTCACAGGAATTATGAGCTGGAAAACAATGTAAAATATGTATGGATTGAGAGGTAGAGTTCCAGAGAGATCGAGTGACTTGTTGTATGGGCACATAGCTAGCAAATGACAGAGCAAGAACTAAAAGCCAAGGATGTAAACTACAAGTCCAGTGCTTTTCAATGCACAATTATAGTCTTATTACTTTAAATTATTATCCATTATTGTTTAATATTCTGGAAGATGTATAAATTATTCTTCTATTTTAACCATGATCCCAAGGTTTGGAAAAGAAAAACATTTAGAGTTATAAATATGTTATGATTGAAACTATCAAATGAAATTCTAGAAAATCTGCCAATTTAACAAAATAAAGCAAATAATGTTTAACTATTTCTAAATTGTATGTGAACACTATTTTTTTTAGAGTATCATTTTGAATTTAGCATTAAAAGTTAAAAAAGGAAGTCACATTCCTGAATAATCCTTGCCCAAAAATGTGACTGAGAAATGTGAATATATAAACTATTCATAGAATCCCAGGTGATGAGCTTACATCCAGCCATTTGTCCACAGTGCTTTCCATGTCTGTTTTCACCAAGATGAAATCACCACTGTGAATTTTCTTCAGCTCAGACAACAACTGTTTTCCTTTACTGGTAAAATCATCCAATTCTTTCTGTTTATTACACATTTCATTCTTGGCAGTTGCATGCTATGGACATAAATGTTTCCTTAATTAATAAAACAACCAGAGATATGTCAAGAATTTATAACCATTTGCCTCTAAGAAATTTAATTCATGGTTGACCTTATGCAGAAACCACTGGTAATAATGATCTATACAGATATATATAATTTTCTCGAATTGCTAGAATCCCAGGATATAAGTATTCCTAAAAAAAAAGGTTGAGCTTGTCAGCATGAATTAGCTATATCTAAATATACTGACAAGAGTTTTATAGAGAATGCATTATGAGTAAAAACAAATCTACTAACAAAGTCTAATAAAATAAACACATCTTGAATTATTACCTTTGATAAAGCCCACTTAAGGTCCTCCTGATCTTTTACAGTAGTTCTGGTTACAATCACATTGCTGGCATTTTCTAGGACTTTAGTAACAGCTGACTTCAAATTCTGATACTCTCTCATTAAGTCAATAAGTCCACAGCATAGACCCTGGCTGTAATGATTAAGAAAATACATCATTTATTGTCACATATCAGGATAGGGAAGAGTTCCCCCACGATTGGACCTGATATATAACTACATAAGGGTACTCTGATAAATGCTGGAATCAAGGGAAAACCTATTTCCACCTACTGATGTCAAAAGCATTCTGGCCAATCTGACTTAACCCTAATGTCCAAAATGTTCTCCATGAATGAAGAATCCACCTAGTCATTAAAACAAAATCTGTTAAATTTTTTTAAAAAATTATCTGTGATTTAATTACTTCATAGTATGTGAGTTGAGGGGAAGGAAACCCACTCCTCCCAAAAAAACCCAAAAAACAAAACAAACAAAAAATACTGCTCAATAATTAAAGTACAGGGACTTCCCTGGTGATACAGTGGTTAAGAATCCACCTGCCAATGCAGGGGACACAGGTTTGAGCCCTGGTCTGGGAAGATCCCACATGCCGCAGAACAACTAAGCCCGCAAGCCACAACTACTGAGCCCATGTGCCACGACTACTGAAGCCCACGTGCCACAACTACTGAAGCCCACGCGCCTAGAGCCTGTGGTCCGCAATAGGAGAAGCCACTGCAATGAGAAGCCCGCGCACCAGAGCGAAGAATAGCCCCTGCTCACCGCAACTAGAGAAAGCCCACGCACAGCAACAAAGACCCAACACAGCCAAAAATAAATAAATTTATTTTTTTAAAAAAATTAAAGTACATATGAGATTTTCTTTTCCATTTCAAGAACACAAATTTTCATTAAATATGAATCCCCCAAGAATCGTCAAAATATAAGATAGTTTTTGTTCATAAGAGTAAAATGCCTTTTAGCAAACAATTCTTCATCCAGAAATTTTTCAAAAGAAAGAGGTGTGCACTAAGATTTGGGTAAAATTATATCCTTCACACCATTATTTGTAATAGGAGAAAACTTAGAAATAACCCAAATGTTAAAAATAGGCCAATAAGTGAATAAATTGTGATACATTCTTATGATTGAATACTGTGCAACCTATAACAAATCACAAATTAGGAGAATATTTAATAACATGGAATAAAGTTTTTGCAATATGGTTAAATTTTTAAAAGCCTATATTAGTAGTCAACAGTATATAATAAAAAGCTTACGTATACATAAAAAATTAAATATGAATGTTACAGATGCTTTATTTGTAGTCCCCCAAACTGGAAAGATCCCAAATATCCATCAGTTGGTGAAAGGATCAACTGTGGTACACCTAGTAAATGGAATGTCATTCAGCTATAGAACTAGATTGGACTCTGTGGATACATATCACAATGTGCATTGAGCTAAGTAAAAGAGGTATTTAACCAAGTGTAGTAAAAACTTATGTATACACCAAAAAATGAACATGAGTGTTTAGATATGCTTTATTTACAATTGTCCAGACTGGAAAGAATCCATTTATGTGTGATTCTGAAAAAGATGATACTACAGAGACAGAAAAATGATCAGTGGTTGCCAGGGATCGGGAGTGAGGGGAGGGATTGATGACAATGAGACGTAAGGGAATTTTTTCAGGTGGTAGAACTGTTACTGTGAAATTTGATAGTTGTGATATTTACACAACTGCATGAGTTTGTTAAACTTCTACAGTTTAAGGGTATACACTTAAAAGGGTGAATTTTACTGTATGTAAAACATACCTCAATTACAAACAAATACAACAAAATGAAAAAGAAAATCAGGGGTTAAGACTCTCCTGGTGGCACTTTGTAACTGTTGACAACTCTGGATTTTAAGCATCAAATTTTGTATGTAATTGTTATCTCAAGACAAGTTCCTCAACAAAGTTCTGTAGGACTAAATTTTTAACATTACTAAATAGACACAGAATACCTAAGTTGGCAAAAGATATTAAACGCTTGATCACACCAACGCAAATCAACAGGCAATGGCCCAATGTCATAAATTAAGTAGAAAGTTAAAAACAAAAACTGAGAAGTTTTTTACTTACTTTTCATGAATTAGTTTTTTGGTGTCATCCCAGGTAACCTCTAAGCGGTTTATCTCCCTGTCGACTTCAGGTGCAAAGACTACATCTTTCTGAGCAATTTGCTTAGCTTTGTCTTTCAACCAACATAGTTCATGCTCATGAGAATTCAACTCATCTTCTAACTGATTGAAAACTCTCAACCTGCAAATTAAAATGTTATTTTATCATTAATTTACTAAAGGTAGTGAACTAGTATTTCCTTTCCATAAAGCATGCATATTGGTAGCTAGAAAAGTTTTTAACACAGCAATTCATGTATATCAATGGATAAAGATGTTTTTAAAGTTAACTTTGCATAATTCAGACTGTACCTTAGAAAACATTTTAAGTCATTCTTACTATTCACCTTCAAACTGCTATTAAGTTTGTATTCTCTTTCTATTTTGCTTTGGTGGTATAAGAATTTTGACTAGGGCCGACATTGGAGGTAAAGTAGGTGAGTACTTATTGCAAGGTCATTGGTAAGAAATTCTTCTGGGGACTTCCCTGGTGGCGCAGTGGTTAAGAATCTGCCTGCCAATGCAGGGGACACGGGTTCAAGCCCTGGTCTGGGAAGATCCCACATGCCACGGAGCAACTAAGCCCATGCGCCGCAACTACTGAGCCTGTGCTCTAGAGCCCACGAGCCACAACTACTGAAGCCCGCATGCCTAGAGCCCGTGCTCCGCGACAAGAAAAGCCATCGCAATGAGAAGCCGGCACACCGCAACGAAGAGTAGCCCCCGCTCTCCGAAACCAGAGAAAGCCCGCGCGCAGCAACGAAGACCCAACACAGCCAAAAATAAAAAGAAATTAAAAAGAAATTAAAAAAAAAGAAAGAAATTCTTCTGTGCCATGAAGTTCGACTCACATTAATAGTAATATTTAAAAATAAAACTTTACCTACTTTTTGAAAAGATTACCACTAGAAAATGATCATGGGTTTTTTTGGTCCTTAATATATTAATATTTGAGTATTTGTAAAAAAAGTGGTCACAGAGAGGCAGCCACTGACTCTTTTAGTTCTTGCATTTTGGTATAGTGCTGACTATACGCATTATCCCATTTAATTCCCAAAGCAAAGCGGCCAGGAGCAGGCATTATCAAAATATCTCCATTTTATAAGAAGAGAGGTGATTTGCTCAAGGTCACCCAGTAACACATGAGTATGGTATGACTGGGATTTAATGATCAATCGATTCCAGGCAACATTTTCCGTAGCCTCTGTACAACCTTGGTGAGTTCAGCGTTGTGGGTACTGACGTGGCTCTCGAGCCCAGCCCAGGCCTCCTCCAGCAATTTTAGGATCTCCCGGTCTGCTGGAACTGAGCCTCCGAGGAAGGGCCACGCAGCACCAATCCTACCGCTTATTTCCTGGGTGAGTCATTTGCTCCTTTGCCACACTTAGCTCCTCCTTCTACCCTTACTCTGGAGGCCATTTTTCCTTCCCAAATTTTATTCCCTTTTGTAAATTTATTGCTAAACTAGTCAGATAGCTTATTGCCCATGAGGCATATAACCTCAGGAGTCATTATCACCTAACCAAAGCCTTAGCTTGATGTTTGATTCTGGTTAAAAGGAAGCAAATGGCAATGACTGTGGCAGGGTCAATATAATCTTTATCAATTACAGGTGCCTTAGCGTGAACGCATTTCTGCTGTTTCTTTGCCCCCTGAAAAATGGAAGAGAAAGCGATGCTGAGAAGATGAGTGGGGAGAAGTTCTACTGAGAAGGGAAAAGAAGGTTGAAAGGACCGCTATAGTAAAAAATCACTTCTCAAATTTACTGCAGAAAAATACCTTTGACCCACTAGCTTCTCTGTTAATTGCACCTGACAAAACCCCGACTTTGCTTAAACCCACTTCTCTGCATTCTCCACACCTCTAAGCAAACAGGTAAAAGTAGTGGGGGAGAGCCACTTTGCCAGGCTGTTTGATTCCCCTTCAAGTGAATGAATACAAATCTCAAATGGCAGCTCATCACTTACCAAGCACCAGAGGCTTCATTCCCATTTCTCCCTACGTTTTCTCCCCACAACTTCCCGTCACTCACTCTCAACTAAAGACCTCACTCCAGTCCTTTCTGAGAGGCTAGAAGCCCCCGGGAAAAATTACTTCATATTTTCCACCAGAGATACAAATCTACTTCACTTTCTTTCTCCTCTGCCTTTCATTCTTGTTACAGAAGATGAGTCCCTTCTGCTATCAGTTAAAAACTGCTTAAAAATAGATGACATGATCAATATACGCTATTGTAAATAGAGTGGCTTATACATAGCTCTTAGGAAAGTCCTTAAGGAAAACAAGGAAATTTTAATACTTCTTAAGTGTTAAAATAGTCATGAATTTTATCCTCAAAATATTTTTTTTTGGCCACAAGGCATGCGGGATCTCAGTTCCCCGACCAGGGATCGAACCCGTGCCCCTGCAGTGGAAGCACAGAGTCTTAACCACTGGACCGCCAGGGAAGTCCCCTCAAAATATTTTTAAAATAAGTGGCTAAATCTGGTACTATTATAGTTTTGCACAAGAGTTCATTCCAGACCAAATAAAAAGTACACGAGACCACCGGCTTCCACGCAGTTTCCATTCACCTCTGTTGAAGCGCTTGGCGGGTTAGCTCTTTCAGCCGCTCTCTGTCAGTCCTTTCCTCGATGTCCTCGATGCTCCTCAGCAGCTCCTCTTTCTGCTCTTGGAAGGCTTTCTTCAATACCGCCAGGGCGTCTGCCTCGCTCTGCTTGGTTCCCAGAAGGTTCTGGATCCTCTCTAATTCAAAGCAGAGATGATCAGCTGTCGTTCTGCAGGAAGTCCTCTGCTCAGAACTTCCACTTTTGAGATGGTATTGGGCTTTGGTAAGAAGGCCATCAAGACTGATGGCAGTAGATTCTAACGTTTTCACATCTCGGATAGCATCCTTGAGGTCCCTTTCTAATAAGTCAGACTGTTTCTTATTCATGCTGTGGGTTGCTTCCACTGTTTGCCTCAGCCGGTGGAGAACCTCTGACAGAGAGGCATGGCCCTGCAGGAATTCGGCCAAGTGGGACAGGGCAAGCTGCCGCCTCTCCACGACCTGGCTGGCCTCCTCAAACAGCTGGTAGCAGTCCTCCGCTTTGCCCTGGAGGAGGTGAAGGTCCTCAGCGCGGCCCAGAGCACCCAGCTTCGCTAGGCGACCCTGCAGACTCTGCAATTCTCCCTTTTTGCTCTCTACTTCTGCCGCATGGTCCTGGAAGAGGACAGAGTTAGTTATTGATTCCCCAGATACACTGTTTTACCGACACAGATATCGTCAGGATTTGTGATGTCAAGATACATTTTAAATGCAGTGGATGGCATAAAGGTCAACTATGGCGAATCTTGTAGAAACATTTTAAAAATTTCTTTTGTTTTGCTTTGTTTATCTACATATTTCACATAAAGCATAACTCTCATTTGGAACTAATTCATTCCATGGAAAATAATTTCTTTGTGGATAGAAATAGTTAAAAGAAATTACAGATATATATAATTATATACATATGTGTGTGTATACATACATCATACATATACATATATATCTTTTAAAATCTTCCAAATATTCAATTTCTTTTAACTATACATATGCCTACAATATAACTAAAATATATAGAGAATTAGTTCTATTTTAGAATTAATTTTAATTTAGAATTATTAATATATGGAATTAGCTCTATTATATATAATGCATGTTATATATTTACATTGTAAATATTATAATAATTTATTTATATACAAATTATAATATTTATATATTAGAGCTAAGCTCTATTATATATAATACATATATTTATATTTTACCTATTATAATAATTTATTTATATACAAATTACAATATTTATGTATATATTAGAGCTAATTTTAACAGTTTGTAGGGAAGGAGTGTATGGGACAGATGAACATTAACACCTGTTCAGAGGTAGTGAATAAGGCAGGTAGAAACCTGCACAAGTTTTAGCTGCCTTCTTTTTAAACAGATGTAGATTAACCAGGGTGAGCCTATTGTATAGGAAATTTGGCTAGCTCTCAGTAAATCTGGCTTAAAATCTAGCAGAGATTTACCAACGATCTCAGCATGGTTCCCATTAAACACAAATCATCATCTGTCTTGATCTTGACCACAGTGGCCTGAATATTCTCTTCAGCTTGACTACTAAACTTTTGAGGGCTTCTTTGAGCATTTATGGTAGAAAACTTACAAATCCACTGTCTGCCCCTTTGCCATGTAAATTTTTTTAAAACCTCTGGCCAGCTTTACAACTCAGAATATCTTTCTCAAGGACAGGGGAGCCATGCCTTTGAAATGTAGGTCATCAAGTAAGACAGCATCCCTGACTCACTACAGGAATATATGACAAAGTACTTTTCCTTTGGGTAAAGCTAATTAGCAAACCCAGCACAGAGTCAGCACTCAATAAATATTAAGTGTTTTATTATTAAATATTGTTATAAGCTTCCTATGTAGCTTATCTCCGACTATCCCAATACTTGATGGTCAGTATCTGATTTTTTAAATGTTTTATTTTTTGATGCCTGGATAGATATTATGTATAAATTATAAATAAGGAAAATAAATCATAAATTTTAAATAACTTTCAGGCTAAAGAGTAATTCAGAAAAACTCTATCATTAAAGCACTGGAATTCAGTAGTAGTTTTCAGCATTGGAACAAAGCGAACGAAGCTAAAAAAAGGAACATTCTTATCACTTCACCCTACAAATCATTTGCTCCACTTTGAAGGAACAGTGTCTTAAGGTGGTTGCCTGTTTTATCTGAAGTAGCTTTATCTGTTTAATTTGTCTGTATAACACATTGCCTGGACCCATGTGCTCAATTATTTAAACATTTGCATATTAATAAGAAGTTAAATTGCTGTCAAGTGTTTTTTTTTAATGTTGCATCCCTTTATAATTCAAGAGCTCTCTCTTATAAATAAATTCTTCAATCTTAAAAGAATGCACTTTACCTTGTGTCGAGTACGAGCTGCTTGATGGTCCATTATGCTTATCTCAGAAGTCATCTGTAATTCACTGAGGAACAGCTTAATCCAGACAGAAAAGGAAAGCAGCAGTTCATCAAATTGCTGGTGTTCAGCGACCACAGACTGAAGAAAGTTAATCCTAGGTACAGAAAGGTGTTGAAGTTAAAATGCCCCACAGCTGGACAGAAAGAATGATGATACGTTTTTTGGAATAAGCTTAACCAAGGGCAAAAGCAGTGTTGTCATACACGGACAGACCGGAACTCTTGATGTTTTCTACTTCTCAAACCCCGTTTCTCTCACACTTTTCCTGTCTCGGTTAATGTGACCGCCATCCACCCAGATGGTCCTACGGGTCACCCTTCATCCCTCCATTTCTTTACCACCACATCTGATCTACGCTGATCCTGTTAGCACCCCCATCACGGCACGTTCTCTGCTCTCCTCTCCGCTTCTACGCTCTGGTCTAACTCTCTTCATCTGTCGCCTTGCCTCCAACTGCTGCCACACTGGCCTCCTTCCTGCCACCGTGGCCTCCCTTCAATCCACGTTGTAGGTAAAAGCCAGAAATGACCTTAATGTAATCAGAACATTCTCTGCCAAGCTTAGACACAGGGGCAATTTCCTGTTGCACATAGGAAGGCAAAACTCCAAAACTCCTTACTGTGGTCTACGAAGGATCCCACGTAATCAACTCCTCTGCCCTCATCTGATACAGAGAGGCCTCACACTGCCACTCATCTCTGTTTCCCCAGTATCCCAGCTCACGACTGTCTTAGAGACTTTTGGCTCCCTCTACCTGTATCCTTTGCCCCCAAAGTACCATGAATCTGCTTCCTACACAGCATCCGGATCTTAATAGATGTCACGTCCCCTGAGATGTGGCTTGGCCACCCAATCTACGGTCCCTGACATATAACCCTATTTTATTGTTTTCATATTACTGAACATCCCCGGAAACAGTCTTGTTCGTTCATTTGATTAATGATACATTTATCCTCTCCCTCACTGCATAAGAGACTGGACTTTACTTGCTTTGCTTACTGCTATATCCTTAGTGCCAAAAATGGTGCCTGGGATATGGTCAGGGATCAATCACTGCTTGTGTAATAAATTAGATGGATAAACAATAGGTGATCTGAGGTCAGAATCCAAAGCTGGCATTAAGAATAATACCTTAATCAAATATTAATATTTGTTACAATGGCTCATATCCAAAGTTCAACTTTTTAAATAGACTTTCATGTTTTAATCCTTACAAAACCTTCTACACATTATCTTTACAAGCATATATTACATTTTGAATGCTTTTATACATTTGTATCATTTAAAAACCCTTTCCTTTCCCTCTGGGAGACAGGCAGAAGGCAGATCCTCCTCTATTTTACAAAAAATTACTCATCTTTCAAGAGTTTGGCACCAAAGCCTTTTGTCAGCCTTTCATGAACCCATTCAAATGTCCTTTCTTTTTGTTCCCATAATATCCTGTGCTCACCTCTCATTGGATTTCTTGTTATTCCCATGCTGATCTCTAAAATACTTGAGGTCAGGTTTTATTTATTTTTACAGTTTCAATTTCTGATATGGTGCCTTGTACTCAACAGGTACCCAATAAACATTTGCTAATTGAATAAATGAACGAATAGACAACGGAACAAATACAGATTCCACAGAGGTAAACAGCAGAACTCTGTTTACTGTTGCTAACCCCAGCACTCAGAAGAGTGCACTACTCATTGTAAAAACTCAGTAAGTATTTGCTGAATAAATAAATTAAAAATTGACTAGAAAGGTTAAATGCCTTATTCAAGATTACATGGGTAATCAATACCAATTTAAGTCAAAATTTTGTCTTCTGGCATCTTAGAAAGGTATAAATGTCAATTGTTAATCATCTAGTCAATTAACATTTAATCCATTTTTGTCTCCTTTTAATATAATAATAATTTCCCTGCTCTCTACTAAGATCTATATAGGAATGAAATGGAAAAAAAAATACATATCCTCTGTTGAGAAATATCATGTGAGGCAAAATTTTAATTACCTTTTTTCTCCTGTACATAAACAGCTTGGACAGTAATAATACAATCCCGAGTAATCCTATGCTCTTCAATATTGTTCAGCTAATTTGATCATTTGCCCTGATTGCAAGACTAAAATTTTGAATTGAGGTTCATTAGAAATACTAATTATTAAGCACTTTGATTTTTAAAATGACGAATAAAGTGGTTTTCTTCCCTTCTAGAATTATGTCCTGAATAACTGGGTTAAATAAAAGTAAACAAAGCTAGGCTTTCTTAATTTATATGCTCACCATTTAAAAAAATGAACAATACTAGAAGCTTTTTTTTGAAACCAAACCTTTTGCTAATTATCTGAGGCAGATCTCTCCATCTCTCATCCAGATGCTCCAAATGTAGTTTCATCATTTTCACATCATCTTTGGAGGCCACTGAGAATAGGGATTCCTTTAGTTGCAATAGGTTGCTGTAGTTTGAGGCCTGGGATACAATTTCATTTTGCAGCCCCTGAGAAAAAACAGAAAGGATTACAGATCTCATCCCAATGAGACTGACCAGGAAGGACCATGTGACACAGGGGGTTGCTATCCAAAGGCTTTGTGTTCTTGCAAAACGGAGGTCATTGGGACCAGGCTAAAAAGGGTTTTTATCCCTTGATTTAGAAATGGATCTACTTGACCTCTAATGCAACATTAAAAATGCTTCTGAAACCTGAATTAGTTTCCCAGTGCCTGGGTTATATTAAGTTAGGCAAATTTAGAAGCTGTAGAATTTCTTTCAGAATAAAGAAACTGAGTTGGTGAAAAGAATCAAAGAAAAACTGTTGCTGAAGAAAAACAAAGCATATCTAACAATGACAGAGGTATAATTCTAGGTACTGGGAACACAGTGTGTCTCTCTGTTTAGAGACTACATTAGGCCAAACCAGGGAACTTAAAGGGTCTTCATTTTACTTTCGTGCAACAGAACTACTTATTTTTAAATCAGGCAATGAATCTCTTAGGTGATGTGAGTGGTGCATAAAAGCTGTGGTTCCTACCTAATAAGAGATAAAAGATAAGCACTATATAGATAGTGGTAGCACGGCACATAGTTGATGCTTGTCAAAATGTTTTCTTTCCCCTCCCTAGTGAGGCCACATGTGTGATACAAGCAAAATTGCTACAGGTATCAGAGGAAGGAGTACACAGCCTATGGTCAACAGGAAAGACCTCAAAGCAGAACCAGGACTTAACGCTGAGCAGGATGAAGACATAGGCCAGGAGGTGGGAACGTACAAGGAATGTTCAGACCATGGTAGGGAGGCAGCTTGGCTGACACAGTGCCTGGATGGGGGCCAATCTTGGTCCTCTAATTTGTACAGCACTGTTTTCCACACAGAGACATGTAGGAATACAGTTGTATTTTGTTTATCTATTTATTTACTTATTTACTTATTTATTTATGGCTGCTTTGAGTCTTTGTTGCTGCGCGTGGGCTTTCTCTAGTTGTGGTGAGCGGGGGCTACTCTTCGTTGCGGTGCCCAGGCTTCTCATTGCGGTGGCTTCTCTTGTTGCGAAGCATGGGCTCTAGGTATGCGAGCTTCCACAGTTGTGGCTCACGGGCTCTAGAGTGCAGGCTCAGTAGTTGTGGCACATGGGCTTAGGTGCTCCGCGGCATGTGGGATCTTCCTGGACCAGGGCTCGAACCCGTGTCCCCTGCATTGGCAGGCGGATTCTTAACCACTGCGCCACCAGGGAAGTCCAGGAATACAGTTTTATATAGGCAGATATCTTTGTATCATTTTTAAGAAAAGGAGCTATGACTTCCCTTCTTAGAACAGCTCACATTGCATTATAAGAAGATAAACACTGGATTGTGGACTGAGCATTGCCCTTTATCCTCAGGCAGGACAGTCACTGGAGGTTTCTGAGCAGGGACTTTTTGGGAGATTAATGCAGAACATTGGTGTTTAATAAACTAGAAAGGCAGGAGAACCAAGAGCGTGAGAAACCCTCAAAGTCAAGGTAGGAGAACATGTGAAGATGGGGGAATAGGATCAGATGCTACAGACATGCTCTGATGGAGTTTTTAGAGAAGCAATTATGAAAAGTAAAAGAACTTAGTTTCCTCTTAAACATTTTGTAAAAGGTGATGGGAGAAAGTTGGGGTGTGAATCTGTTACACAATAAATATCTTTTGTGAAGCAGTATTGCCTGTTGAATTTTCTGGCACAGATAGCATCGCTTAAAGCAAGTCATTAATCTCCAGAAATCAGTAACATTGTCTGTAGTTTCAGTAATACTTAAAGATTATTTTAAGTATAAAAAGTTGGCTTCTTCAAGAATGTAATAAGCTAGTATTCTTTGTCTTTCTATCTTCTGCATTTGTGCTTATTCATTTTTTGGTGTCTTGCTTGAAAATAATCATTACTGTGACTTTTTTATTACCAAAAATTCATACAAATGCAAAAGTAGAAGGAATACAGCTATTACCCAACTTCAAAAATTATTCACTGATGGTCAACCTTGTTTCATCTATGTTTCTACCCATTTCGCCTTCAACTCCTCTGCCAGATAATTTGTATTCAAGTGCCAGACATTATGTTACAGGATTTTCTAATACATCATGGAAACTGATCATCACAAAGTTCACCATGACTTTATCTTTCAGGTCAGGGCTGCTCTTCTTTGCAGGATCATGAAATGAAAACAAAAAGTTAAGTTGCAGAAAGGATTTCGTACTTGATTTTGTTTTACAATGCAACCATAACAAAGAGCATTTCATTTTCCTCCCACTTCCTTGAACTTGCCTGTATTAATTGAAGTTCATTCTCCACCTTGACTCTGTCTGCAGAAATGTTGGCTTCTGGGGAAGTGGCTATAGCTTCACATCGCTCTAACCAAGTCAAAAAGGTAGACAGTTCTTTCTCTAGCCTACACAAAGCAGAGATAAGAAACAAATTCATGCAAAATTATCATACTTGAAAACTAAACTTTTCTGAAGTTGAGGGGTTCAGCAGTAACCATTATAAATACCACAGTGTTTGTTGTCTTTTTCTAGACGTGAAGGTGCAAAAACCACTCCTTTCATGTTTGTGTATGAACTTGCACATGTGTTTAGATCTGTGCAATGTGTAAAGATACTCATACATCCCCTCCACAATCAGGGATCTTCATCTTATAATGAAGATCAATGTCTTCCCATGGTAGGCACGTAAGTTGATGAGTTTTACATGTGGGATGATCATTTCCCATCACTTGAAGTCCAGAATTTCCTATTTAGGAGTAGCTATTGAAACCCTGGCTGCCAACTGGAGAAGGAAGGCTGCTCACCTCTGCCAGTGGGCCAGCAGCTTCTCGAGCACAGTCTGTCTCTCCTTAGTCTGACGCAGCAAACGCTCATAGTTCTGCTGCAGGGCTGCAGCCTCCTGCACGGAGGACTCTCTGTTAGAGACCTTGCGGGCGCTGGCTGACAGGCCAGCCACCGTGCTGGTCAGGGATTCCAGGGCCTGACAGAGATCCTGATGCGAGAGCAAAGAGTTCCATGAATGCACAGCATCAAGAAAGGAGACCTAAGTTTTTCTTTGAGACCCTTTATCACCAAACGTTTTCCCAAAGGCATAATAAACAGCAACGGTACTAAAAAATGTCTCTGCCCATGATTTTCAGCAAAAAAAAAGTCTCTGCCCATGATTTTCAGCAAGACATAGTGAAAGTGACAAGCAAGTTACTTCATGAATGCAGAAGTCAAAGGTGAGAATGGAGAGACTATTCCCCAAATAAGAATTTGTTGCTGTTTATCTCAATAATTACAACTTTCCCTTAAGGATTTAGAAAATTTGTGAAAATTGTTATTCATATTATACCAAATGTATTTAAAAAAACCCTACTCCTAATTTATAAGAGCTATATGCAACATGCTATAATTTTATTAAAAAAATATACGGGAAGTTATGGCTGACATAGCTGCCGTCAGGAATCCATGATAATAACAATTAGGGAACCTGAGAATGTGGCAGGCACTGCCACATTGTGTGGCATAACACAATGTGTTATGTACATTACATATATTATCTCATTTAATCTTCATAAGAACCCTAAGAGGTATGTTCTTTCATTTGCCCCCATTTTACAGATCAGAAAATCAAGATAGAGAAAAATAACTTGCTTTAGGAAATTCAAATATTAGAAACATACAATATTATCCTCTCTGGTACTCAATTGTTAACTTAGTTGTCTATTAAAATAATTTTATCAAATCTAATTTTCCTACTTTTCCTCATTTGGGGGTTATTCTTTTAAAAATTACATAAGTAACACAATAATGCATTCTTATGATAAATATTCAAACAATATAAATTCCACTTCCTCTTCCACTTGTACTTTTGTCAACTGTTTGCTATTACTGTGGCCCATTTCTCTGCATTTGTGCATGCATGCACACATAATAGGGATAATATATATATATATATTTTTTTTTTCTGGTTTATTAATTAACACACTTCTTTTGAGTATTTCTTTGTGCATGATTCTCTTGCTTTGCTCCTTCCTCTGAATTCTGCCAGAGGCATCTATTGCTTTGCAAAATATCTCACAGTGGTTACCAGTTCAGGGACCAGAACAAAAAAGCTAGCCATTGGGGAAAAGATCAGTGAGGACATAGGCTTTGCACATCTGAGTGTAGTGGGTTAGAATCTGAAATTTGCTATGCAAATATATACAGATTTTTCTGCACATTTAATTTTTTATAATGTTGGCAAGAGGTAACAGGGTTTATTAAAGCTATACTCTGAAAAAGTTACACGTTCTAATTACGAGAGAGAAATATATCTTAAATGACTACTCTTTAAAATACATTTTTAATGAAAACTTATTTGTACAGTTATATTTCTTGTGTTATATGAAGTGAATATGTTTGATCTATATTATTCCTCAAGTAACATACAATATTTTTCAATTTTAACTCTAATAAAAATATTTACTGTTTTCCTTTCAAGCAGGAATTATCACATTTCTGAGTAGATAAATAAGAAGAAACGTTGAAACATGCTCTTACCATATGTTCTTGGAGAACTTTGTATGTTTCTGTAGCTGAAGAACATATTTTAATTGGATCAGCAAGTTTATCTTCAAATTCAGACACAGTCTGCTGGATCTAAAACATTGGTAATATATAAAAATGATGATGGGGAAAACATACATCAAGGCAGAGAAGGTTACTGGGGAAACAGCATGCCTATCTTTTTTGGATAACGTTCAGTGTGATGATAAAATATATTTTTTAAAAAACCCCAAATCAATGTGTTCCACTATTTGAAAGGAATATAATTAAGACCTAATACCTATCTGAACACAATATATAATGGCATTTTTATATTCCCTGAAAAAAGGTTACATATAAATGACAAACTCAGTCATCACTGACAACTTGGTAAATAATTGGCAAATTGTGTCTTTTCCTTATTCCATTATTTCTGCACAATTTATAAAATGCAAGGTGAAATAGGTAACTTTAGCATGCAAGGACCAATTGTTACCTTTTTAAGATTCTCTTCAAACTTTTGCTGCTGAGATAAATGTCCCAGGATTGTTCCTTCCAGACTCTGTGCATGTTCTCGGAGTTCTTCCCAGTATCTTATTATCTGTGTTAACTTGGCTTTGATCCGAGCAGATTCTCCAGTGGTAATAAACTGAGCAAAAGATTGAGCTTCTTCTTCTAGTCCTGTAATGCTGCTGATCTTACTTTCTATTTCCTGAATCGTGACCTAATATTTAAAACAAGAAAAATGACAATGGAGGCTGAGCAAGCCTGCCTTCCTGAAATGGTATAATCATCTGCAGAGACAGAAAATCAGCAGAATTTTTCCTTAACTGACATTTCAACCTACTTGCACCATTAGAAAGCAGCTAGCTACAAACAAACACCATGTGTTTCCTGACCTCGTTTGGGGAGGACAGGTATGCGGACAATGTCTGAAAAATACAAACTGGTGGTGGTCATGCTCGCTGGATGGAGAATAAGGAGAAAAGGCCACCCCTGCTCACGGTGAAGCAAGAACATGTCCCTGGAACTCTTACAGTCTCTCTGAAGGTACAGAGAATTCTCTGCTTATCCTATGAGTCAAGAGTTTTGACCAACTGGTCTGGGAAGTAGTATGTTCCCAAACTCATAGGAATGCTAATATTGGCATTCATTTAATTTTCCTAAAATGAAGCTGAGTATTTCATATTTTACCAAACTAAAAGCTTGTCTGATTCTGCTCCTACCTAAACCCAGTCTTTTCATATTTATCACCTATACTTTATGCCAATGGTTTCCAAATTTGGAATACATTAGGGTCCCCTGGCCCCAACCTCAGGGAGTCAGACTCACTGGGTCTCAGGCGGGGCCCACTTGGCAGCTCTGACAACTTCCTGGGTGATGCACTGCCGCTGACCCAAGGAATCCACTTGGGGAACCACTGCTTTATTCACTAGCTGCAGACTCTGCAGGAAGGAGCCTACAGACTATGATTTCCATCTGGGGCAGGAGGACATCTTACCTATTAGCCAACACAAGAAAAGTACTGAAAGTGGGCACCTGCATGTGCGTGTGCATGTGCGTGTGTGTGTGTTGGGGGGGCCTCTTATAAACATAGAGGTTTATTTATTTATAAGAGAAGAAAAACTATTTCTCTGAGAAAAAGAGCCAAATCATTCAATCAGAATAAAGCCCAAAATTCAGACATCTCAGTTTCAAATAATTTAAATAGAAAATACTGCTACCCTAGAAAAAAATAAATGTGTGACTTCTGTCTAGATGAGACAACAGAGTCAGAAATAACTTCTGTTTAGATAAGACTATTGGAAATAGCTGGCATCAGATAAGTGCCAAGTACACATCAGTTATTCGTTTTTATTTCTCATATTCATGACTATAGTGGTATATCTGATAGATACTTGTTGTTTGAGCATTAATACAATCTTTCTTTGTTTTGCTGTTTTTTAAGATGATTTTTTTTGGAAAAAATACTCATAAATTCAACAAATGTATTTTGAGTTTTTTATGTGCTAATAGTTGTTCTAGGTGCTTCCAACACCTCAGTGAAACCATCTTAGTTAAGATCAAAGTTCTTAGTTCTTAGAGTAATATATGGCATTAACAAATTCATAGATGCAAACTATATAATTATATTGTTGGATTGTGGCAGAAAAAATTTCCAATCCATGAAGAGAAGATGGAAGATGAACCCAGTGTATGTTCTTATCATTTGTGATTTATCAATCAGGAATAAGAAATTAGTCAATTTGGAATAGCATGTAATGAAGAACAAAAATGGGCTTATAGATAAATATCTTCACAATAACACTCAAATGCTTCATTAATTTTAATCCTAAGAGTCTGAAGTGAAAATACTATGACAAGTGTTAACATATTTTGAATATTTCCTATAATGTAGTCTTCTGTCTGGAAATAGAATCTATGAGCCCCAACTCCACAGTACAGTGTATTCAACTCTATCTTTGCTTATTTCTAGCAAATATATTTTTCCTGATACTCATATTCATTTTTAGATAGTTTTCAAAGTGCCATATTGGAATATTAAAATGTATTTCAGCCTGATGGCATGGAAATCCAGAACTGAATGTTTACATACTTAAAAATAAAATAATCATTTTTTTTCTTAAAAGCAATGTGATGACATTTGATCACTGACATATTTCAGAAGTTCTGGAATTAAGGTTTAAGAAAATAGAAAAATGAATTACAGAAAGGATAAACAAGTTAAAAGGTGTATGCCAAAAATTTGTGAAAGAAGAATGTTGAGACAGAACTATTTAAATGCGCTATTCTTTGTTTTCTTAGAATTAAATGGCAACTTTTAAAAACAGTTTTAAAGATTAAACATATTTCATTCTTTAATGGCTGGGCATCTGTTTTGCCTAGTATATCACACAAGACATAAGCTAGACCGCATACACCAGACTCCATGTATCCTTGACTGCAGAACATGTGTGATAAGCAGTCTGCCCGGCTTGTAATCTTAGCTAAACAATATTGCATCCTCCCACTGTGCACATGGCAATGACTTGTTCTGAGTCATAATGTGAAACGTTCCCTCACCTTGGTATTTATTTTACTATATTTAATCGAATGAAATGGCAAAGGGTTTTCCCATTCCAAAAAAATGAGCTGAGTTAGAAAAAGAAGCAGTTGAATTGTGAAAATGTGTTGTGTAAAAATAGCATAAAAGAAAGAGAAATGAACATTCAGAATTCATTTCTTTCAGCCCATTTTTTTTAAGCTACTTGAATGAAATGGACGATGACAGTCTATGTACTTGGTTATTTTAGAACTGGAGGATAACATATCAGGGCATCTCAGTTCATGCCCCCAAGGGCATCATAAATGCCAGCATTAGATGGATGGAATCTGATTGCTTTACCCAAAGAAAGTAATTTCTCGAACCCCTCCTTGTGGTTGGTGAGGGTAAATGCCACCAATACTTGAGCTAGACATTTAGAATAGTTCTTAAAAAGTAAGGTTGTAGATGACGAACACATTTCATGGCGTATAAATCCATCAACAGGGCACTCTAATGGGGTTAATTCAAAATCAAGGAAAAGAATAATGTAACCATAAAAACATTTTAATGATATTGCACACAATAATGACTTTGAATGCATAAGTCAGACAATATTAATACATAATTCCATCTATTAAGTGTTGCCCAGGATCAATCAAGACCTTTTAGCTCAGCATTTTGTGTGAATTTAATTTTAATAGAGTCACATAGCAATGATAGATTTGTTCTGGGGACAAATAGCATTTGATGAAATGTAAGAAAGGCGCTCTTAAAATCTAGACATGGATTATAAATGTAACTTGTGAGCAGGTCACCTTAATTTGGTTGATTTGTGTGTCCATGGCAGATGACGAAGTTTCCAAGTCATTGAGTTCTTTTTCTTTCTCAGTTATCCAGACGGACAGGGTCTCAAAATTAGTGCCAAAATGATTCCACTTGTTTTTCACCATTTCCATGGTTTTAATACTAAAATTAACCAAATTAAGTAAATAAAATGCAGTACCTTAATAGAGAAAAACAATACATTTTCCTTTAAATCACCAGGTGAAAAGATAGTGAAGACATTTGTGACCACATCAAAGCTGAAACTATTAGAACAGGGGGAAAAAAATGCACATTTGATCTGAGTTAGTCAGTCCTCAAGTATTCCTGTCTCCTCTGAGAATGAGGTAGCACTAAGCTCTGTTATGGATGGAACTGTGCTTTGAACAAAATATTGCTGGGTCCAAAGGGTTTGAATCCAGGTATAATCTTGTTAAACTGTGCACGAGACCAGTAGTTGCCAGAACTTATTTTAGTAAACTGCTCACCTAGATTCCAGTGCACACAGTTTTCTTACCAGTCCTACTTTTGTCAACGTGACCCTTTTGCTCTGAGAGGAGAGATACTGCAGTGACGCTTTATACTCAGAGATCTTTATAAAATACACCTTTATGAATCAAGATAAAGCTTGTAATCTGAATCCTATGCTGCCACGCAGGAACTGTTCCTGTTATTAGAGTGGAGCCTGCAATCTATTATCTATAACAATTTCAGCTATTCTTAGATGTCTGTATGATCTTGATTCTAAAAGACTTCATAACTTCTTGTACATGAGCACCCTAACTGCTTTTAGACACCTTGGGCTTTATTTGTAATAAATCCAGTGAATAAAATTTCAATTATAGGTTCCCAGTTTGTAGTAGTTATGCACATATAGCCATGTGATAGTTATGCATATATAACCAGGTGATTATGGCTTTCAGTTTAGAAAAAGACTAGGAAACTAAGAGTATATCATTGAACTGTTAAGTCCTTGGGTTAAAAAAAAAAAAAAAGAAGGAATTTCCCTGTTTACCAAAAGGCACTTGAAGACATCAAGGAAAATACAATGGCATCATTGATTGTCAAATTCAATAATACTGTAGTCTCAAATGTATACCCTGGATGAGTCTATGCTCTCATCAGTACAGTTAATTCAAGCTATATTATATTGCAATTTTTTAAATGAAATAAAGATTCAAGTGGATATTTCTAATGGAAGTAACTTCCTTTCTAATAAACTCTAAGTTTTACTATTTCTACCTTGATGGATAATATTTAAAGGTTTTAAGTCACAATTTGCTTTAAATAAATTATTTAACAAATTTTAAAGTTTAGACAAATGTACAGCATTAATTATAAGGTGTTAATAGTATTAAAAACAAATTTTACATTTTAAAACCCATCTAGAAATTATGTCCTATACCTTAAAAACAATACATGTTGGTGATTTGCCACTAAATAATCTTTAAAATAGAACCGTTCAGCCATATTATTTTGAGGAACATTGGTCATATGTTTATCCCCTCCAAATTTTTGTGTGTGTCTATCTTGTACATAACAGGATACCATAGGCCAAATTATTTTCTTTCTTTTTAGATATTTAAACACTAAATGTTTAAAAATAAAATATATTTTTGAAATTAATTTTTGGAAATAGTATACAATCAGTGACAATTTGAATACTGAGGCGCTGTAAGCAAGCTCTGTGAGCTTCTTGGAGTTGAAGACGCTTGGTCTATGCCATATGTGTTTAGGCCTAGAATCTACACAACCAAAAATCTACCCTTCCCTCTAACTGGTGACAGCAGAATAATACAGTAAAAAAATTATCTTAAATATTGGTTCTTTTTTGAGATTCCCTTCTCCAGTGTACAAAGGCCACTTAAATTTTATAGATATGGCTTTCTCATGAACAGAATCAGTTTACGATGCCAAAACCACATCACTTATATTTTTCTGCTCTGTTACAGATGTTGGATTCTCTACTGGTGATATTTTCTTTTGAATTGTAAGTTGCTTCCTCAAAACATGCTGAAATACACAGACACTTGGAGATTTTAAAAGAATGTTTTAAATACAATATACAGGAAAGAGTGTATGAAACTTTATCTCAGAGAAGAAAGTTTAGGACTTGTCAAGCACATACTCTTCTTCGAGTGTGTCTTCTAATTTTTTGACTTGCTCTTTGATTGACTTGGCCTGCCGTTGAAGCAGCTGCTTATTCTTGGGCCCAAGTGGGATCTCTGAAGCTTCCTTCACAAGATTCTCAGCCTGGACTGCAATACCTTCTGTTCGTTTAGAAAACTCCTAAAAAGGATATTATAATTGTTAGGACAGCATCTTCTATTAAACTCTGCCCTCAAATAAACTGCACATACTGCAGTCTCCCCCAGAATAGATGGATAGATAAATAGATTCAAACATGTAAGAATATTGGCATATAATATTCTTGGCAATAAAACAGACTTTTTTCATTATGGCCAAAATAGACACTTTGTTAAATTATTTTCATTTTATATAAGTGAAACCACAACCAGACCTTCATAGTTGGAGAACTACTTTCATAGTTATCCAACAATTCTCAAAAAAATGTTTACTCCATTGTCTCCCGGTTTGGGTTTTTTGTTTAGAATTCTGAGCCACATTATAGTAATTAACTTGTCTACACATATGTTAGTTTATTACAGGCCAGTTGGGCAATGATCATTAGTGATTTTTTTTTTCAGTCATAAAGATAACAGATTTCTAGGCCAGTGAATATAAATACTTGTTTATTTAATTGAAGGATATCTTAGTCAACACAGAGTATCACTGATCTTTAAAAAAACATTTTGTTAACTAGTTCTCTGAAAAGCGCTATAAACTGATCTTAATGCTGTTAAATCTTATTTACTATATATCCATATACTACACGAGGGAAAGAAGATAAGTTTTGAACCACTCAATCCTGGACTAGGGCTCTGGATTTGCTAATTACTAGTTGTTCGTCTTTGGCAAATTACTTTTCAGGCTCTTTCACATAAAATGCAGATAGTAAAACTTTTCTCAAAAGATTACTGTTAACATTTCATTAGGAATTTCATTTTTAAGTGCCCGGCACTCTGGCATACCTATTATCATTTTTTTTTTACTACCTTCACATAAAATTGAGGATAAAATTGTTTATAAAGTTCACACACTGATTTTCAATAATAGTGAATCACCTTAATTCAAAAATTAATTTCATATATTTGAGGCACTGGTAAATTTTGGTTATCTCAACTTTGTCAGGTAAATATATTGAATACTGAATTAGAAAAGGTAAACCCAGAGACAATCCTGAGTGGAAAAAAAGTAACTTAGGGTCTCATTTCTTCTCCTGGATTATGTCAGAGGAGCTTCAAATTTTGATCATAAACTGCTCTCTCCTAAATAAGTAATGTAAATAATTTTTAAAAGTCAGACTCCTGATAGCCACCTTTTCCTACAGACCATCTCTCAAAATCATTACATAACGCCATATAAGATAGTTACTACATAATACTATTGCATCTTCATGTTTGAAAGAGTTAACGTCCTCATAGAAATATCAACATTACTTCAGAGAAGTACCCTGCAATCTGAAAGAATAAAAATGAGTAAGTACATCTTCCTTACGGTAGAGAGATTTATAATATCCTAAAATACAGTACGTACTAATGTCACAACATTAAATTCTGTGGTTAGAAGCATCTACTATCACTATATGTGAACTTACTGTCAATGTAGATTCAATTGTGAAATCTGTGAATCACAGCAGAATCCCATGAATAAGATAAGAAGCATAAAAGTGTTTTTTCCCCCTAGTGTTTCCCTGAACCCAGGAAAACACATGGAGAAAGTAGAGTTATGTTTGAAAATGCTTATATACATTCAATCTAAGAGCCTTTTGTGGGAGCTACGTATGGGGAAAGCACAATGCGGAGGAATCCGAAGAACAGAACGACGTTGATAAAACCAAATTAAACGAAACTAGAGTAATGTTGTAAGGCTTTATCTCTACGGCCCAAGAAGACATATGAGTGGCAGCAGGGTGCAGCAGGAAAGAATGGACTCTGGCATCAGACAGGTCTAGAGTTGAAACTTGGCTCTGACCTTCACACACAAACTAGTTGTGGGACCTTGAGTCACACCACTCTGAATTTTCATCTCATCAGTAAAGCCATACTGTGAAGATTAAACATGATATTGCTATAAACACACACTGGAAGACAGAAAACCCTCAAGTTCCACAGCACAACCACTCAAGGGTTACAACAGGCATGAAGGCTATATTAACAATGTCAAGTAAGCAGAGAAACAGAGAACAATTATTCCAGATGACATATGCTTGTACAGCAGTGTATATCAACAATTAGTAAAGTAGCTGAGTTTTTTAATGAAAATATAATATGGTGGCTGAGGTTATGAGCTCTAGACTCAGACCTCTTGGGTTTGCATCCCAACTTCACCAGTTAGCAATCCTGAGATGTTGGATAAATTCAGTAACAACTTTGTACCTTATATTTCCTCATTTATACCACATGATTAATAGTGGTACCTATCTCTAAGGATTATTTTGGTGATTAAAGAAGATGATAAACATCAAATGATTAGATCAGCAAATAGTGTATGTTCAATAATTGTTAGCTCACATCATTAAATCAATCCCAAAGTATGCAAGGTTATTGGCCAAGGAGAATTTTTAAAATAAGACAAAAAGATCACATTTGTTTCATCTATAGCTGGTAAACCAATTCAAAGGAGTTAGAGCCGCAGGGTATCAGAAACTCTGGATGGAACCCAGGAGGAACACCCACGTGATAATTCACACAATATATGTGTTTGTATTTATAAATACACCTGATATATTTTTAATCTGTACAATAATTAAAATTAAAAATTAAAAATAATTTTCTATTTAAATGGCTGATGAAAATCATACAGAATTGAAAGATTCTGTGGCCTTATAAAACTTCAAACTCCTCAGTGAGTTAATAACAGGAGAAGTAGTGACAAATTTACAGTACAAGAGACACAGAAGCCTTTTACTGGTGAGAAAACAGAAGCACAGGGGTTTCCTTGCTAAAGGTTATGAAAGGATGGATGTAAGAATGTTCTTTCTTATACATTGACAAACACATTTCTACACTAATTCAGTCTTTCTATAAACCCAAAACGCATGCAATAGGAACCAAAGGGGCCTGTACAACTCCTCTAAATGATTCGCACAAATTTACTGGTCTGCTCTGAGTGTCCAAGGTGTTTGAGCTTACAGGGTTGAGCTTACCAAGCATATCTACTAAATATTCTCTCTTGGATGTCCCACTGGACATCAAACTCAATGTGCTCAAAACGCAGTTGTTCATCTTCCCCCACTAACAGCTACTCCAATTTCCTGTCTCGCTCCCATTGTCTCCGTCAGGCTCAGAACCTTGGGTATCATGCTTTTTTCCTTCACTTTGTCTCTTTTACATCTGTCCCAATATCTCCATTGCCATCCCCATTACCCTAATTCATGTTCCTATTCATGTACGCATGCAATAACTTTATAACTAGAACCCATGACTCCAGGCTTCTATGCTTTCAATGTTCTACACCTGCTTAAAAAACTCATCTCCCTAAAGGTCAGCTCTGCTCATGTGACTCTCCTTCTTACAAACCTCTCTCTAACGGTTCCACGTAGCCTAGAGAGTAACGCTTTAGGCCTTCAAGAGTCTTTGTGATGTGGCCCAACTTTCCTTTACAACTTCACTCCCCTTTTCTGCTTTACAGCAGAGAATCCCATTTCTCACACTTTTATACTTCATGGCATTTCCCATTACAGGAATGCTGGTTTTCTGCCCCAAACTCTGCTTTTCTATGTCTTACCTGCCCTTCAAGTTTCAGTTCAAAATATCACTGACTTCAGAAAGAGGTTTTAGAAATGTATCCATCTATTAGGAAACTATTCCCCACTTTAAGGAAAACATCTTGATGTTTCAATCTTATTTATATTTTCATTCCCCAGAGCAACTTGACCAATGTGTTGAAGAGTGAATCATAAGTAAACAATAAAAATTGATTAAATAATTATAATAAGTAATGAAATGAAACACAGTTTTTCTTGGGAATAATGGGTACCAAGGGACTACACGGTCTTGCCAATATACCTTTGTCTGTTCCAGTTCTGAAGATAAGCTTTCCAAACTGCTAAAACTCAAGAAGCGCTCGTGGCTGGAACCTGTTTGAAAAAGGTATCTGACCACTGTCTCTTTGTTTGTTTCAAATCTCTCCCATTTTCTTAATGTGACCTAAATTAGAAAAAATAAATAACATGTTATGAATTATCAGAATGTATCACAAAATATTGTCACATTTCCATTCATTGGTCAGGCTATTAACTTCCAGTTAACTCTCAGTTCAAATGTCAAACAATTACACAGAATAAAAATGGTCTTCTATAAGAATTCCCCTTTTGAGTCTCAATTCATCTACCAAAAGAGAATGTATGGCCTAAGAATCTGAGTTTCTTTTATCTGCTATAAAGTCCTATGAACCTTAGGATATTACTTAACTGTAGATAAGGGACAAAAGAAAGAAACCCTCCCAACGTCTCTCAAAAACAAAGAAAGGATGAAAGAGAGAGAGAGAAGGAAGTGCAGCAGGCAGTGAGCAGGTGGAAAAAACAAAAATCCAAGAACTTTTTAAAGTTAATGTGTTAAGGACACAATAAACCATAAAGGTGTGACTGCTGGACTGTCCAGAAAAGTGAAATAATCCAACATAAATTTCTGGATTCAGACAAGTGTAGATTAAAATCCTGGCTTTACAATTGATCACTGCTCTGTGATTTCAGGGAAAATCCTCTAACTCTTGGTTTTTAAGCATCCACACTTGGAAAACGTGCTAATTACAGTACCTATCTCACAAGGCTGATGCTGTGATTGAAAGAGATAACTCGTGTAAGTGTTTAACGGAATGCTGGCGCCTCAGAGGCGGGAACAATAAACCTTTGCTCCAGCTAGTAGGAGACGCGTAACCTGTGACCCGGAAGTTAATACAGCCCATGACGTAACTTCCGGTCTCCTACCTGGATGCGGCGCTCCTGCTTCTCCCGGCTGTGCTCCACGTTGTCCAGGGTTCTCTCTAGCTTCTGCAGCTCCTCTCGGACTCGGCCAGGCAGTGTGCCTTCTCCCTGCCGAGCCTGTGCGATCTGCTGCTGCACGTCCCTCTTCTTTGCATTGATCCTCTTTGTCTTTTGCTGGAAGCATTTGTTCAACAGATGGATAGAAATGTTAACTCTCTAAGCACCCAGGCAGGGACATAAACACCCGCACTTTAATAGTTACGGAAAGGTACAGTCTCCCGCGGCAGGGGCCCAAACTGCATTTTTAACTTAGGATGAATAGTTAAGATGGTAATGAAGGCTCTATAGTAATCAAAGATGGGCATCATTTATAAATATTTTATGTTTTTTAATGGGAAACAGCATAATTAATTTGGCCAGACTATTTTAATTGTGTGCTAATTTAGATAACATTTAATATTTCGTGCAATACTACAGATGGAATTTGGCAGAACTATTCATTTGACATAATTCTCCTTAAAGAACTCTATTCTGCCTAAAAACACAAAGTCCCAACTCCAATTTTTAAAAATCATCCATGCTGTAAAAATGCTAATATGAAGAGATTTAATTCCAGGGTATATTCAGAATGATTAATAGTCTGAGATATTTGGGGAAAGTTATGTTTTAAAATAAACTTTTTATTGAAGTATAATGTACAAACAGAATGGTACACAAATCTCAAAATACAGCTTATGAATTTTCACAAAGTAAACACACCCATATAGCCAAGCACCTGGTCCAAGAAATGTGAAGAGTTTTTAAATATTAATGTAAATATCTATAATCTCATATTTCTCTGATTTAAAGTAAACTGAAACCCAAACAACACTTTTACAGTGATTGAGAACAATATAACACTAAGCGTTATTTTCTTTTGGACTCACAGCCTTTTTATAATTATTAAGTAAATCTGTAAAGCCTAAAGGCTGCTCTTTTACATATACTTTTAATGCAACTTCCATTTTGATATATTATTACATATAAAATTAGCTAACATTTTCTTATATATTAAGTTAGCTAAAATTCTGTCATTAGATTAATTTGAAAATCATACTTCCACTTATGTTGAGATTGACAGGTAAAGCTGATTAAAATTGTTAATTATCAATATATGTACCAGAATTTCTTTAGTTCCGGTTCTAATCCTTTGTAGGAGCACACTCTTCAGAAAGGACTGGTACTTCATGTTAATTTATAATTTCCCAAACCAGGATGTATTCAAAGTTGTAAATTGAAGAGCAAAGATTGCAACATAATAAAAGAATAGTGATCTCAAATATGAAGTAGTTTGTTTATGCTTTCCTTCTCTGTTATGAAAGGACAATTTAGCAATTTAGCAAAGGACAATTTTATGAAGGTTTTCATAGCAAAATCAATTTTTCTTCCACAATATTCCTTAAACTTTTTGGTATCATCAAATCGCTCTGGCTGAGAATTTATCTTGCAAGATGTTCTAAAATATTTAATGTTTAATAGAGAGAACAGAAGTGCCAAGTTTTTTTAACTATTCATCTGAGTTGCCTCCCAAGCTCCCCATCTTCCCCCCTCCAGTCAGTGGATAGACTTACTCTCCATCTCTCTGGTTCTCAGTAACTAAACAACTTTGCATAAATACACTGAAGTAAACAGGCATTCTACCTGGTGATGAAAGAGTAGTTGCTGTGCTTCAAACAAATTTTCAGTGTCCAAGATCTTCTCAGCTTCTTCCTGGACTTCCTTAGAGCCAGTCATTAACTCTTCAAGGGAACTTTTGACTATTTCTTTGTACTGGACACAGTCTCCAAAGTTGCTTAACATCTTTTCAACCTAGATTTTCATGAAAAATCAATCAATTAAACTGTTAGATTAGGGACATCTAATTCTCTATAGAGAATTTCAGATCTTTCAGAATCAGGGAACTTTGTCATCCGAGTGATCATTTTTCCATGTTAGTTTATAAATGATTTCAAGAAATCCTGATAACTATTTATTATACTTTACATTCTTACATTATCCTCCCATGTACAAACTCATCAGATTCGTAAGACAACCTGGTCAGTAAAAATATTCTTTCAAGGGTAGACGTGGCCCTACTAGAAATGGAGTAGATGGGTTTGTATAATCTACAAAGGACTATAAACATTGAAATGTATATCAAGTCTAAAATGAGTAGATCTTGCCTGAAAGAGACTTTACTGGCCTGCTGACTCAACATGAATATTTTATTATTACTAGCTATCAGTTATTTACTCTGTTCCAGGCACTGTACTAAGTGCTTTACATACATCATTGCATTCAATTCTTGACACCACCTTTTGGGGTAAGTATTTTTAGCCCTGTTTTACAAGTACAGAAATCAAAGTCCAGAGATGTTAAATGACAAGCTCATGGTTACATAGGAAATGGGGTATCAGAGTTAAGCTCTAGAACTGGGCTCGTTTGACTCTCAAGCCTGGGTTCTTAACCGTAAACTGACCATGAAAGAATGCTTTTAGTAAGAGTCAAAGTGTGGACCTATAAGCTTTGTACTTTAAATATAGATAGTTAACCTGAACTAACATCCAGTGACGTCACAGACCATAAAGCAAACATCCTGCTCATCTTCCCCACCAATCTTCATATACATAAGTATCCGAGCTATTCTGTTTAAACTACACATTCTTTATAAAATTACTTGGTAAACTGCAACCCAAAGGAACCTTCCAGATTCTTCACCCCAAGCTGTCCATTTAGAGGATGAGTAAATGCTTTACCTCTGACAACAAAATCCCAAGAGCCTTGAAGGAACTAGATAATTTTGCCAGCTCATCTCCTTGCCTTTGGGCTTCATTCTCAGAAGAAACTTCAATCAAAATTTTAAGCCTGGATTTCAGCCAGCTGAGAGTCTCGCCTTTTTTGGTAACACCATTTCTGATCTCCTGGAATGAAAGAACACCTTTGATGAACAAAATACAACTGTGAATCATATCTTTCCAGCAAGAAAGTACTCAACCTAAGAAGGTTTGTAAGGTGGAGGTAGGAGAGCCAGGCATTCATTCACCAAGAGAATGCCTGCTTATTTCACTTTTTGTTCACATCTTTAACAAAGTCTACAAGTGCTAGAAAGAAATGTTTCCCCAACTCCAATACCCAATGTGTAAAATTAGTACTCTCTGGGCCAAAAAATTACCTCCATAATTAGATGTCTATATATTTCCTTGATCACAACAAAGATGCTTCTAAAAGTACTGTAGAAGAATACATGAAATTGGGAATTATATACTTTGTCACCTTATTTTCTGTGAGCTGGAAGGAACGTAGTATTTTTTTGAACAAAAAAAAAAAGAAAGAGTCCTTTTTAAAATTAGTGGATTTCTCTTGTTGAAGAATTTACTTGTTGAATATTATAATAGATGCCCTAAATATTTATTTTAACTTCATTAACTCATATTTTATGCCTCATTTTGGTTAGTTTTTGGAAGTCAATACCCCAGACAGTAAGATGCACAAACAGGAGCTCAGCTGTAATCCAGGAAGGGAGAGTTGACTGGCCAAGATGATGCCAGAAAGACTCCGGGCCGCAGCCCTTGTAGGTCTAGGGACAAGGGCGATGGTGATTGGGGCAGCCTCTCCCTCCTACACCAGCTTTGGGTAGATGAGAGCTGTGGCCTCCAACCGCTACAACAGGGTCTTACAGGGCAAATGCATATGGAGGAAAATGGTTGGTTTTAGAAGCAAGTGATTTCTTCATTCTAAGATATGAATTTTTTTGGTACTATAACAGCAACCAATAGCAAATATAAATATGCTTCTATAGGTGTAGCATGATATCGTTGAGTACCTTTAGCATTTAAGGGGATTATAAATTTAATAGGAAAAAATGGAAATCAGAGGATAGGAATAGAAAGGAAATAAATTCTCATTAACAGCAGCTCTGTGACTTGCAAGGGTGCAAAATGCTGAAAGATAAAGAATGTTCACCATAGCATGTGTCTACAAAACCAAGAGCCAAGCCAAGAGGGAGAGGATTGCTGTGTCCCATTCACAGAATGCAAACTGGGTTCAGGCCTGAGGTTCTGTTGCCCTGGCTGGGTTTATCAGGCGGTACTCATGCTCACAGAGGCTGATCCAATCCAAGCTGAAAGTGACATAGAAGTGATGCTTAGAGACCTTGCCCAATTCCCTCATTTTCTATAGCCTGGCTTTTGAGTAGCTGAAAATGTATAAAAACCTACAGGTTTCTTGTTTTCTATGACAGTTCTTAAATCTCTGCTGTGTTGTACACCCATGCATGCAATTTTCCTCTCAGGATTCCCCATTAGCTAAAGCTGCATTAGAGGCACCACTGAGCATGACTAAATCTCAAAGCTAACATGATTCCATAGAAAAAAAACCCTGCAGTTCTCCACAGTACCAGGAGAAAACTTATTTTAAGACAATTTTCAGGAAGTTAATTTTTTTATAGAAAGAAAACATCAGTTAGACTGTTATCATTATTTTTTTATTCATGGATATTTTCTAATAACAAAAAATGGCCCAGAACTTACCTCTACAGCACATTTAACCTCTCCATGGTTGGCAGTATCGATGGCCTCGTTCTTAATCGCCTTCAACTGGGTCTCATTTGCAGATATCCAAGAGGAGAACTCAGAAATTCTGAAATAACACAGGTATTTTCTTATTAAAGGGAGAAAATATCCCCATGGTTAGAATACATTTTCTATTTTGAATTTATTTATGGAAATTTAACAATCAACTGATTAGAAAATTGGTTGACAGATTTCATTCGACTGATTAGCAAACTGATTAACAAATTTCCTGGCAATGGTTCCTTCCACAGGAATGGCTGCCCCTGTGCTCAGTCACTTGAAGGAAAGAGAAGGCAGAGTAGATGGAGCTCAGCGGTGGAGGAGGATGTGTCCTAGAGCCCGGGCACCTGGGAGTGAGGAAGGTACCACCTGAGGTCTGGCCTTACGTGTCTCCACCTGAGTGAGACAGAAACCCAAAGAGGCAGATGTCCCTTTTGGGGGATGTGAGGAAATCGGGGAGAAAGGGATTGCCTAATTCTGCTTCAAAGAGACAACATCTGGGTCACTTGGAAGTAAAGTGCTTCACCCTGTTTCTGACTGAAACTCATTCTTTAAATTAAATGAGACATTTCTGTACTAGAGCATGAACACAATTGTACCATCTGATTATCTTTATTGCGTGAGATGAAACATACATCATGGCTTGTTTTGCAACGATGTCTGAATTAACGGAATTAGGAAAGACTACATCCTTCTCTGGGAATAACCCCAAGACTACCTGCTGGCGTAGTCCTTCCACTTGTCTGGGTCTTCCACCAGCTTCGCGTAGGTGCTGTCAATGGCAGCTCTGAGCTCCTTGAGGGTCACGTGACAGGTCTCAGGCGTGTTCCGTACAGCGTCCCGGACTGGGAGTTTCAGACACAGTTCTTCAATAAGCTGTAACCTTTTCTCACAGAGATGATGAGGACCCTTGTCACTGAAGAAGATCTAATGAGCAATAAACGTTTTGATAATCCCTGTGAGAATCCACGCAAGACTTTCATATTTTCATAGCAGATACTCATCTAGTCTAGCAGTATAAAGTAATTAAGCTATTGAGTGTTTTCAGACCCAAATGAAAGTATCAATGCTATGCTTGAAGGAACATTGTGACTTCGAGGGACTGCACTCAGGGTGTGTGGGACGTACCCTGTGCTCTTTGATGATCTTTTCGCTGCCTTCCTGGGGCACCAGCTTGGTCTCTCGGTCCAGCTCAGCTCTGCATTCTTCTACAGAAGCTAAGAACATATTCTTCTCCACCTCGATCTTCAGGTGAAGCAAATGATATGGAGCTTCTCCTTGAAGATCCTACATGCCGTGGGACGATTCCGAAAAATAAGATACCATTTCTGTACATTTCCAACTGAAGTGGCAGAAAACCTGAAATAGTCCCTTTAGGACCAATATGATTTAATCCCTATTGTCTGCATCGGGCTGCTGTGCTTTGTATTTTTCCAAGTACCAGGACCACAGCAAATCTTTTCAGCCTGCTGTTAGTTGGGTGTTTCCACAGTGATTATTCTGCTTAATTTTTACAATAGCCCCACGCGGTATTAATGTTCCTATTTTAAAGATTAGACCACTGAGGCTCAGGGTTAAGTAGAAAAACTGGATTTGAATCTAAATTTAAATCACACACTGATTCCACATACCCTCTTCCTAGCATGTGTCCCTTTAAATTTTGTCAACAGCCCTGTGAGGTAGGAAGGACAGATATTATACTCACTACACAAGGGAAGGAACTCAAGGAAATATTATCAGTGAAAAAGCCAGGATTAAGCAGCCCACAGCTCCGACCACCTGCCATGTCTTCTTTTCCTCGGAGCATACACTGAGAAAGTGAGCAAGCCAGCACGCGAACAACGTGAAACTTTTTACATTCTTCTTTGATACAAACATAAGCTTCATCATTACCTTTAGTCCTACAATTTAATTTTAGCCAACCTGTCTCCTATGGATTTAAAAGATTATCTTTAAAATAAAACACTGAGATAACTGATGAGAAAAATGAGTTAGGGCTTTGGAAAGAATAGGACAGATTATATCCTAGAGAGCTTAAAAGTGTGTGTGTATGTAAAATAAAATACAGCCTTCAATTATAGTCTCTATTCCATAGTACATATATGATAATGTTAAGCTGCAAAGACATCTTAAAAAGCCTGGATTTCTTTAAGCATCTTATTTTTTTTAATTTTCAAATTGAGCAAGTAAAAAGGTATTTCTTTTTTTTAATTTTTATTGAAGCAGAGTTGATTTACAACATTGTGTTAGTTTCGGGTGTACAGCAAAGTGATTCAGTTATACATACATATATATCTCTTTTTTTCAGATTCTTTTACCTTATAGTTTATTATAAAATATTGATTATAGTTCCCTGTGCTATACAGTAGGTCCTTGTTTTTTAAAAAGGGATTTAACTGTGTTTTTCTTATGCAAAGGGCTGATTTTTTAGTCTACATTAATGAGATTAAAAAAAAAAAATCCGGGGACTTCCCTGGTGGCGCAGCGGTTAAGAATCCGCCTGCCAATGCAGGGGACACGGGTTCCATCCCTGGTCCCGGAAGATCCCACAGGCCGTGGAGCAGCTAAGCCCGTGCACCACAACTACTGAGCCTGCGCTCTAGAGCCGGCGAGCCACAGCTACTGAGCCTGCACTCTAGAGCCCGTGCTCTGCAACAAGAGAAGCCACCGCAATGAGAAGCCCACACACCGCAACAAAGAGTAGCCCCGGCTCGCCGCAACTACAGAAGGCCCGCGCGCAGCAAGGAAGACCCAACGCAGCCAAAAAAAATAATAAGTTAAAAAAAAAAATCCAGAAAGTGTCAATAACACGACCTGATAGACAGTGTTCCAGCTGCCTATCTTCTGGACCCCGTGACTCCTTCCTCTAGTACGTATGAAATTCACCACTCAATATTCCCAGAGCAGCACTGTGAACCTGCCGCTAGAGCAGCTTCCTCCAGTCTGCCTCAAGGACGACACCTTCAAAGGGTCTCTGTTCTCCTGCAGCTGCTTCCCCTGACATGCAGAGTCTCAAGTCGGCTTCCAAGCGACAGGCCCCGCGCACGACACTCCAGTCAGGCTGAACCCCGTGGATCCCTGCGTCCCCGCTGGCACACCCTCCGGCTTTCTTTCTTTGTCCCCATCGCCCCCAGATCTGCTGCTTCTTTAAGGTCCTAGCTCAAAACTAATTACCTGCTTCATTGTTTTCTGCTCTCCAAGTGGGCCCACTTCTCTCTTTCAAAGCTTTCATCAATATATTGCCTACACAATATATCTTTGGGGATTTATTATATATTATACTTTTATTATTTTGCAACTAATCATCTCCCTTACTGGAATCTAAGCTCTTTGGGGGAAAAGGAATATGCTTTGTTCATCATTGAATCCTTAACCAATGTTTTTATTTATATGTTTCAAATCATAACAAGCTACACCAGATGGCAAAATCCTTGAAAACTTCAAATATATATGGATATATATAATACATAATTACATATACTTATATACATATATAATGTAGATATTATGTTAGGTATGCTACTGAAATGAGAAATATTTCTTGTAATTTCAGTAGCATACCTAACGTAACTAGGATGGGAAGAGTTTACGAAATGTTGCTGAGAAAGTTAAACACCTTGATGTTCCTGCCCCCAAAAGTAATCAGGAAAAGAAAAAGAGTACTCGTAAGTACTAGGATAAAACTGATGCTACTTAAAAATAGGAAAAACAAAATTCTATCATATTTTATCCTGTTTTATTCAAGTTCAGCTTTTTCAATGGGAAAAGTAACTATGACAACTTTCCTTGATTTCTAAATTTCTCTAACAATTGAACCTTCACACCCGCACGCTCTCTCCCATCATCCAAGACACATGGCACTCCCGTGTTGTCCTGACTCACCTTCCACTGTTTGTGGAGCTTTCTAACGGCTTCCTGCAGGCCCTGCTGTTCCTGCTCAGGGAGAATGTCGGTGAGTTCGTCACAAGCTTTCAGGAAAGCATTGAGTACCCTCTGATCCAGCTGACTGAAAAACTCCTGGCGTGGAGAGGGGGAAAGTGGTCAAGAGTGTTGGGCAGATAAAGGCAGTGTCAGACACTAGACAGTGAAGGAGTCACACTGCTAAACAAGCCTCTTAGTCAGCTGCTGCCCTCTTCAAACCTTCTGGGCAACTACCATTTTTCTTTCAGGAACTAACTATAATTACCTACAGTTATGAGTCAGAAATCACCATATCTGATTCAACTAGGGCTTTTTATGTTTTAGAAAAAAAATCTTTGCAGTTTTCACATTTGTTAGAATATTCTAGAAAGCCAATGAGAGATCCTAAAACCTTGATCCCACAGTGATAGAGATTTCGTTCCTCTCTGGTAAAAGAAGAGCTGAGTAGAAGCCAGAACTAAGCCTCACAATCCCTCCTCACTCCCTAATGGCAATGTGTTCCAGACCTTGCTGGTTCATTATGAGCCATTTCTGCATTCACACCAAGCACACACATGAGCACACATGCTGTGGACTGAATTGTGTTGCCCGCTGCCACCATCCCATCCCACCAAATTCACATGTTGAAGCCCTAACCTGCAAGGTAATGATATTTGAAGGTGGGGCCTTGGGGAGGTGATTAGGTTTAGATGAGGTCATGAAGGTGGGTCCCTCGTGAAGGAATTAGTGCCCATATAAGGAGAGGCATTAAAGATCTTACTCTCTGCCGTGTGAGGACACAGCGAGAAGGTGACCATCTGCACATAAGGAAGAGTGCTCACCAGAACCCAGCCAGGCTAATACCCTAATCATAGACTTCTAGTTTCCAGAACTGAGAAAATAAATCCCTGTTGCTTAAGCCACCCAGCCTGTGTATTTTTTATGGTAGGCCAAGCAGACAAATACAACACGCACAAATACACATGACTAAGTCTCACAAAGTCACATGACTAAGTCTCACAAAGTCTCAGGGTTATGTATGCAGAGATATTTTGAAACAACAGTGATTCAAAAGAAAGTACCGCACGGTAGAGGTGTATAAACTTGAACGAGATGTTGGATGGTCACAGACCTTAACCCTAAATCCAGTCAGCCACATCACAAATACATTGCATTCATCATTTGAGAGTGTGTTTTATACAAATATCCACTGAAATTTCAGGAAACGTAACTCAAAATATATGTTCTCAGAGGGCCCATCATCTCCATACACCATTTAATAGATTACTCATATTTGCAATACTGATATGATTTAAATGAGTATGATTAACAGGGAGATGGCTTCACAATACTGGGTCAAGTTGTAGATCAGCTACCGAATTTCAAGTGACATGGTATCTATACTGTGATATGGTAGATTTACGAAATGAGCACAAAGACATAGCCATCCACCTAAAGTTATCTCGTAAAAAGAATACGTTAGTTATGAAAGAGTTTTTCAGCTAAACAACGAATTAGTAGTTTGGAGAGCCTGAATTATTTATCCCGTGATTCTCTACTACTCCAGGGGCTTGAGAATGGCCAATTATAAGGCAGCTCATCAAGTGCTCTTGAGGTTCTTTTTGCTGCCATTTCTGTGGGTCTCATACGTAAAAAGTTTCTGCCTTCCTAACTCATTTCTCCCCCCTCCCCTCCCCCCTCCTCTTTCCCCCCCTCCTCCTCTTCCTCCTCCTCATCTTCCCACTCTCTCTCTCTCTGTCTCTCTCTGTCTCTCTCCTTCTCTGTATTTGATCTTTATGCTCTTTTTATTTTTCCTCCAAGATGGTCTGCCCACGCCTCCAGGTCAAGGGCCCACACGGGATGCACTCACGGTGTGTCTCCTCAGGAGGTCTTCTGGATTCCCCTTTTCCTCCATGCCCTCCTGAGCGAGCCTCAGCACCTTCTCCAACTCTGCTCGAGACTCCTCAAACTTCTTCATCAAGCGGCTGTTGGTTTCCACATGTTTCTTCCAATCTCCAGTTTTCTTTACCATATTCTTGATTTAAAAAATAACCATAATGGATACTGATCTCTCATTATTGAAAATGTCATTTTGTTAAAGAGTATTGTTTCTTTCAAAAAACAGTTGGAAAGAATACATTTCATTATGATGAGAATAATCAACCCTCTTAAATATTAATTCATATTGAGAAAAAAGAAGTAAAATTATTGGTTTCCAAACACCAGTAGATGAAGCATTTACCAAGAGTGAAGACATGAAACGCAATGATTACATGTCCTCCTTCTTGGAATTTTCCCTCCTTCACATCTCTAAAGCAGGCAGAGAACTTACCTGAAAAGCAACATGCCCATCTGCAATCTTTCTCTGTAGCTTCGTCTGATCAAAATGCTTTAGCATGTTGCTCAAAGTCACAAACTTTTGAACACTATGACTGCCTTTCTCAATTTGAGTCATGGCTTTCTTACAGCTTTCTTGACAAGCTAACAGTTCCTACAAGGAAAGGAAACCCACAACAATAGTATTTAAAAGGGCAAGAAAGAAAGAGAGTAACCATTACAAAACAATAAGAACAGCATTATATAGCTTTTAGGCTTTTAATCAGCAATAAGTAAAATTGAAAGTACAGAGAAGTATTGCTTTTCAGAACAGCACAATTTTAAGCAATCACTGAAGTCAGTGCTTTTTACATGAGGCATTTAAATGTCACATTGAGTTTTCTGAATTTTTTTACATTTCATGCCCATCTTAATAACATCCAGAGGATGACAGAGAATCAAAATTGTTATCTGCCTAGTACCTGCATTCCTCCAACCAACTAATAGGCCCATAATTTATTGAAAGGACAATAATGAAATCAATCTACATAAGAGGTTCTAATCTGACTCAATAAATTTAATACCAATGCACATTATAAATACTTTACTAAAAGTCAGATGCAGCAGATTATATACCATTCTGTATCCTAAAATACACATTTGAATTCCTAAGGTTCGAAAGCTATCAACCTCATTAATAAAATGGTGGACCCCAGATCCTAACAAAAAAGGCAGCAGACCAAAGGGCCTGGGAAGACTTGGCAATTGTCACACATTTGCAGATGAGAAGCAATGGTGACTCACAGGCCCTTCCATCTCTGATTGTAACCTGGGATCCTGGCGATTTCTGTGCTAGACAGCATGGAAGCTATTCAGCTCAGCCCGAGGCAAGCAGTCATTTTTTGACTTGAATCCACACCATTTGCACTTCAACATCCTTAATTGCTTTGAGAAAATATTTCAAACTGGTTATTTGGATACCAGTTTGGGTAACTTAGATGCAAATATTAAGAGCAAGGTTTCTGTTTTGTTTTGGGAAAACAGAGTAAGGACATACTTTTTCCTTTTGAAGATTTAGCAGATAAAAGTAACATATGTTAGAAAACTCTTATGAAGTAGTATTAATATTTATTATTATCAATATATTAAATACAATTTTAATCATGGAAGGATTCTTTGACGGCAACTTACAGCAATTTGGGAACGTAAGAAATGGCACTGTGACTTCAAAATGAAAAACAATTTTTATCCAATATGATGAGAACCCATTAAAATAGGGCTTGGTGGTATAATCATTTTGGCTTACCATTAATAATAATAATAATAAATATTAGTTGCTACCAGTTATATTATTATTAATTAATAATATTATTATTATAATATATATTGTATATTAATATATAATTAACAATATATACTATAATAATTATTATATTATTAATATAATAGTATTAATTAATAATATTATTAAAATAAATAATATTATATTTATAATAATAATAATAAATATTAGCTGCTACCAGTGCTCTAATGGGTTAGTCACATTATAGAATATCTAATGTAATCTCCAAGAGAAGTTCTCGACTTAGGTACCACCACCTCCATTTTAAGGTGAGGAAATAAAACTAATCAAGGCTTGGTAATTTGCTATATCAGATCTGAATACCTGTCTGACTCACTTCAGATACTCTCTGCTCTTTCTGCTAAGTGACACTGCCTTCCTTCCATGAATCTATTTCGATAACAGTGGCAAACCTTTTTACCCATCAGTTTCACCCTCCTCTGATACATAAGTTGATTTATAATAAACCAACTAAATAAGTGAATTAACTGCCACACTCAGTAGGAGGCTGTTCTGCATACAGATCTGCTTACTAAAAATAAGACAAAGAAAAATGATTAGCACTCCAAATATATTTCCAGAATTTTATGGTCATGTAAACAGCCCTAGTCCTAGAGGCAAGAAAGGATCTCATAAGACACAAATGATAGATACTGGCTAGAAATGGAATGCAATTATTTATTTTTTTATATAGCTAAATATATACAATTTAAAATTTATCTGTAAAATTTTTATCTATATAAATATACCTATATATAAGTATCGAGAGAGACATAAAATTTTTATTTTATCTATGGTGGATAGGGTTTTCATCTTTAGACATTTGTTTTTGTTTTGAGTTGCCAGTACTAGTCTAGAAAAAGGTTTCTTGTCCTGTCACTGAATTTCTATCATTATATGCACCCCAGTCTTATCACACATGCATTAAATTAACTCCATCTCCTGAAGGGGACTTTTCCTTACCTGACGTTTCTGTTTAAAAAGAGCACTTGATTGTGCCTCGTGCTCGAGAATTGTCATAATTTCATCGATTTTCCCAAGTGAGTCATAAAAGACCGTCATCTGCTTTTCTAATTCTTCCAACGGTAACAGCAGCTGCTGAGACTCATAAAGGAGTGGAGAGTAACAGTCTTTGACCTTTAAAAATGCAAAGACAAAAATTCCATTAAAGGCCATTAAGGACCATAGCTCTCAGGAATGTTTTCTTCAGGATGGGGTCATTTTGGGCTTACAGAGCTCCAGTGACTTTCTTTAATATTTCCTGTGTATTATTAAATTTTGATGTTAAAAAAAACCACTACTGCTATACCACTGAGACAAGTAAATGCTATGGAGTTTTCTCATGAAAATTCATCTAAATCGTCCATCTGGATAGCACTTGCTCATCTAAATGACGTTAGGGAGCCAGATGGCATCAAATTCCACTTTATAAACTCTGAAACCCGTCTTCCCTTTGGCCTCAGAAGCTGACCTAAGACAGTCATGAATTACATTATCTAGACCAACTTGTACCTTCCAACTTTATTTTCAAGAACTCTACTACTTGAGCCCTTAACCGTAGACAAACTTACAAACGTGTTGACTCATTCTTCCCAGAGAGGCCCTGTGCTTTCCTAACCTCCTCCTAGCTCCACACTTTGCGACTCTTCCCCTATCAACATCCCACTCATGACAAGCACTCATGTCATACACAAACTTATTCACAAAGGTTCTCACGCAAGAACATGTCTCTCTAGTCTGAACTGGCCCAGCCCTCATCTGTTACTTGTCTTTTAAAAAAATGCTGTTAGTTTATACACCAGCATTGTCTTTATCTTCATGATGAGCTCCTGGAGATGAAGATCTCCATAAAGTGTCTGCCTTGTCACATTTATGTCGGAATCCAGGACCTCATACAATCCTGCAAGAACTTCCCGTTCCCCTCATTTTATTTAGAGTTTCTCCCAAAGCATTACTTTTGGAAACCAAGAAAGGAAATTAAGTACTCATTAGTAGATCATTTGTTTTTTTCCTTACATTATAATTACCCTCATGCTCTTGGATGCACTGCCTGAAGGAGAAAATCATCTAAAATACGCTACTGTCCTATTGCCACAAGGCTCAGCTAAAATTACTGAACAAAATAAGGAGAATCTGCTGACATGTATAAAAATCAGTGTGCTTTAGAAGTCTTCCCTGGATACGACAGGAAACTTATCAAGATGCTACATCTAATGCAGCAATTAAGAAAGCATGATGACTTACGTGTGTCTAAAAGAGTACTTTGCTTTCTCAGAAGTTTCCCTAAATCACTAAACCTGACCTAGGCTAAGATGTGCCAGCCCAAGACAGGGCTCTAAAGGCTGCTTGAAGGTTACAAGTTGTTGACTCCAAATTTTACCCAATCTTTATAAAGAATCTTAACTTGACTGTTTGAAAGAATTTAAAATTAGCATTCTACTATATACCAGTTTGACAAAATTTTCTTATCTTTCTGGCCATGATTCTTATTTTCATCTATCTCACTTATTCCTCTCTTTCATTAATTCTCCACAGCTGGTTTCATATTGGCTATTCTCTTTCTACTTTTCCTCTCCTAATTAACAGGGTTTTCTGCTATTTTTTCCTTTGTTGTCCAATTCTTCATTATGAAATTTTTCTATTCACTTATATAATCACTCTTTTACCAGATATTAATTACACAATCTAAGTGGACTTTGCCAGCAGTATCATCTTCATAAAATTCAACTTTAGATAGATAAAAAATCCCAGTGAAACTTCCAAACTCTTAAGGAAAATCCCTCAGTAGAACAGAAAAGGCTTATGGCTAGTGCCTGATATTCACTGAGCTTCCTGCACAGAAGTGGCATAAATGTATATATCTTAAACCCAAGGTAGCTCTGTGAGATGAAGACGGAGAATTTTCACTGCATTGTGGCTGTGTAAGCGAAAAATAGCATAATCTTAGAGTGGACGTATGTCAAATACATCTCAATAAAAGGTATTTGGGAATTCTTTCTCATTTAAATATATGATGTCTTCCTCCCCCTTCTTCCTCCTATTCTTCTCCCCTTGCTTCCCGCTTTGTTTTATCACTTTCAACTGGTCCCTCTGTCCTCCCAGAGGAGGTCTATCTTTCTATTAAAATACAGCTACTAGTACTTCTAAATTAATAAAGGTAATGCTTGGTATCAGCTCCATAGTTTCATTTTTAAAACTCACGACAAAGTTACTAGATGAAGAATCCCAATAAGAAATAAAAACCTGATCTGCTAACAAGTAAATGATTTGCCCACGGTGACAGAGAACGAGTAAGGTGAGCTGGAGGCAGTGTTGGTCCCGCACAGACATGCTTTAAAATATTTTCCCACCTTGGTTAGCTGCTCTTTGAGCCCAGACATGGTTGCAAACATTTCGTTAGCTTCTTCTTGGGAGATCTCTTTGCTAATGAGGTGTGCTGTCTTTGTAATCATCTTATACTGAGCATCCATCACAGGCACTCTCTGCTCAACATCCTACATGAATCATTGAAACGGCTACATTACCACATGATACATTTCCTCTTAATTTCAAGATTCGACAACTGGACACAAATCAGTATGCACCGAATAAAACTCTAGACCTGTCGTCATCTTTTGGAGATTCCAATGACTACTTTCCTTCATTACTAATATATGATATACTAGTAATATCATACGAATAAATGTTTCCTTTAAAAGTCACCATAATCCTTAAGCTAACCTAAAGATAAGCGGAGGTAATCTTTACACTTTCAAAATACATATGTTAATGTAGCATGTAAACATTATATCAGGTAAATGCATGTTAACAATTTGGGGCAATTCCTCTGACTTTAAAAATTAAACAACTTTTTCTTTAAAAAAAGTAATACATTGTCATTGTAGAAATTTATAAATTAGAGATAATAAGTTAAAGAAAATTTAATACAGTCTTCTCACACCAGAGCCAACATCCTTAGCACCACAAGGCTCTGCTAAAATTACTGAACAAAATTAGTATTTTTCCTGTGTGTGTTTACACCCATTTTTTATTTTTACAAAAAAATGATGATACTATTTTTGCTTTTCTTACTTAATAGTATATTGGAAAAGCCTTTCTATGTCATTAGTATTCTTCCATTACTTCATTTTTGAGAGCTGCAGGGTATTCAAAATATGTAAATAGCACAATTCATTTAGCAAATCCTTTATCATTGGAGGCATTTATGTAGAGGTGTTAACTCCAGACGTCTGTTTTTTCCTAGTACTGTATAATTTGATTGTAGAAAATAAAAAATCTCAATTAAAAAACTATTTTGAAGTTACTCTATGGTCAATAAACCTCTTTAAAAAATTCAAATAGATTTTTTTATGAGAGGTGCAAATCAGGATATGTACGCATGTCAAAATGATGTCAAGGAGACACAGAAACAGCTTTTGCAATGGCCTAAGTAACTTCACTGATCTTTCTATTCACAATAGAATTGGTTTTTCACTTTGTGTTCTAGAAAATCAGCTCACCTCTAAGTCTTGAATAAATAATTTGACATTAATAAAAGAGACTTCTACGGGCTCTGAAAGTTTCCTAAGGGCTTCAGTTGCAAAGTCAGACAGGGTAGTAACACAATCTGTGTATTCTTTCTTCATTCTGTCCAACTCATCAGCTCGAGCATACTGTTAAGAAAAGGGAGGGGGGCGACATCGAAAACCATTAAGCCAAGACTCTGGAAGCTTGTAACTTTCACTTCTACATACTCTCTGGAATGGTTAGGTGGTAGGAAAGACTCTAATTCCTGATTCTTATTTTAGATACACTTGAAGTTAGTCCAATTACTGTGAAGAGAAGAAAGGAACTAGCAGAGAAGCAACGAATTATGATTTGATGCATGAATCATTCCATGTAAGTAGGCTCCATATGTCAACATAATCCTTAATCAAGCTTTACATTTCTGTTATGTTCCTCCATTACAAATGGGAAAGAATAAAGGACCAAATATAAACATAACAGGTCTAAACACATCTTTACTCTGCCTTAATAAGCTATAACAATAAAAGCGTCTCTAAACAGACTGTTTATCACAACATTTATGACGCACCCATGCTCTAGGCATAAATAGATTTGAAAAACATACTTGCTTGACTTCCATAAACAACTCTCTCCATCGTCCATTTAGCAACAGTAACTGCTGTTTGAGATCACGGGAAACCATCTCATCACATGTTTCAATCAGAAAATTGCCAGCATCGTTCATGGCAGTGTGCTGCTGTATCCAATGAGGCAAATTTCGAAAAAAATCCTAAACAAGAAAACAATGCACACTACTGTAAACCATAAACCAAAAGTTAATAAATGATATGAAAGTAACCAGACTAAGAGAAATATCTTTGCTCTAAAATTTGTGCAAATTTTAAGGTGAATCCTAAATCTCTTTCAAAATGGAAATTTTTAATAAAGAAGGTCAAAAATATGAACTAGAAACGCTGAATGTCTTTTTATAAGAATATATGCAATATCTTTTGCTAAAGACAAAACAAAACATGATGACCATTTTGTTATTCCTATTTTAGAGAGGAAAAAGCTGAATTTCTGTGAGTGTAAGGCACTTGTGCCTATAGTCTTTCGGCTAGTAAATACCAGTGCCAAAGTCATATAAAAGGCATAATATTTTAGGGAAATATATAGCTGTCTTAAAAATCGTTTGACCTGTTACTTTTGATTTTATTCTATTTTATTTTATTTTTTGGCTGCACCACGCGGCTTGCGGGATCTTAGTTCCCTAACCAGGGATCGAACACGTGCCCTCTCATGCCTTAGCACAGAGCCCTAACCACTGGACCGCCAGGGAATTCCCAACTTTCGATTTTAAAATCTGAATACTGTACGTGAAGATAATTAACAATCACAGAGATAAACCCTTGAAGGAAAAAATTAAATTATCTGGGCCACGAACACTTAATACAATGACATCCTTCCTTATTTAAGGTTACACACTTGGCTATGGAACCGCTTCCACTTGATTTCGAATTAAATGCATATGTGCATGTGCATAGATATACATATACACCACGGTAAAAACCAAGGACGTCAAAGATAATTCAAAATCGATTTCCTAAGCCATGTGCGGAGGACTGCCTAGATAAATCGATGAGAGCAATTCTGTTTCCGGTCGTTATATTCCCTTGGATGAAATTAACACATGACATCTACTAGGGCACTGCCAGTCTAATCAGAAAAGCCCAAATCTGTGCGGGTTACAGTTGCTCAGCTACACAAAAATACTTAATCTATATGAAATATAGAACGGGAAAACATAAAAATTATACATCTACTTGTACAACACAATAACAGAAGAACCAATCTTGCATGACAAGCAGTAATTCTAATATAAGTACTATACTTCTTAATGGGAATCTGGCATTTTAATCTTTTATATACATATAAATAGTTTTTCCATGAGAAAAATACCAAGCTCCCATTAAGAAGTATATATACAGAAATCAGTCCATTTCATGTGCTCTTTTAATGTAAATGATATTAAAGTAAAACAGTTAACTCTTGCAAAAAAACACACACTCCTGTAACCGGAGGAAAAAAAATCACTCCTACCCAGAATAAGACCGTTGACTGAGGGTTGATAAAAATCCAAAAAAGAATAGCCAAAGAGACAAAAATGTAGTGACCCATCTGTTGAACCAGTGTATGCCATCACACAGATTTAGTACTACTTTAGCCAAAGTTGTTTTCATCTTCTCTTAAATTAGGAAATCCTCAGAGGCTGTGCACTGGACCTGCCCCTTCAAGCGCAGACCTGACTGTGTGTATAGCGCCCTCTGCTGCCTGTTGGCTCTGGCCACTGCTCCATGGGTTACTGCTCTTCTGAACGCAAAAGTCAAACACTGTTTTAACATAACTTTTATAAAGCAGCGTATTTCTTGGTCTAAAATAATTTAATAACCTGAAAATGCAGCTTGTCAGGCAAAGTCAAGATTTTTGTAACACGTTTGCAGATATATAACACTCCCTAGACAATTTTGCTGTGAAAATCTCCTATCTCTAAATTCACCTGTGCTTGTTTCCTTTTATAAGAAGCAGTCTTACCTTTCTGGCATGTTCTGACTGATTTAGCATTTTCTCAGCATCCTCTAGCCAAGCCTGAAGACTAGCCACGGTATTGTTGTATCGGTCCCAGTTGGCAATGACTTCTTCCAGCATGCTCCGCACGCTCCTGACTTCCACTGAGAGGTTCCTCCACTGGACAGTGGTTTCATTCATGAATTTCATCACATTCTCAGCCTCTTCCACTGAAACGGATAGAACAAATTATAATCCTTATTTTATATTTTAAATCTACCACATCTTTTTTCTACGGTCTATACACTGGTGTGCATTCCTAATTCTTCCCAGGATTTTATATTCAACAGATATAATGTTAGAATTACATTCAGCTAATGTTGGGGACATGTTATACCTTATTCATAGGTATTTATAAAGATTAAAGACAATGATATATTTAAAATTCCTGATAAATGGGACGCAATAAATGATGTATATTTGTTTGCATTTTATATGCACTCAGACACAGATATAGTATAATCACAAATGCTATAGTTCATTTTCAGCAAATTATTTTACAGTTGTGTCTTTACACTAACTTGAGTTTTCATAATATTCAAGTCAGTCCAGTTTTTGCCCTTAACCGTTGGAATTTAAAATAGGTTTGAACATAACAATTTAGAAAACGAATGCTTATTTTCCTCTCTCTTAGAAGATTACACACACAGACATACATACACACACACACACAGGCAAATGATTATACAGGATAGGCATTTCACAGAGTCAAGGGGACTGAATCCAGTATGTGCTTTCCAGGCCAATGGCATGGCCACACAGAGATTCTGCAGAGAAAAAAATGATTTGATCATACTGAAACCTGTAGGTTCTAAATTCTACTGTATTCAATACTGCAACAAATTCTGTCTTGTGTTTTACCTGAACCATCAGCTTTGACGTACATCTCGGCTGTCTGTTTCAAGATCTGGTATGTCACTTCATATTGTTCAAAGAACTTGCTATTTTCTATAAAAGACTAGAAAAACAGGGAATGGTTAAACGATAACCAATACTGGCTTATGTAGACATGCCAAAGTCAATTTTCTTCAGTATAGGTATGTGGATATGTTACCCAAATCTACCAACCTCATTCTTCTGAAAAATATCAAATTAATTCAACTGCCATAAATAACCTGATTATTTCTGAGAATATAAGTTGATTCTACACTTTTAATTCTAATTCACTCCTACTTTGGGAAAATATTATATTTCTCCTCCACCCAAGGGTTTGTTTTTAGAAGAGACAGAAGTTTCTCCAGAGAACCTGGGGCGAACATTTAAAAAGCACTAAATTTGGAACAATGTTGTAAAGTGTCCAACTGTGTTTTAGCTGTGGGATTCTGTTGCTCTTTGAACAATAATTCTGGTGAATGATGGCTCTGAGGAACTTCAGATTATAAATAACTGGCACAATGCAATGCACACTTTCTTAAAATAAAAAGTAAATACAAAAATATTTACAAGTAGAAAAACGTTAAATAATCACACATTCCATCCACGTTATCCATATGCTCTCATATTTCTATTACCTGGTATAAAAATTAAAGATAAGACGTGTCTATATCTATGTCTGTATGCAACTTACATATGTATTAGAGTTACTATAAGCAAATGGATACTATAAAATTGAGAATACACAAAAAATCCTTAGGTGAGTTTTATTATTGTTAACTCCAGGAAATATGAAATAATTCCTATTTCAAAGATTATTCCTACTTCTGTAAAGTAGAAAATTAATGTAATTATAGATAACAACATACTACCAAAGGCTTCTTCATTTCTTTTCATAGCATAATTAGTTCCTATGATGTAAACTCAGTAAAATACTTTGTGTCACTACTATAAAATACAAAATTAGCCTTCAAAAACCAGCTGAAGTCCTGAATAGGATGTTGATGAATGCTTAATACGGAGATGCAAAATGTTTGTGTGCAGAGGCAAAACTATTCATATAGCAATTTCATAGACATCCCTAGATTTTATTGAGAGAAGTTTATAGTATTTCAAGATTATATTAAAAATACATATAATACATTTCATATCATTTTATGTTTGCATTTACTTATATAGTAACTGTTCTTCAAATATATAATGAATAGAGAAAGCTGTGGATTACCTGGGATGGGGTTCCCTGATGAATACCTTATTCAATAGCTTTAATAGGCTTTATTATTTTTGCATGAGAATTGGTTAGTTCATTATTTAACCTTATGTCCTACTCCCTTAACCTCTGCCTGCTCCCCAAGTGGGGAAAGAGTAATTTACTGGAATTTAAATTTTGAATAATTTAACAAATAGGGAGGTCCTGGTTTGATCAAAAATGGAAGATTACACCTAATGTTCAGGACACTGTAAGAAACTTAAGAGATAAATATATTTGGCAAAGTTTAAAAAAATAGTCTCCATTCAGTTTGGACACAAATTCCAAGAAGCTAATGGAAAAAAAAAATTCTGAAGTGTCAAATAAATGGGAAATAGTGCCTATACTGGACAGTAAGACTTACACATGCTTTTGCTAGAGTGGTTTACAAATTCATTATAATTGAAATAGAGAAAAGTTATTTCCAGTTTCATTTTTGGTCTAGGGTAGGAGGTGGGGAGAATGCTTTTAGATTATAAATGTTGTAGAGATTCATTAAAGTGTTTTTGAGCTTTCTTATGAGGACAACTAGGTAATTAATTTTTGAAGAAAGAAAATTTACTTGTTATTTTAATTTTTGTTTCATTTATTTTTGCCCTTTTTTTTGAGTCCTGAGTAACTCCATTTAGTAACAAAATTATTTTGTCTATTAGAATCACTTTAGCAGGAGGACTGCTCAGTCTCCTTTTTGCTGTGAGCTATCTAGATAAAGTCTCTCAGAAGAATGCAAAATTAAGCACAAATGTTATGTTTAAAATAACAGTGACAGGATTAGTTTATTTCTTTCAAAATGTGGCTTACATTTGGATATCAAGTTCAAGAAATAAGACATGTTGGTCAAGGGACTTTTAAAGTTGGTGGCACTTCAAGAAAAATAAGATATCTCTTTATGCTACAAAATGCAAAGTATTTGTGGAAGGGACTAATTTTCTACTCTCAAAAGATAAATATAGATATAATAAATAAAAAGCTCATCAATTTCACTCAAAGGGAGCTAAACCAGACAATTTAAGATTTTAAAAATCAACTTTGAGAAGTAGTTTCATTAGAACTGCCTATTTAAATAAAATCATTAATAATCAATAACAGACCATATGTTCACATTACTTGTGGCATTCACACAGTCTACGCTTCCAAGAGCTCTTCTTTTATGTGAAAGAATGAAACGTTGTCTCATTTCTTCCATTGTAAAATTGGAGCGTGTTAACTAACATGGTTATGTCATGAACAATTCAAACCAATCATCTTCTGATTTACATTACAGTATGTAATCTCTCACCAGGATCATGTGGCCTAATTTAATCAACAAGCATTTGTGAAGTATTTTCCAAGAATTCCTTGAGCACTTAGGGGCTACGTACCTTACGTAGACCCTATGTAGTTCTCTAGTTCCTTAACTCTTATAAAAAGTATCTTTTTTTTGCAGATGATTAAAATTGAATTGAGAACTCGGACAAAGGAAAAGATAATTCTGGAACCCTTACATCCCAAATATTACTTTGCTTATTGATGTAGCAGCATATGGCTCATTACAATCATTTCTTTTAGAAACCAAGTAAAGGATTATATTTAAGAAACTGATTTTATGATTTTATTTGAAAGTCTTCATGCACCTTGAAATAGTCTGTTCTAAAGAGAATGATTTTCCCAAAAACTTCAAAAGAATGAGGGAAGCTCTGTGGGGTATGAGATAGAAGGAAAACAATAATGAGTCAGTCCTTTTTCCTTAAAAAATCCCTAATATTCTATTATTATTGTTGTTGTTGCGGTTATTAAAAATTTGGGAAAGATTAAGTTATTTATAAGGTCACATGGGTAGCGAGTAGTTGAGCCATGATTCAACACATTTCTACGTGACTGGTGTGCAGGCTTCAATAATCTCCCCCACCTCGCCCCACCCTGCCCCAATAACACGCTGCCTGTAACAGACTTAATGGTAACTCGCAGGTTGCAGTATGGAAGTGTAAAATACTGTCAATCATGGACCAGCATTAAATGGAACTGATACTTATATGAACTACATTCTTTAAGTTCACTGAGCTGCAAGAGATCATTTCAATTATTTGGTCTTTTCGGTTTAAAAAAAAAAAAAAAAGAAAAACCTTGGGCTTCCCTGGTGGCGCAGTGGTTGAGAATCTGCCTGCCAATGCAGGGGACACGGGTTCGAGCCCTGGTCTGGGAAGATCCCACATGCCGCAGAACAACTAGGCCCGTGAGCCACAACTACTGAGCCTGGGTGTCTGGAGCCCGTGCTCCGCAACAAGAGAGGCCACGACAGTGAGAGGCCCGCGCACCGCGATGAAGAGTGGTCCCCGCTTGCCGCAACTAGAGAAAGCCCTCGCACAGAAACGAAGACCCAACACAGCCAAAAATTTAAAAATTAATTAATTAATTTAAAAAAAAAAACCAAAAAAAAAAACCCAAAACCTTTTTTTCCCAGCCAATTTTGTTAGAGAGTAAAGTTCAGTACTTAAGCACAAAGGTTTCTGATTCGGAAAGATGTGGACTCAAATCCAGACTCCACTTCTTACTAACTCTGCCCCCCTGGAGCACGTGACTTGAGCGTTCAAAGGCTCGATTTCCTCAGTGAAACAACGTGAAAATGCCCAGCCCATAGGTCATCACTGAGATGGAAGATGACACACGTAAAACACTTGCACATAGAAAATGTCAATATCCTACAGTTATTAAAGCTATTAAACTATAAACACCTGAAACCCCTTTTTGAAATAGAAGCTTAGGCGATAAATACGTATTTTTTATCAGGTGATAAAATATTAGGAAATATTTATTAAAACCCGATATATTTGTAGAGTTATTAGCAATTTTACAAATAATTTTGAGAGTTACGTTACCTAGCAGTTTAAAATTAGCAGCTCAGTGAATGTCTATGAAGTAGGCAGAAAGTACTGATTTTTTTTATTCATTAGTAATAATTCTTTACTTACACATGCTTTAGTTGAGACGTTCAAAGAGAATTATTAACATCTTTGTGTTGGAACATTAACCTGGTGGAACAGTCCCATTAGGTATTTCAACCTAATTGGCTCTCTTTAAATAGCGAGAACAAAGACGCATCCTGAATAATTACCTCTGAGCTCAGAGTGTATCACTTGACATGATTAAACCCGAAAATATAAATGCATATCTGTATTTAATATTTGTGGGACTAATGCAATTGCTTAAACTTAAAAAAAAAAATCAGATTTCTCATTACTTTCCAAAATCATTCAAAATGAATAAGGGAACATAGCGTCACAGATTTCACATTTTTGGACAAATGTTTCCTAGAAAATTGTAGTAAATCTAAAGAAAGATTTTATTGTTAACCTGTTAAACCTTTTTTTTTTTCAAATTCATGTTGTTTATTTAGCACTTAGAATATAAAATTAAAATGTAGCAAAATATATTATGGTTCTAGGATGCTTCAGTAAAGATATGGTTTCAATAAATATTCAGTCATGCCGGTTACAGAGCCACTGAGAGTAGTCAGGTTAGAAATGGGCTTATATTTTAAATTCATCAATTTATCATTTAGAACTTGTGATTCAATATAAATGGAACAGTTACAGGACTGAGATACCCTATTAACATTAATTTTGTGAGCAAATTTGTATTGCTACTAAATTGGGGGGGGCATGTTTAACTAAGAGAAATAAACTGCCTTTAATAATTATAATTCTCTGATTATATGTAAATGGAAACTGCTAGTTACAGAATGACCTACTTTCCTCCTTAATGCAGGGCTACTACTCTATGTAAATATAGGATTATCTATGCTGATAGCCCAAAATATGAGAAACTCTTCAAACATTAAGTTGGTACAGAGATTCGCATACAAAATTTTACTTTTCCTGGGTGCACACAGGAAGCAGTGAAGCTCACAGAATGACTGTAAAAAAAAGGCATGCTTGACCTAATCTAAAAAAAAAAAAAAAAAGTCCCCACATGAACAATTGAGGATTGTTCTAAACTACTCATGATTGGATTTTAGAAACATGAAGATAATCTTTAAGTATTTTAATTCCGGTTCAGTAGTGAGTTCACAGTCAGTTGTATGCAATGCAAAAACTTGCTTTTTTAAAGCAATAAAGCCAATCACAATGGTTCAATGATTACTGCAGCAAAACCTTTCATATCTCCAAAGAATATAGGTATATATTTCAGATTGTTGTGAAAAGCTCACAAACTTACATCAAACCCATTTAACACACTGGTACCTTAATGTTTAAATTCAAGATAAAAGTTACAGTGTCCAATAAACTAGAAGATATTAGATACTAAAGCCAGGCGTCCTCTGACCTCTCTGTCAGCGCCAGGGAGACTTACCATGTAGTTCTGCAGAAGCAGTTCCACTGAATCTCTCCTCCCATACTTGATGATCCAAGACTTCAGCTTTGACTCTGCAAGAACCAGCAGTGAGAGCAGACGGTACTTTAATTCTAGAAATTCCATTTTCATTAAGTGTAGCTCTGATGTGGAGGAAACAAAATGAAACCTAGAAACAAAACACAGAGAATTTACAGAATGTAACTAATAGTAACAGAACGGGGCTTACTTAACCTGTTACATGTCAGTATTAAATAAAATGCAGGCACAAGGTCTTCTAAACTCTGGCTGATCAATCACTCAGGAGATCTGGTTCTGTTTCTAGCTCTGGGTTTAAAGGCAAATCACAATTGATTGAAGTCTTTGATTTAGTTCTTTCCCCTGCCAAGATAGCTCTCATCTGTTTCTTTTATAAGCTGTTTTTGCAATATTACATAATGTTCCTCACAGTACTGAATAAAAATACAGCCTCTGAAGAAACCATTTCTGTGATTTCCAGGCTGTGGGTACATGCAGGTTTACTCTTTTCAACTAATAATATACTAGAATATTGGCATTCTTAACATACGTTATGGGAACCCAATTTCTATGTACGAAACGTAAGCATCTCTGTAAAAAAAAAAAAAAAAAGTCAATTCATTGAAAGAAAAGAAATGGGAAAAAAAAAAGCATCCACCGAGCCTTTTAAAGACACTTCATTTAAAACCGGACGTTCTCTTACCTCTCAGCCATGTCCTCTAGTTGATCAGGTGGTACTGGGATCCCGTTAACAGACCTGGTCCGGTAGATTTCATGGAATGCTCTTTTGTGGGCATCTGCGTTTTGAAGCAGATCCTAAGATACAATTTAAAAAAAAAAAATGAGGAAACATGTTCACAGGAGGCTGAGAAGCATAATCTTCAGCTTGCACGGATGAGGCAGTGTATTCAACAATTTGATCGTGCTTCCATAGCCACACGCGGCTTGGCGCCGGTCACAGGCTTTTACCTTGTACAGGAGCCTCGGTGCTTGTCCATAAGGCCCCGTGCTAGAGCCGTAGCTAATAATTATGGCATCTTTTAAACACACATGACACTTGCACAGCAATGCATTCAGACATTTTAAAGGCACATGGTCCAAAGGGAAATGTAGTCAGTGCTATAAACAATGAGTGTTAGTGTTTTTCTCTTTCCTTGATTTTGAATCTATTGATTTTTCAAAGCTTAAAACTAAGCACAACTAGTTTAACCCTTTAATGGTCAAAATAAAAATATTAAATTCTCTACGGTTATTCTATTTCGAGTGCATGCAGGGTACCATAAAGTGATGTTTGCTTGCCATCTTAAAGTAAGTCAATTACATTACAGCATATTATGAAAATACCCTTGCGGTTAGAAGAGTTCAATCAAGCACAGGGAATGTCCCATAGATATCACAGTGGGAAGAGTAAATGTGATGTTTTATAAAGATCCTTTCTAGGTTGTATAGAATTCCACAAATTTTAATAATTTATTTAGATTTGTTTTCTGGGTTTTTCACTGTCAAAAGACATATTTATATAAAGACTTACATGTACTTCACAATTCCTAGCAATTCTCACAATTTCTCACATAGAAGCAAAGAAAGAGAAAGGTGAAAGTAGATTCATGCCATATTTTCTAGAGCTTAGGTTGTTTCTCAGTAGCAGAGTAAATAGCCAACAAGTTTGTCACTCACTGAAAAATAAGATATATTAGCCCACCAGAATGATACATTAAAGCTAACAGTTTCTCTCACACTAAGATTTAGTAGATTAGTTGGAGAAAACATAAGCAAAAACCAGCCTAAATCGTAAGAGATACACTTGATGGAAGGGTACACATGAAGGCTTTCATACGTAAATTAAGATGTTAAAGTCATATGTGTTTGTTCACATGAGTGAAATCAATTTTCTTTTAATGCAGGGACATTAGTTTTTACACTGTAGAAAAAAATCCAGGACCAAACTATTTCTATCCTGATATATATTTGCTATTACCACCTTTTGACCTGCTTTGAGTGTGTAGGTAACCGCACAAATATTCACAAGTCCCCTGCTCCCAGAGGGAGGGCACTACAGGCATCTCAGAGCTGATTACAGAGGCCAGAGGACTGTCCTAGAGCAGCTATTGCCTGTGAGTATTTTAGTCACTCTCTGCCTCCTCCTTAACATCCAGACACATTTCTGTGGCTTTTTTTTTTTTTTAAAGCGATTTTATTTGTCTCCAAGTGTTTTAAACTTTGGGTTTATTTATTTATTTATTTATTTTTGGCTGTGTTGGGTCTTCGTTTCTCTGCGAGGGCTTTCTCTAGTTGCAGCAAGCGGGGGCCACTCTTCATCGCGGTGCGCGGGCCTCTCACTGTCGCGGCCTCTCTTGTTGCGGAGCACAGGCTCCAGACGCGCAGGCTCAGTAATTGTGGCTCACGGGCCCAGTTGCTCTGCGGCATGTGGGATCTTCCCAGGCCAGGGCTTGAACCCGTGTCCCCTGCATTGGCAGGCGGACTCTCAACCACTGTGCCACCAGGGAAGCCATCTGTGGCTTTTATCTTGACCGAAACTCCCCCAAATGACTGCAGGGCAAACTGAGAGCCACCAACACTCCCAGCTCTGATTTGTTATGTGTGACCGTATGTTAACGTATGGGTGGGGGTCTGTGACTATACTGGGATATCCAAATGTCCAGGTGCCTCCCAAGAAGCTTTCCCTATTGTAGTTTTCCGTATCTAGTTAATCAAAAAAATCTGGACCAGAAATCAAAACCAACAAAAACATTTTCACACATATGACAAAAGAACTACAACTGGCGTGATGTCACTGGGTCCTCTGAAAGGCCGTCTCACTACAAAATAGCTGGATGCTGAGCACAGCATATGCCTTTAATTCACTGGTGGGCTCACAGGAAGTAAGTGAAACCTTTTAGGGCTCCCGCTCTCGGTAAAACATGACCCAAAACTGGATCATGGTCCTGTGAGCAAAAACAGATGGAAAAAGCTGGCTGTCCCGGGCAAACATCTAAACCACCGTGGCAGGAGATGGAGTCTTGGGACTTGAATAAGGTGAGAAACACTGAAACTGAGACCCCCTACATTTAGCCAGAACCCTCAAAGAGGGCTGATGTGGGCCTGGTAGACAGCAAATAAAAAAGGAGGAAAGCAAAGGTCGCCAAACACAGGAGACAAGCTACCATGAGTGAGAATCAGCAGAAACAACACATTCATGGTGTTAGAAAAATGTAAGCAATTTAATACTTGACAACAACAGTTTGCAGGTTAGAAGAGTATGACCTGGTTAAAGTGTTCTTAATTCCTCATATTGATTAAGAGGAGGTTAAGACATTGATTAACTTTCTATTTCGTTAAGTATCTATATGGTATAATTTCAAGGACGATCACACTACACAACTAGAGTTTATAACTTCAAACCAGTTCGAGGGAAAACATGGAATAAGAAAAATGAGCAAGTGAATAAACAAACAAAAACCCCTCAATCAACTTATAAATAGGAAGAATGTAGAAAAAAGAAAAAAGAAAAAGCAGGGCAAATAGAAACAGAGTCAAAAGGTAGAAACAAATTCAAGTATATTAATAATTATAAATAAATCTGAATGGAATATATATTTACTCATCAATAGGCAGAGATTGTCAGATCAGACAAGTATAATAGAACCATCTGCTTTTTAAAAGAGATACTCCTAAACATTAAGAACAAGGATAGGTTGAAATTAATAGAATGGAAAACAACATGCCAGGCAAATACTAATGAAAGAAGGCTGGTATGAGTGCATCAATACCAGGCAAAATAGATTCCTGAACAGAAGTCATTACAAGTTAGTAATCGCTTAGTGATGAAACTTTCAATTTACTAGAAGACACATTAATTCTGAACTTGAACATATGTAGTAAGCCTCAAAATATATAAAGCCAAAGCTCACAGAACCACGGGGAGAAACTGAGAAATCCACATGGCTGTGGGAGTTATCAACATACCTTTCCCAGTGATTGAGAGAAAGCAAAGGAAGCCATTGGAACAGCAGATTGGGGGTGAGGGAGGGCAGAGGAGGGAAAGGGCTGCAGATCTGTGGGCCTCATGGGCCTTTTAAAGAATTTTTTGGTGTTTCTTTTGAGTAGATGGAAGCCAGTGGGGAGTTTTGAAGAGGGGTAAAATGAACTGAACTGCATATTAAAAGGATCGCTATGGCCATTCTATTGAAAATACTCTCCCCTTGATACACTACTTCCCTTGGCTTTTAAGAAAACACAGTAGCTGGATCCCCTCCTACCTCGCTGATTGCTTTTTCTCATGCTGGTTTATCGTTTTTCTTTTTTTTTTTTTTTGCTGGTTCATCTTCTACTCTCTGATCTGTTAATACTGGATTCCCTCAGGGCTCAGTTCTTGATCCTTTCTCTGTCTACACGTCCTTCTTTAATTTCAGTCTCAGAGCTTTAAACATCCCTTTATATATTCAGAGTCATCCTCAATGACTCTGAATATTTATCCCTCTCCTGCCTCTTAGCTCCTACTGCCCACTCCACACATCCACTTGGATGTGAAAAAGTCTCATACTTACCTTGCCCCAGACTGACCTCCATCTTTCTTCCCAAACCTGTTTCATTGTCTCTCCATCTCAACTGATGGAAACTCCATTTTCCCAATTGTTTGGTTGAAAAATCATAGTGTCCTTCATGACTCCCCTTCCTTCACAATCAATATCTAATGCTAAAAATTCTCTTTGCTCTGCCCTCAAAATATACTCAGAATCTGACCACTTCTCAACATCTCTACAGCTACGACCTTCACTCAAGCCACTCTACCTGGATCATTGAAATTGGTTCTCTGGCTCCTACCCTCTATCACCAATCCAGCCTTATCCTCACACGGCAGCCAGACTGATGCTGTTAAAAGAGTGATACTGCCGTTCCTCTGGTAAGAAAGTAGATGGAAAAAGATTATTAGGATACAGCAGAGAAAATTAACAATGTCAAAAGTGCAATTAAGGAAAGTGAGAAGGTGCAAAGAAACAATACTGGGGACAAATGGAGGCTTAACTATAGGCACAGAAAAGATTACAAGAAAATATATAGAAGAGCATTTTGAATAATTTTGTGACGATAATTTTGAAAATGTAGACAAATGAACAAATTCTCAGAAAGTATGATTAGCATGATTGACCTGATTAAAATTTTGAAAGCCAGAATATTTCTAAAATCATTTTTAGAGGCTGGGGACACAAGAGTGAAAAACAAACAATAATTCCTTGGCCTTATGGAGGTGACATTACAGTGTAGGAAATCAAGCAATAAATAAGATAAATAATTAAATAAGCAGTTGAGATGAAGATAAATGCTAAAGAGAAAAACTGAATAGGCAAGGGGAAAGGGAAGTTGTACTTTCGAAGGGGTGGCCAAGAAAGGATTGACTAAAAGCTGACCTTTCAATAAAGGCCCAAAGGAGATGAGGAAGAATGTATTGGGAATATGACTGGAGAATGTTTCAGGCCAAGGGACAAGAAAATTCCAGAATGATGGCAAGGGCAAAGGCCTTCAGGTGGGAATGTGCTTGCATGTTTGAGATTATCTTTTCAGCGAGGTTTCACTGACCTCCCTACTTAAAATTGCAACACCACCTAATACTCCCTGTCCTTTTACCTTCTAATATAAAATTTATTTATTTATTATGTTTATTATTTCTTAACTGCCTCCTCCTATGAGAAGGCAAGTTACATTAGGGTAGGGATTTTGTCTGTTTTGCTTATGGGTGTATCACAAATGCCTGTAATGCCACTTTGCACATAGAAAGAGCTCAATAAATATTTGTTGAAAGAGAAGGAAAGACTCTTTTAGGACCATTTGGTCCTGTCCAAAATGACCATAAAACATCTGGCTCATGCCAAAAGGTCCTTGATAATTGGTCATGTTTGGCCCCGTCTGAAATGTCCATGGAGATATTTGGTCTATAGCAAAAGGTTCTTGATATCGGCCCTGTCTAAAACCATTTGGCCTGGACCAAATATGCTCATGGACATTTTGGACCAAATGTCAGCTAACTGGAAAGACCGGAGAGGCATAGCCAGAGGAATAAAAAGAAAATTAGGAAACCAAATGAAGAAAGTATTTCAAAGATGAATAACTATCTAAAATGCTTCGAATAAGTGAGGTAAAATGAGGACTGAGAATTGACCATTGAGTGAGGAACAAAAAGAACCCTCCTGAACCTGACATGGATAGCAGGGCAAGGAAAAACGTGATTGGAATGGGTTCTAGAAAGAATGGGAGAAGAGAACTATGAAGCCAAAACGAGATCTAAGACAATTCTTTCAAAGAGCTTCACTGTAAAAGGAAGGAAAAAAAAAAAAAAGAGGACAGTAGCTGAAAAGGGAGGTAGGGTTGAGAAAGAGGCTTTTTAAAGATGAGAATAATAATGGTATATTTTATGTGGGTGGGAAAAATCCAGCAGAGAGAGAGAGAAAAAAATAAAGACGCAAAGAACTACGGGAATTATCTTTTGGAAAAGAGCAGGGAGGATGGGCTCCAGCGCACATGTGGAGGGGCTGGCCTTAGCTCGAAGCACAGATGGTTCACCCATAGTAACAGAAGAGGAGACGGAGTATTCGGGCACAAATGCTCGTAGGTGGGTTGATGTGGTCGTAGGAGCTGGCGGAAATTCTTTTTTGATTGCTTCTATTTTCTCAGAGAAATAGGAAGCAGTGTCATCAGCTAAGAGTAAGGATGAGGGAGGAGGTGTGGAAGGTTTAAGGAGACAAGGTATAAAATAGTTGTCCCAGAAATGCAGAGGGAATAGAGTCCAAAAATGCCTTTGGAGTGCCAGGGAGCATTAAGGACCCACTTGGGTTAGTCATCGTGACTGGGGGTGTGTTTTTCTCTAGCCACAGTCAACTGCCTGAGTGTGGGCAGGAACTAGGCAGAGAATTGGCTTTAACCAGGGTTATGTTTAACCAGGGGTGTAGGACAAAGTGAGACCTGGTTGTCTGTTTATTTTCCACATACAGAGTAAACCCCCTTCATGACACAATAAATGAGGTACACAAATTCAACTGCACAAAATGCAGGGTTGCATTAATGAGACAACGGAAAACAGCATTTTGAGCTAGGTCTGTACTATCACAAAACGCGGAGGAAGCGTATTAGAACTTAACGCTGAGCACAACAAACCATGCAACGAGCTAAATAGAGCCGCAAATGACTAAGAGACCAGCCAGGCCTAATCCCACCCCTTTCTAAGGCCACTATTTTTTTTTTTTAATTTATTTATTTTATTTATTTATTTTTGGCTGTGTTGGGTCTTCGTTGCTGCACATGGGCTTTCTCTAGTTGTGGTGAGCGGGGGCTACTCTTCGTTGCAGTGCGCGGGCTTCTCATTGCAGTGGCTTCTCTCGTTGCAGAGCACAGGCTCTAGGCACATGGGCTTCAGTAGTTGCGGCACGCGGGCTCAGTAGTTGGGACTCACGGGCTCTAGAGCACAGGCTCAGTAGTTGTGGCGCACGGGCTTAGTTGCTCCGCGGCATGTGGGATCTTCCTGGACCAGGGCTCGAACCCGTGTCCCCTGCATTGGCAGGCGGATTCTCAACCACTGCGCCACCAGGGAAGCCCTCTAAGGCCACTATTAACTCCCACCCTGACCCCACTCCTTTAGCACCAGGACACGACAACTCGGTGACTTGGTCTGCCTTCCTTTGAGAATGGAGGCAGGAATGAGGTCTGGAGCCTATGGCCAATCACGTTATTATGTAAATTCACACTGTCTTTTGCCTTATCTTTTCAAAGCTAACAAATAGCAAGAGAAATAACAAAGGTAACTGCAGATAAGAAAACATCACAGAGCTCTTGGAAAATACCTCAGGTAATGAGTCTACTGGAATTGCCATTAACAAGTACAGAAAAGCGAAGTGCAGATCAGAGAACTTCTAAGAAGGTGCGACATCTCTGAACCAGTATGAACGGATGCCTGGGAGGCCTGATTCAGTGCAAGTTCCAGACCATACTAGTGAAACGAGGATAGTTATCAGTTAGCCATTAATAAATAATAAACTGTAACCTGTCTTCACTGATCAGGCTTGCTTTAATAAAAACTTGCATGTGCTCCAAGGGTCACACAGCCTAAACAATAAGATGTTGGCCAAGGTGAATTTAGGAACTTGGAGTCAGCTGTGTCCAGTTTGAGCTCCAGCCAGTTAAGACTGGCTAGGTCCACTGACCCTCCATCTGGGCATGCGTTGAGTGGTGGCCTTTTGACATCAGAGGGCCCAAAACTCCACCCTCTGGTCACGCTAATGCCACCATTTTCTGAACATACATCCCATGAAGAAGCCTGTAGCTTAGCTGCATCTGCACAGAACCAGGATCACCTCACCGTTTTCTTATCTCTAATTACCTTTCCCTAGGCGCCCCACGCCTCAGCTTTATCTCATAAATAATGAGAGCCCTTTACCTTCAGGGAGGTGGGACTCAGATTTGTTCTCCCATCTCCTCACTGGACTGCCTTGTGAATAAACCCTTTCTCTGCTGCCAACCTCGGTGTCTCAGCCTTTGGCTTGCTGAGCAACAGGCAAGCAAACCTGATTCGGTAACACACTAGAACTGTTACGCTGGAAGGTTTTCCAGCCAGAATGTTTACCTTGTGCTGCTCACGTTTCCGTTGTATTGTGTTGGCCGTTTCCTCATGAACCTGCTGAATGGTTACTTCCTCTCTCAGGGCCACCTCTGCTCTATATAACCAGGCCCCTATGGTGCCCAGGGGTGCAGGAAGAGACTTATCAAGTTGTATATGCCAATCAAAGAGCTGAAATACAAAAGTAGAAAGACAGTATCTTAACACAGAAGACAATTCCTAAAATTCCCCCAAATGATTTTAAAGCCTACAAAATGCTTGAAGTTAATAATTTTGGGTTAATTTAATAAATATCAAGTAAGAAAGTATCTGTGTTCTGAATCTGATGCTTTGAGAAGTTCAGAACACAGATATTTTCCTATTTGATATTTATTACATTAACCCAAAATTATTAACTTAAATGGGGAGAAAATGACACTTCGAAGCAAGTTTTGAGGAAACTTAAAATACATCTTAGACATGGAAGGATATTATTGGGAGATTAGGCAATTTTCTTCTTATAAGGAATAGCATAAAGTGCCCACTGATTTTCAGACTGGCTTTTACTGAAAGGGAATGGACTGGCTTTGCTGACGTGCTCAAAGATGCAGCAATTATACACCTGCTGATGTGTATCCTTTAAAACCTTCCCTATGATGAAAACAGGTCCAGAAAAATCAGGGTCGTCTAGACATCTCTGGAGGAAAATGAGTATTCACGATTCTTACTATAATAATATAATTCTCTAACCATCTTGTCATTTCTTCCACTTCATCCAATTCTCAAGTACTGTTTCCTAGCTTATTGCAATGAGAGGTGGGATGGGTTGGGGTGCCTGAGATCTAATCTATTCTTTGATAGAGTTTAATGGGAAAAGTTAGATTATGAAAATGAAGAAAATAGGGTGAGTACGAGGCAAATATTCCCATGAGTGACAGAAGTTTCAGAGGTTTTGAAATCTTGGTCTTTAAGTTTGCAAAATATTAATATGAAAGTTACATAGCAATTTTCCTTCAAGTTCATGACCAGATAAGAAGATAAGCTTAAACTAAAGAATATAAAAATAAATGTGAATATAGGAAGATGATTAACTGTTGATGAAATCTGATGATGGAATTTGGAGAAGCTGTTGAGGCCCCATTCCTGGGGAGTCACCTCTTCTAAACAACGCAGGATTAAACTGTGCAAAGTGAGAAGTAACCCAGGTGGTCTTTCAGGATTTCAGTGTGTCATCTGGTCAATGGTGATATCACACTTAGGGCAGGCAAAGCAGGAAAGAGTTGTTAAACAAGCACTTCCGCTAACTGAAAGGAAAACTTGACAAGTGGACAAAGTCTATCCCACAGGTAAACCTTCCCACCTCAGACAGAGATAGGAGGACCTGATGTAACATCATTTTGAAGAAAGAGATGACAGAAAATATCTTTGACTAAATTATATGAGTCTAATGAAATGAATCGTTGGAGAACTTACCCTAGAGGACACTCTATCCCAGGACTGTTTTACCAACGCTTGGTCAAGTGACAATTTACCATCTCTGTGTAATGGTTGTATCAAGTGTTCAATCTGTTTCCTTTTCATTTCATATTGAACTCTGAAGTGCTTAAATGACTAAAAGAGGAAAAACAGCAACAACATGGCAGTTAGTCAAAAAAGGCAAAAGCAAAGGAAACCACATTTCCTAAATAACAATCCTTTATATTTGGATAACGTTCAGTATATGTTGTTGATAATAATAATGACAATCATGATGCTGAAAGCAGCTAGCATTCATCAAGCCTGGATGATGAGCCTGACTCCATGCTAAGTGCTTTGTACATATTATCTTCTCTGGCTCCCCATCGCCCTACAGCCTAGACAAGCCCCGTTATTACTACCCAGCCCAGAGGTGACCTGGCAAAGACAAGTAGTAGAGTCAGGACTAAAGCCTAGGATTTCTCATTCCTAGTTAAATAACCTACAAGCCAGTCCCTGCTCATCAGGAAATAATAATCAACAGGAGTATAAATCTATATTAATAATCAAAATAGTTGCTTTCCTTTAAAGTACCAAACAATTTACAAATAGAAATTGCGCATGTCAAAATAGTACAGAATTAACAATATCTTAATCTGTGTTTAAGTAAGTCTGTATAAAGAGGTTTACTTTAGGGGACATCACTTAGGTAACAATCCTCTGCTTTAATTTTATGGTGTTAAAATATTAAGTATTATATCTTTCTTTTGTCACAGTATGGTTAACATAAATTTGTAATATGTAGACTTAACTGTAAGTCTAATACTAACCTCAGAAAGTAGTGATTTTAATGAAAGTCTTACATTTTATGTTCAATTAACACATCCTAAAATATGTCTCAAAGTCCAAATATGAATTGAAAATGCCACTCAATGTGCAATTATATTAAAGAACATGAGAATAGCCCTGCAGAATCTAACAGATAACATCTGAAAGAATTTCTTAAGTCACTGAGTAAACAAACATGTAAATTCACATAACGAACACTTGGGGGAGATGGTGAATAAATATTTTCCCACAAATTTTACCTTCCATTCCCTCTAACTTAATGTAATTTTAAAATACCAAAACATAAAGTCAGTCTTCAATTTTGTTCTACAGAATTCTATATATGGAAAAACTGGAAAATACACTATTAATTGATAAGTAGAAATAGAAGATTTTGATTACATAATAAACACACAAATGAAAGAAAACATTCCCTCTGCTGTCTAACCCTATTTTAAGAGACTTGTGATCATCTTTGGCCTGAAAGGAATGTTTCTGATTTATACTTTTCTAATCCTTAGTTTTCATCTTATAAATTAACATCTGTATAACCGGTAACTTTGTAACTTGGAATTTATTTTTTGATAATTTATGCTAAGACTAAAACTCGCTAATGGACTAAATAAGTACATTCACTCTGTTCTTGCATTATAGTCTCAATTTACTGATTTAATCATTTTAATGGAGCTCATCCCAGAAAATTATCTTTTTTGGGGAAAAAATTACATTATGTTTCACAGCAAAAAGTACAAACATATAATCACATACGGAATTTATTGCATGGCCAAGTCCATCAAATATAATACTGATGGCATCATCAATCTGAATTCAGGCACACTTTACACAGAGGATTATATAAAATCACACACTAACTCTAACAGTTAAATCTTTTATCATCTGCCACTTCGCATCTCTTATATCACGCACACCTTTTTTTGTAGCAAAAATGATCGAAACATAATGTATATTAGAATATACTATAGTTTTGCCACTAAAATGCAATGATATTTTAAGTAGGAGAAAATGTCAATGCTACACAGAGTTAAGTCACAATTTAATGGAAAAAACTCTGGAAGTGGAAATTGGAAGCTGAAATACAATTAATGATAGTGTAATGAGACTGGGAGAAAGAAGAACCACCGCAGCAATAATAACACTGGCTGCAATGTGAATGCAATAGTGTTGAAGGAAGCAGGTGGCAGGAGAAACTGATCTCATTAACGGGCCCACTCCAAATAGTCATGTTGCAATTTTTTATTTGATTCAGTTTTTTCTACAGTAATTTTCAACTTGGCACTGAAGTCATTTTTTGGAATTTTTTGTTAGGTAACATCTGTAAGATCATGAGTTGTACAAAAACAGCAATTAAATGTGTGTGTTTTGGGTCATCTACAAGACTGAGTTCTCGGAAAGTCATGAAGCCTCACAACTCTATATAGTGCAGATACGTACAATTTAAAACTACCAACTCCATATCTGGGTGTATACCCAAAGGAAATGAAAACAGGTTATCGAAGAGATATATGCACTCCATGTTTATTGCAGCATTATCACAATATCCAAGATATGGAAACAACCTAAGTGCCCATTAATGGATGAACGGGTAAAGATGATGTGGTGTATATATACCCGGAATGTTATTCAGCCATGAGGAAGAAGGACCTCCTACCATTTGTGACAACGTGGATGAAACTTGAGGACATTATACTAAGTGAGATAAGGCAGACAGAGAAATACAAACACTGTATAATATCACTTATACATGGAATCTAAAAAAGTCAAACTCATAAAAACAGAGAGCAAAATGCTGGTTATCAGGGGACTGGGGGTAGAGGGGAATAGGACGGATATTTAAGTATACAAACTTCAAACGAGTAGTAAATAAGTCCTAGATATCAAATGCACAGTACAGTGAATATAGACAATAATACTGTATTATAATCATCAAACTTGCTAAGACAGTAGAACTTAAGCATCTCAACCACTAAAAAGAAATGATAATTATGTAACATGATAGAGGTGCTAATTATTGCTACAATGGCAATCACATCACAATATATAAATGTATTAAATTTTTAAAACTATCTATTTATATAGAAATACAATTATTAAATTATATGTAAACAAGATAATGTATATTATTTCTTTAAAGACATTTCTCATTAATATCATTTGAAAGATTAAACATAGATTAAATGACAAATATGAATCCTACTCATGAAAGGCTTTTAAAAAAATTGAAATCTGTTTTCCATACATTACCTGATATTTATCCTGCAAATTTGATTCTGTCATCTGTGCCCTTGTCAAATCTCTTTCAAATTGTTCTATCCAAGCTTTCGTTTCCTTCAAAATTAGCCTGTCTTCTCTCTAGAAACCAGCAGACATTACAATTGTATTAGTATCTGTGCATTTACTTAATTGCTGATTAATACTTGACTGATCCTAGAATACACTGAATATTTAATAAGTTCCAAATGTCTCTGAAAAATTTTCTTTCTCCCTGCCCTCACCTCTTTTGGAGGATAAGAAACAAAAATTAATTCTAAAAAAAAAAAATCTTAATTATTGTGCTGAATACTGAAATTACCTACCTCCATTGTTCTTCTCAAGAAACATTTATTTAATTAAGAAAATGTGCTCAAGAAGAAATATGTAAGTACAAAAATACTCAGAAAAAGCAATGGCTGAAATGCGAGTGGAAACAGGCCTGTGGCTGCTTCTTAACACAGGCCATTGGTAACACAGAGGACTGTTCTGGATCAGATTAATTTTGACTGAATTCGAGGAGCCACAGTCACAGTAATATTGGATTACTAGTGTATATTATTTTTAAAAACATTATCCACTAGTATAACATAAGCTCCATGAGGACAGAAAGCACATTTATCTTGCTCAATATGGTATTCCCAGACTCCAGCAACATGGAACCTATCAGATAATTTATCAAATTATCTGCTGAATGAATGCATACAAGCTACCACTCACATCTCAAAAATGAAAAAAAGTTGGACAGTTACATACTTGCTTCCACAAATAATAGGAGTCTTTCTAGCATTGATTTAGTGAAAATATCCTAAATTTTCATCAAGACTTCTTATCTGCTAAGAAGGCCAAAGTAATCACAAACATATTTAACATGATTTTTTGGCACTTACAAATAGCTTTCGACTACAGCATCTCATCTGATGATCACAGCCCTGTGGCCCAGATGAAATGACTGTCTGCTGACAGGTGAAGTGGCACAGAAGAAAGAATTCTGGCTATGGAGGCAGGTAAAGCTGGTTTCAAATTCTTGTTCTGACCTGTGTTAGCTCTGTGAGTTTGGGCACAATATTTTTTTTTTCTTTTTTGAATCCTGTACTTCAGTTTTTTCATCTTTCTTTATATTCCATCTAGGCCTGAAGTTAAGGGATCTATCAACACAATAGACTTTATGCCAATACTGGAATAAAAAATTAGAAGTAACTAATTTCATATCAAATGTTGAGTTAATTTTTATCTCATGCTTCATGAAGCATGAGTTTATGTATATATAAATATGCTATAAAACGTATAATGTGTATGTTTGAGTGAGCACGAGAGAGAGAAAGAAAGAAAGAAAAGTAGTGAGAAGGCTGACAGTTCAGCTGCTTGACATTTAGATGGTCTCTATAGGCAAATAGTCGCCTGTGTCTTTGAATGCATGTGAACGTCACCGATTGAAGAAAAGCCCAGGGCAGAGGTTGGCACACGTGCTATCATGATCTGTGTCCTCTCTCACTTCCTGGTGTTACAAAGACAACCCTCTTGTGCCTGGAACAATTTCCCCCAGATAACGCCTTGCTCAGATCTCAGCTCAGGCACACCCTTCTCCGGAAAGCTTTTTCTGACCCACAAGTCTCAGTTGTCAGTTTCTCTTCCACCAGTGGTCCTCAAACTTTAGTGGACACTAGAATCACCTGGAGGGCTTGTGAAAAAGATTATTGGGCACCACCCTCAGGCTTTCTGGCTCAGTCTATCTAGGGTGGAGGCTGAGAATGTGTATTTCTAACAAGTTTCCAGGTGAATCTGATGCTGCCTGCTGGTGTAGGGACCACATTTTGAGAACATTTTTCTATAATCTTGTAACAACCTGATATTCCCCCAGTAATATTCAAATATTCCCCCAAAATGCACTGTATTCTTTTTTGGAAGAAAACTTAAGTCTTATTTATTTTTAAAATCAAACCACTAGGAAAATATATCACAGTCTTGAAACAGCAAACAGGCCGTATTATCATTTCAAGTAATAAGTTGGTAAAAACACAGCAGGGTCCTTACTAAAACGATAAGGTGCCAGAACTAGGGCAAGGACAACGCGTGTCGCACAAGTGGTGCGACCACAAGTGGTGAGCCAGAGGCGCACGGCAGCGCTCAACGCACTGGGGCACTTGCTGCACGGACGCCTGGCTGTCCTCACAACGGCCGGCGCTGCACCGGAACGTGAGGCCCTGCATCTTCCAGATGTTGTCTCTCTCCAGACTCTTCATCATTTAGTCCACCGCCTCCTGTACCCGGAGCTACTGCAGCTCCACCAGGGCGGCCCCGCGCTGCTCCATCCCGCACCGGCGTCCACATGGACTCCCGCGCACGAGCCCGCCCCCGCGCTGTATTTTATTGTCCACTCTTTGTCTCTTTTTCCCCCCTGCATTCCAAACCCCTTATGTATCTTTCCTTCTGCAGCCTAACACAGTGTTCTACAGCCTAACACAGTGTCTGGCACCTGGTATCAATAAATAATTGTGAATATATGATTGATTGGTAACATAGTTAATCAGAGAATGATATGCAACAGGAGCCCAAGACTCCAAATCCTCAGCCCTTCCCATGATGTCTCTTTTGAATGAAGAGGTGAACGGGGTCACGGCACATGTTTTATTATCGGTTGAAGCACTAATGACATATGAGCTCAGAGGAACTCAATGCTCTTCTTGGTCTACCTCCAAGGGACCTGAGGTCAACGTGACCACTAAGTGAGGCCCACCGAAGTGAGTATGGGACTTCACTGTGAGCCTCCAAAGACAGGAGGCTATCATCACCTTTTCTTCACCGATTGAAATTATTTCACAGAGTCATCGGAGAGAAAAGGATTATGTTCTTAAAAACAGCTTCATTAGAGTACATTCAGTAAATGACTTTTTCTAGTGGTGGGGAAGTGCAATAAGATTAAAAAGGATGTAGCTATTTACACACTCAACATTCTCCTTTTTAAGAAGAAAATGAAGTACAAAATAATATTTAAGTTCCCAAAACCCATTTAGTGTAGTGGCTTTTTTTTTTTTCTTTCTTTTTTTAAATTTTATTTATTTATTTTTGGCTGTGTTGGGTCTTCGTTGCTGCACACAGGCTTTCTCTAGTTGCAGTGAGTGGGGGCTGCTCTTCATTGTGGTGCGCGGGCCTCTCATTGCAGTGGCTTCTCTTGTGGAGCACGGGCTCTAGGCGCGCAGGCTTCAGTAGTTGTGGCACGTGGGCTCAGTAGTTGTGGCACGTGGGCTCAGTAGTTGTGGCTCATGGGCTCTAGAGCGCAGGCTCAGTAGTTGTGGCGCACGGGCTTAGTTGCTCCGCAGCATATGGGATCTTCCTGGACCAGGGCTCGAACCCATGTCCCCTGCATTGGCAGGCGGATTCTTAACCACTGTGCCACCAGGGAAGTCCAAAGTGGCTTTTCTTCAACTGGTAACTTTCACATGTACTGTGAAAGACACAGGCGACTATTTGCCTACAGAGACTATCTGAATGCCAAGCAGCTAAAGTGTCAGTCAGCATTCTCACTACTTTTCTTTCTTTCTTTCTCTCTCTCTCTCTCGCTCACTCAAACATACACATTATATGTTTTATAGCATATTTATATATACATAAACTCATGCTTCATGAAACGTGAGATAAAAATTAACTCAACATTTGATATGAAATTACTTCTAGCTTTTTATTCCCATGTTGGCATAAAGTCTATTGTGTTGATAGAGTCTTAACTTCAGGCCTAGATGGAATATAAAGAAAGATGAAACAACTGAAAAAGAGGATAACTTGGAAATGGGAAAAAATTCTTAATCATTAATTCCACAAATATTTTTTTGAGCACTCAACATGTGCCATGAACTTTACTAAACCATACAACTCAACATTGCGCAGAAGAGATGTGATGAAGCTCAGGATTACAAACTAATTGAACACTTACCTTTTTCAATTATTTCCTGCTTAATATTTTAAAGTACAAAAATAAATCTTTAACTTTATTTTAATTTTCCACGTCACATATAAAGAAACTAGTTATTTTAATTTTTCCTTTTATTAGTGCTATTAAGTATTGTTAAAAAGAAATTAATGTCATCTTATAATTAAAGATTAGTGAGGAAGTCCATGGGAGTGGCTTAGACTGCAACTTTTAATAACACATATGTCATTTGTTCTACTAGAAAGGAAAAGGAAATAACAGAATTAAGGTGTTAAAATAAATGTGTATATAAAGACAAATACATGCAAAAGAATGGCTAACAAGCTACAGAATGCAGAATGTTTGAAAGAGGTCACTAATTCAAGATTACTTAAATCTTACCTTAAGAATTTGGATAGAATTTGCAAAAGATGGGAAACCTGGAAGTACTTCCTAACAATATGAAAAGATAATATATAGAAAAATAATATAAATCATGGAAAAAATTACATAGGAAACAAGAAAAATGGCGAGGCATCGGTCTATAAATAAATAGACAATAATTTTAAGGGTATAATTATTTTAAGATGTTTTCACAACTTTTGAAAGTATCAAAATGTTTGAATCAAATAAGGCAGTGTAGTATTGTAGCATTTGATGTTTTTGTTTTAATTTGTAATAGTCATATGTGGCTATATATATATATTATACATATGTGTTGAAGTAGTAAACATTTTGAAAGGAGAACAATGTAAAGAAAAGGTATATGGATTCATATTTTTCTCTATAAATACTGTCATAATATGCATGTCTGTATTCCTATACAATTAAGACTGTGCTGTGCTTCTGAAAGCAGTCAGTAAAATTTGTTGCTATGGGGGAAGTAATGAGTGAATAAATAACTGAAAGTTTAATAGATGAGAGAGAGAAGCCAACATGCCTATTTTATTTATTTACAATTGTGTGCTAATTATCCAAGGACTACCTTTAGGGAAAAAGTTCCTTTATCAGTTTTAATGGATGAAGTAAGAAAGGCATACCAATGTCTATTTCCAATAAGAAAATTTGATTTAAAATAGTGTCTACGTAATATCTAATTTAAGTAAATTCATAAAAGGGATATGAAAATCAAATACACCAAAAAATGAAAGCCTGGTAGACATGTTGATGCCAATATTTTTAAAAAATGAATTAAAAGAACCATTTAATAAAATCTGAGTAGACAAATAATGAGGATTTCTAGGTGCTGACACCAAACCTAATATGTATAGTGTATAAAATCTTAAAGGTTCATTAGACAGAATTAGATGGCCATTTAGCTGCATTAAACAAACATAAGCCCTACATCATAAAAAATTAAAAAAATTCTTTTTATTCTACTCAAAATATTCATTTTTAGATGCTCATACCCTACATTACAAATGCCTCATTAAAAAAAGAGTAAAGCTTATTTTTTAAAAGAAAAATCAGAATTTATCTTCTAGAGAATGAGACTAGTTTCTTAATAATAAAGTTCTTTAGTATAGTATATTAACAAGTTTAAAGCAGGAGTGTGCTTCAAATCTCTGAGGATTTTTGCATTAAATCCTTGCTCATGAGCATTAACGGAAGTATCTCCTGTTATTTCTCAGACATTACCAGCCACCGTGTTTACTCATCTGGAGAGATGATTAATGTCAGAGAAATTAAGAGTACAAGCTTAGAAATCAGCTCAGAAGTAAATCCAATTGGGTAACATAAGAACTTGAGATATGACAATCAGGTGCAAAGCTGATATTCTCTATGCCGTATGAGGTAAGTCTAATACACCTCCTTAAAGAGTTTCTTATTCACAGAGCACTGCCCATGCCCAATTATATTCTCAAAACCCAGAAAACCCCAAATGAATCCCAAGCACACGACTCAGTCCACACTGGAATTTGCACAGAGAGTCTTTCGCTTTCAGTGGTGCTCCTTAGGAACATTATTTTTCTAACTATAGAATAAGTCACTCTGGTGATCAACATTTGTGCCTGAAGCCTGGCAAGGAACAAAAAAAAAGTTTCTTGAAACCATAGCTTTTTAAATAACTAACATAGTTCTACCAAATGCCACCTTAACTTCATCCAAGTGACCTAGGAAACACCAGTTACCGCTGTTTTGCTTAATTCTTTTACGAAGATTTCTATTAGTGCAAAACCTTTTCCGACTTGAAAACTTTGGTTTATGTTCCCCTGACCTTTTCCTTCCTTAGATCCGTTTCTAAGACACATAGTACACTTTGCTTTTTGTTTTTCTTGTTTCTCTTCATTATAATCTCAAACCTCTCTGAAAACGTTAGTTGAGACCTCAACAGTAAAGACAGAGAGATTGTTTTTAACATGTCTTGAAAATTCCATTTATAATTCTTCCCTGATGTCATTTTGCCTAATAATTAATTTTAAATTCAGTAGTAAATCCACGTCCCTCTAAAAAAAAAAAAAAAAAAAACCCCAAAAAAACCCAAAACCAAAACAACAAAACAAAATCAAAACTAAACAATACTACAGTACTTTTAAAAAATAGGAGAATAATATCCATTGTTGTTCAAGACAGAATGTAGGCATTCTGGTGTGCTGGCTGGACTGTAAAATGGGAGATCTTTCTACAGGAGGATTTGAAAAAATCATTTCAAAAGCATTAAAAATCCATATGCCCTTTAGTCTAGGAATTTCTCTTCTAAGAAAGAACTGTAAAACAATGTTTATTACAAAATTGTTCATAGAAGTATTTTTTTATAACAGCAAAAAATCAGAAATTTTCAACAATTAATATTGGGTAAATAAATTACTGTACATCTATATGATGTTCTAGAAAGAATGGCATGAGAAGGGTTTTGTATGATGTTAACAGAAAACAGAAAATTATAAAATTGTATATATATTACAATTCTATCAATATTTTTGTTAAAATATTTTATGTGTACACACATGGAACTCACACCAAAGTATTAATTTTTTTAGAATAGATTCTCTGCAGAAGGTCAAGTACAGGTAATTTTCTTTTTCTTTTTCTCCCAACTTTTGTTTTTGTTTATTTATGACAACAAACATATATCATTTGAGCAGTATGAAAAATGTAAATGTTATTTAAACTATTGAGAGGCTGAAAATCTAAACAGTGAATAATTAGAACTTTCATAAGTTTGCCTTAATTACATATGTTTGCAATGAGTAGCAACTTATAAATCTAAAAGTCAAAATTAGATTTTATCAGACTGAACAGAAGAAGGGAACTCAGGATCTAAATGCATAAATAATATGATGGATATAAAATTAATCAATCGTCAAATTGCTACAATAAAGTTTCCCAACACTGCTACTTTACTTTATTCTACTCTACTATTTTATTTCATTTCATTTCATTTCATTTTATTTGCCATGCCATGCTGTTTGGGGGATCTTGGTTCCCCGACCAGAGATTGAACCTGTGCCGTCGGCAATGAAAGTGTGGAGTCCTAACCACTGCACCACCAGGGAATTCCCTATCTTTCCTAGATTTTAATCCCTCACTATCATATGTTCAGTATTTATTATTAATAATGCTTTCTCTGCTATATCCAACATACAAATCAGAGAAATCCTTCCCTCTAATCTCCTCCCCAGTTGGCGATATCAGTCTTTACTCAGTTGCTCTCATATTAAAATGCATTCCAGTTTAACTTTTTGAAAACAGCATATTAAAAATCCAAGTCACTACCATTGAGTGTATTATCAGCACTCAAAGAAAAACAAACACTTACATCATTCTCTTGCCCATCAGCGCCTGTACTGTGAACGTCGGGATAATGTTTCAGAAACTGGGCTACGTAGGTCATAATAGACTTCTCATCTGGTTTATCCACATCAACATCTGGAAAAACCAAACCGAAATGTGAATAAATTAATTAGCATTAAAAAGATTTTAATAATACAAACTTTGAAATCTAGAGAATATACCAAAAGACACTGTCCTAAACGCAAAAGAAAAATAGAATACTATTTAGAGATGGGGCGAGGAAAAACCAGTTTAGTCTGGATAATCCATGGGGGAAATTTTACGACTCAGAAAGATGACATATTTTAACCAAGAGCTTTTAGGAAAGTAGTACGTGTTTCATTTAAATAATCTCTACACTCATCAGAAATGTGAGATATATATAGTTATTCCTACATTCTGTCTAGTTACTAAAATACAAATAATATGTACATTTCAGAATTGGGGTAGATGAGTAGTAAAACATGCTAACAGATGTGGCACTGAGTGACAAGTGACTACATAGTCTGTATACTACATATGGCCAAATATCAATTTATTTTAGAAAAGAGAGAGATGCCTTATGTCCAAGTCCTTACGCAGCTTCTCCATTGTGGAGCCTTCCGTCTAAGTCACTGTACTTTGAACAATCAAGTATTCTTTGAGTGAAACAGAGCCTGAAAAGATCTCAATCACTGTCATTTTAAAGTATATAGATGTTTACCTAATTAAATCAGTAAAAATCAAGGAAAGATATTTATATGAATAGAATCAGGGTAAGACTGGATACATAAAAAGTGTTGAATGTTTTCAACAAGTCTTAAATATCCCTTTTAAAGGCAATGGAATACATTTGGAGATTAGAAATACAATATCTGCACCAATAGAGAAAAAAAAAAAACAGAACAAAAACCATGAAAATCAAAATATAAAACTGCCCTAATATTTTGTATTGTCTCTTGTGATTTGAAATATAATTTCTAGCAACCATCAATGTAGGATTTAAGAAGTGGTACAACTCTTAAAAGACTTAAAGATAATGTATTCTGGAATTCACGAGATGACTCAGAGGTGATTTTAGAAATGATATGATCACTGATGTGGAGAATGCATGTGAAGAGTAAAACTTTCATGAAGAGTGAAAGTGGAAAGAAAAACAACATTTAATACATGACTTAATATAGTATATGTTTTTAAATACACATGGGACTAAATCATAAAACAATTGTTATAATAGATATTGGTCTATTTAATCTGTATTCCTAAGAGTTTATATGTTCAAATTGGCTAAAAACTTTTTTGAAGGGGAAGTTCTCATTAGGAAAATAATCACGTTATATGTGGGATAGCCTTGCATTTGGGCAAACTCAATTTCTGATGATCAAAGAAAATATTAAGATCCTCTGTCTGGTGGATATGAAAGAACCATTCATATCCTCCTCCTACCCTACTCTAGGAAAAAATTTCAGCTCTGATGCATTCTCTGAAGTTGAGGGCTGTGATATTTGTGTGTCTCTCCCCTTGAGCTGAGTAGTGTCCTGGATACTATTGGCTGTGTGTGTGTGTGTGTGTGTGTGTGTGTGTGTGTGTGTGTGTGTGTGTGTGAAGAAACAAGGTGGAAAGTCCTTGGCTCCCCTAGTGAGACTGGAGGGGGGGCCGGGCACCACAGGTCCCTAAAATGGCAAGGGATCTCCATGCTGGCCATCATCTCAGAGGAAGCCAAGCAGGTAGACACTGTTTTAGAGCTAGAAATGCTCATTCTGAAATCTCATCTTTAAAAATAACTTGCGGGGCTTCCCTGGTGGTCCAGTGGTAAAGAATCCACCTTCCAATGCAGGGGACGCAGGTTTGATCCCTGGCTGGGGAACTAAGATCCCACATGCTGCAGGGCAACTAAGCCTGCGCTGCAACTACTGAGCTCGCACGCTCTGTAGCCCTCGCACCACAACTAGAGAGAAGCCCACGTGCCACACTGAAGACACGACGCAGCCAAAAAAAATAAATAAAATAAATAAAATAAAATATTTTAAAAATAACTTGCTTTCACTGTATTTACATTTTTGCATTCATTAATGGAAATTTCCATAATTACCAAGCCAAATAAGAAATTATCTGGGACTTTGGAAAATTCACTTTGACCCTTTTATCTCAATTTAACAAACAACTAGCAGTTTATTAAAGGCATCAAAATTGCCTTCTGAAGGTTTGACAGAGTTAACTCCACTTCCAGAAAGTCTTAAAATTCACAGCCTTACCAAAAAGTTGCCAAGAAATTCTAGTGAAAGATATTAGGTCAATCACTTGGGTAGTTTGCCTGATTGACACCTAAATACTGGGTAGTTATCAACACTTCTAAGTTTCTAATGACTGACATTTTAAAGATACGCTCTGAGATTACTAACAATTTTTTATTCTTCCGGATTCTGTGATACTCCTCCTCCTCGCAGTACACTCACTTGTAAAACTTTCATTCCATCCTTAGGTACATTGAGTAAGTACAGTTCCCCTGGCTGGTACCACCCATGTCAGAGGGCTGTTAGGAGCAAACACCTATATTTTGCTCCCATGTATAGTGGCAAATGTTTTTCCAAAAGAAAACTGATGCAGGAAGATACTATTCCTTCCCACTTTTCCAAGTTTTCTGACCTCTCGGAAGGCATCTATAATATCTGGGTTTAAGATATATAACCCTACTGAGTTGAGGGATACAAGAGCCAGCAGTCGCTCAACGTGCCTTCGGGATCTAGGAGTCTCGGGATTCCCAGCTCCGTTTCAGCAATAGTGAAAGCCTCCTCCAGGTTTTCCCGGTTAGATCTTCCTTTCACCTTCTCCAAGTCCACTAGTTCCGGCTGAATAGCATGGATGATTGAATGAAAGGCCACTCCACTTCTCCAACTCCGCCCGAAGTCTTTTACTTCTATTCCACTCTGCCTTTAAAAAAATAATGATAATGTCACTTTCTAAACAGGTAATGCACACTTCTTCAAAGACTCAATCCAATCCTCCTCGGCAATGGATGATATGCAGTTAGCTATACCGGTACACTGGTTTTGAGAAAAAAGAAGCAAAGCAAAATTTTTAACGGGTAACAAGATAAGGTGTAGAAATTCTGGTTCCGTACTTAAAGAGTTTTCTATATTAGGGTTTTCAGTAATTGAAAGACTCAATTGAAAGCACAGTTTTAAAGGAAACCAATAGAGAGAAAAAACACCTGGCAAAATAAAAAAGGGAACATTTTAAAAACACCAAAACTGTTAATAATTCACCATTGTGTATTTTTTTGAAGAAGTCTCTAACACATTTCTAATGATAATGACAAGCAGCCTGTGTTGTACATGCACAGATGATAATAGACAAATATAATGTGGCTGAATTATATCAAATGCTGTAGAATGAATAAAATGCAAATGGTTGTGATCATGTCTCTAAATTAGTCACAAAAAAACCTATACTCCACATAAGTACAGACAAGATTAATTTACCCTACCATCAAACTGTTTGAGCAAATTGATTTTTAAACTCTTTTTTTTAGAATTGCCTTGAGGGCAATGTGCTGGTGGCAAATCTTTGCTCTTTCGTGGATTTACTTCAAAGCCAGATATGATCACTAAGAAGTGATTCAAGTTGGTAGCAATATTTTGGTGTTGAAAACAGAAGCGAGGCAAGCTCACAATGAATAATTTTTTTCTACATGTAACTTATCAACCATAAAGACAGTTTCAAAAAGAGTTGCAAAGATGTCTTTGAACAACATTTTTTGATTAAGTCTAGAGCCTTTAAAGGTGATCAATAAATTAGGTAACATTCAGTAGATAAATATTCTGGTAGTTTCTTTTTAGAAAATTAGTCTCATTACAGTTGTTTCTAAATAAAACAGAAATAATATCACTCAATTCTTTTTGTCTGCTATATTCTCAAAATTTCCACAAACTGTAAGAGACAATATATCTTACTGATACCGTGATTAATATAAAAAGTTGGTAAATGCCCTTACATTTTATCTCTGCAAACTTTAAGGTTTACTTTAAATCATGTTTTACCAATGTACACTCAGTTTGCATAAAATATATTGTGCTAAAAATAACATCCTTGGACCTAATCACTGGCTTCATAAATAAATATTTTAAAAACAATTTTGTAAGATTGCAGCAACATCTCTTAGTTCTTTTAGAGTTTCTGTCTCTGGTGGTACAGATATAATTTTTTCAGCCAATGCCTGACACACTGGCAAATATCCACCCAGGTTAAGCAGTATGTTCTTATTATCTATTCATTTGTACATTCGCCTCTGGCTTCATCTTACTTTTCTTCCTATATTTTCCCTTTGCCCACAGTTCCCCATTTTAAAATGTTTTTGTATTCACAGTCTCTTTATGCCACCTCAAATTATTTTTTAAATTTTTTTTACATTTTTAAATTTTTTTTAATTTTTATTTTATTTATTTTTTTATACAGCAGGTTCTTATTAGTTATCTATTTTATACATATTAGTGTATATATATCAAATTACATTTTAACAAATTGAGGTGGGCGGGGGACTCGTTCAAGATGGCGGAGTAGAAGGATGTGCTCTCACTCACTCTTGAGAGAAAACCAGAATCACAACTAACTGCTGAACAATCATCAACAGGAAGACACTGGAACTCACCAAAAAGATACCCCACATCCAAAGACAAAGGAGAAGCCACAATGAGATGGTAGGAGGGGCACAATCAAAATAAAATCAAATCCCATAACTGCTGGGTGGGTGACTCACAAACTGGAGAACACTTATACCACAGAAGTCCACCCACTGGATTGAAGGTTCTGAGCCCCATGTCAGGCTTCCGAACCTGGGGGTCCAGCAATGGGAGGAGGAATTCCTAGAGAATCAGACTTTGAAGGTTAGCAGGACTTCTACAAGACTACGGGAAACAGAGACTCCACTCTTGGAGGGCACACACAAAGTAGTGTGCATATCAGGATCCTGGGGGAATGAGCAGTGACCTCATAGGAGACTGAACCAGACCTACCTGCTAGTGTTGGAGGGTCTCCTGCAGAGGCAGGGGGTGGCTCTGTCTCACTGTGAGGACAAGGACACTGGCAGCAGAAGTTCTGGGAAGTACTCCTTGGCGTGAGCCCTCCCAGAGTCCACCATTAGCCCCACCAAAGAGCCCAGGGAGACTCCAGTGTTGGGTCGCCTCAGGCCAAACAACCAACAGGGAGGGAACCCAGCCCCACCCATCATCAGACAAGCGGATTAAAGTTTTACTGAGCTCTACCTACCAGAGCAATAGCCAGCTCTACCCACCACCAGTCTCTCCCATCAGGAAACTTGCACAAGCCTCTTAGATACCCTCATCCACCAGAGGGAAGACAGCAGAAGCATGAAGAACTACAATCCTGCAGCCAGTAGAATGAAAACCACATTCACAGAAAGATAGACAAAATGAAAAGGCAGAGGACTATGTACCAAATGAAGGAACAAGATAAAACCCCAGAAAACAACTAAATGAAGTGGAGATAGGCAACCTTCCAGAAAAAGAATTCAGAATAATGATAGTGAAGGTGATCCTGGACCTCGGAAAAAGAATAGAGACAAAGATCGAGAAGACGCAAGAAATGTTTAATAAAGATCTAGAAGAATTAAAGAACAAACAAACAGAGATGAACAATACAATAACAGAAATGAAAAATACACTAGAAGGAATCAATAGCAGAATAACTGAGGCAGAAGAACGGATAAGTGACCTGGAAGATAGAATGGTGGAATTCACTGCCACAGAACAGAATAAAGAAAAAAGAATGAAAAGAAATGAAGACAGCCTAAGAGACCTCTGGGACAACATTAAATGCACCAACATTCACATTATAGGAGTCCTAGAAGGAGAAGAGAGAGAGAAAGGACCCGAGAAAATATTTGAAGATATTATGCCCGAAAACTTCCCTAACATGAGAAAAAAGTAGCCACCCAACTCCAGGAAGCGCAGAGAGTCCCATACAGGATAAACCCAAGGAGAAACACGCCAAGACCCATAGTATTCAAATTGGCAAAAATTAAAGACAAAGAAAAATTATTGAAAGCAGCAAGGGAAAAACAACAAATAACATACAAGGGAACTCCCATAAGGTTAACAGCTGATTTCTCAGCAGAAACTCTACAAGCCAGAAGGGAGTGCCATGATACACTGAAAGTCATGAAAGGGAAGAACCTACAACCAAGATTACCCTACCCAGCAAGGATCTCATTCAGATTCGATGGAGAAATCAAAAGCTTTACAGACAAGCAAAAGCTAAGAGAATTCAGCACCACCAAACCAGATCTACAACAAATGCTAAAGGAAATTCTCTAAGTGGGAAACACAAGAGAAGACAAAGACCTACAAAAACCAAACCCAAAACAATTAACAAAATGGTCATAGGAACATACATATCAATAATTACCTTAAATTTGAATGGATTAAATGCTCCAACCAAAAGACACAGGCTTGCTAAATGGATACAAAAACAAGACCCATATATATGCTGTCTACAAGAGACCCACTTTAGACCTAGGGACACATACAGTCTGAAAGTGAGGGGATGGAAAAAGATACTCCATGCAAATGGAAATCAAAAGAAAGCTGGAGTAGCGATACTCATGTCAGATAAAATAGACTTTAAAATAAAGAATGTTACAAGAGACAAGGAAGGACACTACATAATGATCAAGGGATCAATCCAAGAAGATATAACATTTATAAATATATATGCACCCAATATAGGAGCACCTCAATACATAAGGCAACTGCTAACAGCTATAAAAGAGGAAATCGACAGTAACACAATAATAGTGGGGGACTTTAACACCTCACTTACACCAATGGACAGATCATCCAAACAGAAAATTAATAAGGAAACAGAAGCTTTAAATGACACAATAGACCAGATAGATTTAATTGATGTTTATAGGACATGTCTTTTCCTTTCACTAGGACATGTATAGGACATGTCTTTAAGGACATGTTTATCAGACATGCTTTCATTTCTGACAGTACAGATAGTAGATGAAATTGGTAAAAAAAAAAAAAAAAGAAGGGGGATTAACTATCTTGTGTTACTGAAACAGTTTTTTGATTTACTTCTCAAGTATTTTGAAATTTTATATGAAAACTGAATACACTCTGACAATTTGGTGTTCACTGGATATTTTATCCTTTTTCGCCATCTTCAGTCTTGTGAGAAGGATCAATCTTCACACTACAGAGTCTCACAAATTATAATTTTACAGACATGTCATATACTGAACTAGGCACAGATTCTAAAGTTATTTTATCCATGTCAGGTAAGAAATTGCTTGAAAAATAAATACCAGGAGAGTGTAAAATAGCTTTTAGAAAAATGATCAACAATGTGGTAGCATGACAGAATCATGTGTTCATTCCAGACTATTCATGGCAGAAAGTGGTCATCTCCCTGAATCTCTACAATTTATGCAGCTGTTAAATAAATGGATCTCATTGAGGTGTTGATAGATGGAGAATCCTTAGGTCCACAAATCTGGACATTTATACAGGTAAGGAAAATACAACTTCCACCAATGTTACAAACATACAAGTTGCAGGAATGACGATTATTATTAGACCCCTGCACATCATGTGTGAAACAAAACTTATGCAGGAAATCTCCAACATCATTGAATTTGATTTTATTTCAAGCTATATAATATTAAATGAAAATTTATTTACTTTGTTTAATTAAATGCTGTGTAGAGCAACAGACAACAGAATATCACACTGACATTATTACAAAGTTTTATCGTGATAGCATCATGATATATGTTGTAGCATGTGATCACCAGTCCTCTCCTACCCAGCATGTTTCTTCTCCCTGCTTGGTTAAGCTGCAAAAGAGATTAGTAATACCCACTGTAGATGTTATGCAAAGAGCATGCCAGCAATGTGGGAAGGGCTTTTAATTTCATCCCTACTAGAGTCCCAAGAGCCACAAAGCTTTGCTTTCAGAAATATTTTTAATTGCAACTTGAATCATAAAAATATACCCCAAATCAGAAAACCACCAACACACTTTACAAGTTAAGCAAAACTATATAAGTTAGTAACACTAATTACATCTTCTCTATGTTTATTTTTTTCTCTCCTTATTTTTGCTCTTCAAACTCTTTAAAAATAGAACTTCCTGTGTTTAGTGCCTCAGTGTTTTATAATGATAAGTACTTGTTTACAACTATTTTCCAGAAGGAGAGAATTAGATGTGGATTACATCTAGGCATGTGAAACAAAATAGAAAGTGAGTTAATTTTACATGTCATTTAGGAAAATCTTACAAAAACACAACTTCTAGGTGAAGAGATTTTATTACTGACCACATCTGACCACAAAGTATTGGTATGATCAATTGAAAACTCTATTGAAATTGCTATGAGAAAGTACTTTTTGAGAGTAGTAATTTTATATCCAGTATTCTCACATATATGTGCACACATGTAAATTTATCATGCTTAGAATCAAACTCCCAGTCCATATAGCTGGAGCTGACAAAAGAGTGTACATTCCAGATAAAAGATAAGATCAAAGAAAACATTAAAAAATAAAATTGCTAGAAAGTTTCAAGGTATAAAAACAAATATGATTATTTCAGGATGTGGACCTTAGTCCACAATAGTATTAAATAGAACTCAATAGTCTTATGAAGAGATAATCACGTTTAAACCTCTAATTTATTTGTGTAAAGATTATCTAATAGCAGCAGAAAATCCAAACAATGACCTAAATGGAATTAGTCCTCATGCTAATCAAGTGTAGGGATTAAACAACTTAACTGGGTCCCATCACACAAGTGAAGAAGGAATTAGTTTTATTACACTATTTTCCTAGAGTATCAGGGATGCTTTCTGTTTACATTTTAATTCAAGGGAAGAGTGAAATGAGAGCCGAAGCAAAGCCATTCATTCATATGTCGCCACAAATTTTGCAGTCACTGGAATGTGCACTCAGTCATAAACTGATAACTCAAATTATTCAAGGGTTTCTAATTTAAACAAACTCCTTCTTGGTACTTACTTGGCGACTGTGTACTGGACCCACTTTAATAAAGCCTTCTTAGCATTTCCTTGGATCTTGGTGGCCACCTTGCGTTTGCTTGGGGGGCTGGCGGTCTCAGAGCTGACCATGCTGTCCACGGAGGACGCGCTGCTGGACAGAGACTGCAGCTGCGGCAGGTTGCTGGTCAACTCCTCAATCTGCGTGTGCATCAAGAGTCGGCAAAACGTCAGCATTATCTTTGTTCTTCTCTTCTCAGGTGGTTTACTTTTCCAACTTGATTGATCTTAACACCCTTAACCTCCCAACAATATAAGCTCTTAAAGGGCACGACCGATGTCTTACTTCTGTTTGCACTTCCTACCACATCTAAAACGGGACCTTGTACACAGTAATGAACACTTGTTAAATACATGCATGAATGAAGAAAGCAAAACCTAATGGTTCTCTAAACTCAAAGAATGTGCACACCAAGAGTGAATCCTAATGTAAACTACGAACCTTGAAATGATAGTGATGTGTCAGTAAAGGTTCATTAATTGTAACCAATGTTCCACTCCCATGGGGGATACTGGTTAAGCGGAGGCCATGCATGTGTGGGTGCAGGGGGTACATGGGAAATTTCTGTACTCTTTCCTCAGTTTTGCGGAGAACCTCAAACTGCTCTAAAAAATAAAGTCCATTTCTTTAAAAAACAACCTTACGGCTAGAAGAATTATCCCAGAGAGAACAGCAAGTTAATTTCTCCCCTTAATGTCTAATAGGAGCATAGAACCGCTCCCTTCCAGAGGACAAAGAAAAACTTCCTGAACTCTTTTTACACCAATATTTCATCTCCATCGTGTTCTACCCACTTTTCGGATTGGGTACCTGGCCGAGTTCTTTGGGGAGTTCCACATATAACACCTTAGCGGAGAAAAAGGGCATTTTCTGCCAACAAAAAACAATGTACACGTGAAGGACACATCTCTGCTAACTTGAGGTTCAGCCACAAAGGTACAGAAAATGAGGGCATTATTCATTATTAAAATGTCCACCACTGCCTCCATCTGTGACATTTATATCAACTGGAGCTGAAAAGGGAGCTGAAGAAGCACAATACCTGGAAATACAGAATAATGGTCCACATCAATCCGAGAACTATCGAGGGTCGGCCATCAGCTATATCAGTGGAGTTAATGTTGACTAGTTTAATCTGTTTAAAAAGAAAAACTGTACTAGTAATGTACTAGAAGATTACAGACCATTTAATTATGCAATAAGTAGCACTTTACTAGACGTCAGTAACATTTGGTCATGCCTGTGCAGCAGTACACGAGAAGAAGCAGGGTGAGCCACAAAAACAAACGAGCACATGGTCTCAGTGGAAATTTCAGGGGCATTCATTAGGTGCACACAATAAACACAACTACAGAGCAAATTTCAAAAACTGGTTTAAAGTTGAAAAAAATATGACAACATGCGAGGAATTACCAACAAAATGCCAGACAGGAAAAAAAAAAAAAAAGGTTTTTCTTTACATTCAGAGGTTGACTGGAACATAAAAGAAACTGAGGGAAAGCTGAAGAAGATGCACTTACTTTGAAATTTGTTACCAAATAGCATGAAACTTATGTTCTCTTTTACCTATAAAAGTCAGGAGTTAAAAATTCTAAAATTTGTACTAACCGGTGATCCTCTGTACATGGACTGACATGAAAAACAAAGGGAGAAGATGATACATATACATAAATAGTCCTTCAAAATCCACGTTATTTGTTCAAAGGGAATAAAAACGCAGGTGGTAAATTTAGAGCGTGATTTGCAGAATACATTTTAAAGATAAAGGAAAGCCAAGAAATAGTTAAGAGAAATAGTTAATTGTTAAGAGAAATAGTTAAGAGAGTAGAAAGAGACTGTGGGGATTCAGTTCCCTACTTTGGGGCACTGACAACTGTAAAGCACTCAGAATAAATCTGTCTACAACTGTCCCCGATTATTCATTTCAATGTCTTCCCAACTATGAGAAAGTCCCAGGAAAATAGACTTGTATGGTAGGTCCAGCTCAGTCAACCTCTATAGAATACAATTAACTGCTCATCCCCCTCTTCATAATCCCTGGACAAATTAGAAAAAAACTAAAGTACTCCTTAGACTTCTAGCTCAATAATTCTCAGCCAAGACTGAATAACGTGTGATATTAAAATAAAGTTCAGAAGTTTGTAAATAGCTTATTTTTAAAAAAATATCAGAAGCAAAATCATCCCACAAACACCTTACTCTTAATTAGTTTAAATTTACTAGTTATACACCTGAGGAGTAAAGTAAAAGCTAGCACAAAAGTCATTGTAAATAATTTGAGATATACCCATGGGATTTTATCTCACTGCTGAAGTTCACTCATCAGGTTCAGAGACAGAAAAAAATTGAGAACTTCCACAGATCACAAGATCATGTGTCTACTTCTTTTAAACCTAGCACTGTGTAAGATATAAAATACTTGTTGGTGGAAAATAAAGAGTGTCACATTTCTTTAATCTTTTATAACAGAACCTATTACAATCTTTATAATCATTTTGATTGCTCCATTTTACAATTTCTCCAGAATTTTCTCTATATCCATTTTAGTATCCATGGGCCACAAATTTATAATACATGCTAATAACCACAAGGTTAATGCCTTTCATAGAGGACAAATTATTTCTCTTTCCTTATATATCATTCTTTTTTAAAATGCAATTGAATATATAAGTTGAATTTCCTACCTCAACCCAGCTCCAACCGCACTTTGAAGTTTACACATTCAGCTTATTATAGAACCTGAAGATCTTTTGCTCAACTTGTGAAGAAAAAATGTTTTTCAAAATTATTTTCTTTCTTAAAAACTTAAAAACCATAATGGGTTTGGGGAGCACAGGTTCTTTGTTTGCTTTACCTCCTCTCCCTTGCAAAATCCTATGAAATATACAATAAACTTTTAATAGCCCTAAGATTGTGGGATGGGCAATAGAGACACATCCAAAGAGACTGAAGAATTCCAGAAACCATAAAGGATGAATCACATAGATGGACCTCACCTCAGACCTTCTGAGCCAGAAAATAAGGAAGGTGGCCTAAGAATCTGTTTTAACAAAACCTCTAGGTTTGGAGAAGTTTGATTTTGTAAGCCAGAGGCCTGAATGGACTGAATTATCTTCAAAATTCACATGTTGAAGCCCTAACCCCCAATGTGACTGCATTTGGAGATACAACCTTTAAGGAGACAATTAAGGTGAAACAAGGTTATAAGAGTAAGCCCTAATCCAATAGAACTGGTATCCTTATAAGAAGAGGAAGAAACACCGGAACTCTCACTCTCACTTTCTCTCTCTCTCTCTGCACACACACACAAGAAAGGTCACGTGAAGGCACAGTGCCAAAGCAGCTGTCAGCAAGCCTGGAAAAACGGAGGCAATCAACCCTGATGACACCTTGATCTTGGACTTTCAGCCTCCAGAACTGTGAGAAAATACATTTCTGTTGTTTAAGCTATCCAGCCTGTGGTACTCTGTTATGGCAGCCATAGCTGCCCACAGACATTTCAAAAAATATTTGAATTATTTGGGAAAAATTTCAAAAAAATTTAAATAAAAAATCCAGAGGGAGATGCAAGAGGGAAGAGATATGGGAACATATGTATATGTATAACTGATTCACTTTGTTATAAAGCAGAAACTAACACACCATTGTAAAGCAATTATACTCCAATAAAGATGTTAAAAAAAATAAACTAAAAAACTTAAAAAATAAAATAAAATATATAACCCCATCCCTTACAAACTAAAAAAAAAAAAAAAAAATCCAGACTACCAGCTTTTCTTGATACATTGGAAAACCTAATGAATAGATGCATCACCACTTTATGAGTTGTCTTCTACTTATATATATATAGGTAGCCAAATACCTGCATTATTTAATAAATAACTTAAATAAATAATAAGATTTCAATAAAAATCCAGACTACTGGCTTTTCTCGTTCAATTGTTAAACCTGGGATCACTGTGCTTGCATTTCATCGAGGTAACTCCAGATGGAATTGAGTATTTGCTTCCTTCTTCCAGACAGCACATGGGACTACTCAGTTTTCCTGCTACCATAATCAGCTTCTACCTTGCTTCATCGTTTACATCATCTATCTGGACCTCACAGGAACCTGAATTTATGTCCTTGTGTGCACTACAGCAAGCTTTAGGAAACGTGGTCAGTGACCGGCTCCTTGTATTACTATTTAGAATGATCCACCTGACACCTCATTGGAGAAAAACTTGTGGAAAGCAGTGATGAATCTATTCATTAGAGCCAAATTTATACAATTCTTATCAAATACTAACATATGCCTTTATTCAGTAACCCTGTAAACAAGTGGAAAATAAACACAATGGTAGAATTTTCTTCAGCAAACTTGAAAAGTGCCTTCATTACTCCTTATCCGAGTACTAAACAAATCTTCTATCATCTAAAGAAAAAATCTAAATGGAGGACAAAGTAAATACAAAGGTTAAAGACAAATTCTTGAAAATATGTTTGAGACTTAAGTTCTTAAATTATAAAGAACAAAAATAAACAGTAAGAGGGAGGCCACCAAAGAGTCTTCAAAAACTCACTCTACCCCACTGTCAATTATTTTGTGAGCCAATGGGGTAAAGAAATGCAAGAAAGAGAAGCCCAAAACTATGTATTTCAGGTAGATTTTTAAAAAATCAAAGTAGTTAGGGATTTGTGGGGACAGAAAGGAAATACTTTGGATTTTGTCCTGAGACTCAAATGCATTCATTACCTTTTGCCCTTAGTAAATATAATATTTAAAATCTGAATCCTCTACTTTTTAAAAAGTTATTCATGTTTGTTCTGTGAAAATGGACCTGGTACAAACAAGTCTTCTGTGAAAAGAAGACTCTTTGGTTCTTTTTACAAACAATGCCTTTCATGGGTTAAGTCATTAAATTTTTCTCCAACACATTAATTAATAAGAAGAATTTTGTTTTCATATTCCAGCCAGTGAATACACATCAGAACAAAGAAGGACACTATTATTATATAGCCAAAATGGAAGACGAAATGACTGGGAAAACTCTAAATATCCTGTTAAATAAGGTTTTTTTTACAGCTTTCCATGAAAAACTCATGAAGCGAGAGAAGGAAGAAGAGAAACACTCCATTAAGAATGATGTTAAAGTGACCTGGAAACAATGTCCAATATTCTACTAAAAGCTAAGATTGTTTTTCTACACTATCTTAATGCCTAGAATCTCTCTTTGGTGTGAAGTTAGCACACTTGACTGAACTTTATACTGATTCACTGTACTAACAACTCATCAAAATGTAAATTATTTAAGAGCCAGAATCTAGTTTTCTTTAATTTTGTATATTCCAGAATTCTCGTTTTACAGAAAATATTCAATTACGCATTTGTGGAATAAATGAAATAATTTAGTGCATATAGACAGAGAAGTAAATAACTGAATCATTCTATTTTCCAGAAGTATCTGGATATCCATTTATAAAGCTGGTTTTGGTATTGCCAAACACAGACTTCCTGAATTTCCACAAATTAGAAAAGGCTAAAATCTAAAAGGATTGGTGCAACCCTTCTGGAGGGAAATATGTCAACACCTAACAAAACAAAATACACACTTATGTTTTGACCCAACAATCATACTTCTAAAAATTTAACCAGAAGATACACTTCCAATAATACAAAAATACTTATGCACAGTTATTAATTGCATCATCATTTCTGTTTGAGAAGTGCTAGAAACAACCTAAATGCTCATTCATAAGACAGTGGTTGAATAAACTCTGGAACATCCAGACCACGGAATACTATGCAGCTGTAAAAATGAATGAGGAACATCTCTGTGAACTGATTTGAAGGATTTCCAGGATATACTGTTAAATGAAAAAGGTAAAGTGCACCTGGTGTATCGTTAGTATGCTACCTTTGTATAAGAAAGAAGGTGGTGTATGAAAATAACCTGCTCATTCCTGCAAAAGAAATACGGGAAGGATAAATCAGAAATTGGAGAAACTGGTTACCTAGAGGTGAGAAAAGGAGTGAAAGTAAGGAGAATGGTAACGGAGAAGCAAGGATGAGGAGGGAATGCCACTTCTCTAAGTGTAACTTTTACTCCTAGAATCATAATAATGTCTCATTCTCTAAAATAAAAAATAAAGTCAACTAGGATGTGTGTGGTTGCCCAAAATGGAATATAACTCTATTACTTAACTCTACTACAAATGAATAACATAATCACACTGAAAGGATGGGAGAACAGAAGTGACCTAGGTAAATCTGGACAACAGTCTCTTGACAGGATATTGTAATGCTGAAGACCGAAAGAACTGTATACAAATACTGTTCTTCAGTTAGTCAATATGTTTCTCACAAAGGTGTGGGTTAGCAATTCTAAAACTACTTTATGTGTATATACTAGGGATGAAAAAGAAGAGAATATATTATAGATGAGAGCCAGGTTTCTCACTGTCAGAGAAAACAGAAAGAAATCATCATGAAATGGACCTTGTGGTATTGGACTGAAATCAGAAGTATCAATTTGAAGTAAAGGTTTACATGCACACATAATAGAAGAAGCTATATAGAAAGAAAGAGAGAGAGAGAGAGAGATGGAAGGGAGAGAAATATAGATATGTGTGTATATCCAGATTAGTAAACATACATATATCTAGATCTGTATATTGAGAGGGCAATGAAACCTCAGTAGCCATGAGCACACCTAGCACCCAAATCTTGGTTTCTAAGTGCCATTCACTAATGAAAGGAACAAAGCCTCCTTAGAGAAGCGGTTGATTCTAGGACTGGGGTAAGGAAAATATAAGATAAACCTGGAAAATCTGTAGTCCCAGAAAATAAGGAAATGCTTGAAAAAGGATGGGGCCATGTCAAAAGAGTACAGGAGCCAGCTTGAAGGAACTCTTAATGGACAAAGCTAGAACAATCTGAGCAACAAAATAATAACAATAATAACAATAATAGTAGTCATACTGGATTATAACTATAGAATAAAATAAATATCCATGAATCCATAATGAAATAAATAAGGAATTGAATAAATAAATAAATGGGGGAGAAAGGTCATCATTTTCTTACATAACAGTTCCAATTAGTAAGTATAAAAGAAATGAGGGAAAAACAAAATCATCATTAGGCAAACAGCACAGAAGTAATTATTGAAGGCAACTGATGCTAAAATCAGTGAGCAAGAAGCAGAATATTAGGGCTTCCCTGGTGGCGCAGTGGTTGAGAATCTGCCCGCCAATGCAGGGGACACGGGTTTGAGCCCTGGTCTGGGAAGATCCCACATGCCGCGGAGCAACTAGGCCCGTGAGCCACAATTGCTGAGCCTGCGCGTCTGGAGCCTGTGCTCCGCAACAAGAGAGGCCGCGATAGTGAGAGGCCCGCGCACCGCGATGAACAGTGGCCCCCGCTTGCCGCAACAAGAGAAAGCCCTCGTACAGAAACGAAGACCCAACACAGCCATAAATAAATAAATAAAATTTAAAAAAAAAAAAGGAGAATATTAGCATAATCTCAATTACCTCCCCTAAGTTATTTCTGAATTATAAATGGAAAAATAGTAGCTTTACCATAAAAAAACCTCAGCAAATGACTTAATCAAGTGGTTGAGGTTAGCATCACCAGCAATAAGACAAGTCAGAATCCTACCTATATCCACTAAACTGATGCACTGAGAAGAATACATCACTTCCTTGGAATTCTTGCCAAAAATGTATAACCTCAGTCTAATCATGGGAGAACATCACACAAACCAAACTGAGAGATATTATGAAAAATAACTGCCTAGCAGTTATCATTAAGGTCATGAAAGACACAGAAAGACAAGGTCATAAAATGGAAAAGACAAAGGAGCCACAACAATTAAAATGCAAGGCATGTTATTGGATTGGATCCTGGAACAGAAATAAGACACTGGAGAAAAAATGATGAAATTAGATTAATTTCTATGCTTTACTTAACAGTATCATACCAATTTTAATTTCCTTATTTGGTAGTTGTACTATGTTACATATATGTACTATGTACAAATAAGTCCCTCACATTAGAGGAAGCTGGCTGAAGTACAGACATGAAATCTCTGTGCCTTTTTTTTCTGCCACTCTTCTGTAAGTCTAAAATGATTTTACAATAATATTGCACATATATGTTGTATAGATTGCATGCAGTGTTTTTACCCAACAATCAACAATGAAAATATTAGTATGTCCACGCTTTCTTCTTGAAGTGTTTTGTTTGTGTTTCTCTCTTACCTGCCTTCCTTCCAGGAACTTGAGTGCCGTGCCAATGTTCGCCACAGCATGGATTCGCTTCGTCCGACGTCCTTGTTCACACGGCTATAAAAGGGGGAAGGATAGGAATGAGTAAAAATGCACCCATTAAAAAGACAGTTATAAAATCTACTTAAGTGGATTCAAAATATACTTGAAGAATGTTCAAGAACAGCCAACATACTCAATTTCTATAAAGGTTAGCAGATACATAGAGGACCGTTATCCCCACAGCACTTGGAAGGTGTATAATTTACTCAATAAATACATTCATTCTCAGCTTCTGAATGCACTTACCCTTAAGGTTTCTGTGTGCTTAAGGTTGGAAAGTCACAAAATTCCTATGTTGTCTACTAAGACTGTTATTCCTGCAAGTTAGGAAGTATTTTTATGAAAAGTCCTCTTGGTGCGTGTGGAGGGCAGGAGATAATGGGAAATCTCTCCTTTCCTCTCAATTTTGTCATAAACTTAAAACTTCTCTAAAAAATAAAGTCTTAAAAAAAGTACTCTTGGTCACTCACATTTTTTTTTCAGTCATACTAACATGAAAGTTGCTGACAGTATTAGTGGCGTTTCTCTGCCTGAAGGACCAAAAAGCATGGCGCACATGAGCCAAGGTTAAAAAGTAGGAGTGTAAGAATGAAAATGTTCTTTGCAAAATAGTATGTTCTGGTACAAGGATACTAAGTTACTTGTGTTTGATTCAGCAAAATATAATAAATTAATAAATAATTTAATAAATAGAATAAAACAGTAAGTGCTTTCTATGTGCTACACTGTTCATTTTAAAACTCAAAATAATTTCAGTGAAGTAGATAACGTTACATTTACAAGACCTAAGAAGATAACAGGTCCATGACTGCAGAGCTGATAGACTGGTCTCTTCTCTGTGGCACTAGAACTCTAAACAATCTCCCATTAGAGCTCAAAACTAAGTACCTTTTCATGTCCAGTTAAAAGTGTAACAACAGGTAATTTTTTATGACATCATTTTAAACAAATATTTAAATAGAAAATATACTTTAAAAATGTTTATCCTTTTCTTGCATGGCCCACTTATTTAGTTATTTGATTAATTATCTTTTATAATGTAAAAAGCACCTAGGAACCCACAACTAAAACAAAGCCAGGACCCAGAAATTAAGTACAAAAGCCACATCCCTCAATATTACCATTCATTCCATCCCCCTGCACTCCTACACCATGGCAACAATCACAATAAACCCAGTCCAATGTTTTCCCTTTTATACACATTCATTTCATTTATTGCATTCTTAAAAAGAATATTTATTTCAGTTCTTAGCTCTTATATAAAGAATACCACTGTATTAATCTTTTGATACTTACTTTTCCACATAATAAGATTGCTAACATTCATCCATATTGTTTCCTGTCACTGTATTTCATTCATTTTGACAGCCATATTCTGTGCCATTTATTTACTCTCCTTCTGATGTGAATCTGAGTTATTTCCAGGTTATTCCTATGTGACCTGTGCTGATAGGTCATTCTTGTACATCCCACCTTTGGTACAAGTATAAAGAGTTTCTCTTGGATGTATACCTAACAGTGGAATTGCTGAGTCAGGGGGAATGTGACTTTTGAACTTCTAATCTAATGCCAAACTTTTCCAAAGTGTTTATACTACTCACTCTTATCAGCAATACAAGAATAATCCTGTGGATACATATTTTGTCCAACACTTGATTTTGATAGTTATCTTTAAAAAATTATTTTCAGTTGAATGTATGTAACATGGTCTTTCATGGTGGTCTTCATTTGCACTGCCCTGCTCAACAGTGGTGTGAGCACCTCACCCTCTGTTCTTTGGCAAGTCTGTTTCTTTTTCTTTTTATTAATTTTTATTGGAGTATAGTTGCTCTACAATGTTGTGTTTGTTTCTGCTGTACAGCAAAGTGAATCAGCTCTACGCATACATATATCCCCTCTTTTTTGGATTTCCTTCCCATTTAGGTCACCACAGAGCACTGAGTAGAGTTCCCTGTGCTATACAGTAGGTTCTCATTAGTTATCTGTTTTATACATAGTAGTGTATATATGTCAATCCCAATCTCCCAATTCATCCCACCACCCCCCATGCCTTGGTATCCATATGCTTGTTCTCTACATCTGTGTCTCTATTTCTGCTTTGCAAATAAGTTCATCTGTACCATTTTTCTAGATGCCACATATAAGTGATATTATACGATATTTGTTTTTCTCTTTCTGACTTACTTCACTCTGTATGACAGGTTCTAGGTCCATCCACAACCCTGCAAATGGTACAATTTCGTTCCTTTTAATGGCTGAGTAATATTCCATTGTATATATGTACCACATCTTTTTTCTTAACTTTGTATTTTATATTGGAGTATAGCCGATAAACAATGTTGTGATAGTTTCAGGTGCACAGCAAAGCGACTCAGCCATACATACACATGAATTCATTCTCCCCAAACTGCCCTCCCATCCAGGCTGCCACATAACATTGAGCAGAGTTCCCTGTGCTATAGAGTAGGTCCTTGTTGGTTATCTATTTTAAATATAGCAGTGTGTACATGTCAATCCCAAACTCCCTAACTATCCCTTCCCCCCAGCCTTCCCCCCTGGTAACCATAAGTTCGTTCTCTAAGTTTGTGTGTCTGTTTCTGTTTTGTAAATAAAGTCATTTGTATCATGTCTTTTTAGATTCCACATACAAGTGATATCATACAATATTTCTCTTTGTCTGACTTACTTCACTCAGTATGACAATCTCTAGGACCATCCATGTTGCTGCAAATGGCAGTATTTCATTCTTTTTAATGGCTGAGAAATATTCCATTGTATATATGTGCCACATCTTCTTTATCCATTCCTCTGTTGACGGACATTTAGGTTGCTTCCATGTCTTGGCTATTGTAAGCAGTACTGCAATGAACATTGGGGTGCATGTATCTTTTTGAATTATGGTTTTCTCTGGGTATATGCCCAGGAGTGGGATTGCCGGGTCATATGGTAGTTCTATTTTCAGTTTTTTAGGGAACCTCCATACTGTTCTCCATAGTGGCTGTACCAATTTATATTCCCACCAACAGTGTAGGAGGGTTCCCTTTTCTCCACACCCTCTCCAGCATTTATTGTTTGCAGATTTTTTGATGATGGCCATTCTGACCAGTGTGAGGTGATACCTCATTATAGTTTTGCTTTGCATTTCTCTAATAATTAATGATGTTGAGCATCTTTTCATGCATTTGTTGGCCATCTGTATGTCTTCTTTGGAGAAATATCTATTTAGGTCTTCTGCACAATTTTGTTGGGTTGTTTATTTTTTTGATGTTGAGCTGCATGAGCTGTTTGTATATTTTGGAGATTACTCCTTTGTCAGTTGCTTCGTTTGCAAATATTTTCTCCCATTCTGAGGGTTGTGTTTTCATCTCGTTTGTGGTTTCCTTTGCTGTGCAAAAGCTTTTAAGTTTCATTAGGTTCCATTTGTTTACTTATTTACTTATTTATTTATTTATTTTTAAACATCTTTATTGGAGTATAATTGCTTTACATTGTTGTGTTAGTTGCTGCTGTATAACAAAGTGAATCAGCTATACGTATACATATATCCCCATATCCCCTCCCTCTTGCATCTCCCTCCCACCCTCCCAATCCCACTCCTCTAGGTGGTCACAAAGCACTGAGCTGATCTCCCTGTGCTATGCGACTGCTTCCCACTAGCTAGCTATTTCACATTTGGTAGTGTATATATGTCCATGCCACTCTCTCACTTCGTCTCAGCTTACCCTTCCCCCTCCCCACGTCCTCAAGTCCATTCTCTAAGTCTGCATCTTTATTCCTGTCCTGCCCCTAGGTTCATCAGAACCAATTTTTTTTTTTTAGATTCCATATATATGTGTTAGCATATGGTATTTGTTTTTCTCTTTCTGACTTACTTCACTCTGTATGACAGACTCTAGGTACCTCCACCTCACTACAAATAACTCAGTTTCGTTTCTTTTTATGGCTGAGTAATATCCCATTGTATATATGTGCCACATCTTCTTTATCCATTCAGATGTCGATGGACACTTAGGTTGCTTCCATGTCCTGGCTATTAAATAGTGCTGCAATGAACATTGTGGTACATGACTCTTTTTGAATTATGGTTTTCTCAGGGTTTCTGCACAGCAAAGGAAACCATAAACAAGATGAAAAGACAACCCTCAGAATGGGAGAAAATATTTGCAAATAAAGCAACTGACAAAGGATTAATCTCCAAAATATACAAGCAGCTCATGCAGCTCAATATCAAAAAAACAAACAATCCAATCCAAAAATGGGCAGAAGACCTAAATAGACTTTTCTCCAAAGAAGGTATACAGATTGCCAACAAACACCTGAAAAGATGCTCAACATTACTAATCACTAGAGAAATGCAAATCAAAACTACAGTGACATATCACCTTGCACCAGTCAGAATGGCCATCATCAAAAAATCTGCAAACAGTAAATGCTGGAGAGGGTGTGGAGAAAAGGGAACCCTCTTGTACTGTTGGTGGGAATGTAAATTGATACAGCCACTATGGAGAACAGTATGGAGGTTCCTCCATTTGTTTATTTTTGTTTTTATTTTCATTACTCTAGGAGGTGGGTCAAAAAAGATCTTGCTGCGATTTATGTCAAAGAGTGTTCTGCCTATGTTTTCCTCTAAGAGTTTTATAGTGTCCAGCCTTACATTTAGGTCTTTAATCTATTTTGAGTTTATTTTTGTGTATGGTGTTAGGGAGTGTTCTAATTTCATTCTTTTACATGTAGCTGTCCAGTTTTCTTGGGTTGTTTGTACTCATTGTTTTGAAGATGTACCTCATATATTCTTGATATAATCCTTTCTTAATCCTTTTGTAACCTGTATTGTGAATATCTTTGACCAATTTTTAACTTTTTTTATCTCTCTTTAAAGTTTTTTGATTAAAAAATGTTCTCAATTTTAAAATAGTCAAAGGTAACAATCTTTTATAGTTAATATTTTTTGCCTTATTTTTTTCCCCGTCCTGATGTCTCAGAGATATTCACCTATATTTTCTAAGAGTTTAAAGTATTTTTGCCATTAGGGCCTTTATCCATGTATGTTTGATTTCTATAGAGGCCATGAGATAAGGATCCAACTATACCTTTTTCTTGCTGTTCCATTTATTGAACCATCTTTCCTTCCCAGATCTGACATCCACCTCTGACATAAACTAAATTTCCATTCATGCCTTGGTCTGTTTCTCAACTCTATTGCATTAGTCAATATGCCCATCCCTGTATTAACACCGCACTATCTTATGCGATAAAGCTTCACTGTAAGACCTGATATCTAGTAAAGCAAATACCTTTTCTCTGTTTTTCTTCTTTGGCTGTATCCTGGCTAAAAGAGCAAGGTATAAACATCCATTGTATAGTTCTACCCCATATTTGCATCTATTTAACACAACTGACCTACCCTAATTAATACAGTGATCCTCCCTACCAGGCTACAAGCTCTTTGAGGGCACCAACCATACCTCATTCATCTTTGTTCTCCTTAGAGGGCAAAGGCAGTGCCTTATCCATAATAGAGACTCCAGATATGTTAGCTGAACAGTCAAAAGATAATGCCAAACCCAGCTGCAGACTTGAGTTCTACTCTCAATATACGATTGATGTTTAACAAAGTTACCTGGTGAACGTGCAGGGGCCTTCAATGCTCCCAATTTCCTAAGAATGCCCATGTGTACTTTTAAGTGGATTTTTAGGCTCCTCTTGAATGCAGAGTGTTAAGGAGTCTTTAATAATACTATACAGAAGGTTAACAAAATAGATAAGAAATGAATTTCTCTGCAGTCCTTAAGCTCTATTCATATTGCTTCTACTATTTTTAATTTTTCTATGGAATTCTTCACATTCTTAAAAAAAATCCTAAGTATAAAATTAAATTTAGTGTTCCTATCTTTATGTGTGATTAAAGATATATAATCACTGATCCATTCAAAGAGTAAATGTTCTTCGAATAATAATCAAAGGGCACAGAGAAATCCAAGAATAATAATTATAAAAACTCAAAACTCCCTAGCATCTGAAATAAAATCATAGACAAGAGTCACAATAGGTTATTAAAAGAAACTAAGATACTGAGAGTCCTCCCTTACCTTGAGATGCTGGTGGTAAAGGGAATACTAAGGTATTTGGCTCAATTTCCCAGATGATCATGGCCAAAGTCAGAGTCCTGGGCTATGTGAATCATGATGTTAAAGTATAGTGCTCTTTAATAGAGTTGTACGTATGAGATAATTATAGATTTCCCGAACAGTGCTAATGCTCCTGAGGGAAATGCTTTTGTTCACATTCTCTCTTTGAAAGCTCTAAAAGAATGCCTAGGATACTCAGTCCTTTAAATGATGCTTTTCATCTTAATGTGGTCCTGAACTAAAATGTCTACATGTACAAAATTTAAATAACCATTGCGATGGTTTATTTTTAATTTCAGAGTAATTTCATTTTATATAATTTAGAATCTTGAAGGGCTCAGTAAAAATAAATAATAAAGGTTAAATCAGAAACTGTCCTTCTGTGTCTCAGTTTCTCTACCTGTTAAATGAGAATGCTGAGATTCTTTCTGAAATTGCTTCTAGCTTCCAGATCCTACCATTGTAACCACATCTGAATGAGTAGAGCACTTAAAGAGAAGTAGGATTCTTGTATCAAAATATACACTCTTCCTAGAATCACTCAGCTTGGCAGGTAATGCCCATTGAGGTTTCTGTATACTGTTGGCCGAGTACAATGGCAGAATCATAATGACACTTAGAATGACAGGCTTCTTAAATACCCATTTGAATTGTAATGAAGGTTCCCTCAGTTCAAGTAAATAGCTTAATTCAGAAGGGTATATGAAGATAGCCAGTTACATCAGGCCACCAAGGGAGTATATATTTCAGGTCAATGACTCCCACATCCTAATGTTAATCCAGTTTATTTAGCTCATGCATATATCTGTTTATTCCAAATTGGCTTTTCACGTGTGTCTTCTTTGATTTCTCCCAATGCGGAGCCTGAGATAAGAACCTGGGTGCATGCAGGTGACCGAGGAGGTGATCCCAGGTAGCAGGAGTGAGGATGCATGGAGAGTGAAACAGGGAAGGAGGAAAAATCAATAAATAATCATCAATAATAGTACGATGTGCTATTAAGGGTCTCCACAATGGGCAACCACGGCTCAGTTCTGCTGGGGATCCAATGGGGCACTCTACCTCATGTGTGAAATAAGCCTTGGAATCATCCCTCCTACAAATGCCAGGCTGGAATTTTTATTCAGACTCCCATTCCCTTTGGGACCATTAACTCTCCCACACTTCAGGGCTGCCTTGTGCAACTTGCAGCTTTGATAAAAGTCCTGAGGGCAGAAACCCAGAGACAGGCTGCCAGTGCTTGAGTTGAGATGCTGATGGAGGGGGTGGACCACGTCCACTCCTGCGGCTACTGGAATCAGAGGTGATCTGAGATGGCGCTGGGGGCACCAAAAGCATCTGCTATAATATGAATTCAAGTAGATAATGACTTACACACAAATTATTATTACCAGTTTGTATCTTCCCAGAAACAACTCTGTTACAAAAGCTATGGTGAAGGCTCCCCGCAAGAAATGAACTGGAAATTTATGATCAGGCAAAAACACTTTTAAAAAAATCAATTATCCAAGTAATAATGACTGTGTAGCTCTTTGTCATGATGCAACAGATTAAGAAAAAAATAAGTACCCCCAATTTTGGACCCCATGTCTAGTGCATTATACAACATTCTGAAGATTATTTCAGAGAGCCTTTTAAAAATTATGGCAAACATCACATAAATAATCTATGTTTGCAAACTACTCACTTCTCTACTACTCTGAAACGAAAAAACATAAGCCAGAAAGAAATAAATATTTTAGTATTCGAGTAATGTAGAAAAACAGATTTTATAGGTCACTGTCAATTTGTTTTTCACTCCGCTGGTTCCACTGAGCTTAACAACAAATGATTCTGAACATGCTGTTCCTATTACAAATGACTGATGACAGAGAATGTCCATAAGCGGATGAAAAATGCCACGCTGATTTCAAGGCTTAATTTTCAACAACTATATAAGTACACAGATATGGACCAACAATCCTTTCCAAATGGAAAGTAAGCACTTAAAGTGCATTAGATGTTAATTTCCAACAAATCTTCCTGGATGCCGTACAGATGCAGTAGTTAACCAGGATTGATTATCGATGAAGTTCTTTACTCTTACTTCTAGGCTTGCTACCACTACACATAATGTTTTAAATCTACTACGGGTATGCAGGAACGAGAAAGGAAATTTATTCCTTGTTCCCAGAAGTGACCCATAGACTAGTGCTTCCTGTGTATTACCAACCACAAAAGAGAAAAACTTTCTCTTACATGGGTAGCACCCCTTATACTCCCAACTCCATAGTCCCCAAATTCCAAATGGGAACAATTTGACAAGTCTGGTCACAGAAAACATCCTTACCAGTTTCTGCCCAGACAGGACCTCCAGCAGAGCAAGCAGCTTCACACCATCTTTCATGTCTTCAAAAAGATCATCTACCACCATTGGGGGTTTCCGCTATAAAATAAAAAAATGAATAAATGCAAAAAATGCTTCTCTTACTCTCTGTCAGACATTTGTTACTCACTGTGGCAAAATTTGAAGAAAAATGTCTAAATACCAAAATCCTTTATTTGGGATATGGTTGGCAATTACCTTTTGATAGCTGCAAAGAGAAAAACGACCCTTTGGAGGTAAACTTAACATTCAAGAACCTCATGCTTGGGCTTTCACATACACACCAGTGTCTTTCTAGAAAGGGAGTTTTGACAAGAGTGGGATGGTGTGGGATAAGGGAAGGAAAAGAGGATACTATAAACATAAAAGATAAGAGAGAGGTTAAAGCAGGACGTAAACAGGGAACAGGAGGTACCCCAGATAAACTGGACCAACCTCCATACCTTCACCCTGAGTAAGCACATTACTGGGCTGAGGCAGGTGCCAAATTTCCTTGAACATCCTCTCCAGGGTAACCTCGTTAACTCAGTGACCTGCTGTGGGACCACTGCTAGCACAGCCAGAGGGACGGATTGAACCTCTTGTGGGTTAGCTGGCCACGTCCGTTCTGTTGCACAAGCTGGCAAATCCAGCAAACCTCTCTCACAGCGTGGCATTGAACCCAAAGCATCAAAAGCACAAGAGTACAGACTGATCAGGGCAAATCTAGCACCACTACTGGAGAAATAAGTCAAAGCCCATTTTCAACTCATGGAGGGTCTTTTGTTTTTTTATGAAGATTATGAAAATACTTAGTATACTAGAGTTCATGAAATCTTGAAATTAGGTATCTCTTGCCTCAGAAGAAAGTAAAAAAGCGATGATGTCAAAGTTGATGGTCAACGGTAATTAGGTGCCCTCAGATTTCTCACAGAATATGAATTTTAAAAAATTTATAACCTGGGTCAGGCTCTGTAGTTTTCTAATTCTCACTGAACATGTTAAAGGCCTAACGCTGTCTACTTGACTTTCAATTATCTTTCTTTCTATCAAGAAAGAAAAAGGAAGGAAGGGAGGGAGGGAGGGAGGGGAGAGAGAGAGAGAAAGAGAGAAAGAAAGAAAGAAAGAAGAAAGAAAGAAAGAAAGAAAGAAAGAAAGAAAGAAAGAAAGAAAGAAAGAAAGAAAGAAAGAAAGAAAGAAAGAGAAAGAAAGAAAGAAAGGAAGGAAGGAAGGAAGGAAGGAAGGAAGGAAGGAAGGAAGGAAGAAAGAAAGGAGGAAGGAAGGAAGAAGGAAGGAAGGAAGAGAAGGAGGGAGGGAGGGAGGAAAAGAAAAGGAAGAAACAAAGAAGGTCATTTTGCATGGACAAGTGTATGCCTATATATCCAAAATTATAAAATGTTAATGTACTAAAATTATTTTTAGCATTTTTAACTTTGCATTAATAGGGCAAGCACATGCACATCAATTAAGGAGAAAGATGCTTTGGGTGTTTGATCCAAATCAGTGATGTGGAAAAGTACAAAGCTACCTTGAAACATTACCAGCATATCATGGCTCCATCAGCAGGTATCTACACATCTGCAAGAATCTTAGAGCCCCTTAGTGGTAAATATCACATGGCTATCAAGGAGATCTGCAGCATGAAGGGTTTAGTCCTCAGCAAAGGAAAGGGCCAAATCACTCATCTCATTCCAGGACCAACCCAGGTCCTCACTTACCGTTATCACTTTTAGTTTCACAATTATTGGGCAGTCTTTTACTAAGTGCTTTTCCCTCTTGGGGAAAGAGCTCTTAAAACATTTTATAATACAAAAATTATAGCATTTTACTTTAAATTACTAAATACATATCCTCGGGTTTAAAATTTGTGATTGCTGGATACCTAGTGATACCAATAAAACTGAACTTGAAAAGACCTAAAGAAAGAACCCATGGCACAGATAATGCTTTACTTTATTTGAGACATACACATGGTCAAGCATAGTCAGTCTTGCTGAAAATGATGCAAAATCATGGCCTGACATATTCCCCAGATGGCCTTCTGTGCAGTATATAAAGAGGTCTCAACGCAAAGGCTGGACCTCAAGGTGTATTCCTAGCATCTTGAAACCTGTGTACACACAATGGCCCCTCATTTCCAGAGCCAGACCAACCACTCCCGCCTCTGGTTTCCAGGTTTCAGGTGGGAGCTATTTCACAGGCTGAGAGACAGGGTATGGGGGAACCGCCCATCCCAGGACCAGCCTAGAGTGTTCGCATGCTCTTCCAGTTATCTGATGGGCAGGAACAGCAAGCTAAACAACAGGAACCGAGAGGAGAGTGGGAAGGGAAGAGAGGTTGACGGGCAGATGTGGAGCAAGCTACCCCCCAGTGGTTGGCAAGGAGCCCGCCACACTAAACTGTCTAAGAATGCCAAAGCAGCTGGACTAGGTCTGTAAAATCATGATCATAACCACTGACACGAGCCAGATAAAGTTAATTCAACTTCTAAAAGGTTCTGTCATCTTATTCAGAAAATCTGATTAGACATTACCAGTATTTCCAGAAACAAGGTGAAGTCGTTTTGTTTTTTTAATGTTATGTATGATATGTTTCTCCTTCACTCCCTTTATAAAAGCACTGTTGTGATTATTTTCCACCTCTGCTTGGCAAAAGTGAGAAGATAGTTCCCATTCTTTTCTGTTTCCTATGACAGATTGCATAAGCATTTCCATTTCCTTAATTATTTAATTCAATTCGGAATAAATATCCCAAAGGCAATAACTGCCCTCCAGCCCACCTTTAAATCTGCTTGGAAAACTGCTCCTAACAACTTTCAGCTGTAATGATTTTTTTTTTTCACTATATAGTTTAAAAGAAGCACACCCCTCAAGTTATTTGTTTTATTCAGGACAAAGCTGGGGTTATCCTTTACTCCTCTCTTTTGTTCATACTCCACAGCTGATCTGTCAACAAATCTTGTTGGCTTTATTGTCAAAATTCACCTAGAATCCAGCCATTTTTCACCACCTCCACTGCTATGACCTTGGTCCAAGCCGGCCATCTCTCACCTGGATGACTCAACAATCTCCTACCTTATCTTCTTCCTTTGGCCCATGTTCCTCTTCAGTCTATTCTCAACAGAACAGCTTATTTTCCTTCTCCTCTGTCCATCTCCCCCATTGGGATATAAACACCAAAATGCAGGGGTTACTTTTCCTGTTCTGTTCACTGCTACATTGTAGAATCTTGCCAAGCATACAAACAACATTTAAAAATATTTATTGACTGGATGTATGACTAGACAAAATACATTTCTAAAAGAAAGAACTTTGACAAATATTGTCAAAAATTTTATTAAACCGCATGGACATTGCTATAGCTACGTCTTTGTTATTAATAAATTAATACATCCTATTAATAAACTAAATGCCATTCATTTTGAAATGATGATTTTCTTTGTAATCTTTTAGTTGCATATTTGGAAATAACTAATTTATCATTAAGCTTGAGATTATCAAACTAGTTTTAGAAAATCAACTAAAGAATGGTTTCTGGGGTGTATTATTACATTTACTTTTTCCTCTTCGCCTCCTTATCTCCTCATCTTAGTTCATAAATAGTCCCACCAAAGTGTGTACAAGGAAACAGATGGGCTCAAATTTCAATTTCGAAAGCGTTTCCATGTTATCTTTTAGCACCATTGGTGGAAAGACAACTGAAGAAGAATAAACGCAGCCACCAAAGTGATATTTTATGACTGTGAAGATGTCAAAGTCATTATTAGTTTGAATTATTTAAAAACAAACATGGAAAATCAAAAGTGTTCCTTTTAAAGGAGTATATGAATCTGACTTGGTCTTAAAACAAAACGTGCTCATTTAATAGAGCACATTTGGGTTGAAGCACGTGCTCCTCCCCAAGATACGTGGAAGTTTTAATACCAGGTACCTCAGGATGTGATCTTATTTGGAAACAGGGTCTTTAGAGAAGTAGTCAAGTTAAAATGAGGTCATGGCGGGGGGGCGGAGAGGGGGTCCTAATCCAATATGACCAGTGTCCTTACATGAAGGGGAAATTTGGACACAGTCTCAGACAGGTGCAGAGGCAGGGATTGGACTAATGCAGCTGCAAACCAAGGAACCTCAGGTACTCCAGGCCTCCAACTGAGGCTAGGAAGAGGCAAAGAAGGATTCTGCCCAGAATCTCAGAGGGAAGCATGGCTGCCTAGTCTCAAGGACTGTGAGATAATAAATTTCTCATTTTATGGCACCCAGTATATCGTACTTTGTAATGGCAGCCCTAGCAAACTAATACAGAATGTAAATAACGTTCAACAGTGCTTTTTTTTTCAGTTCATCTAAAAAGTGAGGAGATGCGTATATTATGCCTGAGGTCATCCAAATGTCGGTATTTAAAATGTTCAGTGCCTATACTTAATGGCCCCTTAGATCTAAGGCTGGCAGATGGAGAAAGGGCTGTTTATTGCAAATTGAAAGAGAAGCTCCATTTATAGAAACACTAAACAATGGCTATCTCTGACCTATTTTTTTCCCAAAGGACTTAATGCCAAATCATATACTTATTTGAAAGTCAAATATCATAAAGACTGAATCAAAGGTATTTAAATATAAATATAACACTCTGTTCCATTTGACAAATTTAGAGAAAATGTGAAACTACAATTATTTGATAACAGAGTATAACCGATGTTTAATGTTAAGATTACTTATATTATCTTTTTCTAATCAAAAATAAAATTTTAGGGGAAAGATTTTTGGAAAACACGTCTTTAATCTGTCCCCTTTGGGGGTCAAGGTGACACTGTACAATAGCCTATGGATCTTGCATAAAGTTTAGGAATTTGCTAAGATAAATACATTTTTAAATGTGAAAGAACTAACGTATTTTTAACTGCCAATTTAAGAAAAATATTCTTCCTAACATAAATTCTTCTGCTTAGAAATGCAGACTATTCTGATAGACCTCAAAAACCTGCAGTCATTAGGTGGGAATCCCCTCAAATTCAAGTCCACCCAACTCTGTCTTCCTCTCTCCCCCATCCCAAACTTAGGCACATCCGCACCCATCCTTCCTATTCCCCCTCTGGCCTCAGAGATTGGGAGCTGTCTCTCCTCTGGTAAAAACCTCCACCCGTCCTCTTGATTTTCTCCCCACCCTGCCTCTTTAGGAGTCTTGTATCTTAAAATAAGCTTGTTTTCCTTCATTTTCACCCTATCCCTCTCTACCAGTTCTTGATCATTCCCTTCCATAGACATACACTTAAGACCACTCTTTATTGAAACAGCTCTTACCAGACCACATGTTCTGCTTTAGCTAATACTCTATCTCCTTAACATGTAATATACACTCAGGTCCTAACATCCTCACCTCTCATTTACTTACCAGTTTGCTAGAGTCGGGTTTCTGCCACGACTTGGCCACTCCCAGTGATGGCTAATGACTTCTAATTGCCAAATGAAATGTGTTCATCTCTACTAAGTCATTTCCCTCTGTGTAACTGAACCTATTAGCTTTCCCCCAAAGTCTCTTGTATTCTCTGTCTCCGTGAATGATCTTAATCATTTGTTCAAGGCAGAAATCTAGAAGTCATTCTTGACTCCTTCTCCCCCAGCTTCCAACTAATGACTCAGTTGTCTCGGGTCCACCCCTACCCATTTTTCAATCTATCCACTTTTCTCCATTCCCCCACCACTACTTTAGTCCAAAGGATCCTCACCTCTTATCTGACTTATTGCAAGTTCACTCCACCTCCAATTTTACTGGTTCCTGCTCTAATTTATGTGAGAGGGGTGTGGGGGGAAAATGAGAGGTGGGGGAGGGAGAGAGAGATGAGAGAGATAGAGGTTGAGAGAGGGATTTAGCCCAGAGTGATCATTTCATTCTCCTAAGATTCTTTAACGTCTCCGGTGCCCATAACACAACATCCAAACCCTTTTAATGGCTGACCTTTGATCGATTCTCAGTTTCATCTGTTGTCAACCCATTCCTGGAACCCACATTTTCAGGTATTCTGAGCTTCATTTCCTTTACTGTGCCAGGCTCTATCTTACCTCTTAACTTTTGAAAACATTAGTTCCTTCACCTACCCAATCCCAAGACATTTCTCAGGCTCCAGCTTAAATGTTTCTTCCTCTGAAAACCTATTCTGATGCCCTCCTTCAGGTTACTTGTATGGTTGGCTGTGCTTGCCCTGTGCTCCCTGACACCCTGTACTTCTCTGCTCGTGGAATTTACCATGCACACATCTCTGTAATTGCTGTCTCTTCTGCTGGCCTGTCAGTTTCATAATGGCATGGACTATATCTGTTTTTTGTTCACCACTGTATCCACAACCCCTAGCACATAATACGTGCTTGAAAAGTATTTGCTACATGAATAGCTAAATAAACGAAAGAAGCATGGGTGTATATAACACAATGGTTAGTGCCCAAACTTTGGAGTCCTGGGATTGAAATCTGGTTTTCCACATACTTGTTATATGACCTTGAGCTTATTAATTAACTCTAAGCTTCAGTTTCATAATCTATAAAATGGTGAAAATACTACTTATATTTGATTGTTGTGTTATTTAAATAAAATAAAAGATAAAGTTGTTAAGGCACAGTAATCGGCACATGATGAGCTCAGTAAACAGCAGCCCTGCAATTTAAAAACCTAGTTAGCAATGAGTGATGACAGCCAGCACTGAATCAGGACCTAACTTTGAAAAACTATTACTTGGATCAATATTGGGCTAATTAAAAAACAAATACTCCACCTTCTTTCACTGACAAAGCAAACAGAATAGAAAGAGGCAGGCTTCTTCTTAAAAAGGAAGAAAATTATAGGGCCCACGTTTCAGTATGAAGCCCTCTTCCTGAAAGGAATTATCAGATATATGAAATAAACAGAACTCACTAATTTTTGTTGATGTTACATTACATTATATCGACAATTTATGATTTGCAATGTTTTGCATAATTTCAGAAGCGTGAAGACTTCAATTTGAAAACAAAGCAAATATTTTTTAAAAACTGATAATTATATCCACAAATTTGAGTAATCTACAGAAAATTCTCCGGGTTTTTTTCCTATTTTTAATATAAATTTTTGTTTTAAGAAAAGCGTATTTTTTGAAAACAGATTGCTCTCTTATTTGCACCCTATGTCTTCATGCTACTGTCAAAATATTTACAAAGAATTGTTACAATAGAATAAAGTGTCATCAGTAAAAGAGTTTGTTTTATTTACTTAGCAGTAAATAGTTTTCTTATTTGCAACTAAGCAAAGCAGCCTACAACAAAAATAAAAATTTCCCATGAAAAACCCTCCCCAAATTTATCTCCACAAAGCATCTTTTGAACATCTCCCAATGCACCCAACATTGAATGATCTTAGGACAGAGGATCAATTTTTTTTGCTTCTCAATTCAACATCCCAGCTCTGTAAACCTGCTGCAACTTATTATTAAAGCTATTTTTGGAAACAGTCAATTTCCAAAGAAGATTTTTGAGAAAACAGGTATGATTTTTTTCTTCCAGATTTACTGAGATATAATTGACATATAAAGTTTTCTTTCTAAATAAGGTGTTTATTTATTTTTTTAGTTTGCTTGAAATCTTTAAAGAAGGCATTGCAGTAGCAAGACATAATCACAGAATTTAGGATGAGATGGTTTATCACTCTAGTTTAAATCCACAGAAATTCCCATGACTTGTGCAAAAGCTCCCAGACAATTGAGATCCTGCAAAATATTTACAACTTGCATTCTAGAAGAAAGTCGAAACTTTTTTTTCCTGCCAATTTAGCACTTTCTCCTTTCTTGTTCTCAGAGATAAAGTAACTTGGCATGTTATATAGCATAAGTAATAGGTGAATTAAGACTAGTATCTGATCACCAGCATAAAAGTATTTTTGACATGGGTCACTTCCTTGCCTTTATTGGTAGATGTCAACAGAAAATTGTAGGAAACACACACACACACACACACACACAAACCAAGGAATAAAATGCATTTTAATTATTTTGAAGGATTTGTTTATTAGATATCTGAAGCCATTCCAAAGCACAGCACTATGTACAATAGGAATTGAAACACAAACAAACATTTGATATGAAAGAGGAGACAAGCTCATTACCTACATCACTCTTGGACCGAGGTTTGGAAGAAATTCTCATGTGCTTCAAGCCAGACCTCAGGATGAACCTGTGGCCTGTTATGGACTGAATGTTTGTGTGTCCCCCCACCCAAATCCATATGTTGAAGCCTTAACCCCCAATGCGATGGTATTTGGAAGTGGGGCCTTTGGGAGGTAATTGGGCGTAAATGAGGTCATAAATTCCTCACAATGGAATTAGTGTCCTATAAGAAGAGGAAGAGAAACCAGAGTTCTTTCTCTCTCTGCCATGTAAGGACTGAAATCAGTCGACACATTGATCTTGAACTTCCCAGCCTCCAGAATTTCAAGAAATAAATGTTCCTTGTTTAAGCCACATAGTCTATGGTATTTTGTTACAGCAGCCCAAGCTGACTAATACTGGGTCTAAGTTGGTTGCATATTTACTGGGCAAAATAAACAAACATAAACAATACACCAAACCAGACTCAATCTGACCCAACAAATTACAGAACACCAGGTCCTTTCAAAGCTGACAGCAATTATGGTTCCATCCTTGGAGCAGACTGTTGTTATAGGACAAACCATTGGCTTTGGTTTCTTAATAGGCAAGAAAGAAGAGGAAAAGTTGGCTCAAGAATCTCCGGAGAGGGGCTTCCCTGGTGGTGCAGTGGTTAAGAATCCACCTGTCAATGCAGGGGACACGGGTTCGAGCCCTTGTCCGGGAAGATCCCACATGCCACGGAGCAACTAAGCCCGTGTGCCACAACTACTGGGCCTGCGCTCTAGAGCCCGCGAGCCACAACTACTGAGCCCACGTGCCACAACTACTGAGGTCCGCGCACCTAGAGCCCGTGCTCTGCAACAAGAGAAGCCACCGCAATGAGAAGCCCGCACACCGCAACAAAGAGTAGCCCCTGCTCGCCGCAACTAGAGAAAGCCCGCGCCCAGCAACGAAGACCCAACACAGCCAAAAATAAATAAATAAATTAAAAAAAAAAAAAAAAAGAATCTCTGCAGGATAAGGAAAGACCTTGAAGCAGATCAAGTTGCTTCTCTGTGGATTATTTTTCTAGTGAGAAACACTTTGATTCTAAGTATGGCTTTAGGCCTGCTCTATGACTGAAAACCAGGGGCCAGGGGAGATATCCACGTGTTGTTAAAAGGTAAAGAAGAGCTGAAGACCAAAAATCTAAGAAGCTGTTTTCACGAGAGACTTAGTGAGATTCTGGGCATAATATACGCTTCTGTGGAGCCCAGGTGACTAAGGTAGGGGTGTGTGTGTGTGTGTGTGTCTGTGCAGGTGCTTGTTGACTGCACCTGGGGTGCTAGAGTGATGGGCACACTCTAGCGTCACACAATGACTTTGGGAGCAAGCCTTCTCACAGAGACAGCAGGAAAAGTGACACAGTGTCCTTGTCCAGAGGCCAGATAAAAGATATGAACCTGACCTTGCTTCTGTTGCAAGTAAGGTATTATTCTCAGAAGTAAGTCAGCACACTGCAATGGGGAGGGAAGTGTGTGCTTCCATTTAAATTTGGGCGTATATGTAAATGTGACCTCAAGGAGACTGTGAAGCCTAGGATGTACAGGTTGCATATGTTTTTATAGAGAAAGTGTACAGATAGAAATAGAGATGGGAATGGGGATAAAGATAGGGATGGAGAGATTGAGATACAGATGGAAAGGGAGTTGGGTGGAGGTGTGATGGAGGAGATGGGATGGGAGAGATAGAGATGATACAGGAATGGAAGCGGGGTGAGAGGGAGAATGAGAGAGAAACAGGGCTGCAATAGGAAACTCAAATAGGGATAAAGGCAAGCGAAGGATGGGTACGAGAGAGGGAAGAGTAGGGAATCATGGGACCCGCTGCTGAGACAGTCGCAGACATAAACATCTACTCTGTAGCTATCCTAAAACTCTCAACTGTCAAAGCAGGGTAATGTGGTCAGATTTTATTTTCAAAATGTTTTTAACTACAAGTGAGTCAGAAAAGGAAAATGTTTTCCAATGAAGTTGCAGGCTACATTTGGTAAGATACTACGATGTCAGTATAAATAAGTCCCGGATAACAAGCATAGGTATCACTGTTTCAGTTTTCAAGGCTCAAGAAGGAAAAAAATAGCAAGTACAGAGGAGAAAACAAAAGAACAACAACAAAAAAATCTCTATTGCAGTAAGGTTACAATGGAGCAGTTGCAGAGGTAATAATTTTCTGGGTCTTTTGAAATGATACTATCAATGCAAAAATGTGTAAAGTAGGGAAACCAAGGGGACTTCAGATTCACGTCTGCATTAGAATCTCAGCAGCACCAATGGCCAGGTGTATGAAGAAGTACATTATAAAATATATGAAGAAGTACGTTATAAAATAACCTGAGTTAAGCACTTAGCACAGTGCCAGACATTAATCGTTATTTTTTCCCCATGTGATTGATGTTTTTACTACTCTAACAAAATAAGGAAAGATAAAGAATCTTTGCTGTTGCTGTTTCGTTAAGCCCCTCTGCATGGTACTCAGTGATGTGCTTAGAGCTATTAGGATTTACAAAGAACTCCAAGAATTAGCACATGCCTTGAAGACTTTACAGTGTTGTTGGGAAGGTGAGATATGAAACAGTATAAAATCATTTAAGACATACTGGCGGAGGGTGGGGATAAACTGGGTGATTGGGATTGACATATACACACTATTATATATAGAATAGATAATTAATAAGCACAGGGAACTCTACTCAATATTCTGTTATGATCTATATGGGAAAAGAATCTTCAAAAAAGTATATATATGTATATGTATAACTGATTCACTTTGCTGTACAGCAGAAACTAACACAACATTGTAAATCAACTATATTCCAAAAAAAAAAAAAGAGTGCAGTGGTAAGTCCAAATGCAATGACTCAAAAGTAAAAAAAAAAAAAAACAAAACCAATTTCTTTCTCTTTAAAAAAAAAAAAAAACTAGGGACTTCCCTGGTGGTCCAGTGGTTGCGAATCCACCTTCCAATGCAGGGGACGCGGGTTCAATCCCTGGTCTGGAAACTAAGATCCCACATGCTGCGGGGCAGCTAAGCTCACACGCCACAACAAAGAGCCCACGCGCTGCGATGAAAGAACCCGCATGCCGCAACAAAGATCCCACGCGCCGCAACTAAGACTCGACGCAGCCAAATAAGTAAATAAATAAAATACTTAAAAAAAAAAAAAAGAAACTAGCTATCTTCTACTAGCATAGGCAAATACTCATAGACCCACAGACCACACATACACAAAATACATGAAATCTCTAATCTCTAGCATATTTTTAAATTAAAATACTCTGAGCACATTAAAAAAAAAGAAGACATGCTGAACTTTTCCACCTGTGCTGCAGGTTCTGGAGAAGTGCTGAGATTCTGATTCTACCAAACTCGAGGCAGGAACAGCAGAGAAGGCTGGGGGAGGAGTGCAGGGGAAACTGCTAACCTTCTGGAGCATTTGCTCAGCGTTTCACACGTGGTCAGAAATGACTTCATGAATGAGAGAGGTGTGTGCTACACATTAAGGGTAGGACTTAGATATTTCGACGGGAAATAGCAGGAGTGAGGTCACAAAGCAGGACTAAAAAAAAAAAGAACATAAAAGGGTACACACTGGTAGAGCCCCTTCCAATACCCAGTTATCACATAAATATGTAAAGTAACTTGAAACAATGATAAAATGGTGATAAAAACAGATTAGAAAACAAATTCTTGGCATATAATCCTTCCACAAAGGCCCTTTGTATACCGTGTGCCATGGCACACATTCCAATTTTAGCTTCTTTTTAAGAATTCAGAACACAGATAAGAGTGTCCCAGGAATTCTGCTTTAAAATCTTCTGCAAAGATATTCAACCCTATTAAAAAATATAAAAATAACCATAAACTGTTTTCACCAGATTGGAAAATACTGTTAAAGAGGATTAATAGTATAAGGAAATGGGCATTCTCATAAGCTCTTGGTATATATTAAAGTTATAAACATGTATACTTGTGGACTATCCACCCACTTCTAGAAATTTATCCTAAGAAAAATAATCACACAAATGTACAGATATATATGCCCAAGGACTTTCACTGTGATATTTTATATAATATTAACCAACTGGAAACTAATTATATAACCATTGATAGACAACTGGCTAATTATGATTTATAATTTATAAAGAATTTTATTATATTTATAATGACAAAGTATTATTCAGCCATTAAAATGATTATGTGGCTCTGTATCTAGTCACATGGGAAGACGTGCAGATGTGCTGAGTGAATAGAGGCATACAGAATAGTATCGTCTAGAACCACTTATGTGAAATTGTGTATGCCAGCATATAGGAAAATGGTGATCAATACGTCAGTGATGGTTATATCAGGATTGTGGAATTTAAGGTGATTTTTATTTTCATTAAACTTTCTAAGAAGTTTCTTATCAAAATGATTTACAATTAGCATGTAACCTTTTTATGATATGAAAAAACAATAACTCTATTTTCATTTTGGAAAAACAAAGAACTGTCCTCAAATGATGACAATTCTGGAGTATAAGTAGTGGCTGGAGCCAGATGGCACCAGCCAAAGCTTGAGAAAATGAGCCCCAAGGGCATTCAGTGCCTTGTCACAGGGCAGATTCTGGGTGCAGCCACTGGGCCAGAAAATTCCCATTTTACCAAGTGGCTTTTGGAGAGATGATAGGAAAGATAATCCCATTTTATCCTGTATCTAGACACATTATTCTTTTTTTTTTTTTAAGCTTTTTTTTTTTTTTTTTCCGGCTGCATTGGGTCTTCGTTGCTGCACGTGGGCTTTCTCTAGTTGCAGCGAGCGGGGGCTACTCTTCGTTACGGTGCGCAGGCTTCTCACTGTGGTGGCTTCTCTTGTTGCGGAGCACGGGAGGCGCGTGGGCTTCAGTAGTGGCAGCACGCAGGCTCAGTAGTTGTGGTACACGGGCTTAGTTGCTCCACGGCATGTGGGATTTTCCCGGACCAGGGATCGAACCCGTGTCCCCTGCATTGGCAGGCGGATTCTCAACCACTGCGCCACGAGGGAAGCCCTAGACACGTTAATCTAGTCTTCTGTTTTTGCTGGATTTTGAGCTTCCCAAGGCCTGGGAAGGTGTCTTACTAGCTTTTTTCCTGTCTCCAAAGCCTATCATAGACACACAGTAAGCAGTCAATTTGTACAATGGGACTGAAGTAAGTTGCCATGCACTGTTTGCTTCTGAACTATGAAAAGAGGCTTTGGAGGAGCCCCCAGTCAAAAACTGCTCGGAGGATTATGCCTTGCACACTTTAGGCACTGCTCTCGGCAAAGATCCTCTAACTGAATGCAGACAATTGTCCTGTCATCTGCGTTTATTTTTACAAAGGCAATGTTTTTTGGTTCACATATTTTTTCATCAGCATTATAAGAGATTAATTTTTTTGTAATGTAGCTACATGGACATTTGTTTTATGTTAGTATTTATGTTCAAGGTCATTACAATGTATGGATACCCAGTCACCTGATACAGTCTAAGGTCAGTATGGATAATCTCAGACTGATTAGCCTTTGTAGTGTCCTGCCACGATGGTTACTTTTCTCTAAGAGCACCTGAGAGGGGAGCCCAGACACGATCTCCTTAGATAAAATTCTTTGCTCAGGGCAGACTACTCATTGCTTTTTTCTGCTCCAAATAGAAACAAACACAAACAAAAATCCAGCATGAATTCTCCTTCTGATATGACACACATCAGTACCGAAGAAACAACTGAATGAAATATTTCATCAAGATTCATGGAATTGACATGAAGTAACTGCTTTCGACTCTGGTTATCTGTTAATTTTCTTGGAAAAAATGTTAGCAGATGCCACAATTAAACTGATAGGTGCCAACATTACTGACTAGTTATAGTGACAATAGTCACAGCAGCATTACTTTAAACTGTGCGTTTAATGATGTATTGGCTCAAACTAAGTAAACGTAGAACTCTGGGTAGTTTCCTTTACCTTGGCCAGATGAGAGTTGATCCATTTTGTAAAAGTACGTTTTTGTACTATCTCTTGCTCATCTGGAAGAAAAAAAATTATCTGGTTAGATAACATGTCATGAAGTTGTATCATGAAAAAAATTCATAGTTACACAACTCCAGAAATGATTATTATATTATTTTTTCTTATAATTCATTTTACCAATTATCGTCTTGAAGGAAGAGCCAGTAAAACTTCAAATATATTAGGCAAGTCAATTATTTATTTAAAAATTATCAGCAAATGCTTTAAAATTTGCAATATGTTAGCCCTATGTTTATCTTCATTCATTTATTGAAAGTTCACTGAATAATTAAACCTCAATAAATCTGTTTTTTAAAAAGTTCACTTGAGACCAACTAAGTGCCAAGTTTTATGCTTGGTGCAAAGGGATGCAGAGAGATGAAGAGGACACAGTCTCTACCATGATATATCTAAAGGTAAATATCTACAAGACAACATAGGCAGTACGCTCTTTGACATCGGTCTTAGGAATACACATCAAACTAAAAAGCTTTTGCACAGTAAAGGAAACTATCAGCAAAATGAAAAGGCTGCCTACTGAATGGGAGTAGATACTTGCAAAAGATGTACCTGATAAGAGGTTAATATCCAAAATATACAAAGAACTCATGTAACTCAACATCAAAAAAAATAACAACCCAATTGAAAAATAGGCAGAGGATCTGAATAGACATTTTTCCAAAGAAGACATGCAGATGGCCAATAGGTATATGAAAAGATGTTCAGCATCACTAATCATCAGGGAAATGCAAATCAAACCACAATGAGATATCATCTCACACTTATTAGATGGCTATTATCAAAAAAGACAACAAGTAACAAGCGCTGGAGAAAATAACAAGGATGTAGAGAAAAGGAAACCCTTATGCACTATTGGAGGGAATGTAAACTGGTGCAGCCACTGTGGAAAACAATATAGAGATTCCTCAAAAAATTTAAAAATAGAGCTACCATATGATCCAGAAACTCCACTCTGGGGTATTTAGAAAACAAAAACACTAATTAGAAAAGATACATGCATCCCTATGTTCACTGCAGCGTTATTTACAATAGCCAAGAAGATATGGAAGCAATCTAAGTGCCCATCAACAGATCAATGGGTAAAGAACAAAGAACATGATGTGGTGTGTGTGTATATATATATATATATATATATATATATATATATATATATATATACACATATATGAATATATATATATATACACATACATGAAATGGAATATTACTCAGCCATTAAAAAAACAAGTGAAAGCTTGCCATTTGCAACAACATGGATGGACCTAGAGGGTATTATGCTAAGTGAAATCAGTCAGAAAGAAAAAGACAAATACTGTATGATTTCACTTACATGTGAAATCCAAAAAAACAAAAAAAAAACAAACATAAAAAAGAGAAACAGAGTCATAGATACAGAGAACAAACAGGCAGTTGCTGGGAGGGTTTGAGGGGAGGAGAGAAGTAGGTGAGGGAGATTAAGAGGTACAAACTACCAGTTACAAAATGAGTCACAGGTATCAAATGTACAGTTTGGGGACTATAGTTAATAACTATGTAATATCTTTGTAGGATGACAGATGGTAACTAGTCTTATAGTGATCATTTTGAAACGCATAGAAATAGTGGATCACTGTGTTGTGTAACAGGAACTAACACAGTGTTTAGGTCAATTACACTTCAAAAACAGACAAACAAAGTCGCAGAAAAAGAGATCAGACTAACGGTTAGCAGAGGTGGGATGGGAGGAGGGGGAACTGGATGAAGCTGGTCAAAAGGTGCGAACTTCCAGTCACAAGAGAAATAAGTATTAGGGATTTAATATACAACATGATAAATACAATTAACGCTGCGTATGTTATATATGAAAATGGTTAAGAGAGTAAATCCTAAGAGTTCTCATCACAAGGAAAACAATTTTTTTCTATTTCTTTAATTTTGTGTCTACAGAGATGAGGGATGTTCACTAAACTGTCTGTGACAGTCATTTCATGATGTATGTAAGTCAAATCATTATGCTGTATACCTTAAACTTATACAGTGCTGAATGTCAATTATGCCTCAATAAAACTGGAAGAAAAAAGTAGCAAAGTCAAAAAATTATAATAAAGGTAAATATTTAGAGGTCGAGAGAGACAAGAAAGGGCACATGTGTAGTGGAGGGCTATAGAGTAATGCAACAAGATAGAGGCATTACAGGAATTTCACCAGATGAGTAGCGTGGTGAACACACTATAATAGGGTAACCTCCGCAAATTCCCACCTCCTGGAGTCCACACCTTTGTGTGGGCAACTGCAACCAGAACTTGTGAATTGCTTCTAATCAACAGAACACAGCAAGGGTGATGTGATGCCACACCCATGAACATGTTACTTTATGTAAGATTCCTTCTGAGCTGACTGGAGTGACAGATTCTCCTGCTGGCTTAAAGAAGCAAACAGCCAAACTGTGAACAGGCCATGGAGAGGGCCCTGGAGCAGAGAACTGCAGGCTGCCTCTGGAAGTTGGGGGGCAGCCTCCAGCCAAGAGCCAGGAAGAAGCTCCGTCACACACAAGGAAATGAATTCTGCTAACAACCTGAATGAGTTCAAAAGTGGATTCCTCCCTCTTTCAGCCTCCGGATGAGAATGCCGCCCAGCTGACACCTTGATCGTGGACTTGTGAGACCCTGAGCAGAGGGCATAGGTAGATGCATGGACTCCTGACCCACAAATATTTGGAGATAATAAACGGACGTTGTTTTAAACTGCTAAGTTTGGTAATTTGTTATGCAATAAGGGAAAACAAATATACAAAGAAAAAAACGTTGCCTTCAGGAAGGCTTTATTTTTTTAATATGTATCTTTATTGGAGTATAATTGCTTTACCTTGTTGTGTTAGTTTCTGCTGTACAACAAAGTGAATCAGCTATACGTATACATATGTCCCCATATGCCCTCCCTCTTGAGCCTCCCTCCCACCCTCCCTATCCCACCCCTCTAGGTGGTCACAAAGCACCGAGCTGATCTCCCTGTGCTATGCAGCAGCTTCCCACTAGCCATCCATTCTACATTTGGTAGTGTATATATGTCAGTGTTACTCTCTCACTTCGTCCCAGCTTCCCCTTCCCCCGCTGTGTCTTCAAGTCCATTCTCTACATCTGCATCTTTATTCCTGCCCTGCCACTAGGTTCATCAGTACGGTTTTTTTAGATTCCGTATATGTGCGTTAGCATATGGTATTTTTTCTCTTTCTGACTTACTTCACTCTGTATGACAGACTCTAGGTCCATCCACCTCATTACACATAACTCAATTTAGTTCCTTTTTATGGCTGAGTAATATTCCATTGTATATGTGTGCCACATCTTCTTTATCCATTCAGCTGTTGATGGACATTTAGTTTGCTTCCATGTCCTGGCTGTTGTAAATAGAGTTGCAATGAACATTGTGGTACATGACTCTTCTTGAATTATGGTTTTCTCAGGGTATATGCCCAGTAATGGGATTGCTGGGTTATATGGTAGTTCTATTTTTAGTTTTTTAAGGAACCTCCATATTGTTCTCCACAGTGGCTGTATCAATTTACATTCCCACCAACAGTGCAGGAGGGTTCCCTTTTCTCCACACCCTCTGCAGCACGTATTGTTTGTAGATTTTTGATGACGGCCATGCTGACCGGTGTGAGGTGACAGCTCACTGTGGTTTGATTTGCACGGCTACAATGGGCTGTGGTGTGTGACGCAGGTGGTGAGCCAGCTCCTGGGCCCCCGCACCTCCGAGTTCACCACCGCCTTCGCGGGCCGCCTCGTGTCCACCCTCATCTCCAAGGCGGGGTGGGAGCCGGGGGAGAGCCTGGACCAGATTTTCCATGCCATCCTCAGCTAGACGCAGCAGGCAGAGACGCTCAGCGGCATGCAGTCCCTGATCATGGTGTTCGCCCACCTGGTGCACACTCAGCTGGAGCCCCTCCTAGAGTTCCTGGGGCCCAGAGGCAAGCCCACCCTGGAGTTCGCGATGGCTGAGTGGACCAGCCAGCAGCACCTGTCCTACGGGCAGTACGAGGGCAAAGTCAGCTCTGTGGCACTGTGTAAGCTGCTCCAGCACGGCATCAACGCGGATGACAAGCAGTTACAGGACATCTGCGTGAAGGGGGAGGAGATCTACGGCCTGGACGAGGGCACCCGCACCCGGTCCAAGTCAGCCAAGAACCCTGAGCGCTGGACCAACATTCCTCTGCTGGTCAAGATCCTGAAGCTAATCATCAACGAGCTGTCCAGCGTCATGGAGGCCAATGCCGCCCGCCAGGCCGCCCCTGCACAGTGGAGCCAAGGTGACTCCAGTGACATGTGGGAGGACCAGGGAGGACCATGACGAGGAGGAGGATGGCTTAACTCTTGTCTGATATTCTCACCACACGTAAATACGAAGAGGATTACTACGAGGACGATGAGGAAGACGACCTTGACTCCCTGAAGGACCCTCTCTAACAGATGGATCTGCAGGCGTACCTCACACACTTCCTCTGCCAGTTTGCTCAGCAGCCCCGCTACATGGTGTTCTCAGGCCACCTCAACAATAATGAGAGGCAGGTTCTGCAGACCATTGGCATTTGAAAAGGGCCTCCTCCTGCCTGCCACACACCGTTTTGCAACAAAGTTAGCAGAAGGAAAGAAATCATAAAGATCAGATCAGAAATAAATGAAAAGGAAATGAAGGAAACAACAGCAAAGATCAATAAAAGCAAAAGCTGGTTCTTTGAGAAGATAAACGTAATTGATAAACCATTAGCCAGACTCATCAGGAAAAAAAGGGAGTAGACTCAAATCAACAGAATTAGAAATGAAAAAGGAGAAGTAACAACTGACACCACAGAAATACAAAGGATCATGAGAGATTACTACAAGCAACTATATGTTAATAAAATGGACAACCTGGAAGAAATGAACAAATACTTAGAAAAGTATAACCTTCCAACACTGAACCAGGAAGAAATAGAAAATAAGAACAGACCAATCACAAGCCCTGAAATTGAGACTGTGATTAAAAATCTTCCAACAAACAAAAGCCCAGGACCAGATGGCTTCACAGGCGGATTCTAGCAAACATTTAGAGAAGAGCTAACACCCATCCTTCTCAAACTCTTCCAAAATATAGCAGAGGGAGGAACACTCCCAAATTCATTCTACGAGGCCACCGTCACCCTGATACCAAAACCAGACAAAGATGTCACAAAAAAAGAAAACTACAGGCCAATATCACTGATGAACATAGATGCAAAAATCCTCAACAAAATACTAGCAAACAGAATCCAAGAGCGCATTAAAAGGATCATACACCATGATCAAGTGGGGTTTATCCCAGGAATGAAGGACTTAATTAGAGATATAAAGAGATGAAGGCCAGAGAGAGGGGCCAATGTAACACCTTTCAAGGAAAGGGTGAATTCTGCTCTTCCCACCAACATCTACTGTGTGTCAACTGTTGGCTGTAAACTAGATGTTGTGAGGATCAGAGATGAACAAGATATCATTTCAATTCCTCACCCTTTGAAAGGTAATGCTCAAAGAAACATAATTTCAGCTTTCTAAAAAAGGACCTTTTGGCTAAAGTCTAAATATTAAGTTCTAGAGAGGTAGAGCTGGAGCTGACCTCTCCTGAGCTTCGGCTCAGAATCCTGGACTGCCTACTAGAATCTAAACCCCATGAGGGGGCTTCCCTGCTGGCGCAGTGGTTGGGAATCAGCTTGCTAATGCCAGGGACAAGGGTTCAAGTCCTGGTCCGGGAAGATCCCACATGCCGCGGAGCAACTGAGCCTGTGGGCCACAACTACCGAGCCTGCGCTCTAGAGCCCGTGAGCCACAACTACTGAGCCCACGTGCCACAACTACTGAAGTCCACGTGCCTAGAGCTCATGCTCTGCAACAAGAGAAGCCACCGCAATGAGAAGCCTGCACACCGCAACGAAGAGTAGCCCCCGCTCGCCGCAACTAGAGAAAGCCTGTGCGCAGCAACAAAGACCCAACGCAGCCAAAAATAAATAAATTAAATAAAAATAAAAAAATAAAAAAATAAACCCCATGAGGACAGTAACTTTCTTCCCAATGCCTACAAATGTTACAACTAAATCCTGTTGAATGAATAAATGAATAAAATCAACAACAAAGCCTTTAAATTTAGAGAAAATTTGGATATATCCATAAAATTTAAAGAACGCCATTATTTCTCATGCACATTAAACATGCACTTTTAACTTTCAAGTAACGACCGGAAACAAACCCAGGTGGCCTTGGGATCAGATGGGGAAGGAGGCTGAAGGACACAAAGAAGACTGTTAGCAGAGGCTGAAAGAACAGTGAGGAAACTGCTAGCTGGGGCTGGAAGGAGAGCTACGCATATTTTATGCATTATATATTCTGTCATTGGTAGTAACTTGAACTTTTGCAACTGGCTAGGGAGATTTCCCTGCAGAAAGCTGTCAACCGGCTTCTTTCAGCTGCACATTATAAGGTACTGGAAGAAAGGGAAATGAACCAAAGAAGGAACTATTTAGTTTGCAAACAGAATTTAGAGGAAACACAGGAGACCTTTGATAGGGCGCGTCAGAAAAAATAATGGTTTGTCATTGTCAGTCTCTCCTGGAAAAAGATTTGCAAAGTAAAAAATAGCTTCAGGACATCAATCAATCAAGACTGTGACCGTAAGAACCATTGTGAAGAACTCAGAAAGATTTAAGGCAGTGTTTGGTATTTTTGTTTGTTTGTTTGTTTGTTTATTTTTTAATTTAATTTAATTTTTTTTTTCAGTGTTTGGTTGATGTTCTCAACCAGACAAACCAGCTTCTAAGAATCTTAAGGGCACTGCCCACTGCAGCCTCACATGTGCTCCAACGTTTTATTTCAGACTTTGGGTTTTGGGGGCCACAGAATGAACTCCAAGCAGATGTTTAGGAAGCCAACAAATCTGTGAAGCAAAAATGCCACCGGTCTGCACTAAAGGGACAGGACAGTTCAAAATGAAGAGACGACTTTGGAACCACAGCTTTATATGGCTAAGAAGACTATCAGCCACAAACATGAGCCACTTCTTATCAAAAAGACAGGGAATGACCCCTGCCCTTGAATTAAAGGAGGGGGGCCACGTGTACCTGGCTGGACCTCAGAATGACTTCAGAACACGATTTCCATCTCCTTTCCATTCTTCCCTTCTTTGGACAGAAGTATCCATTGCAATGGTCCTTCCCCGTCTCATCACTGAATGTTGGATGAATGGGGAGCAGTAACTTCTCTTTTTAGTTTCCAGGTCTGGGGACTGACAGAAATTACACCCGAGGGGCCTCCTCTGTATCTGGACCAGATGCAGATCACACGAGACTAGAGTTGGAGCTTGATAACATAATTGGATGAGACTTTTGATGTCTTGGGAGGGAATGAGTGTATTTTGATGTAGAAAAAGCATAGTGATCAGAGGACAGATATTAAATTATGGACAAAAAAATCCTCCAGTCCCAGTAGGCATTCTCCTTTGCAATGTGACTTTGTTCTTCCTCCCCTCAAGGGCAGAATTGATTTCCCCTCTCCTTGAATTTGATCTTGCATTGTATTTGCTTTGATCAATAATGCAGCAGAAATGACTTTATATCATCTGCTTCTAGGCCTTAAGAACTCTTACAGTTTCTATTTTAGCTGTCTCGGATCCCTGTCCTAAATTCACCAAGCAAGGAAAGCAGTCTATATTGGAGGAGGAAGGTCCATGTGGAGAAGAATTGAGATGCCCTATCCAATAGCCAGAACCAACTGCCAATCACGTGGGTGAGGTCATCTTGAACCTTCTAGTTTGGCCAACCCTGCAGATGAACACAAACCAGATGAAGCCAGCAAACTGAGACTCATCTAAGGCTTCAGAGTTGATGCATCTGTTACTCCCCCCTCCCACATCCCCATACATACCTGATTACAAATTCCTCCAGGAAAAGAGCATTTTCCCCATCATTGTATCCCTAGAAATGAACCCATTGCCTGGCACATTGCCTTATATATGTGTTCCTCAGAAAACCACCCATGTTTAACTATGAACTAACCAGCCAACCCACAGGTTATGAGAAATGAATTATGATTGTTTTAGCTACAAAGTTTTGAAGTGGTTTGTTACACAGCAAAGGCTAACTAAACAAAGGCATTTACTTGTGTGACAGATACACACATGTGCACGTGCACGCGTGCACACACACACACACAGCACACACACACCTTCTTCATTCTGTCTTCTATAAAAGAAAGATTCTAGGCTTGCTTGATTGGGTCTACCTTCCGGGTCTTTGGTGTTCTGATCAGATGAGCAATGGAGAGAAAAGTGGCAAGGAACAAGGGCATCCGAAGTTACTCTGCACAAGTTCAGCATAGACTAATGGGAGAGGACAGAGAAGGAAAGGAGGGGAGAAGATCAAGAGCCAGTGGAAGAGTGAGATTGAGGAAAAAGGTGAGAAAAGGGAATTTTTAAGGATTTTTGCCTATACTGAGTGCTCTAATCACTGCTTCAGTTTTTTTCAAGCACATGTCAGTAAAGACATAGTGCTCCTAAGATTTTTGGAAGTGGAGTTGTATTTCTTTTGTATGTAAAACCAGTGACTAGATAAAAAGAGCCCAGTTTCATTAAAGTTACATTTGCAAAATTTAGTACCATTTCACTTTAAATCTAAGGCACAAGGGACGAGAAGAATATAATTATCTCAGTTCCTAAATTAGAAATTTCTCAACCTCAACCCTCTTGACAGTTTGGGCAGGATAATTATTCGTTATGAGAGGCTGCCCTGTGCATTACAGGACATTTAGCAGCGTCCCTTGCCTTTACCCATGAGCTGCCAGGAGCACGCCTCTCTCTCCCCACCCAGCAAGTTACGACTATCATAAATGTCTCCAGACATTGTCAAAACTCTGCTGGGGAATAATCATCCCAGTTGAGAATCACTGGCCTGAACTATGTCCTTTGTATCTATGTGTAACAATGGGAATGAAGTGGTATGAACATTTTAAAAATTTATATCTGTTTCAATCAAATTATTATTGCCCAATTAACTACTCCAAAACATCACTATCATATTGGGTTATTCCCACTGTTTGTATATTTATTTAGACAAAAATTTACCCGAGATATATTTATTTAAGAAGGGTCAAAATGCAGTAAGTCAAGGACATTTGCTGAAAGATGACATGATTTTTCCAATATGAATAAAATATCCTATGATGTCTGAGATACTGTCATTTAAATCTGGAAAATTTGGTCTTACATGATAGGGAGTGGGTGGGAGGGGAGAGGGTGTGTATATCCTGATAATGTGTTTGGTTTATTTAACTATTCTAAACCTTATAAATTTTTTTTTTTTTCGGAAATGTACAAAACAAAAGATAGTCTTTCAGCTTCAGTTGGCTATTGTTAGTTAAAAATATAGTCTGAACCATTCATTATAACATTTTAATTTTATCACTGTTAGGCAAGGAAAAGCAAATAGCATATGTCAGTCAGCAAATTAACAAGAAAATTTAAATATTTAGAGAATTTTCATATATTTGTTTGGGAGGCAGTTAAATATGGGTGGTTTTCTAAGGACACATAGATCAGACAAGGTTCCAGGCAGTGGGTTAGTCTCTAGGGAAACAATGACGGAGGAAATGCTTTCTTACCATGAGGAATTTTAATTAGGCATGTATGGGGGTGTGGGAGAGAGAAGGTAATACATACATCAGCCTTGAACCTTTAAATAGGCCTCAATTTCACACATTTTTAGTAAAAATCATTTGGTGAAAAAAAAACTCACCTAAATTGAGAAGATCCTGTTTATAATCTTTCTTTACCCCACTTAATGTTAAAATGCATACTTTTCTTTGCAGAAATAGTAATGTGTCTGATTACAAAGACACAGTCTCTGATTGGGGGTGATACAGACTACGTGGCAGGCCCACCATATTATATTTCTAAAGTCCAAACGATCCTGAATTTGAAAACAAAGCTTAGACTTCTGCATAAAGGATTGTGTGTACAATATAGAAAAACAATGATAGACATGTGCCCTACAGAGGAGTAATAATCATAATAAAGAGAAGATAAGCAATAAATATAATGAGAGTGAAAACAGCAGAGTTCATTATAGGCATTCATACGGTGGCTTCCTTCAATTATCTTCTAGCTCTAAATAAAGACAATAAATTTGAATAGTTTCTCCAGAACTTTGGTAGTTTTTTTCTGTCACTTTTTTCTTCCTCTACTTGTGGGTATAAACATTGCAAAAGAAAATAATCACGTGGTGAATTCATAAAAATACCTTATATTTTTACAACACTTGAATTTACTCTCGTTTCCGTGTATACTTCTCATTTGATTCACACAAGTAGCCTGGGTGAGCAGACAGAGGAGGTGTCATTAGCCCAGATGGAAATAAGGAAATGAAGCATGGTGGCGTTAAGAAATATGCCAGAAATCTAGAAACTGAAATGAAGTCCAGGAAGTTACAGAACCATGGCCAGAATTTAGGAAGTCTTACTCCTATTCTAATTTTGATCCATTCTCTGATTGTTTGATTCATGTATTTAATAAATGTCATTGTGCCCCTCCTGTATGCCAGCACCCACTTCTGACCAGCTATGGATGCAACTGGAGAGGATGGGTGTGGCTCCTTACAGTCCAATAGGGAGGACAGGAATCAAAAAGAAGCACATCACAGCCCAAGTTCTGTGTATGCAGCGCAAAGTAAAAACAGTGGCCTGGCATATGTGAGAGGATTATTAAAAAAAAAAAAAAAAAAAAAAAAAAAGAGGGCTTCCCTGGTGGCGCAGTGGTTGGGAGTCTGCCTGCCAATGCTAGGTGACGCGGGTTCGAGCCCTGGTCTGGGAAGATCCCACATGCCACGGAGCAACTAAACCCGTGAGCCATGGCTGCTGAGCCTGCGCGTCTGGAGCCTGTGCTCCGCAACAAGAGAGGCCGCGACAGTGAGAGGCCCGCGCACCGCGATGAAGAGTGGCCCCTGCTCGCCGCAACTAGAGAAAGCCCTCGCACAGAAACGAAGACCCAACACAGCCAAAAATAAATAAATAAATTTAAAAAAAAAAAAAAAGAAAAAGACCACAGTGGAGGAAATTAAAGGCAACATGAATGTGGAAAAAAAATAAAAGCCAGTCCCTACAGTTTGCAAGGATGGGAACTAATGGGAAAATTCTGCTTCTATATCTAAAATTTTTCCTAATAAGTTACATAAAGAGGCAAATGATAAAGAAAAAGTGAGGACAACTGAGCTAGGTCCTGTATGTTCCACCAGCTTCCTGAGCTACAAGCTATGAGGACCTCTCCTCCCCAGTGATACCCTGACCTCCTGTCTTCAATTCTCCAACTTCTTCCATCCTTCCTTCTGGGTCCACCTCGCCCCTGTTGTGGCACCCTCAGCAGAAACAGAATTCAACCAGAAGTTCATGGAAGCTGGCCCACATACAAATGATTTCCCTTCCCCATCTCTATATTTGTATCTGCCTTGGTATGATCATTTGTCAAGGTCAAGCTAACAGAGAAGAAGACTCTAGAAGGAATTTTGTCAGTAGGAAGTGTTTTGGGGGATATGCTCTCAAAACCAACACTTTTAAGGGCATGAGGGAAGCAGGATTTTAGAGAGAGAGATGCTGACCTGAGATGCAATTAGCTGGGGTGGTCCTTCAGAGAGGTCCTAAATGGAAATAAGGGGCAGGGACCTCGTACCCACTGGCAGGATATGGGCTGCCCTATCGAGAGGCATACCTCAGATGAGGCAAATCCCCTGGGCTGAGGACACATCCTGGGGAGGGGCTCAGCTGTGAGACGTACACGTATGACATACTGAATACAGAGGGAGGCAACATTTGCTTTCATTATCTGTTCAACACCAGAGTCAAACCCTTTATCACCATGAGATGTTGCTTTCTCCATTTATTTCTAAACGAACACTGTTTCCAAGGCCCACTGTTGCACTTTTCTGGGGACTGAATTAGAAGTGTGGCAACAGAGGACAGTGCAGAGAAAGGGAAAGGGCCACACCCCTCACGAGACTGCCAACTACATGGAGTTCTCCAAAATGTGTCAGACGTCTGTTTTTCTACCAGATTCAATGGTTGCTCACTGATTCATATGCTTTCTCTAGTCAACCAACCAAACTTGGTTCTGCCTTTCTCTCTTCTAGGCCTGCCTGCCTAGGTACCTTTTCTACTTCTCCAACCAGACAACTCTGGCAACCACTATCTAGTCCTGCCCTCTGTCTGGCCCCATGTCACCATCTATCCTGTCTGAGTCCTTCTCCCACAGATGATGCCTCTCTCCCAGCTCTGAAACACCGTTGGTCAGGGGCCAGATGAATGGATAAAGAAGATGTGGTACACATATACAATGGAATATTACTCAGCCAAAAAAAGAATGAAATAATGCCATTTGCAGCAACATGGAAGGACCCAGTGATCATCATACTAAGTGAAGTAAGTCAGACAAAGACAAATACCATATGATATCACTTATATGTGGAATCTAAACAAATGATACAAACGAACTTATATCCAAAACAGAAATAGACCCCCAGATGTAGAAAACAAACTTATGGTCACCAAACGGGAAAGAGGGGGTGTGGGTGGAGAAATTAGGCGTTTGGGATTAAAATTACACACTATATATATAAAATAGATAACAAACAAGGACCTACTATATAGCGCAGGGAACTATACTCAATATTTTCTAATAAGCTATAAGGGAAAATAATCTATATAATATATAAGAATATATATATATCTATATATATATATAGATATATATAGATATATATATATATCAGTTTTCTGTACACCTGAAACTAACAGAACATTGTAAATCAACTATACTTCAATTTTAAAAAAAAAGAAAGAAAGAGTTGCCAAGTAGTGGCATGTAGGCAGAATCTGGGCCCAAAATGTGTTTTCTTTCACCAGCAACGTTCTAAGAAAACATTTTAATTTGAGTGTTTTTAGGTGTGACTTAACATTTCCCAGTTTTCCACAGATTCATTACTCGCAATCTTCTTAAACCAGCCACATCTCAAATCACCTGAAAGTAAATGAGTTTAAAACGTCTAGAAGGGCTTCCCTGGTGGCGCAGTGGGTGAGAATCTGCCTGCCAGTGCAGGGGACACAGGTTCGAGCCCTGGTCTGGGAAGATCCCACATGCCACGGAGCAACTGGGCCCGTGAGCCACAACTACTGAGCCTGCGCGTCTGGAGCCTGTGCTCCGCGGCGGGAGAGGCCGCGATAATGAGAGGCCCGCGCACCGCGATGAAGAGTGGCCCCCGCTTGCCACAACTAGAGAAAGCCCTCGCACAGAAACAAAGACCCAACACAGCCAAAAATAAATAAATAAATAAATTTTAAAAATAATCTGTTAAAAACAAAAAACAAACAAAAAAACGTCTAGAAAAGAGGAAGACCTGACTTCCATATATGCACAGATGGGAAGGGAGGTAAGGAGGGAATATGACGAGAAATCTTAGGAAGAGGTAATAAGCAGAATAAAGACTCTCCCAATATAAAAAGAAGCTATTGTAATTTTTTGATATGGTTTTTTTAATTATATCCTTGGGAAAAGGCAAAGAGGTTTCTGTTCACTTTCTCCACCCCACCGCCCAATATATTTTTCTTTTTTTTTTAAGTAGAGGGAAGGATTATTTATTTATTTATTTATTTATTTATGGCTGTGTTGGGTCTTCGTTTCTGTGCGAGGGCTTTCTCTAGTTGCGGCAAGCGGGGGCCACTCTTCATCGCGGTGCGCGGGCCTCTCACTGTCGCGGCCTCTCTTGTTGCGGAGCACGGGCTCCAGACGCGCAGGCTCAGTAGTTGTGGCTCACGGGCTTAGTCGCTCCGTGGCATGTGGGATCTTACCAGACCAGGGCTCGAACCCGTGTCCCCTGCATTGGCAGGCAGATTCTCAACCACTGCGCCACCAGGGAAGCCCCCAATATTTTAAATTGGTATAAATTTAAATAAGTGCACTATTTCAACTGAATTATTTCAAGGAAACTCAGAACAATCAGAACTAACTAAAAGTTATTTGTTAGATAAAGGAAACATATGTTTTGGTAAATATATATAAAAATGTAAGATTTTGGTGTTTTTATATATAACCAAACACCAGATTCCAAGTTTCAATCAGCTATAAAACTGCATGGTACATTTTATATAAAACTTTGGAAATCACCAGAACATATATCAATAGGAATTTATTAACAGTATATTCCAGGTAGCCAAACACCAGCATAAGACTTGCTACTGTATCTACATTTGTTTGCAGGTAAGTAAAATGGCGCAGCTACCTAAGTATGTTCTGGGGGGTCACCACTGAGGAAAAATTGTTAGGGTTCCAGAAGCAAAGTTGGGTGCATCTGGCTACCACCCTCTAGAATCTACACACAACAGTACGGAGGAGAAATTTTGAGTCATCCTCATATTTTATAAGAAGTCTAAAAACAAAATGAAAAATATGATGAAAGAATTCCATTACATTCACATAAAGATATAAGTCAGTGTACTTTTAAAATTAGAATTTAAAAATAATAAAACTGGAAGTAAAAAAACAAAATAAGCCATAATAGACTATGACAAATTTTTGACTTGAGATTGAGGCTTCAAGAATATTTTGGTCACTAATTTGAAGATATTTAGCTCTATCATAAATGCTTATAACACTGATGTCTTAACTTTTAGAAACCATCTCTTAAAGATAATTAAATGTAAATCATCTAAATTTGTTTTAAAATTTGGCTTTTATCTTATCTTAGCATTCCTAGCAAACTTTCACAATTCAGGCTTTCACTATAAATGGTTTAGTGAATAACCATTTCACTAAGTGGTTTTAGGTTTCCCAAAATCATGAGCATAAATCAGTAGTATTCATTTCACTTCTATCAGTTTCAGGTTCAGATAAAATTGGAAGAAAAAAAATATTTCACTTGAGTTGTTTTAAAATCTTCTCTACGTAATATCAGTTTTTTGTTCCAGGGATCCAGACAGGAATTATATCAGAAGAAAGAGTATACGCACACACACACACACACACACACACACACACACACACACAGGCAACAACAACAAATAATACCTTTTATCGCACCAGGAGTCTTGAAGGTTGTTTTTATCATATTCCACCTTTTATGGTGGCTTTTGGGAGTTGTCCCAATTCAATCAGTATCTAAACCAAACACAGCTTTCACCAAGGGAACTTTCAACTCTCCTTGCAGCACTGTCCTTAAAGTATCCCTATAGCAACACCTCTATAAAAGCATATTCTTCTTCTCTCATTCTTTAGCCTTACCCCCTGCTTACTGACCACATGCACTGCTCCCTAATGCCAGGGTTTCAACAAAGACAGTTTTCACATCGATTTATAAAAAGTGCTTCAGATGCATTTTCAGAGGGAAAAAAATGGCACCTTTTTCAGTCAGCGTTTAGGAATTCGGGCATTCTTATTATGTTAAAATCTTAATAACTTTAAAGGCTTTTTTAATTGAAAAAAATCATTCAATTTATTCCAAGTCCCCAATTTTAACCTTAGATATGTATGTAAAGTTTTAATTTTAGAATCTGAGAGAAAGAAATTCAATGAATCCTTTGTAAACAATATTACATTGGCATTTAGTTTCTCATAGTTGTATTTACACAAGATATAATCTGGTTTATTTCTAATTTGTTCTTTGAGTTTGCTGGATTTTTTTCCAAATGTCTAATATTGTGGAACACACATTAAAAGTTATAATTACCATATTAGAAATACACATTATAGCAAGTTGCTAAGGAAGTCACACTTTTAAATATATATATTTATATGCAAACAATATTGGAAAGATTTTACATTATTTAAATACATTATTTTTTGTGTGGCTTTAAATTACTTAAAGCCACACAAAAAATAAACAAATACACGTGCAAGAATCCACAAAGAGTATTTCAGAAGTTCCATGTTATGCTTCCTAAGGCAATTTAAGACTAGATCCCCAAGCAAGAAATGTTTACAGATTTGTGGGTCTCTGCAGGCTAGAATAAAATAATTCCTTGACCTGGGATCTCGAGGCAAAATAGAAAACAGTTGTAGCCATACTCATGCCTGTTAAGTGACACAACAAAATTAGCAACGGGATTGTTTTCATTTTTCTGTCCCATTTAGAGTAACGAATGTTTACTGTGATATGAAATTTGTTAATCCCAAAAGTTTGTTTACAAAGAATGTTGGCTATTACCACGACTTAGAAAAAAGTCCCTACAGTTCAGTAGAGGCAAAAATGGAATAATCAATTTTCTCAGAAGTAAATTTTGGGCTCTGGGAGTAAAAAAGACCTGATTTGGAATCCCAGCATCAACATTCACTGTGAGACTTTAGAAAGGTGACTCAGCCGTTTTATGCCTCAGTTGACTCATATGTAAAATAGAGATGAAAATAGTAACACAAGCCCTACAGCATCACTGTAATGATTTAATTAGGTGGCTAAACTATATGGCTTCAAAATGTCCTCTTATTCAGACACTTGCCTTGATGAAAGAAAAAAATAAATAAAACAACTCTAAGGAAGGATATATTTCTAAGCAATGGTAGAAAAGAAATAAGATGAAAATAATTTACAATAGATTTACAAATAGGATGTCTTATCCTTTCAAATCTCTCATTTAAACCTTATTTCCATTCCATAAGCAGTGCCTCAGTGCTGACTAAGGGCAAAGAACTGTGGGGATGAAAAGTTAGGTTTAACAGGGTTTGTAGTCCTAAAGGAGCACCGAGTTTCTTAATTGACTTTAAGAAAGATTTATTGCACACAAATTAGGTGCAGACTAGGTATATTGATGACTTGGGGGGTGGGGGAGGGCAAAGGAGGGCAAAGAGAACAGAGGAAGAAGACATGGATCTTAAACCTAACCTTGTAAAATTAGCCCCTTCACATCCGAGAAAAGTATCTTCCCCTCCAACAGTACGGTTGTGTGTGTGTGTGTGTGTGTGTGCGCGCGCGCGTGTGTGCGTGTGTGTGTGTGGAAGGGGAAGAAATATCATGCAGACATAGCAGCTTCCATTTTATTTTATTGCTCCCAAAGCTTGAACCTGTGGTGCACATGGCAACCCAGCCCATTGAGATAAGAGAGAAAGGGCACTTCAGTTGCTGCAACCCAAGGGTCCATCAGCAGATGAATGGATAAAGAAGATGTGGTATATATATACAACGGAATACTTCTCAACTGTCAAAAGGAATGAAATTTTGCCATTTGCAGTAACACAGATGGACTCAGAGGGCGTTATGCTTAGTGAAATAAGCCAGACAGAGAAAGACAAATACTGTAGGATATTGCTTATATGTGGAATCTAAAAAATACAACAAACTAGTGAATATAACAAAAAAGAAGTAGACTCACAGATATAGAGAACAAACTAGTGATTACCAGGAGGAGAGGAAAGGGGAGAGGGGCAGTATAGGGGTAGGGAATTAAGAGGTATAGATTATTAGGTATAAAATAAGCTACAAGGATATATTGTACAACACAGAAAATATAGTCAATATTATATAATAACTATAAATGGAGTATAACCTTTAAAAATTGTGAATCACTATATTGTACACCTGTAACATATAATACTGTACAACAACTATACTTCAATTAAAAATTTTTTTTAAAACAGAGAGAAAGGGCAACAGGGAAAGAGGTAGGCAAGACAAATATGCTGGTTTGTTTGAGAATAACATGTTCTCTCTGCTCTCTCGCTGGAGCAAGCAACCAGCATGACCTTCCCTTTTATTTTCAGTTTGCACTGTCAAGGGCAATATTGTTTCTTTTTAGGAAGAAACAATACCAGCATGGAGAAAAAAAAAATCCATTAGGGCTTCCATGGTGACACAGTGGTTAAGAATCCGCCTGCCAAGACAGGGGACACCAGTTCCAGCCCTGGTCCGGGAAGATCCCACATGCCACAGAGCAACTAAGCCCGTGCGCCACAACTACTGAGCCTGCGCTCTAGAGCCCGCGAGCCACAACTACTGAGTCCACGTGCCACAACTACTGAAGCCCGCGTGCCTAGAGCCCATGCTCTGCAACAAGAGAAGACACCGCAGTGAGAGGGCTGCACACCACAACCAAGAGTAGCCCTCACTCGCCGCAACTAGAGAAAGCCCGCGTGCAGCAATGAAGACCCAGGCAGCCAAAAATAAATAAAGAAAATAAATAAATTTATAAAAAACAAAATCCACGTTAAAAAATAGCTACAACAAAGAAGTGTGATAGGAGGTGGAAAAGGTACCCAGGAAGACACAAGAGCAGGAAAATATAGATTCAGAGGCAATTTGAGTCCAATTCATCACCTTTCAAATTATATTAAAAGCATGGTTAAAATAGCATTTTTGGCAGTACACCTCCAATTCACAGCACTCTAGGATAAGGCTTAGTGGAATTATCAAAAGAGTGTGGATGCCAAATGGACATCAGGCAGGAAGAGAAACCACAGGCTCATTTTCAGCAAGGTGTCCTTACAGCATCACTCCACACAGAGCTTGGCCTGACTCAAATATTAATTTCACAAACAAATGCAGTTATGAGAGACTCTTCATCATTTAAGGCTATAATCTCAGTGGTAGAAAAACAATCTCTTGGGTTTTTTTGTGTTGCTATAAAGTGTCATTTGGTTTCCTACACATCATTTTAAATATTAACCAAACCATACTAACTCTTCGTCAATGAAATAGATTTTCCTTTCTCATAATAATATAAAAGTGTACATTCTTTTGTTTGCCTAACCTACATAATTCATAGTTTTCTTTAATGGGAAAGACCTTTGTTAGTGGACTGTTCTACAAGCCTATGGTGAAGTATATATAACAGGTACTTTGAACACCTCTACTGAATTCTTTGCCTCCCTTCTTACCATTCCTTGAAGCAAAGTCAACAGAGAAGGATAAAAGAATATTTTTTCTTCTTCATGATGTTTTTAGTCTGAAACTCTCCTGCTGTACCAATGCCAAGTAGTTATTATAACAGTTGCCTTGAATCTATAGATATTTCTCCAAAATCCAAGAAGTTAGTGATGTTTACTGAGTTGTCAAAAAAACAGCTTCCTACCTGCTTTCTGGAAAAAAAGGAGGGAGATCTGACTCCTTAACAAAGATAGTCTTGGTTATAAAAGATAAACATAGTGATGAGGAGAGCCAGAGTCTCACCCTACCAAATATTAAAATACAATACAGAGCTCAATTAATTCAAACAGTGTGATAACAGAGAAGGAACAAACCACAGAATGGAATGGAATACAGTCCTGAAAGCGACTCTAGACTATTTAAAAATGAGAAAGATTACTTAGTGAATGGACAAAGGAAAACTAGAAGGCAAATTAAACAGAAAAATCCATTTACAGCCTCACTTTGCCCCAAAATAAATTACAACTGGGTTAGGGAATTAAAGAAAATAAAGCAACTATAACAACTACCAGAAAAAAGCATCAATATCTATGTTTACGAAATGAAGAAAGATATTCTAGGCCTAAAAGTAACAGAAGAGGGAGAGATTTCATTGCATAAAAATAAAAAATGTACAGTCAATAAATCATAACCATAATTAAAGGCAAATAGCATATGGGGAAAATATTTGCCCAAAATATAATAGCAAATATTTCAACTGAAATCAATGAAAAAAACCTTTATATCCTATTACATTGTTAAGCAAAGATATAAACCAGCAATTCACAAAATGGCTTTTAAAACATGTGAAATAAGGCTTGCGATTACTTAAATAAAAAGTGGAGTTTAAAACAGTGAGATAAGGGCTTCCCTGGTGGCGCAGTGGTTTAGAGTCTGCCTGCCAATGCAGGGGACACGGGTTCGAGCCCTGGTCTGGGAAGATCCCACATGCCGCGGAGCAACTGGGCCCGTGAGCCACAATTACTGAGCCTGCGCGTCTGGAGCCTGTGCTCCACAACAAGAGAGGCCGCGATAGTGAGAGGCCCGCGCACCGCGATGAGGAGTGGCCCCCACTTGCCGCAACTAGAGGAAGCCCTCGCACAGAAACTAAGCCCCAACACAGCCAAAAATAAATAAATAAATAATTCCCATTTAAAAAAAACGAAAACAAAACAGTGAGATAAGCATGAATTCCAGGGGTAATTTTTAAACAGAAAGATTTTGAGCTGCAAAGAGCTCCTATTTCTAAAAGCTAATATTTTCAATTATTATAATGAAACTTAAGCAACATTAATAAATTAGCTATTTATTTCCCGTGGTCTCAATACAATGATGGATCAGTGGTTCTCAAAGTGCCTTCACAGCATCACCTGGGAACTTGTTAGAAATCTACATTCCCCAGCTCTCATCCAGACCTACAGAATCTGATCAGCAACCTGGTTTAACAAGACTTCCAGGTGATTCTTATGTACAGTCAAGTGTGGGAATCACCACATGGATCATAAGCTACACGAAACTCTGTGGCACAGCAGTTAGCAGCATGTATCCAAAATGCCTGGTCTAAGCTCCAGCTCCACCTCTTGGGCAGGTTACTTAGACTCTCCACCTTTCAGTTTCCTCATCTGTAAAATGGGGATAATAATACCACCTGCCTCACAAGGTTGCTAGGAAGACAACATAATACCCCTAAAAGCATACAAAACAGTGTTTAGCATACAGTCTAGCTGTATTGTTAAATAAAAATTTAAAAATAAATAACTATTTTAAAAGGGAAAAGACCAAGTTAAAAAAAATTTTTAAATAATAATTACATTATCAAAGATAACGTTAATTTGCATAGCTGTAATAGAAACATAGGTTAGTAATCGGTGTTAGGAATGCGAAGAACAGGAGAGAAGAAGAAAAAAGAATATACACAGGCTGCATCCAAAATACTCTTAAATACTCTGACAGTCGAGGGCCATACATAATTCAGGGATCTTCTTGGAGGTAAGCCTGGCAGTGCAAATTCTTATGCTCAGTCTAAAACAATTTGGGAATGGAAAACTCATCTCCTTGATGGTAAAGATGTGTTTGTTTGGCTTTCTATGCTAATAAAGCAGCTGTGGAAACATGGCTTGAGGCCCTACTTTGATGAAATAAACAACCCTTCATTAATTTATAAGTGATACAAATACGATCTTAGCCTGTCATCAAGATGTGTTCTTAGTGATTTCAGTCTATTAATAGTCACTCTTCTGATTCACAATTTTGTTACTGAAATAAGTTTAAAACAAAAAGTGCAAGTCTAGTAATTATTTCAGCGTTGTCTAAACCCTGGCTGACAACCCCACTGAATTCTTCAATTTTTTAGTCATTAACAATAGCTAGATGAATTATCATGAAGTCACAGCAACATAAATAGAAAATACAGTCTTATAGTTTCTCTCTATTTTTAAGAACTCTTGCTCAAGACTAAACATGATAATATAAAAGTTAAAGTACTATTACTTTCCCTGTTTTATATAGATATTTGATTGTTCAAAACCTGTATAACGTTTACTCTCACATTCCAAAGGTGTGCTCTTCCATCTCTGTGTATGATTTTCAGCTCCTTTCATAAGCACAGAATAACCAGGGAGTTACCTGTGCATTTAGGATCAGGTAGATGAGGAAGTCACTGAGGCCCATGGAAAACAAAGAGGCTGTTGAAGAACAAAGCTGTCAACTTGAACCTTTTGGGGAGGCCCAGCCTTAGCATCTCTAGGAGCTGGGCTCACTGAGGCCATCTTGAATCTCTAGTGTCTCCTCACAGCACAGGGAACGGTGCTGGGTCCTTCTCTTCCTTCACCTCAAACAAATTTGGGATGGGCGGTGTGTTTCACCTGCTCCCACCAGAAAGTCAGACTCACAGACTCTAGTAACTGTTCCTCCAATCAGAGGCAACTGAAAGGATGAGATCCATTTCCTCCTACAAATTCATAGAGCTGTCTCGGAAGGTTCAGTCCCCAGTACCAAGGAAAGAAATCTTTCCTGTGTTGCCCGCATCAATGAAAAGGAAAAAAACCCAACTCCTCCCCACAGCGGTATGGAGACTGTCAGCAGGTAAATGGTTACCCAGGACCCTCTCCCTGATCAGGCCCCGATCTGGAGGGATTTGTGTGAGACCTCTCTGCCCAGTCTCAGGAAGGGATGAACAAGGTGATTTTCAGCCCTGTGGTTGGAAAACTAGGAGAAGGGAAGGAAGGGTCTGGCTCATAAATCAAATTACTTCTTTAATCTGTTTCTTAATCTGGACTTTTGGGACCCATGTAGGAATACTGAGATTTTTTTCAATTGACAATTTATCTCAGCTGCCTAGTCGCAATAAATTTAACCAGCAAACTTTACCTTACAATGTGTTCAGTTCTGAGATTCCTCTTAACCCAATATACCTAATGCAAAGGCTGTTTTCTTGTCTTCTGAGATTGCTTAAGAATGGGAAACAAAGTACCCATTAATAGTCTTGCTTTTTTTTTTTTTTTAACATCTTTATTGGAGTATAATTGCTTTACAATGGTGTGTTAGTTTCTGCTTTACAACAAAGTGAATCAGTTATACATATACATATGTTCCCATATCTCTTCCCTCTTGCATCTCCCTCCCTCCCACCCTCCCTATCCCACCCCTCTAGGTGGTCACAAAGCACCGAGCTGATCTCCCTGTGCTATGCGGCTGCTTCCCACTAGCTATCTGTTTTACATTTGGTAGCGTATATATGTCCATGCCACTCTCTCACTTCATCCCAGCTTACCCTTCCCCCTCCCTGTATCCTCAAGTCCATTCTCTAGTAGGTCTGTGTCTTTATTCCCGTCTTGCCCCAGGTTCTTCATGACCTTTTTTTTTCTTTCTTTCTTAGATTCCATATATATGTGTTACCGTATGCTAGTCTTGCTTTTTAAACAACGGCCTTGTCAATGAACTCTAGTTTAGATGGCACATCAGAAAAGAAAATCAAAAGAAGAAAGGAAAACTCACTGCGCAGAAAGAAAGCTCTGAGATTCCTTAGAAAATGAAGTGTATATATGTGTGTCCGTGACTCCTGCAGCATCCCAGAAGTTAGAGCCACACACCTACAGTCCTTCAAAGACATTTCATAAGAGCTACAGGATGAAGGGGAAATATATATATTTAATTTTTACATGTATATACCTTTTTATCCTAACAAGAGAAGAAAGCACACATGTTCCCTTCTTATGAAAAACAGTGTGATTTCACTTATTTGCAAAATTTGGGACTGTGACATGCCCACAGGAGGGAAGAAGGGAAACAGTTCTTAGAAACACAACTAATTATATCTGTATTTGTGTTGGACCAATTACTATGGCAGAGGGGCATTATCTCTGGTTAAGAGAATATCAGCATTTTAGTTTCTTACATAATTTAAAAAGGAAAACATAACATGTGACTCTACTTACTTTTAAATTTGTTTCCTGCTCACTTGCTGCGTACAACTAACTTGTTATTTTTAATGGATTTTTTAAAAAATTTAAGGCTAGTTTGTGCATCATCACAAATTTTTCACAATGCCCTTGTGAAGAGATTATCATAATTGTAGGTACAATGACAAAACTCTTCTCAGCAACTTCCTGAATAAGGCAGGGAGGGGGAAGGAGGGTATCTTCAAAATCACAATCTTGGACTGGCTTTTTGCCTCAAGCATCTGAGAAGGCAAACAGAAATCGTATTTTTAAAAATAAAATGTCTACATCCTTAGTGACACTCCTTAAAGTGTCTGAATAACATTTCCATTGTCCTTACAATACTAAGCATTTTGCTGTAATAGGCATGACAATCAAGGTAATTTTTACTACAATCTACATACAATGAAATTTCTACAAACCAAAGTATGCTCGTATTTTTGCCAATTTTGTCAGTTGGTGATCTGTTCGTCTCATTTCCCTGGTTAAAGGTGAGGTCCATTAATGACATGTGTCCAAAATGCACAACCATCTACCTAGCTGTTAGGACAATTCAGTTCAGTCGTAGTTCAGTCACAGATGACCTGCTTCTTGTAAAACCGCTCATTTCACATGTCTTACAGGAGAAATTACATAGGAACGGCTTCAAAGCAAATAAACAGAATAAGGGGACTCCTAGAATAACAGAATTCTAGAATTAGAGCACTGTGTACGGGTTAGCTCACGTCTGCCACCTGCCCAATGTCACGAAACCAGTTAGCCACAGGGAGTCAGAAAGGGAGCTCATCATTGCCCAACACCCCAAAGCTCTTTCCTCTGCAGTCGGAAAGATGAGCTGAAGGAAAAGTCTGTCCCTAAGGACAGCTCACTTACTGCCAGGGGTTGAAGAGTTCACTGAAAGGGGAAGAGAGCAGAGATAAAGAGAATCAATTAATGTAATGCCAAAAACGATAAAACAAAACTGATTCCGTGAATTTTGCTCTTTGTTGTTTTGTGTTAAATGGGTTTCGTGTGTTGGTGTGCCTTCCTAGTCATTTGGCTTCCTAGGGTAGGCAGGGAAAGTTCACCAGCGAAACATATCTCAGCCACAAATTCTGAAGCAGGGAGAAGTCTTTGGTCTAATAAACATTTCAGGAATGCAAACACCTAACGGGAAGGGTAGGTCTTCTTGTCGTTCACTCCTCATCATCAGTTGCTCTAATTAGACAACACCTTGCTCAGTTGCCTCTGGTAATGAGAAATAAAGAAAGGAATACTTTCTAAGGGTGAGTTAGAGGTGGTTTAGGAAACTATACTAGAGAGAAAGGATGAAAAAGTAGGTTGGATTCCATTTCTCACAATTCTCCTTCCCTCCGATAGCCCCGAACTACCATTCTCCAATTTTGAATACGGAAATAAATGTTCAGGAAGCTTTTAGAAAGCTCATCATCAAAAAATGCTAAGCATGTAACCTTGGGACTTTCATAAATAATAACTTTTCTGTATGAATTTGCTGAGGATTTCCCTATAAAAGTGCATTACCCTAGTACTCTAATACATATGTTTGAGAATCAGGTCAATCATTTTCTTAAAAAACGGACTAAGATTAACAAACTAATTGTGATAATAGCACCTGCCTATCCTAAAATAACATTTATCCCAGAAGGCTGAGTTCTATGACTAAGAAACAGAACGGGTTCATTTTCAAATACAGCAGACTCTCACTGAAGCTCTGTATCACCTGTTGGAACCACAGAATATATTTTAAATTTACAAAAAAAAAAGAGAAGAAAAAGGTAAAACTTTAACGATATTCATCCAAGCTCCAAGTCATCTCTTCACCAATTACAGCTTCTCAATAAGAAATGACAAGAAGGCCCAGATGCAAGAATCTCCTGATTCCAACCTGTGAAAGTGGACACTGGCACCAGTTTGTAATTACAACTTGAGCCGCAGAATAGGGGAAGAATGAAGAAGAGAGACAATATCTACTATGTTGAGATATATATATATATATATATATATATATATATATAATATTTTTATGTATCACATATCATAGCTATATACATCATCTATATCATATATATATATTTATATATTTGCACATGACTTTGGAGAGTGTCTAAGAAATGGGTCAACACCTTTGTATGGCAAAGGTGTCCCCAAGCTCAACCCTGCTTGAGAACCTCTCAGACAAGCCTTAGACACACTCCTCATGCGACTCTTACCCAAACGAAGTTTAAAACCCAGTGCTTTAGGGGCTTCCCTGGTGGCGCACTGGTTAAGAATCTGCCTGCCAATGCAGGGGACACGGGTTCAAGTCCTGGTCCAGGAAGATCCCACATGCCGTGGAGCAACTAAGCCCATGCACCGGGCTCAGCTACTGAGCCTGCGCTCTAGAACCCGTAAGCCACAACTACTGAGCCCACGTGCCACAACTACTGAAGCCTGCATGCCTAGAGCCCGTGCTCCACAACAAGAGACGCCACCACAATGAGAAGCCCGTGCACCGCGATGAAGAGTAGCCCCTGCTGGCCGCAACTAGAGAAAGCCTGTGCGCAGCAACGAAGACCCAACACAGCCAAAAATAAAATAAATAAAGTTATTTTTTTTAAAAACCCAGTGCTTTAGATCCTTAAAATATATGTATGATAATGCCATTATGTTAATTGCCAATAACGGTCAAAAGAGCAGTGATATTGCATCTCAATATAGATCAGTCATCATCTAAGATGTCTCTCCATTTTTAGACTGCAATGTCATAGGAATAAACATGTTCTTCGGAGTCAGAACAACCTAGGTTTCCTACCACTTACTAGCTGTGTGACCTTGAGCAAGTTTCTTAACCTATCTGGGTGCTAGTTTCCTTACCACTAAAATGGGGAAAGTAGTAACAGCTACCTCACAGGGTTGCTGGGGAGTTAAACGGTCAACACCTGTGTAAAATATACAGCAAAGGGCCTGGAAGATAATGAGTACTTAATCTATGGTAAACTTTATTATTATTACTCTCCATCTGAGCAACTTGATGTGAATATAAACTCTTTAAAAATACCCAGTTTAAACAAAGTTTCTCTTATAACTCCTGCAGCATTATCAGTAATGTTCTGGGAAACGACTCTTGCATAATCCACCAAATAAGAACAAAGTGGACCTTGACTAATCGGCAAACATGCCCGTGCATGTCTTTCTGGTAGCCAATCAGTCAGCTATTTAATTGTTCCTACTGTGGTTTCTTTTTCTTTCCTTCTTTCTTTTTTTTTTTTAATATGTACCAACCCGTCTTTCTCTACTAATGTTAAATCTAATCCGCATTAGCTGTTTGCTGTGTGCAGTTTTTGGTATATATTCACATTATGTAACTTTAGGGTATATCCAAAATAAATAAAAATTGTTATGCATAAGAGGATTTTCAGGTGGTCCAGAGGAGGCAACATGTTAGGGTGCCACAGCTCACAGCACAGACACAGAATAACTGATTAGTAGGTATTTTTGGCAGAACTATTAGCACATACTCGGGTTTTGATTTTTGAGTTCTGTTATGCACAGGACAACTCTCTCATATAGTTATATGATGTTATTTTTTGTTTGTTTCAATCAGTTCCTAAGAGTACATTATACGCTAGGTTCTTGATGACTAATCCTTTGCAACTTGGTGTGTTCACGTCTCTACACCTAGTCATTTTTCCATCAAAATAATTTCTAAGGTATACATTCCTAAATTTGTCAGAGGTAAGTAACTAAAGAATCACTACTACGCAGTGGTGGCTCTCCCCAAAAGACACAGGTATTTCCAAGTGACACGATGACACACAGACCAAAGGGCTTTCAAAACCTTGACAAGATACTTTGGGTCACAGCCAGTATAAAAATAGATGGCCATATTCTTGACCTTCCTATTGAAATGAGCTAGAGGAAGTATGGAAATTATCTTACACTCTCCCAAAGCTGACTGTCAAAAATCAGTGGAAAAATCTGGCTTTGTCTCTGGGTTTCCCCAAATTTAATTCCTATTTAGTCCAATAATAGTAAAGATGAGTAGATAACCCTCAAAGCAAGCAGAGGAAATGGAGATACAATTTGACTTAATAATTGAGCATTCGCAAAAGATCTACGGAAAACAGACTGTGAGCAAAGCAAATATGTTTTATACTAACCTTTTTATACAAGAAGGGCTTTTAAAAACAAATTGAGGAATACATAAAATGCCAGCTTTCAACTGTCAATCCTAATCTTTCATACATTAAAAAGGGATTTTCTTGTCTTTTCTTTAAATGAAATCAAGCTTTGGCTAGGAAGGCTATTCACAATCATGGGGGATAATGAGATGCTTTTTATTTTTTACCAAGAATAAAACCTGTTGTGGGCTTCCCTGGTGGTGCAGTGGTTGGGAATCTGCCTGCCAATGCAGGGGACACGGGTTCGAGCCCTGGTCCGGGAAGATCCCACATGCCACGGAGCAACTAAGCCTGTGAGCCACAACTACTGAGCCTGCCGCTCTAGAGCCCACGAGCCACAACTACTGAAGCCCGCGCGCCTAGAGCCCGTGCTCCGCAATAAGAGACGCCACCGCAATGAGAAGACCGTGCACCACAACAAAAGTAGCCCCCGCTCGCTGCAACTAGAGAAAGCCCGCAGGCAGCAATGAAGACCCAACACAGCCAAAAATAAATTAATTAATTAAATAAATTAAAACAAAACAAAACCTGTTGCAAGTTCAATAACAGGAAGGATTTTATTAGGAGCTATACTGAATGTCAAGCCTCAGAAAAGTCACACAGCTGAGCTAGAGCCCATGTCTGCACGCAGAAATATGGACACAACTATGACACACTTTGCAAAAGGCTGTGTATACTGCTGCTGATAAAGAAAACCCATCAAGATCCATGAAAACAACGGACATGGTTGTGATATTTTAGATCAAAGCCATTTTCTAACACTGAAATGTTTCAGATCATTATGATAATTTTTCAGACCAGCTTTGGACTGCAGAGCTCTATTCACTGGTATCACATCTCCCAGTGATACCACTGAATGGAGCTCTTCACTGAGTGTTTTGTTTTTCTTTAGCTTTGCAAGCAATATGGCAAAAAATACATATAATTTACTTTTTAAAAATACTTTACAGTATCTTACCTACTTAGAAGACGACTAATAGGCCTCACTTAAAAAGTAAATGCCAGAAACAAGCAGTTCTTCGAACAGCCCCACATCTTCTTTACTTACTGCATTTTCCTTCCCTGAATATGCTAACTATAATGTGACACAGGGCTGGTGTGGGTGTGGGTGTATGTGTGTGTCCGTGTAGGCTTGTGTATTTGTAAAGTGTCATCCTTTCTATTAAATATACAAATCTAGACAGCAGAATCAGTCCCTTCCTATTATCAGCAGCAAAACCAGAGCAAAGTTTTTTTTCTTTTGTTAAACTCATGAGATGTAAAATCATATTCTTCAATTCCAATGTTCTGACCTTGATTTCAAGTTTCCCTACTTCGGAGGTTTTGGGGCTGGCTAGCCCTGTGAAGTCTATCGCCTTGCTTTCCTATTAACTTCCAAAATTAAGAATTTTGACCTCTAAGAACTATGTATATATCTCTTCTATAATATTTATATATTATTCATAAAATAATATTTTTTGTCACTGTCACTTCACTACTTATTTCATGAACAGTTTTAAACAGTAAGAGCCACATTTTATTTCTAGTTTATCCACTTAAAAACCTCTTAAGTCTTTAGAAATGGATATTACTTAATATTCTGATTTGTTTCAGAAGAGATTTGACTTCCCATGCCTAACACCGAGAAATGTAAATCTACAAGTATAATGATGCTTCACCTGCCGCTTCTCACTAAATAGGCTTCACTGGTTTAAAGTTAGTAACATAAGAATGTTTCCTTTTTCCATCATTTTGTGGAGGATTGCATTTTCTGAAAAAGACAACAGTATTTCTGTTCCTCCCTGCTCTTCCAGAACCTTGCTACTATTACCCCATGAGGAGGTAAAGGCTACTTTTCTTCCCCTCGAAATTGGGAGAGCTTTGGCGACCTGCTGTGACAAGGAGGGTGTATCAGGAGTGATGCCCTGTGACTTCTGAGTCTGGGTCTTAGAGGCAAAAAGGCTTTTCCCTGGTTCTCTCTCTCTGTCTCTCTCAGTCACCTGCCCCGGGAACCCAGCCCCTATGTTTACAGGATGATCAGGCCACATGGAGAAGCCACAGGCAGGTGCTCCAGCTAAAGTCTCAGCCAAGAGCCAATCAGCTGCCAGATGTGGTAAGAGAGCTGTGCGATGGTTCCAGCCTCCAGGGTTCAGGTCTTCTGGCTGAGGCCCCAGACACTGTGGAGCAGAGACAAGCCATCTCTCTGGACGCCTGTCTAGATTCCTGATCTACAAAGTGCTTGAGCATAATGTTTTCTGCTGTGAGGTTTCTGTAGCTTGTTACAGAGCCATCGGTAACCAGGATGCACGTGCACGCAGCGTTAAGCATGTGCAGGAAGGTTACCTGGCCCTTAACGTGGGGCATCCACCAACACCTGTAATGTCAACTTTCCTTGGCTTTTCTTGTTTTTAATACATCTTTATTGGAGTATAATTGCTTCACAATGCTGTGTTAGTGTCTGCTGTATAACAAAGTGAATCAGCTATATGCATATGTATATCCCCATAGCCCCTCCCTCTTGAGCCTCCCTCCCACCCTCCCTATCCCACCCCTCTAGGTGCAAAGCACCTAAATAATTTGTCACTTTCGTCATTTACCAGTTTTTCTTCACGTGGTAAATGCTACTAAAATCTACCCTCGCAGGTCTAGTCACAGTGGAAGTATTTGAGAAGCTGTCCCAGAAGATCTCAGGAGCCACTGATGTGTGAACCCAGGGGTGCAAAGAACTGCTTACCTGAGACTGTGCCCCACGTGGCCCTCACAAGGAACTGAATTCCTGGCCAACTCCAGGCTGAAGGACCTATGGCCTGCGGGCTAGCACTTTCCTGCACCGTCTGCTGGGCCAGGGGCAGAGAGGGGTCTTCTCCAGGAGCCACCAGGGCACCCAGTGCCCCCAGCCGACTGAACTCCCAGCCGGTCCTCTGAGAGAGAGGCCAGATCACTGCAGGCATCTCTGAGCCTGCAAGGAATGCCGCCACTCCACAAATATTCCACAAAACTTCTTTAGTGCCCGCTGCATCCTAAGAGGATCCAGCAGCAACTTCAGGGCAGGAAATGACCATATAAATACATGGGTACAGTGTGGTGGGTCCCACCGCTGAGCTAAGCCTCTCCCAGCCCCAATTCTCCACCTCAATCACCATTTTTTTTTAACATCTTTATTGGAGTATACTACTTTACAGTGATGTGCTTTCATTCCGTTTATCCTCAGACTAATCCCATTCAATTTTTAGTTCAAACACCTCCTAACTCTCCCTTGATATTTCTTAAAGGGTACAGTGTCCACCAGCCTAAGAATCATCCAGGGCCCTTGTTCTCACATCCTTCCTTGTATTAATAACATCAATACTTACCTATTTTTCCACATAGCTAGCCCCGCTCACCCCATAAAAGTGCTTAAAGAGCTTTGTGTGTGTGTGTGTGTGTGTGTGTGTGTGTGTGTGTGTGTGTGTGTGTAGACACACATATACATGGTGTCAAATTTAAAAAGAAAGACCAAATTTATAATTTATGATGGTCCTGAACAGCTGCAAATATGAAGTTATCTCAGCAGGAAATTCAGAAGGAAATCATGTTATATCACCTTGTGATAATTTACTCTATTAACATCCGGTTTCAAAGGGCTTTTAAAATGTAAATGGCTGTCCTGATTCGCAAATAATACAGCACAAAATATAATTTAAAGCTGCAAGCGGTCTCATAAGAAACTGGTTTTTATTTATTAATTTCTAGAAAATTATACTTCTTTTCTTGACCAATAAATGATGACTCATAATATATATACTTATTAATAGCCCCAAACACAAAGGTTATACTTTCTTTTTAGCATAATTGTGTTTATATCAGTTCCTTGCACTTCAAACACTACTGGCCACTTATATTGTGGCCTTTGCAACATTTGCTGATATTCATAATTCTGCAATGAAAATGTATTTCATTGTTTCTAAATACTTCATGGAAGGGTGGACTCATTCAATATTTTAAATTGTTTTTTTTGTCAGATCATTATATCTAGCATTTGTTTGGTTATAAATATGGACAAAATCATGGAGTGCTATTAGAATTAAATGAGTACTTTCATCAGAGTAGAGGGCTTTTGAAGTGTTACAAATCTAATCCTACACTTTGTAATTATTTTATTGATAACAATAAATAAGCAGCTCTCTAGTAATATATTTACCAAACTAAAACTTATTTTGTACTAAAAGGGAATACATTAAAATATATTATAAATTAGCTGTACTCAGATTCTAAATAGTGACCCTTATTAAAGAACCAGCGTGAGCCAGAGCTTCTAGTACACCTTGGCCTCATGGTCACACCCTAAAATCAAGGAAGCTTAGAGGGGAGGGGCCTGTAGGACCATTATAATCAATATTCTCTTTCTCATACCCCCCAACCCATAGTTGCAGGCTTTGCATCAACAGCTCTACCATTACTAGTTGAATGGCCTTGAGCAAGTTACCTCACTGCTGTTAAGTCTCCATTGCCTTATTTCTAAAATGAGGATAATAATAGTGTCCACCAGCTTCCTAAGGTTATTGTGAGGATTGTGTAGAATAATAAGAAATCTATAAGTGTTATCTATTTTATTACCACAATCCCAACATGCAGTGTTAAACTCTTTATCAGAAAAATTAGAGAAACAGGGAACTCCCTACCTCCAGAGACTGGGAAACAGGGCATATTTGTTTTTACAAGTTCCAGAAATTCCCCTGCCTCAAATCCCCACTGTCAGCCTCCAACCCCACCAAAGCTTCCAGTGACACAGTAGAGCCTTTCAGTCTATTATCTGTGATTCATGCCCTTCTTACAGAGGATGGTGGTTATTGAAATCTGCATGTTTCTTGGAGGAGAGCACTAGGCCTTATTTGTCATTTGTTTCTCTGCATGACTGAATTTATTAGGTCCTTTACCAAGAGCAGATGTGGGTGGATTAGACCGTGTAAGAGCCCTGGGGCAGAGAGTGAAGAAGTAGGGATGGATTGGAGATCAGGTGTCATCAAAAACATATTTCCCCTACCCAACATTGCCTTGAAAATAGACATATCCACATAATGAAGAAGAAAAACATACTCCATGGGGGGGGGCAGTGATAAAAAGTACATAATGTCTTATCTTTCTCAGTAATTAGATTCTAAAGCAAGGCAAAACCCAAGAGTTTTCCAGCTGAGCGCTTGATAGCTTGTTAGGTTAAACCACATGAAACCACTAATTTTGTGGGTCTAAAACAGTCAAGCGAAGGCAATTTCATAAGTTGACATACTTAGCTTGTGCTAGTCACCTCATATGAAAATTCCGTATCTTTAAGCCTAGAATCATCCTCAGGGAGGTGAGATGCCCGCACTAAGAGGTAAGTGGATGCTGAGACTACCTGAGGGAAATGCAGGCCCTGGACTCCCATCTCACTCGTCTCAGAGCCCCTCCAGAGCCAGGGGAAAAACTGGCAGAATCACCAGTACCATCTGGATCAATGTCCATTCATTTTCTCCCAACCCTTTCAGGTTCGATGGATGACGTTGAATTTATTGCACTTAAGTGCTCCTGTAATGCAATAGCTAACGTTTATTGTACATACTAATTTGTGTTCTGGGCACTTGACATGGATAAACATTTAATCCTCATGACAAATCAAGAAGTCTATCCTTTTCATGATACCCATGAGCAAACAGAGGTAGAGAGAAGTTAAATAACTCCAAGGTTGCACAACTAAGTAGCAGCGGAGAGAGTCACATTCCAGCAGGATGACCACAGAGCCTGCATTCTTAACCATGACCCTGTGTTGTCCCCCTAATATTAGGGAGATAGGGAAGGCTGGAGGAAAAGTACAGACGCATGGCTTGTACATCTTGAGGGAATACAGAACTTCTGGGACAAAGTAACAATGGTATATTGGTATACTCTAAGGACCGATTCTACTTATTTCATCTTCCTGTTAAGCTTCTCCCATCCACAATAAGAACTTGATCTTCAAAGATCAATACAAAGTATCCATCTAAGTAAGCTGCCTATTTTCTACCGATTTAGTTACTTAAAACCTTTCCCCAGGAACTTGAGGGGAATATCTATTCCTACATTTTTGTCAACCACTGGGGTACTGTTTATAATTCTTTCCCTTCTAGTTCCTCCTGGGGTATAAACCAAAATGTAATAGAGCTAGACAACAATTCATGAAGGCTTTTGTAAAACATAAACACATGTTAGTATGGATGTATGGCTCCATCTATATTATCTCCACGACCGAAACCACAACTTTGTTTTCACCCTATGATGCAAAATGATCTTCGTCTTAAACATGGAGATTGTATTATTGATGGTGTGTGGCCAAGGCTAAGGCTTGTAGACTTGATCACAACAGTCACACTTTAAGTAATTGCTGTGGAGTAAGCATAAGTTTGGAATAGAAAGTTACTGGAGGTAGGTAAAAAGAAGTAGTTTTACTTATTCCACAACAAGCAAAGACTCAGCTTCTACTTTTGTACCAATCTAGAGGGTCAAAAATTCATATGAAAATAACTGCATTCTAGTCCCACTGGAATAAAAAAAATGAAATTCACAAGCTAAATAATTCCCACAGTGCTTCCCATTAGTTTAAAAGTTTGGAAAGACCTCTGTACAGGAGCTGTATGAACAAGAACCCCGAGCAGCTGGTAAGCACTACTCAGGGAAACAGTCAGGGGCTCATCTGCAAAACAGTCCAGGAAACATGGAAGTGTCATTTCAAAATGAGAGAATTTAGCCACCTCAAACGACATACTACACATCGTCACTGAAAATCGCAACACAAAGACAACCGGATGCCTATAAATGTAGTTTTGACAATAATGAACCAGGGTAGTCAGCAGTCAAGCTGGGAAAAGCCATGTGAACATGAAACAAAGACAAGATGTCAGTACTCCACTGTGTCTCAAAATTAAAATCAGTGTTTTTAGAAAAATTAGGAATAGAGAGGAATGAGAAAAAAATGAATAATAAGAGGAAAACTAAATTAAGAAAACTGGACTCAGCACAGACTGCTAAAACGTTCAGTTAGAATAAAAAGCTGCCTTTTGTGCAGATTTTCCACAAGAAAACAGAGACTGATCAAAGGTACACGGGAACGCCAATGTAAGAAAGTGTTGACCTAATTATTTTCTTAGTGGAAAGTATAAATCTAAAACCCCACAGATAATGTAGAAACGGTAGTTGATACAGTAAAATCGTATAATGGCCACAGAATGTGTAACTGACATACAGAAGTATGATTTAAATAAAAACACCTTACTAAAAATGTCATGCAAAAAATGCACATGCATTGTAGAACAATATATAGAGAAAAATTATAAGGAAAAACAATTACTTATATGATCTTACCCAGAGACTATAAAGCTATATTCTTCCAAACACTTTTTCTGTGTGAATTTGTGTGATGGAGTTCTATGCACATAGGAACAGGAGAGCATGATTGCCTAAGGGTTCTGAACATAAGCTCTAAAGCCAGACCGCCTGGTTTCAAATCCTGGCTAAACTGGAACACATTAATAAAAGCCTTCTTTGGGGTTGCTTTAGGGTTGTCGTGAGGTTTAAATAAGATAAACCCATATGAAGCACTTAACAACAGTCTCACATAAGTTTCAATAAATATAGTGTGAGAGAGAGAAGGAAAATGAGACCACAGATAAAATCATATTATACTCTAACTTTTTCTACTTAATTTATCTTGATGTCAATAAATATTAACAGATTCTTGGTTATCCTTACATTTTTAATATAATGGTTAATATAATAATATAATATTTATATATGCTCACACCCTCTTACATATGCAGAGTACTTCTGGGATGAAAGTGTTACATATACTTCTGCATCTTCACATTACACCAATACAAATCTTCCTCATTTTTAAAACGGATGCATAATATTTCATCATATGGATACACTTTACTATTTATAAGGAATTCCCTATAGGGAAAATTAGAATGTTTATATTTTTATAAATATATATATATATATAAATACACATATATATGGATGTTTATATATGTATAAATTAGGATATAGATATATGTATAGCCAAAAATGCTGCAATCAACAATTTTGTAATATAGTTTTGCCTACAAGTGCATGTACAATACATCCAAGGGATAAAATCCTAGAAACAAAATTGCTGACTGCATGTTTATACGCATCTTTACTTGGATGCCTAAATGCAGATGTTTTCTTATGTCCTTTGTCCATTTTCTACTGGCTGATGTTCTTGTACTGATTTATAAAGACCTTTGTGATTACAAAATTATATAACTTTTGTTATATATCTGACATATTCTTCTCCCATCTTTTCATTTGCTTTTTGTATAGTTACACACTTTGTTATACAGATATTATTACATACTCAAATGTACAAATCAATCCCTTTTTGGTTCTGAGTTTTTGACAAGAAAGGATTTCCCCAGGACTAGATTATAAAAGAAAAAATTAAACCTCTATAATATCTTTAAATTATGTGGTTTCATGTTTTAAAATGTGAGTTAAACCATGTGAAGTTGCCAGGAATCAAGTGATGTTAGCCTACAAAATGTCAGTTTCAAACAAATGTATTTAGACCTTTGGTCTACTTGAAATTGTGTGTGTCTGCGTGTGTGTGTGTGTGTGTACGTGTGTGCACCCGCGCTTGTGCATGCGTGAGGTGTGAAGACATGAGGAAATAAGTCAACTGGTTCCCTCCCTGTTCCCCATGGTCATCCAATTATCGCCAAATGATTTAATGAATATCGATCTCTTACATATATGAGCCTATTTTGGACTATATGTTCTGCTCCAGGATATATCTGTCTAAATGACTGTGGTTGTTAAATATATTTCAATATCTGGTAGAACTAGTCTTCCCTCATGACTCGATTCTTTCTCAAATTTTTTTCTGGATATTAATATAATGTGTATTTTTTAACGAGTATCATTTTGATTAATTCAAATTTTTTAAAAATTATTGCTAATATCTTTCTGGAGAGTGCAATTTGGGGTTAATTTAAGAAGATCTGACATCTTTACAGTTGCGTTTTCCTGTCCAAGAAAGGGTATATATTTAATTTAGTCAAATTCTCTTTTACATATTCCTCAAAAGGGTGTTCAAATTTTTCCTTATACAATTCTTCCATATTTAAAACCTACTGCCTACTGAATTCTGTTACTGTTTTTAACAGTTTCCAATTGCCTTTGTGTTTTCCAGTCATCCATTCATATTACTGCAACATATGATGTTTGCCATAACAATTCAAATATTTATCTTTTTTAATTCTTGTTTGAATTGGCTGGTATGTGACTGCTGACTAAAACTTATTAGGCCTGATGCTGGCTATACACACACTATGAAGATATTTTAAAAATCAGAATTAAGTGCCAATTTTGTATAACTTACTTTGCATTTGGATGAGTATTTGGTTTTTCTTCTTTGAGTTATTACTAAAATAAATTATATTAATAACATTCGTAATACTGAATCATCCCTAAATTCCTACAGAAACCCCATTTGATGGCATATTATTATTTCAATAAACAGCTAAGCTCTAGTTATTATAGATCAAAGAGAATAAAAGTATCTTTATGGTTTTTTCTTTAACCTGATTCTCTGATGTGCTTCAGTGAAGAAACAGGTCTGAATAAGAATGTTCTCCACATCTACAATGGCTTGCCACGCTCAGTCAGGGAATCTTTGTAAAGAATTATTTCAGGACCATGATGCTTCCTTTTTGAGAGGCCCATGCCTTGCTTGAGCTCTGAATAAGTGTGTGTTGGTTCTCAATGTCCTTCTCAACGATCCAAATGTCACTATTATTTGGCAGACATTTTTTTTGGCGGGGGTGGGGGGGAGTTGGGGGTTGGATTTTGACAATTTTCAAGTTTACTAAAGTTAAATTTGTTTCCATTATTTTTACGTTCTTTTTTGTTGCTTTTGATAAGTCTCAGGGAGAGATATAAAATAAAAAATATCCTTCCTCACAATCTTTTACCAGAACACCTATTATTCTAAAGGCTGTCCAGTGTTTCATTGAACAGCTGTATTTAATTAGATATTTAGGTTGTTCCAAATTTTCACTGTGATAGATACCATTGAAAAGAAGGAGGATTTCAAAAGACCAGGATCAGAGAAAATCCAGTTCAGTTACACCAAATAATTACTTGCGGAAAAGTAGAGGATGCCCGTAGAATAATGAAAAGGGTGCCAACTAGTGCTACTTTTAAGGGGTAAGCTACTCAGGCAGAAAGGAGAATAAAGGGAACAATCTCTTGGGCAAGTTCCTCTTACTTAATATCGTCTCTTTTTTTTCCTTCCCACATCCTCTCTCATACAGGCAATATTGCTGTGAGAGATTAGAATGCCTCTCTCACTCGATGTGTAAGATGCTAAGATACCAGGGTTCCATTAGTAATCACAGAAATGTTTTTTAGGTCAGACTTATTGCCTGGAAGAAATTCCTTTTATGCCACATGGAGCTCATCTACCTTAAATTATGATTATGAGGATATTACATCAACTTAAGAGTCAGGTGGATGGTCACCCGAATGAAAGAGGCAAACTCCTACCTTGGGTTTGTATGTGCTGTTTTGTTTAGGAATACTGATATCAACATTTTATTGGTCACCTAACTTAAAGACAAATGTCACAGAATTTTTTAAATGTTCCACTTTTCTCCTTTATTTTGAACCTATAGACAACCAATCTATTTGGCTTTTAAGACTCTGTAACTCGAACCACCCATCTACTGCATTAGATACAAATGCCTCAAACCAAACTGAGTGCTAAAGGTAGACAGCAGAGAATCAAACATCAGTGTCAACAACAAAAATCATAGAAACTTTTAAATAACTGCTATGCTGAGGCTCTGTCCTAGGAAATAAAAACAATGAAATGTATGATATGATCTATGCCTCGAAGAGTCTTACACTGTACTGGATTAAATAGATCACTTCCATACAGGTGACAATTTACAATGTGTAAAATATTCTAAAATTGAAATGATCTGTGATATAGTATCACACAGAAAGGCAGGAAGTATTCTACAGGTTCTTTTGTCTGAATTGTTTTATGGCTTCACTCCCTGAGTAGATATAAATTGGACAGCAAATAAGAGGCTTGACCAGTGGTTGACTGGGTTCTAGTACAAGGAAGGTCAAGAAGCATCTAGTACAAGGAAGGAAGATACATCCTCTCCGAGGGCCATTATGGATGCCAGTGATGACGGAGGAGGGAGAGGTGGGTTACAGCAGAGAGACCAGATTACCAGCGGAGCTCTTTGAAAACACACATGCCTAGGCTTCCTCCTCTTGCAGTTCTGGCAAACTTTAGGGGGGTGAGGGGGGAGACGTGCAGGCATGTTTTAAAGAAGCTCCCTCCCTACTCTGCATCCATATAGGCCTGGGGCAGGGGTGGGTTGGGGGTACTGTCCTGAAAAGATTCATCCAGTTGGCCCCCCGGGAGGGCGCCCAGCACTAACCGCATCTTCCAAGACAGCCGTCTTATCCCTCTACAGCCACGGAGTAAGCAGAGAGTTACTCAGCTAGTAGACGGCAAAAGCAAAACTGGGAAAGCCCAGAGTTTTAAATGTTTCAATTTCAATCCTTCCTTTTAACAGAGATTGGGAGTATCTGATAGCCATTGCATGAGATTATTGAAGAAATATGTAATAAAGCTATGGTCTATTAATAGTTTTGGTTATCTGAAAAAAGTCTACTAGTAAACTCAGAAAACCATTTCCTATCAGGAAATTTAATATGAATCTACTTGATTTTAAGTTCTTATCTTCTGTGAGCTTTAAATAAAAACCAATTAATGTGAAAATTTTTCATCCTCTTACCAGAAAATTAATCACAAAAATGAGTTTGGGTAATAAATGGATCTAAACAGACAGAGGTGTGCAGCATAAATTATAATTTGAAAGGTACAAAAATAGAACTGAATAGGAACCTTTTGTCCGAGAAGTCTGCAGTCAACATTTTATCCATCAATTCACACTGCCGTTAATATTTGACCACTTTTGAGTCAAGCAAGAATCATATTACCAATCCTGAGGGATGTCAGGGGACAGCAAAGGGCCATGTGATAATCTAGTCTGGTTTTCTTAACTCAACATGAAATACAGTTATTCACCTAGAATATTAATTCAAAATGAAATAAAGGATTTAGCAAATCTTAGTTCAATCAGTTACTTTTTCTCAAACACAGTCTTTCATATTTCACCAGTTTGTTTTTGCTAGTTTGAACCTATAGTCTTAATATATAAAAGTATATTTCACTTAACAGGGGAATCAGAACTAATAAAATAAATTTTATTTATTTTTTATCACCAATAATTTTGTAAATTGTGTTCATCTTATAATCACCTGAAGATATAACAAACAAGATCTTAGATTACAAGAACACTTTTAAGAAATTGATGGGGCAAAAATCCATCAATTCCAAATAGGTCAGAGCATATTACCTATTCCTACCTGTTAAATAGTTTCATACAGTGTCAAAAAAGACAAAAATAATTAATTATTCTTATAATAATTACAGGTGTATTTTCTCTTAACCACAAAAAATTACAAAACCTGAAAAACCATAAGCCTCCTACATGTACTCAAGTCATTACTTTTTTAAAAAATAAATCCTGTATGGTTTCCTGTTACCAGCTGCAAAATAAGTCATACCTTTGTCAAAATGGTCCTGGCTTTCCTAAGTTGTTTGTCATTGACCTCCAGGATGCATCCTTCTCTCTAGCTAAACTAAATTATTAGATATCCCCTGACTTATCTTAAGGTTTCCCACCTCTACCTCGCTGCATATGCTGTTCTCGAGATGTGGATATGCCCCCCACTCCATGAACAATCTCACTCACTCATCCTTTGAAACTCATCTCACATTGTTCATGAAGAATGTCAAGGTCTTCCACCTGATCATGCCCTCCCCACCTCCATACAGATCTAGAGGCAAGAGAACTTATTAGTGCCTCTCTTCAGGATCGTCCATCATATTTTGCCTTATACAATTATTTTTATGTGATTTAAAAAAATTTTTATTGATTTATAGTTGACTTACAATGTTGTGTTACTGTCTGCTGTAGAGCAAAGTGACTCAGTTATACACATATATACATTCTTTTTCATATTCTTTTCTATTATGCTTTATCCCAGGCTATTGAATATAGTTCCCTGGGCTATACATTAGGACCTCATTGTTTATCCACTCTATATGTAATAGTTTGCATAACTATTTGGGTTATCTTTTCCACAGAGTCATCAACCTCTTTGGGTCAGGGATTGAGTTTTTCCCATCTTAGCACCTTCCACAGAGGCTTGAATAGTGTCAGACACAGAGAAGGTGCTCAACAAAAGAATATAATGAAATATTTTAGAAAATAAAACATCTGACTAGTATAGTACCATGAAGCGCATACCATAATAAAAAATATAATATAATGAAATGTGTTAAGAAATGACACATCTTTTTCTTTTTTTTTTTTTTTAAGAGGCTATAAACTGTTTTTTTGTTTTTTTTTTTTTAAATTTATTTTTGGCTGTGCTGGGTCTTCGTTTCTGCGTGAGGGCTTTCTCTAGTTGCGGCAAGCGGGGCCCACTCTTCCTCGCAGTGCATGGGCCCCTCACTATCGCGGCCTCTCTTGTTGCGGAGCACAGGCTCCAGATGCGCAGGCTCAGTAGTTGTGGCTCACGGGCCTAGTTGCTCCGTGGCATGTGGGATCTTCCCAGACCAGGGCTCAAACCCGTGTCCCCTGCATTGGCAGGCAGATTCTCAACCACTGCGCCACCAGGGAAGCCCCAAGAAATGACACATCTTAAAGAACCACAGAGAGAGGAAAACATCTAAGGTGCTCCAAGCCTGTGATCCAAGTACATTGCCAAGTACCCAGGTCAAGTCTAAGAGAGACTCTGAAGTCAGACAGACTTTGACTTTAATGTCAAAGCTGCCACTTTCAAACCAGGTGACTTTGGACAATTTACCCAGAGTTTCTGGCCCTTTATTTCCTCATTTACTAAGCAGAGATTAGAGACGTCTGCTTACAGGGTTGTGAAAATTATACACGACCACTGTGTGAGCATCTGGATGTGTTCTCAGCACATACATAACACGGGGTCCCACAGACAAGGGATCCGTAATCACGAAGGTCAGGAGAGGACGACTGTGCTGCCTCCTCTAAACCAAACTCTCCACCGAGAAGCACCCACTCACCTTCTCAGTAACTTCTTGTTACCAATATTTTAGATCAGAAATACGCTCATTTCCTCCCCACCGCCACGCCTCACCTCGCCCATGCTGTTCAAGTCCTGTTCACTTGGATTCCGGACAGACTTAAGTGACTGAATAGGAGAGTCATTTTTAGGAAGAGCTGAAGTTCCACAGAGGAAAGCTGCCGGTTATGCCATCGTATGTGGGACCTGGGCCACTGGAAAGGAATGGTTGTCAGACTGGCGAAGGGATCTGAAAGCATATTATACAAAGAGTGGATGGGGGATGGGAGTGCTGGCCTGTGAAAGAGAAGTGCCAAGGATACCAGGGTCACCTGATGTGCAGCAGAAGCCAGACAACCTTTGCGTGGCCCAATGGGTAGAACCAGGACATCCGAATGAAGTTACAAGAAGATAGATTTCTGTTTGGTACACACGGAGAATTTGTGTTTGACTCTGGTCTGTCCAAAGGTGCAATGTGCTGCCTTACGGGCAGGGATGTTGGTCTGAGAAGAGGTCAGATTCTTCTTTTTTCTTTAAATTTTTTATAAATTTATTTATTTATTTATTTATTTTTGGCTGTGTTTGGGTCTTCGTTGCGGTATGCGGGCTTCTCATTGCCCTGGCTTCTCTTGTTGCGGAGCACGGGCTCTAGGTGTGTGGGCTTCAGTAGTTGTGGCACGCAGCGTCAGTAGTTGTGGCTCGTGGGTTCTAGAGTGCAGGCTCAGTAGTTGTGGCGCACGGACTTAGTTGTTCCGCGGCATGTGGGATCTCCCCAGACCAGGGTTCGAACCCATGTCCCCTGCATTGCACCAGGGAAGTCCAAGGTCAGATTATTCTATCTTTAGGATTTATTTTAAACTTGATATCCAATAAATTTATGAAAACTTTAGGAAACTTCTTTGTGTCTGATGGTGCACAAGATTCAATTTATAGCAAGCAATGCAAACTATTATATATGGAATCGACAGACAACAAGGTCCTACTGTATAGCACAGAGAACTATATTCAATATCCTGTGATAAACCATAATGGAAAAGAATATGAAAAAGAATGTGTGTGTGTGTATATATATATATATAACTGAATCACTCTGCTGTACGCAATATTGTAAATCAACTATACTTCAACAAAATAAATTTTTAAAATTCTAGCAAAAAATGACTATAAAAATGTATAGTCATTTGTTTTAAATTATTAAATTTTATGGTAAATTTGTTGAAAAATCTCTAAAACCATTCACTAAATAAATACCTCCCTTTAATGTCATGTCTCCCTCCAGCTACCATCAATTTCCCTACTCTCTTGTACTGAAAAACTCTTCCAAGGAAATTCTAATACGTCAACCTCCACCTGCTTATTTCCCAGTCTCCCTCAAGCCTAATCCAGTCAGACTTTTATCCAATGAAAACACTCCTGTCAGTGCCACACCTCCGCCTTACCAAACCCCAGGCTGAATTCCCAGGTCTCAGAGTACATGACCTCTCAGCACACAGGCATTGCTGGGTACCCCCTTATCCTTGAAACTCTGTCAGACTTGGATTCCAGGTCATCCTCTTCTCTTGTTTGTTTTTTTCCTTACTTTCCTTTCCAGTCTCCACTGTTGTCTCCTCTCTTTCTGCTGAACTTCAAATATTGAAGACAACCAAGTGAGCAGTCATCACTTCCTTCTCCACTGACATTCTACCTTCAGGAGATCTCATCCAGTGAAATGTCACCTATATGCTCCTGCATCGTAAACATCTATCCCCAGCCTTGAATTCTCCCCTGAGCTTCAGCCTGTTTGGTAAAACTGCTTTACAGACATCTCCACTGGATCTCATAACATCTGACTGCGAACAGTTCTAAAGCACAGCACTTGATTCCATGCCTTATCTTTTTTTTCTTTCTAATTATTATTTATTACTATTGAACAAGACTATCTGCTGTGCACCAATCCAGTTCGCTGCTATGTATAAAATTGACATGCTCCTGGCCCTGACAGATCAATACCTTCTATTGCAGACTATATATAGAGATGACTTTTGTCCTTTATCTGTCCCCACTCCCCATTTTCACAATGGGAGATGTTTAGAGTAGGATAGAATTTTCAGTTTTTTGGGGTTTTTTTAGATATAACAATTCTTTTCTTTTCTTTTTTTTTTTTTTTTCCTGGACCAGGGATTGAACCCCAGCCCTCGGCAGTGAAAGCACCAAGTTCTAACCACTGGACCACCAGGGAATTCCCCACGCCTCATCTTCTAAACCCCAGGTATAGTGGACACATTTGTTCCACAGTGCTTTACGTTTGTTGTTTACATGGCCCAGAATGTCCTCCCCATTTCAAGGCTCCATCCTTCTTGTTCAGGTCTCTGATCAAATGTTACCTCTTACACATGCCTTTGCTGACAACCCTATTTCAAGCAGTGTTGTAGCAGTTTATTAAATGGTGAGTGAGTGAATAAATGAGCAATCACTGATCTCTTTTTTATCATAATACTGAAAAATGCTGCCACTAGCTATATCAAACTGCCTTGCCAGAAATTCTATATTCTTTGCTGAATTTGGAAATACTGGAACAGAAATCTGTTAACAGAGCTGCTGTGGGAAAATGTACTTGGCTCTACATCTGCCCCTAGAGGGAACTCTGGAAACTTTATAAAGGGGGTGTGACAGCAGCAGCTAACACAGAGTCCAGGCTTCGACAAAGCCTGAGACTTCAAGGCCACAGTTGCGTCACCTATGAGATGCCACTGTAGGGTCTATGCTGTTTACGGTCCCACCAGTTCTAAACTTCTACACTCTCATGTTTCAAATACACTATGTCCTAAGTAACTAATTGGGGATGTTGGCCTTATACTTGTACATAGGAATGAGATGAAGGCTGAGCTGGCTGCTTGAATCAAGACCATTGAAGGTGGAGGGCTGAGGTTGACCTTCTTTACTACTCCTTGCACCTCTCTCTCAAAAGGGTGTATCTGGAGCAAACGATGATCTTAAAAGAAAAAGACAGAAAAGATGGCCCCCTCTGATCTGTGGGGGAAGTTTGCTAGAACTTCCCTAGAGAAGAATGAATTGTCTGTATATACCTAAAGGCCAACTTGGCATGATGAGATATTTTTCAATTATTTTCTCATTTAAAAAACCTTACAGTATTGTTTTAACTTGATCCTCCTTCTATAATACTTATTTCTTTAAGCCTTCCACTATATATGGTGACTGGAAGTATTAACTGTTTAGCTCAACTCAAGGCAAATGTTATATGGAAGCAGAGTGGAAGTAAAGGGTACTGGAAGCATTATTTTTATAGGACTGTTTCACTTATATCATCTGAACTATGGGCTGCATAAAACAAAGCTTTTAAAAATTAATTGGAAAAGAGATCTTCATTCCCATTATCTTCCCTTCCTGTTGAATTTAACAACCTTGAGTAAAGTTGGCATTACAGACTAACTTACTGGTGCACTGGTTTATTTCATAAAGGACTGGTTCTCTATAAACGCACAGAGAAAGGCACAGCAAAAACTGTTCGACCTCTGTGCCAGGAACGTGAGTGCTTTCATGTGTCCCAGGAAAATGTGGATGTCAAATTGGTAGATAAAATAAAGTCCAATAAAACCATTCTTACCAACTTCTTAAATCACAGATATTTAATGACATGAATGGTTTTTCTTAAATTGAATGTGAAATGGTGGATCTTTGTTTTCATGCATTGTTCTGGGTGATATTTTAGTAAACGAACAGACATTTGAGTTTTTTGCAACATGATGTTCTCCCATTAAGCATATGTAGGCAAATGTGTCCTTATATATTAAATAGACGAGCATCTTACAGTAACTAAAACTCCCTAAAGCGTTTTCCTCTTTGGCTCAAACTTACCACCTTATGAAATGTATGTGGTTTAGCAAGTGCAAGATAAATACCTGCTGAATTGGATTTGATTCACCAGCCCAGATACCTGTGACTCTAAAGACCACATTATTGACTATCATCCAATTGCAGAGTGCACGTCTAATGAGAAAATAGCCACAGGTGACAAATTCTTACTTTGGTTGTAAATATTATGAATATATTCATAAGAAAAAATATCAAAATACGTGCTTGAATATGTAGTACACATTACAGTCAAACGGAAAGTTTTTCTCCTTTAGAAAAACTCACTTTTTCTTTCATAGTCCCCATGGCAACTATGTTACTAGTATCATTTACTTTTTATATGATGATGATTATTTTATACGTATATTTATTTCTTCTTTTTTTTCTGAGACTAGGAATTGATCCGTGAACTCCCTCTAATTTAGTAGCAGAATCACTGAGTTGATGAAGCGGAGCAAACACACTTCCCTTTTATTACACTTAAACAAGGTAAGAGAGAGAAAGTATTTCCTGGGGTTTAGGGAGAAAAGAGCTTAGGCTTAGAAGCTCAAATTCAGGAATTGAATATACACATTAGAATATTAAAATCATTCTTTTTTAAAGAATTAAATTAACTCACATTTGCCAATTTTTTTTCACAAGTCCCCATGGTCTCTTAGCAATATCTCCCAAAATAAATATGGTTTCAGCTTCAGGATTTTCAAAATAACATCACGTGGACATAGTATACTCAATTTTCAAGATTAAAAGAAAGCTTACCATTTGCAGAACACAAGAGGAAGGGGCAATGTGGCAATTACTCATGACTGTTGAGTAATTGAGTAATCCAGTAATTGAGTAATCCAGCCTCTAAGAGTCTGGATAAATCTGCTCTTTTTATGCAGAAAAAGAATCAGATAATCAGGAGATGCTGATATATATCAGTAATATATACACATACACTCAGTATTTGATCTATATCTGACAGATAAAGATCACTGACCAAAGAGAGTATTTTATGACGTGTTATTTTTCATCTAGCTGCTCTTCCTTGCTAACCAGATGTTTTGTTGCTGTTCATGAGTGTGACAGAGAGAAGCAGAAGTAAATTCAAGTGATGTCATTCTCTTTTGCAAGAGATTAGAGGCCTTTTCTATGTCTTCCACAATATTCAAAAAAACAAAATGAGAACAAACATAGGAATTTGATATTCAACCTTCATATGAGATAAATAAGCAACACGGTCCAGGAAAGTTTACTGTCCCTTTAATAATTTCAATAATGAAAATTCACAGGAGAGAGAAACTATCATTTTGAATTTATTTAAAGCACTAAGTACAGGCTCTTGTGAGTCTCTCAAGTCATCATAAATTTTAGACTGGAGACCCCACTGGCTGATAAATGCTCTACAAGCCTGCCAAGGAAAACATCACTGTGGCTCACTCTAATAAGTGCTGGGAATACAGAGGAAGGATATTTTTTTTTTTTTTTTTTGCAATCCTATCTGTATCTTCTTATCTGATGGCAATAGGTTATCACACACCCACATCTTTCCAGAACTCCTCCCACTTCCCTCTCTCGACATGCTGAGCAATCCCACCTAAGTGACACTTTCAGATCAATGAACTAAAAAAACTGTGGTTCCTAAAGAAATGTCATGCAGGACTTTTATTACATTGAATATGAAATGGTGGCTCTCGTTTAAATGCACCCCTCTGGGAGGCTCTAGATATGTTAGTAAAACAGCAGACATTGGAGTTTTGAACATGTTTTCCCATTAAGCATAGGGAGGTAAACCTGTTTTTAAGCATCAAATAGACATGCATCTTGGAATTAGTGCTCTAGACATTATCCACCACGACCAGATTCATCAGTGTTTTTCAATTACTTTACAGATAAACATGAACAAACTACAGAAAAGTTGCTGAGGCATGGTCAATTCCTTTGGTAAGAATCTACTGATTAAAAAATTGATCATTTACATAACTAAATTTCTACTGCTGGTCTATAGTAAAAATTAAAATTCATTGTTTGGGTTCACTTGAGTCAAGTGTATTCAGGGACATCATTTCGTTTATACCACTAGGTCTTCTATTGCTTACTTATGCTAAGAAAGCAATGGCAAGCATTAAATTGTATATTTGCCCTCTAGCCTTGAAGGTTAGACACAAGCACTCTAATCCGATGCTACAAGTCAGCAGATGAGTATTAATACCTGGAATGATATCTGGTAGGTTAAAAGTGAAAGATAAGGTAAGTGGAGACACAAGAACTACCTGGATGATGAAGAGCACTACTTGAGATGAACCTCAAAATAATGTGGGACTTGAAAGGATTCAGTCAATTATTTGAAATGTCTCTCTTTTAGTAGCAACAAGAGCCAGTAAAGCCCAGTAATATTAGTTGGGACTGACCAATATATTAAGTGTAGTAGCAGTTGACAAGCCCTGAGACTGGACGTATAGTAACAAAGACGAACAGGTGAACAATAAGAGGACAGCTCTGATGTGGCAAAACCTTAGAAGAGGTGACAAAGCAAGACAACAGATGGCGAGAGGCTACAAGGAGCAGATGCCACCACGCAGGTGACAAGGGACTGACATTCCAAAGGAATCTCACCTTTGCATAGCTTTCTTTTAGACAAAGGACAATAAAATGTATCATTCAAACAAGATTTTTATTTAAGTGGCTAGTAAATGGTAATAATTGTGTTTTTTTTAATTAATTTATTATTTATTATTAATTTATTTATTTATTTTTTTGGCTGTGTTGGGTCTCTGTTTCTGTGCAAGGGCTTTCTCCAGTTGCAGCGAGTGGGGGCCACTCCTCATCGCGGTGCGCGGGCCTCTCACTGTTGCGTCCTCTCCCGTTGCAGAGCACAGGCTCCAGATGCGCAGGCTCAGTAGTTGTGGCTCACGGGCTTAGTTGCTCCGTGGCATGTGGGATCTTCCCAGACCAGGGCTCGAACCCGTGTCCCCTGCATTGGCAGGCAGATTCTTAAACACTGTGCCACCAGGGAAGCCCAATAATTGTGGTTCTTTTAAAAAGTTTCCTAATTTAAAAAACAAACAAAAAACACCCCAAACAGAAACCTCTTTTAGGTGTCCCTTCTCTATCTTCTATGGAAAATAAGAGGCAGAATTTTAGGATTGGTCATGAGCAGGTCAAATCCCATAACTGCTGGGTGGGTGACTCACAAACTGGAGAACAATTATACCACAGAAGTCCACACACTGGAGTGAAGGTTCTGAGCCCCACATCAGGCTTCCCAACCTGGGGTTCCGGCAATGGGAGGAGGAATTCCCAGAGAATCAGAATTTGAAGGCTAGCGGAATTTGACTGCAGGACTTCTACAAGACTACGGGAAACAGAGACTCCACTCTTGGAGGGCACAAACAAAGTAGTGTGCATATCAGGACCCTGGGGGAAGGAGCAGTGACCCCATAGGAGACTGAACCAGACCTACCTGCTACTGTTGGAGGGTCTCCTGCAGAGGTGGGGGGTGGCTGTGGCTCACCATGGGGACAAGGACACTGGCAGCAGAAGTTCTGGGAAGTACTCCTTGGAGTAAGCCATCCTGGAGTCCTCCATTAGCCCCACCAAAGAGCCTGAAGGGTCCAGTGCTGGGTCACCTCAGGCCAAACAACCAAAAGGGAGGGAACTCACCCCAACCCATCAGCAGACAAGCAGATTAAAGTTTTACTGAGCTCTGTCCACCAGAGCAACAGCCAACTCTACCCACCACCAGTCTCTCCCATCAGGAAGCTTGCACAAGCCTCTTAGATAGCCTCATCCACCAGAGGGAAGACAACAGAAGCATGAAGAACTACAATTCTGCAGCCAGTAGAATGAAAACCACATTCACAGAAAGAGAGACAAAATGAAAAGGCAGAGAACTATGTACCAAATGAAGGAACAAGATAAAACCCCAGAAAAACAACTAAATGAAGTGGAGATAGGCAACCTTCCAGAAAAAGAATTCAGAATAATGATAGTGAAGATGACCCCAGGCCTCGGAAAAAGAATGGAGGCAAAGATCGAGAAGATGCAAGACATGTTTAACAAAGACCTAGAAGAATTAAATAAAGAACAAACAAACAGAGATGAACAATACAATAACGGAAATGAAAAATACACTACAAGGAATCAACAGCAGAATAACTGAGGCAGAAGAACGGATAAGTGACCTGGAAGACAGAATGGTGGAAATCACTGCCACAGAACAGAATAAAGAAAAAAGAATGAAAAGAAATGAAGACAGCCTAAGAGACCTCTGGGATAACATTAAAGGCTCCAACATTCGCATTATAGGGGTCCCAGAAGGAGAAGAGAGAAAGGACCCGAGAATATATTTGAAGAGATTATAGTCGAAAACTTCCCTAACATGGGAAAGGGAATAGCCACCCAAATCCAGGAAGCGCAGAGAGTCCCAGACAGGATAAACCCAAGGAGAAACATGCCAAGACACATAGTAATCTAACTAACAAAAATTAAAGACAAAGAAAAATTATTAAAAGCATCAAGGGAAAAATGACAAGTAGCATACAAGGGAACTCCCATAAGGTTAACAGCTGACTTCTCAGCAGAAACTCTGCAAGTCAGAAGGGAGTGGCACGATATATTTAAAGTGATGAAAGAGAAGAACCTACAACCAAGATTACTCTACCCGGCAAGGATCTCATTCAGATTCAACGGAGAAATCAAAAGTTTTACAGACAAGCAAAAGCTAAGAGAATTCAGCACCACCAAACCAGATCTACAATAAATGCTAAAGAAACTCTAAGTGGGAAACACAAGAGAAGAAAAGGACCTACAAAAACAAACCCAAAACAATTAAGAAAATGGTAATAGGAACATACATATCAATATTCACCTTAAATGTGAATGGATTAAATGCTCCAACCAAAAGACACAGGCTCACTGAAGGGATACAAGAACAAGATCCATATATGTGCTGTCTACAAGAGACCCACTTCAGACCTAGGGACACATACAGACTGAAAGTAAGGGGATGGAAAAAGATATTCCATGCAAATGGAAATCAAAAGAAAGCTGGAGTAGCAATACTCATATGAGATAAAATAGACTTTAAAATAAAGAATGTTACAAGAGACAAGGAAGGACACTATATAATGATCAAGGGATCAATCCAAGAAGAAGATATAAAAATTATAAATATATATACACCCAACATAGGAGCACCTCAATACATAAGGCAAATGCTAACAGCTATAAAAGAGGAAATCGACAGTAACACAATAATAGTGAGGGACTTTGACACCTCACTTACACCAATGGACAGATCATCCAGACAGAAAATTAATAAGGAAACACAAGCTTTAAATGACACAATAGACCAGATAGATTTAATTGATATTTATAGGGCATTCCATCCAAAAACAGCAGCACTTTCTTTCAAGTGCACATGGAACATTCTCCAGGGTAGGTCACATCTCGGGTCATAAATCAAGCCTTGGTAAATTTAAGAAAATTGAAATCATATCAAGCATCTTTTCCGAGCACAACACTATGAGATTAGAAATAAATTACAGGGAAAAAAACGTAAAAAGCACAAACACATGCAGGCTACACAATATGTCACTAAATAACCAAGAGATCACTGAAGAAATCAAAGAGGAAATAAAAAAATACCTAGAGACAAATGACTACAAGAACACGATGATCCAAAACCTTTGGGATGCAGCAAAAGCAGTTCTAAGAGGGAAGTTTATAGCAATACAATCCTACCTCAAGAAACAAGAAAAACCTCAAATAAATAACCTATTCTTACACGTAAAGGAATTAGAGAAAGAAGAACAAACAAAACCCAAAGTTAGCAGAAGGAAAGAAATCATAAAGATCAGAGCAGAAATAAATGAAATAGAAACAAAGAAAACAATAGCAAAGATAATAAAACGTAAAGCTGGTTCTTTGAGGAGACAGACAAAACTGATAAACCTTTAGCCAGACTCATCAAGAAAAAGAGGGAGAGGACTCAAATCAATACAATTAGAAATGAAAAAGGAGACATTACAACAGACACTGCAGAAATTTAAGCATCATAAGAGACTACTACAAGCAACTCTATGCCAATAAAATGGACAACCTGGAAGAAATGGACAAATTCTTAGAAAGGTATAACCTTCCAAGACTGAACCAGGAAGAAACAGAAAATATGAACAGACCAATCACAAGTAATGAAACTGAAACTGTGATTAAAAATCTTCCAACAAATAAAAGTCCGGGACCAGATGGCTTCACAGGCGAATTCTATCCAACATTTAGCAAAGAGCTAACACCCAACCTTCTCAAACTCTTCCAAAAAATTGCAGAGGAAGGAACACTCCCAAACTCATTCTACGAGGCCACCATCACCCTAATACCAAAACCAGACAAAGATACTACAAAAAAAGAAAATTACAGACGAATATCACTCATGAATATAGATGCAAAAATCAACAAAATACTAGCAAACAGAATCCAACAACATATTAAAAGGATCATACACCATGATCAAGTGGGATTTATCCTAGGGATGCAAGGATACCATATGATCCAGCAATCCCACTACTGGGTATATACCCAGAGAAAACCATAATTCAAAAAGACACATGCACCCTAATGTTCATTTGCAGCACTATTTACAATAGCCAGGTCATGGAAGCAATCTAAAAGCCCAATGGCAGACAAATGGATAAAGAAGTTGTGGTACATATAGACAACGGAATATTACTCAGCCATAAAAAGGAACGAAGTTGGGTGATTTGTAGAGATGTGGATGGACCTAGAGACTGTCATCCAGAGTGAAGTAAGTCAGAAAGAGAAAAACAAATATCATATATTAATGCATATATGCGGAATCCAGAAAAATGGTACAGTTGAACCGGTCTGCAGGGCAGAAATAGAGACACAGATGTAGAGAACAAACTTATGGACACCAAGGGGGAAAGTGGCGGGGGGGTGGTGGGATGAATTGGGAGATTGGGATTGACATGTATACACTAATATGTATAAGATGGATAGCTAATAAGAACTTGCTGTATAAAAAAGTAAAGAAAATTCTAAAATTCAAAAAAAAATTTCCCTTTAATAAATAAACAAATAAATTTAATTTAATTCAAAAAATAAAAAAGACCATGAACAATAGTAGACCTAGCTGGGCACAGGGTTAACTTAATTGAAGAAACTGAGGCTCACCTAATTGGGTATTCATCCTTAACTTGGGCTAATCAATACATTTGAGACAAACCAAAGAAGCAGCAGCAAGAAGTTAAGGTCAACTTTCAACCACCAATGTCACTGAGAAGCAAATGGTAGGGGTAAATGAAGCAGATGAATGATACCAGCCTAAGTCAGATGAGAAAACCACAGCACAATAAGAATGTAAATGCTTTCCTTTCCTGAAGGACAAAGGATCCTGGCAGGATACAGCCCTGCTGAATAGCTAAAGTGTAAAAATGAAGTTCAGGCCATGGGCAGAGGGCACCTTGGACACCCGTAGACAAGATTACGAATCATGATCTGAAATGATTTGAGAGTCACTAGACTAGCAACAGTTCCAACAGGAATGAAATCTAAACAGCACTGAGAGAAATGGTTCCTATGATGAGGTCTAAGCATTGGGCAACGCGAGACTGTTTAAACAAAGAGTGAGGGTGAGGGTGTGTGCTCCCTACTGTTTGCATCCTGAGTCCTTTACAATCAGTCACAGGCTGCATGTAGAAGGCTACACAGGCTTTCGAAATTCATCCCCAGTGTCCCCAGTCACTTTGTTTATCCAGATGTTCCTTGTCCTGGGTTATCTTGCCCCTTGATGTCCACTCATTTTATGCTCCTTCAATTGATCCCAAAGTCTGGCGCTCAGCAACCTGGAGATAAGACACTGTGCATCTTCTCCACCCTCCACTCCTCCACCATCCTGACCTCTTCATCCCTCAGCTGGAGACAAACTTGGACATTCCACGAAGTGAAGAAGGAAGGCGATGTTAATTAGTACCTTCCATTGGGTATCACTTACTCGCTTCCTCATTTGAAAACAAATTGCATTGGGTTGTGTGTATTTTTGTTATTTTCAATCCTTTCTGGAACAGGTAGAATATAAATAAAAATTTCTCATGATCTGAAACCAGACCCAGAGGTGCTTTATGTTTTGGTTAATACCCGTCGAGTTTTAAGTAGTTACTGTTCAGAGAGAGAGAGACAGAGACAGAGAGAAGTCAGGGAGGCAGGGAGGGAGAGACTAAGAGACTGAGTGAGTCCTACCGAAAGAGCTAACCTGGGGGGAGAGGCACCCGCTCTGGGGCCACTAACCTTGAGCTGAGGAGCAAAATAGGAGTAACTGTGAGACAGGGCAGAATGGAGAAGCAGGACCAGGGGCCAGCCAGGGAAGAGGATCTGTGTATTTCACACTAGAGGACCTGCTCTGCAGGTGAAATAATCACTGGCAGGAATACAAGGCAAGATGGTAGCGTCTTGGCCCCTATTATTTTCCTGACTTCTCGCAACTTCTCCCTTACGCTCACAGCATCAAACTGAGAGCTGAGCCAGTGGTCTGGGTGATTCAAGGAAAAGGAAAATGAAACTCCAGTACCTCAACTGCCTACGTATTATTACATCAGGGTTGGAGATTATTTTTTGCCCTGCGTTCTTGATTTCAAGGTTATATTCTGCAATATAAGGACTAAATTCAGTGTAATTATAACACAGGTAGTATTGTTTTGCAAAAATGTTTGTGTCATTTTGAATAAAATGCTACTGATGGTGCTGCCCTTCGCTGAATGGGCATTAGTCTGTTCATAGGAAAGGAAGCATCAGCTCCTGACATAAATCTCCTTTCAGAAGTTCCCATTTAAGTCAGATGCAGGTACCAGGAGAGCTACTCTCCTTCTGGATTAGGTAGTTTGACTATATCTGGAGAAAATGTTTGGGAACTTCATGCGAAAATATTCCATAATAATGGGGAACATACCAACTTATATTCAAACTTTTAAGTCACTGATAATGATAATTAGATTTTCACCATCTTATTCTTTTGAAAACTTGCTCACTAAAATGATTATACAACTGATTCTTAAAAAGCATAAACTATATCACATTTAGTCTGTTTCTTAATGTAAAATCCAATACAGAAAGAAGAGCATCCTACGTCAAAAGATTATTAATCTTACTTATAATAGTGAAAAGTGAGACCCAAAAGAGGATTAGTTAAACCAACTATGGTGCATATCTAAAATGGAATATTATTTAGCCATTCAATGTCAATGTAGATTTATATTTATTGACGTGTGAAGAAGTGCACTATATATTGCTCCATTAAAAAAAAACTACAGAGAATAAAAGAGTATTCACAGTATATAGCTACCTTTTCTCCTCTATAGGTGTGTGCACTGAAAAACACGTAGAAGGATATCCACCAAAATACTTAGATACATCTATCTGTCATCTATCTGTCATCTATTCATCTACCTCAGTGAATTGGAGACATTATCACTTTGTTGTTTATACTTTTCTATGCTGGTTGAATTTTAAGAAACATATTATTTGTATAATCTGAGAAAATTAAGCTATCTAAATTTTGGGAAAAAATTTAGAAACCTGTCTAATACATTTTTTGATTAATCTCACTGATAAAATGCTAAAAACAATTACTATAGTTTATGAAGAATATTTTTGCTTAAAGTATAGCAATCTTACTAGCTTTCCATTTGGACTTATTTCTTTCAGCCCATGTGGCTCAAAAAGTAATGATAAAAATCTCTGTATTTTCTAGACATCTATCTTAAATTATTAAATAGCCAACTAGCAATGGAGACGTTTTTGAAAAATGGACTCATGTTTCCTCTCTCAAACCAGAAACAAAAGCCACTTGGTATTTCAAAGCACTGATTGTTCTTGAAATGTAAAGGGATTGTCTAATGTTCTGCATTGATAATCTGACCTACACAGAAGCTATTTTGGATAACAGGAAATAGTTATCTTTATCAAACACATAAAAGCTGTCATTAATGTATAGCTGGTTATGAAGCAACTCTGCCAGGAAGAAATGCATTACAGCACTTGAGTCCAGTGGTTTGCACTTAAGCCTGATCCAACTTTTCCCTTATAAAAACTCCCTTTCTGAGGCATCAATAACTGAGCCAATTAAAACCAGTGTCAGGTTGGAACTGCACACAGCTTTCTGGGTAGAAAGGCTTTCTTTATAGTTTGGAGCATAGAAACAATTTTGTTTTTCTAAACACAGATGTTTAAAGATATTTTTATAGTTGTGATCAAGGACTGGGGCTTTTAGTAATTTAAAAATTATTTTAAATTACTCTTGAGCTATATGTGTTCATTAGAGTAATGCTTGGTTTTAAATAAAATGGGCAGAGTATGCCATTCAACTAGTTCATACCTTCCCCAAACCAAAGTTAAAACACGAAGTTCAGGAAAGTAATAATTAACAATTACTATTCCTAAAAGTCTTGGACACAGAACAAAAGCCAAGTTTTCCTGGTATAACGAAGACTAGGTTAACGTTAAAAATCTGTGGCATAGATGCACCGTGGATGCACCATGGGGAAGGAAGCGAGCGTCTTTCATCCCTCCGTCCTCCCGGCCCATGGCTTGGCAGTGCTTAGAGAAAAGGAGCCACAGCTTGTTGTCCAAACCCAGAGGCCCATCTGGAGTGTGGCGAGAAGGGGAGCTCATCGGCAATTCTGTCAGACTGTGGCCTAGTTCCCAAAAGCTGGCATGAGAATTAACATGAGGAAGGGCCAGTGCCCGAAGCACAGCATCAGCACAGTGGTAGCCAGGGAGGCTCCTGGGGCCACGGCTGGCGTCAGACCAGGAGGAATGTCAACCTACTTCCAAAGCATCCTCTGCCCCCTGTCCAGAGTGACCCGTGGCCAAATTCTTCAATTGTGGTTACAAACTGGTTACTAGCTTTGAAGTTCCCTAAGGAACAGGACACGACTGTCAGTTTCAGAGTAAGATCCTCTATGCTTAACACAGTATCTGGAACATAGGAGGAGGTGTTCAATTTATATTTGTTGTAGGAATGGAATATCTACTGAATGGCCACTCATTACCGTATTTCACAAACAAAAGATCACACAAATGCAAAGAAACTAGTCAATTGCACGGCAAAGCTTTCAGAAGAAAAAGCATCCTTGAGAATAACATTATTTTTTAAGCTACAGCCTATAGTTAATAATTTCTAGTTCAAGTGACTACAGCAAATAAGTAGTCTCTACAGAGAAATTTTTGCAATAGCCCTATTGAAGCAACAATTAAAAAGTCAAGTGATGAGCTCTCTCTCTCCCCCTGTCTCCCTCTCTTCTTCCCTCTCTCGTGCTCTCTCTCTCTCTCTCTTTCTTCAAAGGCACACTGCAGAGGAGGTGAATTTACTAACCTAATATCCATTCAACAAATGTTCCGTGAACATTTACCATATTTTGCAAAGTTGAGACAGACGTTGGCTACGCCCTCAACAGCTCCAGCTATTTGTAAAAAGTGCTCTAATTAGAGGTAAATACAAAGTGTAAGTTTTTATGTGAACTAAGCACACACTAAATATCAACGCTTTTCAACTCAGAACAAAGCTGAAAAGGCAATGCTTATTAATGAGCCATATAATTTTATCATGAGGAGAAAATTCCATAATTCTGGAGAAAGTCAGATAATCTAAGGTCCTAGTCCGATTTTGCCTTAACCAAATGCGTGACTTTGTACAAGTTGTTTAATCTTTAGGAATCTCAATTACTCATCTTTAAAAATCAGAGTTAGACAAGATCTTTTAAGAGTTCTCCCTCAAAAATGATAAGATTCTATAAGCCTGGGCTTCCCTGGTGGTGCAGTGGTTGGGAATCTGCCTGCCAATGCAGGGGACACGGGTTTGAGCCCTGGTCTGGGAAGATCCCACATGCCGCGGAGCAACTGGGCCCGTGATCCACAACTACTGAGCCTGCGTGTCTGGAGCCTGTGCTCCGCAACAAGAGAGACCGCGATAGTGAGAGGCCCGCGCACCGCGAAGAAGAGTGGCCCCCACTTGCCGCAACTAGAGAAAGCCCTCGCACAGAAACGAAGACCCAACACAACCAAAAAATAAAAATAAATAAATTTTTAAAAAATTAAAAAAAAAGATTCTATAAGCCTTTCAGGACACTTAGATTTCAATCATGGAGTGTTACCTAGGGAATCTAAAAACTGCAGACTTTTATGGGTAATGTTAAACAGACAAAGTGATATTTTTAATATAACTGGCCATCTTCCAAATATTTATAGATACTGATGGAGTTTTATGTGACCACTGCTATCATCATATTAAACTCAAAAAGTATGTCCAAGACTCAATGGTGTCATGAAACTGTTCTTTTTAAAAGTACAAAGTATCAAAAGAAAAAAATAAACAAGGCTTTAAAATACATCAGAACTACCACTCCTTCTTTGTCTGATTATTGTGGTGGTGAGCTATTATTTTGAAAAGGTGCTGTTTTATCACAAAGGTGAGACATGTATTTCATAGAAAACAGACATTATAAAACCAAATAGAAAATGTTAAAGAGTGCTATTTGTAAATGGGCAGAAGACCTAAATAGACACTTCTCCAAAGGAGACATACAGATGGCCAGTTGGCAAATGAAAAGATGCTCATCATCACTATTATTAGAGAAATACAAATCAAAACTAAAATGAGGTACCACCTCACACAAGTCAGAATGGCCATCATCAGAAAGTTTACAAATAAATAAATGCTGGAGAAGTGTGGAGAAAAAGGAACTCTCCTACACTGTTGGTGGGAATGAATTGGTACAGCCACTATGGAAAACAGTATGGAGGTTCCTCAAAAAACTAAAATTAGAGCTACCATATGATCCAGCAATCCCACTCTTGGGCATATATCCAGACAAAACTATAATTTGAAAAGATACACGCATCCCTATATTCATAGCAGCACTATTTACAATAGCCAAGACATGAAACAACCTAAATGTCCATCAACAGATGAATGGATAAAGAAGATGTGGGGTGTGTGTGTGTGTGTGTGTGTGTGTAATGGAATACAACTCAGCCATAAAAAAGAATGAAATAATGCCATTTGCAGCAACATGGATGGACCTAGAGATTATCATACTAAGTGAAGTAAGTCAGAGAAAGACAAAAACCATACGATATCACTTATATGTGGAATCTAAACTATGACACAAACGAACTTATGTACGAAAGCAAAACTGACTCACAGATATAGAAAACAGACCTGTGGTTGCCAAGGGGCGGAGGGGAGGGATGGATTGGGAGTCTGGGATTACCAGATGCAAACTATTATATACAGAATGGATAAACAACAAGGTCCTACTGTATAGCACAGGGAACTAAATTAAATATCCTATAATTAACCATAATGGAAAAGAATATGAAAAAGAATAAAAAAAGAGTGCTATTTGTATACACATGTTTCCAGTCTGATTTAACTATGCTTTATATTAGTTCATTAAATTCATTAATTATGCATAGGTGTCTACCTAGCATAATTATGAAAATAGAAAAGTATCATAACATTAGAACATGAAATGATCTCAGAATATTTGACACTTACTGTATGAGACCCATGAACTTGGCAATGCTTTCACAACTAAACGTTTTCATGCCTTTTGACTTGTAAACACAAAAGCCATGCACTCTTTAGGGATTTTTCACAACTTCACTGAATAAGATGAAGTCAAGAGATAAGAAATTTCCACCAAATCTTTTTATATGGCCTGTATCACGTTTCTTACAAATTTGACTGTAGTGCTACTAATTGTAGAACAGAGATATTAAAGGGATATAATTAGCATGAATACATCTAGAAATAAGAAAATAATTCCTAGTTTCTCATCATGATTATTCAGTACAACCTAAATGTTTTTGGTAGAAAACTGGATATTAAAATAATTAATAATCAAAATGATCTTTCCTTTTGATGAAATGTATAAGCAAGCTTCAATTCGCTAAGTGGCCATGAATGATTTTTTTGATAAGTTATTTTGCAACCTAGAAAGATAAGATTGTAAGTGATGGGAAGGCTCCCAGGCCTCCGGTATATTTAACCCATAGACCAGCTGATTGATTGTGCTCAAGTGCTCAAGGACTAGCTTTGTGTTCCGGTCAAGGAAGAGTTGAGATGAGGTGAGAGAGACAGTCCTCCTTTTATACAAGACTGTTCCAGATACAATTTTGAGACAGCTAAGGGCTCTCTTTGATGTTTTGCTTCCTCTCCTCTTCACCCTCTTCCACCTCTTAATTTTGCTTTTGCGGTGGCCCTCAGGGTCCGAAGTTCTCCAAAGTCTGATCTCCTACCAGTGCTGGCCTCATGGGTGTGTGACTTGGGTACTATATGGGGCCCTGCACCCAGATGGGCCCTATACCCAGACTGGCCCTACACATGGCTCAATGTTCTGCTGCATATTAACTGTTCTTAATAACTGTTGAACAAGGGCCCACACTTTTATTTGTACTAAGCCAAAATAAAAAATTACATAGCTAGTCTTGTCTCCTATCCATAATAATCCAGTTGATCATTAGCAACTATGCAAAATAATCTTGAAGGAATATGCACTAATGTATGAAAAGCAAGTTACCCCTCAATTTTCTCAGAGGTTGGAGTTCCTCATATATCTACTTATGACCTTGGCTTATCACTTCACTGCTCAAGAACTCTGTGACTTCATCTTCAAAATAAGAACATCAAATTATAAACAGTAAGTCACTTCCAATCTAAACAACCACACCAGTTCTATAAAACTGGGACCTGGGCTTTTAAGAATAAGGTGTTTTCAACTCAGGCAGAGTAAAAGATTACATGAAAATAATTTAGACCATTAAATGGTCTGCTAGCCTGATCAATTTACTTAATTACATCTGCGTGTTTTGTTGAAATTTCATTTATTCATTCATTTATTCATCAAACATATACTTACACATCATATCTATCACCCAGTTTATAAATTCCTTGTTAATTATCACATCACTCCAGTAGACTACAGCCCCACAAGGAGAGAAACCCCATATATCATATTCACATCTGTAGTCAGAGGACTTGGACACAGCAGGTGCTCAAAAAATATTTGTTAAATGCAGGCATGCACCATTGGATGAACTGAGTACCTACTACATGTCAAGTTTTGTGCTCAGTACTGGATATCTAAAGGTGACTAAGACAAGACCCCTACCCTCAAGGTTCGAATATTCTAATGGGACACGGAGAGAAAGAAACAAACCATGACAGACTGATATAATCAATACTTTAACAGAAGCATACTGAAAGTAGAGGACAAAGAAGAAGTCATTTCACTTTGGCTGGTGGCATTGGGAGAGTGGAGACAATGTGTTATCTGAGTCTTAAAGCCTGAGTCAAGTCTAGGTAAATAAAAAGAGAAAGGGGAGAGAGAGACAGAGAGAGAGAGAACATGCAAACACATGGAAGTGAGATGGAAATTAGCTTGAGGAAAACCAGAAGTGGTTCAGGGTGGTGGAAACAACATCATTTACAGAGGGTGACCAGAAACAAAGATAGGAAGTTAAAAGGAGCCACATAGGGAGATCCATTACGAATAATGAATTTATCTTAAAGGTTATGATGAGTCATTGTAGGCTTTGAAACAGGGGGAAAGACCCAACTGAAGTTGTATTTTGAACAATCTCTTTCATTATATCAGGGGTACTGTTTAGTTTAGCTCCCGGGTTTCTGGGTAAGAATTCTCCATTTTTCTCTTCAATATTAGAGCAATGAATGCTCATTTCAACCACAAGTGGATAAAAATCTGTGAGAACTCTCAGAAAAGTAAAGGAGCTGAAAAATGTGACCATGAGTATGTAATTAGTGTAATTCTTGGCAACATGAACACTATGGCCCATAAAATCATAAGAGCGTCAGCAACAATAACAAAAAAACCCACAAGATAAGCCCTGGAAATTTCAAAATTCTTCCCAAATCAGTAAACAAGTCAACAGTATAATAAAGAATAAATAGATAAAAGGGATTCAAAATGCCATGAGAACAATGTTGGTGACATGTGAGGAGAAAGGAAGCAAAAGAATGGAGAACAGCTGTATAATTCAAGGTAAATAATTTTTTTAAAACATGGGTGGGGACCAGTGTTTACTAAACATGAAAGATTAATATCAGCAGAGGAAGGAATTGTTTGTTTTTAATCCAAGAGGTCATTGTGAACAATGAGGAAACAAAAAGAACATAGGTTACCATAGAAACCATTTAAAAAAATACTAAAGCAAACTTCACTACATCCAAGGAATTTAAAATCTTACATAAACCATTTCACCTTGCCTCTGTTTGAGGCAGTTGTCAATTCCTCCTTCTCCCATTTTCATTCATTTATTTGAGGAAAACAAACAGAAAATTATGATTTGCCTATGCTCAGAATTATGGCAAAGCAGCATATATTCTTACACGATAACTTCTAGCTAAATGAGTACATGATTAACTGAATACTATGACGGATAATTGCTTAATTACAAAATGTCACGCAAAGATCAGGAACTATGTATTTAGGTGTGAATACCACATAAAAAAATGTGTCAATATTCTCATTAGCTCCAATTAGAAGGAAAATGTAAGAGAAAAATAATAACCTGGGGTGTGAATTGTTTCTATAAGGCTTTTAAGATATATCAGGAATATATCACATGACATTTAAAGTCTAGCACTTTTTCCCTTTATTGGTATCTATTACCTAAATTTTACATTCATGAAACTCTAAAGTTCACAGGCACCTGTGTGGCCTTCATTTTCTTACAGAGGCCAACCCACGGCCCCAGGTCTGACTCAACACAGGCGGAGTTAAATAGCTACCAGCACAATGACTGAAAGAGTTCTCCCAAATGCAAACGTAGTTTTCCCAAATTCAGTTACAGCATTTTGGGGAATGGTACCTACCACACCAATCTCGATGGAGGGGCAATCCCAAAGTCATCACAATGATTCAGATAATCCAAACACCTCGAATGTCATACTTTCATTATGTCCTAGAGGATCTAACTCAACAATGACCAAAGCAGTGAAAAGAGATGACACCGACTCCATAAAGACTTTCTCCAAAACAGGAGAGGAATGCTCTTAGTTTTGTTATGTGGAACGAGTCTAGAAAGATAAAGTCAAGGGGTGCAAATGGAGATTTACGAGGGAAGGAGGTGCACTGAGATGCAAGAGTCACACACAGGTGTCCAAAATGGCATCAGTGGACGCACCATTCTCACGAGGACAATCCTTCAGTTCATAGCAGGGCCCCCAACTCCACAAGGATGGAGAACTGATTAGGGCCTGAGTGAGAGCTATTTTATCCTTAGGATGCATTATTGATTGGGCTCAACATCAATACAGAATTTTATTTATATAATTAATTCTTAAGGAATTGCTCTTATCCAATTAACTTCCAAGAACCTTGCAACTCTTTAGGGGCAACGCACAGGACCATTCTTTTATTCTTCCAGAAATGATTTTGAAACTATATGCATCAACTCAGGCCTGATATTTAGATATAAAAAACACATAATCTTTTTATGTGCTATAAACATTGAAACCTGCACACGTAAAGAACGTTAACGGCATCAATACAATTGATCACTCCGCCCTTGAACTTTCTCCTTTGGCTGCCAGGGAAGCCTTCTGTCTTCTTTCTTCTGACCACATCGGCTGCAGCTCTCAGTCTCATATGTGGGGCTCTCCTCATCCTCCCGCCCCTGATGTTGGATGTTCTAGTTCTCAAACCTCTTTTCTATCTATTCTTATTCCCTGGGTGGTGTCAGCCCATCCCACAGCTTTAAATACTCTCTGTGTGCTTATGATTTCCAAATGTTTTTTTCCAGCTGTGTCTTCTCCCTTGATCTCTACAGTCACATTCAATTACTATCTTGGATGTCCACCAGGCATCTAAAATGTAACATGTCCCCCCAGAGCTCTTGATTTTCCTTCTCAACCTTATTCCCAACAGTCTTATATATTTCCTCATTTCCAAATGAAAAATGAAGGGGCCAACTTTCACTCCTCTCACACACCACAGCCAATCCATCAGCAAAATCTTTTGGTTTTACTTTCGAAATATACCTAGATTTTTACCACTTCTGTCTCTATCCACTGTTTAATATCTAGTCGAAGCCACTCTTATCTCTCTTCTGAGCTATCGAAGTTGACCCTCCTAGTCTCCCTGCTTCCACCGCTGAAAATCAGTCTGATATTAAGTACTTACATTATATTCACTCAACAATACTTATTAATTGTCCATATTAGGAAATGCACTGTGCTAGTCAATGGATAGGGCACTGACATGCATTTGACCCAATTTCTACCTTCAAGGTAGTTGACATAATTTCAGCATTTGTAAACTTTTGAGAATTTTGATTTAGCAGTTTTCTTTTTCTATTTGAGAGCCAATATTTTTACAGGCCTTTAAAAATCCTGAAGGCTTCAAGCACTTTCTCCATAATGCATAGTGGATAAAAGGCTCTGCAAAAGGAAAGGCTTGGAGGATAGGGCATTATACAAATGTAAATGATTTAATACATTTAATAGTAATAAGAACGTGTAATATATCTTTAGGAAGGAAAAATGTGTTTAAAGCATGACAGTTACAAAAACAACACACACATCTGAGGGGTCAATACAATCACCCATTCAGACTGGGCAGGTGTCCTTAAAATGATTTTATGGTCAAAACCCAATTTTGATTAAAATTCAGATAAAGATTTTTTTTAAAGAAAGCAAATAAAGTAGGAGTCAATTTAACTGGTTTCTTTCTTTGTTTTATCGTATGTTTTGACTAATCTCATCTTCGATTCCTTAATTTAGGGATCATGATTTATCTACTTGTTCATCAAATATTTATTGAACTATGATGTTCCAAAATATCATTGTTTTGTGTTCAGTTTTGTGTTATATTTAAATTTGACATGCTGTCATATAATGTCTATTATAGGAAGAAAGAGATTAAGCCAAAAGGAGAATTTCAGCCTAAATATGATAAATGGATTTTTGACACTACTTTGTAGTTTAATAAGAAGATTCATTAAGTCAAAGCAACAAAACTTAATCTTTAAAGCACTATCAAAAATCAGAATCTTCACAAGATGGCAAATTTTTCCTACCAATGCTTATTTGATGTTAAGCTAAAAGAAAATTAAGTCTTCATTAGTTATAGTTGTTTATTCTACTTTTCAGTAAGCTTTTTTGTTAGTCTGAGGGTTTTTTTTTTTTTTTACAATAAAATGGATTTATAGGAAATACTACATTTAACCAAAAAAGTTCAATGTTGATCATAAAAACAATTTTAGGGGAAGGCCATGATTATTTTTTTTGAACAGTTAGCAAATTTCATAGATATATCTCCAAGAGTAAATGTTTACTCCTTTCCTCATTTGTTTCTCTTTGATTTTATTCACAACGTTTAAAAATCAAAGTTTAACCTTGCAGTCAACAATCCTTCTTTTTTATTAAATTGATCTCTATGTGACACACTAGCCTGCCCATTTGAGTCTTCTCTGGCATTTACCACCTGCTCCGTAAGGTTGCATGGATGCCACCCTGCCTTGAAATAATCAACACTGATACTTTAATCTAAAAATCCTAGTAGATGATCTTCAAATGAAAAAAATGTAATTGATAAAAGTCAGTTAACAAACCCTTTTTAAGCAAACGTTATGTAGAAGCACTATGAAAAATGACAAAAGCCTTAACCTCTTGTCACTATCTTAAATCTGAACAGTTCAACATTTATTTTTTTAGATGTGATTTTAAACTAAAAAGACTCCACAAGCCACCTGTTAAATAGATTCCCTTAGTAAGCCTTTAAAAGCAGAAAATGTATATACTAATCATGTGCATTTAAAATTTAAAGCCCTGTATTATGCCAGTGTCTAATATTTGCTTTTATTTAAATATTTAAATATTAAATTGCTTATATTTAAATGGATGAAAGTTACAGAAACATTCATTCTTCTTAAGAGCAAACAAAACTCTGCATTGCAGTCTGTCTACTCATCCATAATTCAGGATCCCAGCCTAAAACATTATGCCCAAACAAGTACAAATATTGGCAAAGGTGAAATACTGAACTGCTACAGTAGCAGCTAAGTTATGTAGCAATCTATGTGTGTGCCTTAATTTCGTAGCACTGGAAATAAAAACTAAAAGCAGAAAAACAGTCAACAATTATGGTTGTAAACTAAATAAGCAAGAGAGGAAAGCCAAGTTGCCATTATTCAATGTTACATGCTTTTTATTAGTTATGCATGGAGCTGATATGACAATAAAACCCAAGGGGTGGGGGGGGGGGGAAACGTTAGTTACGTGGATTATCTAACCAGGCAAAGAAAAGAGGATTCTAGAAGAATGTTATTATAGAGTTGAACTTTGAAAATAGCAACTCTGGTTCTATTTAAGTTAATAAAAATTTCCTGTTCCTCAAATAAATTCCCTCACTTGTCTTAATTATCTGGGTAATAATGCCAGCCCTCCGTTTACTAGGACCTTGGTCCCTGGTTTGGAGGTTCTAGCAGGCAAGAAAAGTTACTCAATACCCTTGGCAGAAGACAGGTCTCCTCTGGCTGGCTGACTCTTGTTTGGGTTCAAAGCCTCAGTAGGATGCACAGTGAGAGCTGAGATGAAGAGGAGGCCTTGCCAGCTGAATCGGCAAAATTAACCCAGCAGATCAATATGTTAACAGACAAATCCGCAGATCATCTTTCCTTCCAGCCCTGTCATTTGGCACTCACTGTTGCAGGCCAGATGTGCTGCATCTTGTACAGACCTTACATTTTGTTGTCACCAATTACCTATTTCATGACATAATTGATGCTAAAAGTTAATGATAAGTATCTAGGGCTCAGGAATTTTCTCTCCTTCTGAATTGTAAGGGTTATTGTTCTAAATTTGTCAAGTACCCTTAGGACATGTTATAACTCTTTCTTATACTAGAAAGGAAAAAAATTATACAGTAACTATAGTCTCTTCATTATGTAATAAAGTTACCTGCTTTATACAATACAGAATATATAAAAACGGTTAACATTCCTCCCCAAATCTGCATGACTAGCCCAATTTGCAACAAACTGTCAGGCCTGTGCCTTCTCATCCAATTTTCTTCCACGACAATCAGAACAGCTGACCATATGACAGTATTTATAGCTTTTAAAGCACCTTTTGTCTATTACGTCACTGAGCTTGACAACAATCTTGAGAGGGCTGAGCAGGGTGAAAACAGTCCACATTTTGCAAGTGGGGTCCCTAAACACATAGATGCTAATTAGGACATTTACCGTCACAGGCCTAGGGTGCGGGGAGGGTGGGACTCCAGGGCTTTCCCCCACTCCACCCACCTCTCAAGCAAAACCATCTGTACATCCATGAAAACAAACAAATGAACAAAGCACTGAGCCATCAGTACCCTTCTCTCTCCTCTCACCCCTAACCATCACCTTAATAAAAAAATTTTTATTGATGTATAGTTGCTATGCAATATTATATGTTATTACAGGTATATAATACAGTGATTCACAGTTTTTAAAGGTTATACTCCGTCTATAGTTATCATAAAATATTGGCTATGTTCCCTGTGTTGTACAATATATCCTTGTAGCTTATTTATTTTATACATAGTAGTTTGTACCACTTACTCCCCTACCCCTATATTCCCCTCCCCACTTCCCTCCCCCCACTGGTAACCCCTAATTTGTTCTTGATATCTGTGAGTCTGCTTCTTTTTTGTTATATTCACTAGTTTGTTGTATTTTTTAGATTCCACATATAAGCAATACCCTACAGTATTTGTCTTTCTCTGACTTATTCCACTTAGCATAATGTCCTCCAAGTCCATCCATGCTGCTACACTACGAAAAAATAAAATAAAATAAAACAAAACACTGAGGCATCAGTACCCTTCCCTGTCCTCTCACCTCTAACCATTACTTTAATAATAGAATTTTCATTCAAACCAAAATAAGTATAAAGAGTAGAGTGCTGGTAGGACCATAATCTGATTCTGAATTAAGTGTTTCAAACTTACTTTCTACACCTTTCCTTTGTTGTCAATATGTATCTTATCCACAGAATTTTCACATTTAATCACTCAAAGGAAAATCTGCTTCATTACCTAAGTATCTTCCCACACTTTTGCAAAGGACCCTAAGTTTCTATCCCATCATTTTGAAGCTGAGGTTACTGGGGCACAAAATGGTTCAGTCATTTGTACCCAGGCAAACGGCAAAGACGGGCAAGACAGAGTAAAGAACTCCAAGTTCAGTGTTCCATCCACCCAAGTAAAGATGTACAACTTAAATTGGAGATCCTTGGCAATGGGGAGACCCAGTCAAAGGTTTTTCAGCCTATGGAGGAGATTTATGCCCACATATTCAGCAAGGATCTGGTCTTTTATCCAGCCAGGTTCTTTCCATAATGACGAGTGCGATTTTTCAACAATCAATGGGAAACAAATGCCGCTTGCACTGAGGCATCACAAATCAGCCCAGGCAGATGAACATGGGTGGGGGTCACGTGACTGCAGGAGCTTCAGTCAAATTGGTGGTCTCCCGTCAGACAAAGAAAAACACCCATTCCCACTGATAGCCTGATTTTCTATAAATGGGAGCATGTTCCGGGTCATGAACAGCCAGAGGTAAGAGTTTGGTCTGTATTTGAAAAGTGCTTAACTGGAAATGACTGCTCGTGCGCATATTAAATGCATTATAAGCCAGGAAAGTGGGGCTGTGACAGATTAATATGATGGCTGCGGTGCAAAGTCACATGCTCAAAAGCCAAGCTACAGTATTATGTTCAAGCTCTCTTGACAAAGCCTAGGGCAAAACACTGCTAAGTATGGACAGTTTTATATCCTGAAAATAGCCATTTGAAGCCTGAGAGAAGTAACATGACGACTGTGACAAAAGAAGCAATATTTTCATATAGATGTAGATGCTTTTTTTTTTCTGGTTCAAGGAATACACATATTAAAGAATTTAAAAATTCACACTTAGGAATTCATCTATGAGCTGCCATAACATTTCACTGTCAACTCTCTTGTGTAAAACCATCTGGTGCTGGAGAAAGGACACAGGTGAAGGACGGGGTTCCAGGCCACACAGGGCCACTAGCCATTAATCTCGTCAGGTCGTGACACCCCTCTGGGCCTTTCTGCCTCTTTTTGCTTAAAGACTTTCTAGAGGTCCAAGAGCTTTCTCGCTGGGGTAAGTAAACCACTGGTTTACTTATTTGACTGTAGCATATAGTTATTTGTCCACCATGGTCATGATATCCTTATCAGGGCCTTATCATGGTGCTATATTGTCACTGTTTATTGAAAGACAGTTTGCCGATGACTCAGTTCTCAGCCAGACACTGAACTGAATAGCCATTAAGGTCACACTAATGCAGACACAAAACCAAAAAAGGAGCTCTGTCTTTCTTCTACTTAAAGAAGACAGCATCTTAAAATAGCATGGACTAGTTTGAAAACACTAGGATAAAAGCCATCGTGGTGCTATTCCTTACTGCAGCGTCATAAAACTGAATAAAAATTCAAGCAAACCAAAGAGAATCTGAGGTAAGTCAGCATTTAAAATTTAAAGCATATGAGAAAACAAAACAAAAAACCCCTCATGTTTCTGCCCCTTACCTTGCAGCCTTTGCATCACGTTGGCGATGTCCCGAGAAGCCCGCGAGGCTGTCCTGGAGGCTGCCATGGTCCCACCTTGGCATGGAACCACCACTGGAGACTCTTGGCCTGACGCAGTGCAGCCCTAGGCCCCTCCAGAAAACATACTTGAACTTCTTCAGTTCTATCGAGTCATGGACGAATCCCAGGCACTCACAGCAGTCAGCGAAGAGATCTCCCAGAAATCCAACCACTTCTTTTTCTTCTTTTGCTTTAAGACTGTCCTCTTAAATGAACTCAGGAACCTGAAAACCAAACAGAAAAGGTTCAATATTTTTAAAACATCTATATAGGTCACCTGAGTGCAAAAAGTAGAGCTATCTTTATTCAATTTGAAGAGATGATTCATCTCTTATTTCTGAAGTGAAATAACTAATGTAAAAATACTTATAAACTATAAAGTAGTAGGCAAATATGAGGAATTCTCATGGTACTTGATAAACACATAATCAAAACATACACAGTAAAATTGGTTGCTAAAAGGAGAAATGTTCACTTTTTTCCACGTTTTCTTTTTAAACTAGACCTTTTTCTTTGATCTATGAAAGTGAAAGTACCTATATTCAAAACGCCGGTTCTATTTCCTAATATTCACAGGTTCTCTTATCTGGGCTATTTTAGCCTGCTTTGCACACCTATTTTGCTCTGTTGTGTTTGTACACTTTTTAGGAATGAGATCAGATCTTAGCTCCTAAAATTTGATGAATTGAAACAGGATAAATATAAAACTGTTTCATTCTAGAAATCCAAATTTCAAATCTTGTCATTTTAGAAGACAAACGGGTTTGATCTAGCTTTTCCCTCCCCATGGAAAGATTCTAAAGTAAGTTGGAAGGCTGGGGTGGGATGGGGGGCTAACAGAGAGGACATTTTCCTTCTAACCCCTTTCCTTCCTGTATTCTCTGCTTTGGTCAAGTTTAATTCATCATGCTGGACTGGGGGAGGTAAAAAAGAGATAAGAGAGTAGTTGATGAAATCTTGACATGGAGACATGTACTTTGAACATGAATTTCCTAATCCTAGGGTTAGCCAAAGAGGAAAGAAGAGAAAGAAGAGGAGGGTGAAAAATGTACCCAGAGAAAGAAATTTAACCAAGACACCAAACCAAGGGGGCTTATGTGAGCATGATACTTTTACAATTCATACTCATCTCTGGGCTATGATGATGAAGGTGAAGAAAAGAAACAGGGCAGGGGCAGGGGAGGATGGCAAAAGCAAGACTGTAAAGAAAACACAGCGCATCTATGTGTGTGGTCCACCTTCATCTATGGGATGGTCCAACTTCGGCAAGGAAATAAGAGGCGTCTATGAGGGCTATCAAACATTATAACGTGAATGTGTGGTCATAAAACTTGTATTATTTGTGAAGAATTGGTTAAGTAATACAGTGTAATTACAGATTACAACTGACTTTTAAAATGGCATTAACACTAGTATATACTGGTATCTAGTTAGATTCTACGAATAAGCTGATAACATCTTTTTAGACCACTACCTCAAAAAGGATGTAAAACATTGCACACTGCTGCTGCCCTGCACATTTCTGGGGCCAGAAAGGGTGCACTGGCCACTTAGGAAGTTAGGGGTCAGTGGTGCAGTGAATAGCACTGACTGGTAAGAAGGCAAAGACAGACTTCTCCTGGCCGCTTGCAAAGATACAGGAAGTAGGACCCAGTACTTGGCAGCTTCTAGGCTAGAGAGGTACCTCTCAGTGGGTGGTTCACCCAGGGATTCTCAGAGGAGAAATAATTACTAATGGCTGGCCCTCATGCCTCAAAGCCTGCAGCCCAGCCGGACTGGAGCCATGCATCCATTAGCAACCTTCATGTCCTGGGGAAAAACATTCCACCAGCCCACATACCAAAGCTACCTGAATTTGAAGACTGATAGACAGTGAGACGTGCCTAAGGGATCTTACAAATGGCTCCCCTCAGCTGTTAGAAAGTTAGGTTCTCCAAATGCAAGAACACAGCTTTCTGAAACCTAGCTAGCAGCTACATATATACTAAGTAGGGATGAGGGAAGAAATTCATTTTAATTTAGCTACCCCATGCCAGGCCCTGCTCAGCACTGGAGTTCAGATGATTAAGCCGTGGCCCCCACCATCAATCAAGAATTAGAGAATTAAAAGAATTAGAGAATTAAAATCAGAGAATGGCCTATGAGCCATTACATTGCAGATCACCACCCTCCTCCCTCTCCTAGTTCACATTCACGTTCACAACAGAGTAATCCTGCAATACCTCCCTCTCTCCCTCCCTCTCTTTCTCTCCCTCTTTCTTTTGATGCCGCAATAAACTCAGAATTCCTCTGCCTGTGTCCAACTTTAGCTGATATACCCAGTCTTACTTCCACAGTATAACTAACACATTCTGAGCGTCAGAGTTCAAGGCTGGGGCAACAGGATGAATATGATACACAGCTCACTGCTTGAGGAGCTTAGAACACAGTGGAAGATATAATATAGAAAAGATATTATAACAAAACCATGGGTACAAGCAAATATAGATACGAAGGATACAAAGGATGGGCACTAAACCAATTTGGAAGTTCTGAGAGTGTCCTGAGAGGGAGCTAGCCCCTGACCTGAGCCGTGGTAAAGGGGTTAGAGGTAGTCAGGTGAAAAATACAAGATGCATTCCAGGCAGGATGGATAGCTTGAGCAAAGGCATGGACACAAGAAACAGCATGATTTGTAGGTAGAACTGCCAACAGTCAGTGAGGGACTCTACCAGGTGACATTCTGGGGCTGAGGCTGGCAAAGGAGGGGGCAGCCAGATGGCTGAGCCCTGTGTGCTCTGCCCAGAAGCTGGTCCTGAGTCTCCAGGAGGCAACAGGAAACCTTGAGGGATTTTGAAGCTGGACGTGACCACATGTAATTGAGATTATTCTAGCTACATTTTTTTTTTTAAGTACATTGCTCTTTTTTTTTTAAATTTTATTTATTTATTTTTGGCTGTGTTGGGTCTCTGTTGCTGTGCGCGGGCTTTCTCTAGTTGCGGCGAGCAGGGGCTACTCTCCCTTGGGGTGCGTGGGCTTCTCATTGCGGTGGCTTCTCTTGTTGCAGAGCACGGGCTCTAGGCACACGGGCTTCAGCAGCTGTGGCACACGGGCTCAGAAGCTGTGGCTCGCGAGCTCTAGAGCGCAGGCTCAGTAGTTGTGGCGCACGGGCTTAGTTGCTCCGCGGCATGTGGGATCTTCCCGGACCTGGGCTCAAACCCGTGTCCTCTGCATTGACAGGCAGATTCTTAACCACTGCGCCTCCAGGGAAGCCCATTCTAGGTACATTTTTTAAGGGTGTATTTGAGGTTGACAGCTCAAAGTTCCAGGAAGATCTGTTAGGAAGGTATCTCAGGGGCCCAGGTGGAAGATGATGAGAGACTGAAACAGGATGGTGAACGGAGGGTAAAATCCAAACAAATCTTGAGGAGGCAAAACGTGCAGGACTTGGTGACTGGGGGGAGACAGGGAGTGGGAGGTGAGGTAGTCAGGGTATCGTGAGTGACTCTCAGGGCTCTGACTTGAGATTCTGTGGGCCACGGCGCCATAGGCTGAGCTCAGCAGTAGAGGAGCTATGCAGGTTACTATTTCCCCAAACTCTGCAGTTCATACCCTCACATCCTTGCTGAACAGCATCTTAATTATCCCTCCCCACGCTCAGCTGAGCAAATCCAAAGGCTCGCTGGACCCAGCCCAGGACCCACACTCTGCGCGAAGCCACCGCTCACACAGCAGCACACTTTCAGCAATTCCCTCCATTCCTCCAGCACCAACAAGCCACACTGTGCGAAGTAAGACCTGTCTTATAATCCTTACCAGTTAGTCTTATCTCCCTCTAACCAGACCGTGAACATTTTGCAGGCACAGACATTATAACTCTTACTGTTTCGACATCCCACCCACTGATATTAACTAGATCCCCGAACACATCCTAGCCCCCAGTACCTATTTTTGTTTTCTTGAATCACTTTCACTTTCAATCCTTTGCCGGAGTGAGTCACATAAGTGTCTAATTTTACATTTAATTATTGTTTCCTCTATTCATCACTAAACTATGAACGTGTAGTTTTCTTCAGGACCACCCTCAGAAAACTCCTTCCTCCCCGCTGCAAAAGATGTTGATGCAACATCCTTCCCTTTTTAGACATAAGGTTAAATATCTTGCTTTCACCATTCATGTACACACATATTTCCTATTTTGTGAAATTACGATATTCTTGCTTTTTACTGATACTTAAATTTAAAGGGCCATGTGATTTGATAAAAATTTCAAATTAATCAGACAAAGATAATAAAAGGAGATTTTTACAAGATATGTGTTCTGGCTGTTAGAAGATATGAGTTTGGACTTAGCTTGGTTCTGACCAGCTGGATGATTTTGAGCTGGTTCTGTGTACGGAGGTCCTCAACAACCACCTGACATGGGATCACGGTAACGGGAAATGCACAGACTCTGGACTGAAAAAGACATGGAGCTGAGTCTTAATTCTGCCTCTTCCTGTCTATGCGGGCATGACCTACAGAACTAGGACATGAAGGGAATGTCCAGCACCGTCAATGATCTCACTAGTCCCAGGCTAATTAAGAGTTTTTAATCAGGTGCAGGATATTGGGTGGGGAAGGGGGGAGGAAGAGAGGGGGAGGGATGGGAAGGGAGACTTAGGGAGACACTGATAGGTTGTGTGCCAATTAATAGTCCTTGCACCATCTTCTAATCATGTCCAGAGAAGGAACTAAGATTACAAAGCAGCTAATTATACCCACCACACCTAGCAGAGAGGTAAGATTCCTGTATTTATTATGTCATACAGCAAATGTATTGAGAAACCACGTGTAAAGGACACTGGTACTGAGTAAATAGCAGTGAACAAGACAGATAAGCCCCTCTTAGAGTTTATGTACCAGAGCGGGGGATCATACAAACAATATGACAACAAAGTAGGTTGCGTATCGTAATGGAGAAATCCAGGGTACTGTGGGCGCAAAGAGAATACCCAAGCACTACCATCTGCTGCATTTATCATGCGGGATGCAGAGGGAATTTACAGTATCTGCTATCTGGGATTCTCCTATCTGAACAATGTACTCTTCTTAACACCAACACCTGTGAAAAGCACGGGAATGAATCATCACAACTTGACTTTTCCAGTCTCTAAGCAGAATGGACAACTGCCTGCTAAAGCAGTTTCCTATCTGTGCTATTAAAAAGGAATACAGTAGGAAAACACTAGAAGAAACACTGGTAAGCCACAAGGCTACATCTTCAAGCAATGCAACTGAGGTTTTTAATATTAGGAAACTGAAGCAGAAAGTTCCAGCCCCTGCAACAACCAGAGATGATATGGCTCATTTCTAGCTGAAAACGATGAACTGAGACCATAAAACGTAAACCGATTCACAACCCTATGAAGTATTACTTCATTACATGTCTAAATATGTCCAATAGCACTCCTATTAAAATCCACTACTAAACAAAAATTTTAAAAGCTAATGAATACATTTCAACCCCCCTTCTATCTAAGTCCTTTGCTGGAGTGAGTCACATAAGCGTCTAATTTTACATTTAATTATTGTTTTTCTCTATTCATCCTTTAGTAATGGTACTAATTAATGAATGCTAAGATGGCTAAACGGTGGGGAAGAAGAGGGACATCCCTGCAGTTAATACAAAAATATTACTGATGCCTGTGTACGGGCTATCAGTGAATAGTGCTGGTAATTATTCACTCAGGAATTTTACAGGGTAACAAATAAAAATTGGTCCTTTCCCTGGAAGAACAAGAATATGTAGAAGTAATCAAAAGATGAAGTACAGAGCTGATCAGCGTGACAGATACTATGTCATGATTGAACATTTTTTTGTAAGCCTGGAGTATACATCTTGCCCAAAGATACCTGCTACCTTCCTCCCGTGCTTTGCTAGAGTCTATACTGCACTTCGTGCCACACATGAGTTCTCACTGGTTTAGACCACAAGGAAGGACACGTTTAACACATTTCAGAGAAGGAGATACGCAGACTTCCTCAAAGGGGAGCCTTGGGTCCTGCACGCCTGTCTTCAGACCACAGGGTGTGACTGCTGTATCTAGCGCTGGTGCCGTCTGCCCTGGGGAGAAATTGCTACCAACCTTGCCCAGTCACGGGTTTCTTACATCCGGTTTCAGTGACACCTCCCTTCATCTCCAAGTAGCTGTGTGGGCTGCATAATTATCAGAGAGCAGGTCCTACTGTAGCACCCTCCCCACTTAGCACAAGCAATTCTTGAACATTTTTAAATGATAAACTACCTTTTCTCAATCCTTACTCCTTTGCACAGAAGAATCAAGTGGAAAGAAATTCTTACGTGGGGGATGGGGACAGAAATAAACCAGTTTGTGAAAAAATCATTAGTTAAGACAGATAAAGGTGAGGCTATAATGTAATAACTGAGCAAGTATTTTCAAAGGCTAGCAATATTATTATCTGAGTCAGTCTGAAGATGTGCCTTTATCTTCAGCCTGAAATCTATTAAGCTAGTGTTGATCTGGCACATTTTGTTCTAAACTTGCCACAAAGTAATAAACAGACTCAAAAGTGCAAGAAAAAAACAGATAACGTTTTTTATTACACTGTTCTGGTGATGTCAGGAACTTTTTACCCATCCTATTAATCTTTTTCATCATGGAGAACAGCAAGCCTCTCAAAGAACAATCCTCATGACTCATGGTTAAATCAGCATTTTACGCAGATGTGGGTCATATTAATAATCTTTGCTTAATTGAAAATTATTATACTTTCTCATCCACAAGTCTGGCTCCTGAATACAAACGCTTTCTTTGGAAAAGTAGCTCTCAGATGAAGACAAAAATAGATACCCATTTGAACTCTCTTAATATTTACAGAAAATTTTCAGAGGCATACAGGTTTTCTACCCCAAACTGAGAAGCTCAGAAATGAACATTCTGGGATGCTAAGACCGGTTTCACAGCTGGTGTCTTTTTCTCCCCAGGGTTGAACCTGACTCTATTTGTGGAAGAGGGCCTGAACTTGCAGCCTCCAAGCTCTGTTATCCCAGGCAGCCCGCTGAACCCCGTTTCCCAGCCGGCTTTCTTTCCTTGATGGCTAACAGCTGCTTTATTTTGCATATTTTCCTGCCCTTTGCCATACACCTGCCGCTCTGTGAACCACCATTTCACAGAACTCCCTCCGGCAGTGATGCAAAATCTGTCTGAAACGTGTCTTTCTGGAGAGGAGATGAAAGTTATCTTGCCCTCTAGCGTAGGGTCCGCCTGCCAGAAATCGCAGGGCGACAGCTGGAGTAGAGTCTGAAGCCCCGGCCTCCGCAGTTCTTCAAGCCCCGGGCCTTGCTACCCATTTCCCCTCCCCCAGCCCTTCCTAAAATAGTCGGCAGTGGAGGAAGGGAGGCTCCTGGAATTTGTTCAACGCCCTACATCTCCCATCTGATAGTAGCAACAGTCTCGACCATCGCAATAAGAGGGTGGCTGCCTTTTTCTTCTGCATCACTGGACCCCAGAAGAAGTGCCACAAGCGGAAATGACAACTCAGAGGGGGGATATTAAAAGGGGTATCTACGCACGAGATGCAAGGAGGACGCTCCCCACCTCCGTCTCTCCTCATCCTTGAGTATCACACACGTACGCACACCACCGCCACCATCACCATCCTCTCCCTCCCATTAAGCACGCACGACCCCGAGCACGCACGTACAAACTTGCTTACAATTTGTCTGCAATTTGTGCTGCTTGCACCCATATTCTCTCTCTCCTTCCTCTCTCCCTCTCTCCTTCCCTTTACCTTCTCTCTCTCTCGGGCTCGTTCTGGTTCCAGGTAGCGCAGCGAGCGCAGCGGCGGTGCCGGTGCGCGCTCTGGGCCGGCCGCGGTGGCGGGAGGCGGGGCGCGCGGTTGCAGGGCTGCGGGGCGCCGGGCGGCCCTGGTGACCGAGTGCAACACGCCGGGCCGGCTCCCCGCCGGCGGCGGATCCGCGGCCGCGCTCCCGGGCCCGCTCGCACACTCTCTCACTCCTGCGCCCAGCTGCTCGGCGGCTCTGCCCTCCCTCTGCAAGCGGTCCTCCTTCCGGGTGCACCCTGGGGGTTCAGGCCTCCTCCCACTCCCCCGCCCCCGCACTAAAGCTCCCTTCGCGAAGGTCGGCTAGGCGGGCTCAGCCCCCAGGCAGGTTCCCGGCGCGCCCCGTGCGCCGCCACGCCCCTCCGCGCGCCCCGCGCCCGGCTCCAGGATGCGCTGGTCCCCGGCAGAGCCAGGGGCGGGGACCCGAGCCTCTCTCGCCCGCTTCCCTACCTCCCGGAGAAGCACGGCCTCCAGCGTCTCTCCGCAGCTGCAAAGCCTTTCCGTGAACCTCTCTCTCCGGGAGCCTTTCCACGGGGTCCACCTCCCGGGGGGTCGAGGAGGAAAGAAATGGCCGAGAGCGCTGGGAAGGAGATTCGCTGCCCCGGCTTGCTAACTTTGCCTGGGGTTTCCACTGCCCGGCTGACCTTTCTGAGCAGAACCTATCTTGAAAGGCTGGGGAGGTTCCCTGATGGTCCCGGGAAGGAAGTGGTGCGGTTCAATGAGGACATTCCTCTGGCTCCTTTTAAATCAACTTTCAAAAAGATCTTAACGGCTGACCTTTTGGCTGTCAAATCAGTAGCATGTAATTTTAGGGAGACTGGTCAGACTATAGATTTTTGTTCTTGTGGTTTATAAGGCTTAGATTTCCTGAGAAGACACCCGACATCTGAATCGTATTTATTCTTGGTTATTCGTTAAGATGACGCTGGAGAACTACCTTCAGGTTCTTCCCTCACGCTCTCTGTGAGGCTTTCATCACAAGTCCTTCTCATGGTGTAGAGGAGAGTCTGGGGTTGCCTAGTAGCCTTCGGAAGAATTTATCTTGTTGTGGTTTTATGGTTTCCAAGCAAAGTCAAACATAGTCTCTCTTCACCAGCAACGAAGCCCAAGTCCAACAGGATTGTGGCAACTCAAATAATCGAAGCTATGTTGCAAGAATCTTAATAATAATTACCTTCTCGAATTTTCTATCTGAAAATAGTTCTTCCTATTCTCTACATTTGCAGAATGGAAGGATGGGGCTTTAAAGTGGATGAAGTTTTTCTTTGCCTCCTGCCTTTGCCTCACTTGCTGCCAACACTCCACTGATTAGTTTTGCATTTTCTTCAAATTCTCTTCCTTTTGGATTCCATCAAAATAATATCTGACATGAATCTGGTAAACTCACCTGATGTGTTATCTTTCCTTGTGTTTACGTATTTCAGAGACCAAAGAATGAATCTCTAAGTACAGCACTGGTTGCCCTAGGGAGTCGCGCCTGGAGAGGGGCTGTTTGGGATCACTCTCAACATATCCTGCCTCTGCCTCACGGTGACACTCACCGTGGATGCCCAGAGCTCCTTGTGGAGATAACCGGCCAGAGCCTAGTGGGGCCAGTGAGCTCCCTCTGCCTGGGTGGGACCAGACTGAGGTCCAAGCTGCAGGCCTGCTACTCAGGAGGAGAGGATATGACTGACTTCTTCCCCTCTGTCTGTGCTTTCATCCAACCAACTCAACCCACCAACTGAAACTCCCTCATCAGACTTAGCTGCTCTTCTCCCAGGCACAGACAGGCAGAAGCCTAGGGCTGTCTGGCTGGCATTGGTTGCCTGATGAACTGAATGTCCACTCTCAGCTCAATTTTATCCTCCACAAAAGGACTAAACACATCATCGACTTTTGGAAGAGGCTTGTCTTTATTTTTTTTTTTTTCTTTCTCCATAAACCCCAGGGAAGTGTGTTGTAGCTTCATTTATTCAACAACTATTGTTTGAACACCTACCATATACTGAATATTGTCCTAACCATTGGAGCCACAGTGGTAAGTAAAAGTGGACCTGGTTCCTGCCTTCACAGAGCTTCCAGTATGATCAGGATGAGAGACATTCATCAAAGAACCACACAAATTATTATAAAACCTCAGCCTCCAAGAGAAGGAAAAAAAAAAAAATGAGAGCCTTCAGTGAAAGGAATTAATTTAGTTTAGAGATCAGGAAGACTTTGCTAAGGAAGTGACCTTTGAACTGTGATCTGCAGGAAAGACAGATAGGTTGGGGTCTGGAACAGCGCTCCAGACAGAGCGCACAGTGTGCAAAGGATCAATGGAGGAAACGTACATGGTGCATTCGAGGAAGTGAAGACCAGTGTGGCTGCAGAAGAGAAAGCAAGGGAGGGGACAGGAGCTACACGGGGAAATGGGCCCCTTGAGACCCAAAAGTGAAGCGAAGGGCAGATTGTGTAGGTCTTAAAAACCAGCCCGAAGAGGCGGGTCTTTACATAAAGCCTTTACAGTGTTCTCAGTAAGTGGTGCAATATGATTACTTTTATGTCTTAAAAATTTCCCTTTGGCTACAATGTGGAAAACAGATTAGAAGTAGGGCCAAAATGGGTAAAGGTGGACCAGTTCGGAAGTTGCTACAGTAATCTTTTAGAAAGATCATAGCCCTAATTATTAGAGTGATGGTGATGGGAAAAGTGCATGGATTTGAGGGATGTTTAATAGATAAAGTGTATGGGACATAAGGTCCTGGGTGGCAGAAGGAAGTCAGAGTAGTATAGTGGTTAAAGTCTTGGGTTTTGAAGTGAGAAAGGGCTACGCTTGAGTCTCAGCTCCATCATTAACTACCTGTGTGATTTTTAGCTAGCAATTTAACCTCTCACAAGTTCAGATTTCACAAACCTGTAATCAGCATGATAACAGCATATCTCACTCATAGGGCTGTTCTGGGGACTAAATGAGCTAATAATGGCAAGTACTTCATACTTCAGAGCCTGGCATGTGGTCAGGAAACACAATATAATTAGCATCATTATTATAGTTATAGTTATTATTACTATTATTCTCGATGTTTCTGAAGTTGGCACATAAAGGGACTACTGACTCTACTTTGCAACAGGCTGATTGGGCTAGAGCACCAGTTTCTGAGAGCAGCAAAATATAACCAGGGGGCCATCACAGGTTGAGAGACAGCGGTCTGGGGAGCAACCTGATTTCCTCCTCCACGGACCCCAAGGTCTGTCCTCCTCATCTGTCTCCTCTTCATACCCTCTGAGTTTACACAGAATCCTATTCCTTTACATCGTGGCATCTGGGCCCCCAATACCTCCTCCCTGAGTTAATAGGAAGTGGCAGAGAACAGCAAAAATTGCCGCTTGATTTTAGTTCAGCGTTATCCCAATGGCTGCATCATTGTGTTCTATATATTTGTAAAATAAGTCACAGTGCCCATATGAAATCAGCAAATAATCCTTTATATGTCTATCCTTTCTCTTTTATGTAATTGTGTTAACACCATGGCAGAGATTTACCACATTTAAAAATATGTTGTCGATTTATCAAAAGCAGCAGCCCAGAGTCTTACAGAGGTGCATCTTTATGGGGATGAGCCCACGTGCAATTCAACAAGCAGGTCTCGTCTTCCACCTCTCTCCATTAGTCTTAAGTCCCTTCAAAACAAACTTCTATGCACAGGGCAGGGAAACTAAACAAAATGGCTCCTATGTTTCCAAGGTAAAGGGGCTTTGTATCGTCATGGTCTGGACGCAGTCAGTAATGGTTTGGTTGGGTTAGGCAGCCCCTTACTTGGTAAATGCCTCTGCTGGAGTTCTCACAGTCTGCTAACGAAAGAGGAAAGACAGACAGGGAAGGAGGGGCTTACCTCTCCTGGCCAGGAAAGCTCAGGAGGATTTGGGGTCCAAAGAACTAGGATTCAACCAAATCCTCCAAAATGCCCCTTTTGCAATTCTCAATAAGGGCCATGACTTTCACATGAGAGGTTCAGCAAGGCTCTGAATTCATCTTACATTATAAATTTGCAACCTGCAACAACACACCTTAGGTCTGATTTTTGGCTCTGTCAACATTGTAGCTGCAAGGGTAAGAGCCCTAGAAGCTGGCTGGGTCTCTGACCATGCCTTGATCCAAGATGGTAAAGTTTCTGAACTTGTCATTTGCTTTTCTTTATGGTCTTCATTGTCAGAAGTAGCTGACACACCCCATAGTTCTTCTAGTTCTCTTTCCTACTGTAAGGTTCCACAGCAATAGCCAAATTGGTCTCCTAAATTCTTGTCTTCAGTAGGCCCTTAATTTCGGGTGTTAATTTCTTCTCCACTACTTGCCATGTCTCTTTGGAATTCTATTTTGCATTGGAATCGTATCATCACCGTATGTGAACCCAGGCAGGTCAACTAACCAACTTGAGATTCTCATCTTTGAAGGTCTGGACCCAGACATGGCATGAAATATTGTGTCATCTAGGATTCATTAAAGAAAAATCAAAACAACATGAGGATTTGAAACAGGGATATAGGTGTTCAAAGTTTTTGATAAGGCTAGAGAGGTGACCGTTAGTATGGCGGCTTTTAGCTGTCATTGCACCTGCCATTGCAGGTGCAATTCAGAACTCAGCAACTCACTGCTGCCACCTAGAGGTCACGATGCTGCAGCAAATGGCGAGCAGCATCGCAGCTGCCTCTGCGCTGACTCCTGGTGGTGGAGCTCGGTGCCAGCCACTGTAGAACTACTGTCATTGCTGCTGGAGGGACAATTTCTCTATGTCCCATTTGCCTTCCAAATCTCATGTAAGAGCATTGGCAGAATGCACATTTCATCCACCCTACCCCGCCCCACCCCCAGGAAAGAGCCTGGGAAAGGTAATCCTCAGACTTCGAGCCCCTGAGATACAGGGAGAGAGAGCATAGCACGGATTGTTAGTGAAGATTGTTTGCCAGTGAACGGTATACAGTACAAACACAGACTTGGGGAGAAAAGCAAGCATGTATTCAAATTAAAACTCATAGTAACTCCAGTTTAAAACATTAGGTCTTTTTAATCTCTTTTAACTCTCATATTGATATTATTTTAGAATTTTACATGTTAGGATTTTAAGACTATTTTTTAAAAGAACACACACACAGAACTAGCATTGCCGATGAATTTTATGATGACATCATTGACTACCCAGTGTAGTCTTCTTGTCACTTTCTCCCTATGGTTCCTTCAGGAGCTGTTCTTAGACCACTATTGTCTCTCCCCTACTTTAACCATCCACTCCCATGATCATGGTCTTGGTCTTGTCATTATCAAAAATAACAATTATTTGATACTGATCATCTCAGTCGTTAACACTCCACTCTTCACCTGCTCTTTTGTTTCCAGCCCACTTATTCTTTTGCTTCAATTCAAATAATCCCTCAGCTGAATAGAACCTTATAGCCATTGATAAGCCACTGCCAGCCTTTATGATGCCTTTGTATTAGAGAGGGAGCCTTCTGCAAGATGCTTCAACTCCTTCTTTTGGAGACTATTATAATAGACCATTTCTGAAGAAGTAAAACTGTCACTGTTTGCAGATGACATGATGTAACCGAAAGTGGGGTCTGGCTGCCCGCCGCTCAAAAGCCAATAAAGAGGCAAGGTTGGTGGAAAGGAAAGTTTACTTTATTCTGCATGCCAACAATAGTGGGGGGAGGGCAGACACCTGTCCAAAGGCCGACTCCCCCTGACTGACAATCAGTGGGCAAGAGCTTTTGTAGGTGGAGGGAGGGGGCTACATACAGAAGCAGCACTATCAGCTCTGACAGTCGTCTTGAAGTTAATCATGAGGTGGTCTGATCAGCGTCATCTTGATTGTTTTAAGTACAGTTACTCTTCAGTTCCAGGGTCGGTTTGTTCCCATTTTTTTGAGGCCGGTTCTTGGAATTGTGACAGCTTATGTCATGGTTACAGTCTGGTCATCATGTAGTTAATTTCTTCCACCTGGCGGGGGTTTCAGTATCTATAACACAGCTCACAGGATGTGGCTCAGAATATTACCTATAGCCCTTGAGAAGGAACTAAAGGTCCTTGACTATGCTTAATGACTAAATTATTATTATTTGGTCTCCTTTGACTGTTTTCCTTTGTTTCTGTATTTTCTCATTTCTCTGATTAAACTTATTCTTTGGCTAAAGTTTTTCCACAGACAAAAGGCAGGCTGAGGACGTGGGGTAATAGACCGTAGGACCCTGCTCCATTTCAATGATACTATATATAGAAAATCCTAAAGACACCACCAAAAAAAACTGTTAGAACCCATCAAAGAATTCAGTAAAGTTGCAGATACAAAAATTAATCTACAGAAATCTGTTGTTTTTCTATATGCTAACAATGAACTATTAGAAAGAGAAATTAAGAAAACAATCCCATTTGCAATTGCACCAAAAAGAATAAATACCTAGGAATAAATCTAACCAAGAAAATAAAAGACCTGTACTCAGAAAACTCTACGACATTGATAAAAGAAATTGAAGATGACAAAAACAGATGGAAAGATACACTGTGTTCATGGATTGGAAGACTTAATATTGTTAAAATAACCATACTACCCAAGGCAATCTACAGATTCAGTGCAATCCCTGTCAAAATACCAATGGCATTTTTCACAGAACTAGAACAAATAATCCTAAAATTTGTATGGAGCCAAAAAAGATCCAGAATAGCCAAAACAATCTTGAAAAAGAAGAACAAATCTGGAGATATCACACTCCCTGATTTCAAACTATACTACAAAGCTACACTAACAAAGGAGGATGGTACTAGCACAAAAACAGACCCATAGGTCAATGGGACAGAATAGAGAGCTCAGAAATAAACCCACACTTATATTGTCAATTAATCTATGACAAAAGAGACAAGGATACACAATTTGGAAAAAGACTCTTCAATAAATAGTTTGAGGAAAACTGGACAGCAACCTGCCAAAGAATCAAACTGGACTACTTTTTCACACCGTATACAAAAATAAAGTCAAAATGGGTTAAAGACTTAAATGTAAGACCTGAAACCATAAAACTCCTAGAAGAAAACAAAAGCAGTAAGCTCTTTGACATTGGCCTTAGCAGTATTTGGAGGGATATATCTCCTCGGGCAAGAGAAACAAAAGCAAAAATAAAATGGGACTACATCAAACTAAAAAGCTTTTGCACATTGAAGGAAACTATCAACAAAACAAAAAGGTCGTCTACTGAATGGGAGAAGATATTTGCAGCATTATTTACAAGAGCCAAGATATGGAAGCAACCTAAGTGTCTGTGGATGGTTTAATGGATAAAGAAGATGTGGTATATATATATACACAATTACTGGTCATAAAAAAGAATGAAATCCTGCTATTCACAACAACATGAATGGACCTAGAGGGTATTATGCTAAGTGAAATAAGTCAGACAAAGAAAGAAAAGTACTGTATGGTTTCACTTATATGTGGGATCTAAAAAACAAAACAAATGAACAAACATAACAAAACAGAACAGACTCATAGATACAGGGAACAAATAAGTAGTTGCCAGAGGAAAGAGAGTTTAGGGGATGAATGAAATAAGTGAGGGAATTTAAGAGGTACAAACTTCCAGTTACAAAATAAATGAGTCACAGGGATGAAATGTATAGCATGGGGAATATAGTCAATTTTATTGTAATATTGTAGTGTGGGATATAGGGTAACTAGATATATCAAGGTGATCATTTTTAATGCATAGAAATATTGAATCACTATGTTGTGAACCTGGAACTAACATAGTACTGTAGGTCAATTGTACTTCAATTTTAAAAATATGTAGACACTGGGAAGAAATGCATCGAAATGCATCAAAATTCTTATAATGGCTATATGTGGGGAGTAGGGATTATGGGTGATTGTTAATTTTTTTTTTTTTAATTTTATTTATTTATTTATTTATTTTATGGCTGTGTTGGGTCTTCGTTTCTGTGTGAGGGCTTTCTCTGGTTGCGGCAAGTGGGGGCCACTCTTCATCGCGGTGCGCGGGCCTCTCACTATCGTGGCCTCTCCCGTTGCGGAGCACAGGCTCCAGACGCACAGGCTCAGCAATTGTGGCTCACAGGCCCAGTCGCTCCGCAGCATGTGGGATCTTCCCAGACCAGGGCTCGAACCCGTGTCCCCTGCATTGGCAGGCAGATTCTCAACCACTGCGCCACCAGGGAAGCCCTAATTTTTTTTACTTTATTTTTTATGTATTTCTAGTTATCTGAAATGAACATGTATTGCTTGAAAAATTAGAAAGAAAACAACAAATGTCATAAAAGGCCATTTATTTGGATAAAACAAGAGTTCCATCCACCAAATAATTATTGTAATAAATATACAAATCAAATTTCAAATATGAATGGCACCCACTTAGAAGGTGTACCCTTAGGTGTATACAGTTCATAGCCTACATCAGTCATATGTGGCAGTTCTGTGACTATTGATCCTACCATTTTTTCATTGTCCACCACCCCTGTTATATTTATTCCTCTTAAAATGATTTAGAGTTCATATTTACTTTAAAATTCACCTCCTTGCATTTATCCTTAACTACCTTTCCTCTCACTTTCTCCTACTCACTTGGCTAAACCACATACCTTGTTTAAATTCAACTCTGCCTAGTTGGTGCATGCACTCACAGTGCTGAGCATGGGTGGAGAAAAATCCAATCATGCTAGCTGTTCTTTGCATTTATGATCACTAAATCAAACGCCCCTGAATACTCTGCATCTCTGATCAATACACTCTCCCACTTTCCTGCACAAATTTCATACATTTCCCTGGTTCCACAAACTTCCAACATCCTTCCCCCAACTAAATTTTCAACTGCCAACTTTTCTTCCGATTTCTTTTGCACGTCTTAAGTAATCAAGAAAATTTCCATAAGCTTCCACTAACATCTGCACTATTTGCATCAGTGCCTTATATAATATTCAAACTTGTCTGCTATTGCTACAAAAGAGCTCTTCAAGCTCCTAGCTAAGGCTAATTCCTCCACTTACATACTCAATCCATCCTTCCTGCCAACAATATTTTCCTCTCTTCCCAGAATCATTTATTTCTTTTCTCTTTACTAGTTTATGCCCAACAGTATGGGAACATTCTGCTATTTATCTCATACTAAAAAAAAATAATTTCTCTTGATCACCATCTGAGCACTAAATACCACCCATTTCATTCCTTATTTTCAAGCAAACTTCTTGAAAGTGTTGGCTGTACTCACTGTTGGCCATTTCTCTCCTCCCACTTGCTTCTAAGCTCACAGCACCTACCTTATCTGGGTTACCAGTGATTTCTTTGCTAAATTAAATGGTGGTCTTTGTCCCTATCTTGACCTATTAGAACAACTTGACAAATTTTATTTTTTCTCTCCTCTTTAAAGTGCTTTCCTCACTTGCCTTCTGAACCCACCACACACACACTTCCCTTGCTTTAACGCTTCTTCTGGCTACTCCTTCTTGGCTTCTTGGTATTCTTTTTTTTTTCTTCTTTTTTTTGGGTGGAGCTGTGCGGCTGTGGGATCTTAGTTCCCTGACCAGGGATCAAACCTGGGCCCTCGGCAGTGAAAGCCCGGAGTCCTAAACACTGGACCACCAGGGAATTCCCCTTCTTGGTCTTCTCTGCTACTTCCTTCTCACCTCCTCAATTTCTAGTCTTTGGAAGACCACAAGCTCCAACTTTGGAGCTTTTCTGTTTTCCAGCTGCACTAATTCCTAGGTAATCTTACTCGATTTCATAGTGTTAAATATTATGTATATACTATGAACTCCAGAATTGAAATCTTTAGCTCAGACCTCTCTCCTGAACTCCAGACTTGAATATCCAATCGTCTACTTAAGATTTCCACTAGTTCTAAAGTTTAAAACGTATCCCAAATAAAATATGTCCAAAACAAAATTTGCCATCTTTCCTTTCAAACCTGCCCCTCTTTCTGCCTTCCTCACATTAGTTAATGATAACTCCATCCTTCTCAGTTAGTTGCTCAAGCTAAAGCCTTGGTGTCACACTTAATTCTTTTTCTCATTTCTCACCTTCTGTCAATTAACAAATTATGTCAATTCCTTCTTTAAAATATATCTATAGAATGTCCTTGTTCTTAGTAAATAAGGTCTGAAATATGTAATAGTACTAGAGCATGGCATATCCAACATACTCTCAAATGGTTCAGAAAAAATAATATGATGAAAGATAAAGAAGAATATTCATAGGAAGTAAATGAGGTAAAATGTAAACAATCGATGAGTCTGGTTGAAAAGTATGTGGGAGTTCTATGTAATACTCTTAGTTTTCTCTAGGTTACAAAACATGTACCTAAAATCCACTATTCATCAGCTCCACTGCTACTACCTGGACCATCACCTCTTAACTTCAGGCCAATCTCAATATAACAGCCAGGTAAATCTTATTACAGCACGAATCAGGTACTTCCACGCCTTTGCTCAAAATCCCCCAATGGCGTTCCATCTTACTTAGAATGAAGACTGAAGTGCCTTTATGATCTATAAGGCCCTATGTGATTTGCCCCTAAGACCCTGTTAGCCCTCTAGTCTCAACTACAACTCTTCCCTTCACTCCCTGCCTGGCAGCCACATGCACTTACTCCTTGATGCTCCTGAAGGGAACTAGGCAAGTTGCTGCCCCAGGGCCCTTTCAGGTAACATTCCTTCTGCTGAGAAATTCTACTCTGAAAATTACTCACAGGGCTTACTTCCTAACTTTTTTCAGGTCTTTTATCAAATATCACCTTCTAAGTCTTTCTTGGATGCCCTATATTAGATTTTTAAATCCCCTCCACTCTACTTCAAAATTTCTATCTTTCTTTCCACTTTTTATTTTTTTCCTCCAGCACTTAACACCAACATTGTGTATGTATTTACTTACTAATCTAGTTTATTTTCTATCTACCCCTAGAATGTAAGCTCCACAAAGGCAGATATTTTTGTCTGTTTGTTAACTCTTATATTCCTAGCATTTAAAACAGATGTATAGAATGTACTCAGTAAATATTTGCTGAATAAACTAATGAATAATTTATCAATCTCACTATACCTTATGAAATTGTATAAATCATCAATTATACTGTTACATTATTATCAAACCCACTAGAAAGTGGTTACCCAAATCTCCAGGATATCTGGATCCTCAGTGGGCCATTAACTCAGGATAATCCCATGCTTCATGATGTAAAGGGGTAGAAAATAATGTTTTTCTTTCTTTTCAACTCTTCATTCTGTCTTTTCTTTTTGGTTCACAATTTTGCAACTACTCCAAACACTTATGTCACTGTGCTTTTGGCTCTGTTTGGATATATAGTTTTATGCCTGACATGTCTCCTGATAAGTAGACCTCTGAAATGCCCTGATAAATTCACTTCGACTTTGTGCTCTTTTCCTATTTCCCTTGGGTTTGTGTCGCAGTCTAGGCATATTGGAGTCTTTTCTTTATTCTTTGTCTTATATTAAAATTATCTATCCTTTCTCTGTCCTTATTTATCTCTTTTTCAGAAGGTATTAACATTTTCTGGATACTTTAAAAATTAATTTCATAGGCCGCCACCATTCTGCCTCACTTTGGATAATGACTTTCCTAAATACTGTTTTGAATTGACCCTTTGTTTACAAAATAACTGTGCCAGTAATGACATCAGGTTGTAGATGGGTTTGCAGTGGGAAGAGATCATGTGGATTGAAGAACTTCTTAATTGGATTCCTACAAAGAGTGTTCCAGACTGGCTGAATGAGCTCAGTGGAACACAGTTTTATTGGCCACTTGGAAATACTCCAAGAAGCCTCTGAGAAAGGAAAAGAGATAGTTACTTTTGAATTTCTTCTTCTTGGTTTATTTCACTACCCATACCTATTTCCAGCTGAAAAATTTGTGAGAAATCATCAAAATCAAGTTTATATGTGACCATGTTTCAGTTCAGAATCATTATGATGCAAGCATCAGAAAAGCCAGCTGAAACTGGCAAAACTCATAAAGAAGATGTATTAGCTTGTGAAAGTTTGAAAAGTAGCTTTCAGGATTCACCCAAAGTTTCCATCAAGGGTTTGGTTTCTTTCTTTTCCTCTCTTCTGCTGCCCACATGTTGACTTCACTCTAAGGCTGATTGCCCTAGTGGTTGTAGACTAGCTACCTACGTCTTGGTTCACCGATTAGAAAAGAAAGTACTTGTGTCTAGAAGTTCGATGCAAGGGTTCTAAAACTTACCCCAGATGGACTAGCTTAGGTTATGTGCCCAACATCCTCATCCTAACCAACTTCTGTGGCCAAGAAGAATAAAATGTCCTCATTTAGCCAACCAGGACCCATCCTGGGTATTAAACTTGACAAAATATTTTCCCAAAGCCAATGGTCTTCATGAACAAACTATAGATATCTGTATTCGTCAGAGTCCCCAAAAGAATCAGAAGTCACACTCTAGATTAGGATAATTTGAGGTGAGGTGTATTTGTTTTTGCTTTTGTTTTTGTTTTATTCAAAAGGCCAAATAACAAAGGGGTGTTGTAGAACCATAAGGCCTAGCACAGGAACTTGGAGAGAGCAGCAGCAGAGCCATTACTGACCCTGGGACCAAAGGAAGAGGGGAGGGAACCTGGAAGAAGAGTCTTGTGGGAGACAGTGTGCTGAAAGGAGCAATGAGCCATTAGGAACATAGGTAACTTCAGAGGAGCTTGAGAAGGATCTAGGGGAACTAGTACTCTGATATCCTTGTTTTCTTCTGTTTCTACTCGGGCTTCCCATTGTCCAAACCTAAACAGCACTGAGGGTGCAGGAGGTCTGTTGATGTGGCCCATACTGGTCAGCCTTCCAGGGCAGGGTGCACAATGGAAAGGGGCAGAGAATAGAGGTGGGAGGACAAATGGCTCATACTCTGCACAGTATCTGAATCAAACTTTGGGTACTGTGAGGAAAGTGGAAGGAGATAATACATCCTGAGGAGACAGCCAGCCAATGTTCCTTATAGACCAGAGGTATTTTACTCACTAATCTTACTAAGGACTCCTAAGATACTTAAGGAAGCACCTGTATTCCAAAAAACAGACAAAGCCTCTTAAAAATACATACAATATCACATGATATGCATATGAGAATTCTCCTACCCCAATGACTAGAAGCATGGACCAACTATTTTTCTTAATTAACCATATTTATTGTCATCATACGTATCAACAACTACGTGAAGAATATTAGCTAATTGGGCTTCCCTGGTGGTGCAGTGGTTGAGAATCTGCCTGCCAATGCAGGGGACACGGGTTCGAGCCCTGGTCTGGGAAGATCCCACATGCCGCGGAGCAACTAGGCCCGTGAGCCACAACTACTGAGCCTGCGCGTCTGGAGCCTGTGCTCCACAACAAGAGAGGCCGCGATAGTGAGAGGCCCGCGCACCGCGATGAAGAGTGGCCCCCGCTCGCCGCAACTAGAGAAAGCCCTCGCACAGAAACGAAGACCCAACACAGCCATAAATAAATAAATAAATAAATAAAATTAAAAGAATGTTAGCTAATTGATAAGACATATTGCATGACTTCTAGGAAAGCTTCCTAGACAAAAATATTTTGCACATGAAAGATTATCATGTGGATGAGAGAGACCTCCGATTACCTATCTTTCTTGAACATAAAATAAGAGAAAAGGAAGTTACTTTCAGCATGAAATATTTAGATTAAATAGAGGGAGAACTTCTTGACTGTAGGATCTGTTAAATCCCAAAGTTTTTACCCCCTGAATTTTTTTGAGCACAGTTTTGTGATTCCTCTGCTTATGTTCTTAGATAAATCTGGCAACCAACAGGGCCTACAATGGATATAAAAATTAATTTTCCTCTCCAGGCGCAGAACCAGAGCCCTCAGATTCCTCTCCAGCCTCCACGTGGCATGACAGGGACACAGCATAGAATGTTAGTAAAGACCAGAAAAGGCAAGACTCAAAATCCAGGAAGATAAGCAGAGTTAGGGCTCAAAATATTCATTCATTTATTCATTCAATATTTACTGAGTGCCTACGATGTATAGGTCAGGCAATGTTCTTTGTGCTAATTAAAGCAGTGAACAAAACAGGAGACATCTTTGCTTTCATAAAGTTATCTTCTAGAGGGGGAAGAAGACAATATACACACAAATATAAACTATACTGGATAATGATAGATGCTATGGAGAAAAATATAAAACAGAGAAAAGATAAAAGTTGTGCCCAATAAATGGCTGAATTTTTAGTTAGGGTGGTCAGGAAAAACAGCACTGAGAATGTAACTTCTGAGAAAAGTCCTGAAGGAAGTAAATCAAGAAGTAATAGTATAACTGGGAAAAGCATCCCAGGGGGAGGAGAGAGCAAGTACAAAGGCCCTGAGGTTGAAAACTTGTTGTTCTATCTGAGGAATAGGTAGGAAGCTGGAGTAGCTGGAGTGCAGCGAGTGATGGGGAGAGCCATAGGAGATGAGCTCAGAGAAATGCTGAGCAGTAGTGGAGGACAGATCCTTTAGTCCTGGTTAGTCATTTTGGGAACTTTGTTATCACTCTGGGTGATAGAGGAAGTCACTGGAGAGTCCTGAGCATAAGCATGGCATGATGTAACTTGTATTTTAGGAAAACTCTGGCTACTGTGTTGAGAATAGCCTGAATTATCAAAGGCAAAAGCAGAAAAACAAATTAGGAGGCCATTGCAACAGAACAGGTGAGAGATGATTGTAGCCTGGAGCAGCATGATGACAGTGTGGGTGGTGAGAAGTGATTAGATTCTGAATGTATTTATTTATTTATTTATTTATTTATTTATTTTTGGCTGTGTTGGGTCTTCGTTTCTGTGCGAGGGCTTTCTCTAGTTGCGGCAAGCGGGGGCCACTCTTCATCGCGGTGCACGGGCCTCTCACTATCGCGGCCTCTCTTGTTGCGGAGCACAGGCTCCAGACGCGCAGGCTCAGTAGTTGTGGCTCACGGGCCTAGTTGCTCTGCGGCATGTGGGATCTTCCCAGACCAGGGCTCAAACCCGTGTCCCCTACATTGGCGGGCGGATTCTCAACCGCTGCACCACCAGGGAAGCCCCTGAATGTATTTTGAAGTGAGAGATTTTAAGATTTATTGACAGACTGGATGTAGCTCATGAAAGAAAAGTCATTAGGACCTTAAGACCAGCAGAGTGTTTCCAAAGGATTCCATGAAAGCATGAGTTCTAACAGGTCTGAGATTGGAAGTGGGCCATTCTCCTGGAGCAATTAACAAGTGAAACTCTGGGCCAGTTGGGATGGATAGACTAACAAAGTTTCTTAACCCAGGATAAGATCCAGAGTGAGTTAACGTGAGGCAAGAGTGGCTGAGGAAAAAGTGATTGGCAGATCTATACCAGGTGATCAACAGAGTTTTAGTCAGGGGGGCCTCAGGATGCCTAGAAACATGAATCGTGATCATTTTGACTCTAGTGGACTTTGAGTATTGGGCAGCAACTTGATCATCGTGGAACAAGGAAGCAATTCATTGGTTCTGAAAGAGATCTAGTTACAGAGAATCAGACACATCGCTAGGACACCCAGGCTGGAGCTGGACCAACATCATAACAAATTTGATGCTTAGATATTGAACTATTGTCCTAATGCTCTTTGTATCGTCTCCGCTAAGCCAGGGCTGATCTCAGAGGTGAGGCTGGGATCAATCCTACTGGAGAGTACAGCAGATTACATGACTGGAAGCCAAGCCAGTTAAGACCCTGAGGCTTATTGCTCTCAAAGACTCGAGTGCTAACAAGACCTGAAGGTCAACAATAAACTACAGAAGGCACTCTTGTCCTTCTGGGGCTTCCGCAGCCTCTGCTGCCTTGGCTGCTGCTCCAATGACTTTCTGGTGGTGCATTCAGTCTGGTCACTATGTATATCATGGAGGTGGCTCCCTGGGACTTCTTTGGACAGGGTTTCTCCTACTCCTGACTGTTACTGAAGTTGGAGAAAAGAAGTGCATTCCCAGATAGAGAAGCTCAGACTGTGAAAGCCATGGAAGTAAAAAATTATTTGGCATGTGTAGAAATGGTGAGGAGTCATATTTTTTTGAAACATGGGGCTGGTGAAAGGTAAGTCCAGGAAGAATGCCTTTAAAGACCAGGGTGAGAAATCCCTATGGGGAGTCATTAACACTTTGGGAGGAAGAAAGTAGCAGTATGAGTGCTGCAGTTTAAAAAGCATTATCAACCATCTTTGTGAAGGTGTCTTAGTCTGCTGAGGCTGCCACAACAAAACTCCACAGACTGTGTGGCTTAAACAACAGAAACACATTTTCTCATAGCTCTGGAGGCTGGAAATCCAAGATTAAGATGCCAGCAGGGTTGGTTTCTACTGAAACCTCTTTCCTCGGCTTGCAGACAGCTGCCTTCTTGCTGTGTCTTCACATGCACACTCATCCTTGGCATCTCCTCCTCTTCTTATGAGGACACCAGTCATATTGGATTAGGGACCCACTCTTATGACCTCATTTAACCTTCATTACCTCTTTAAAGGTTGTATATCCAAATATAGTCCCATTGTTTAGGGCTTCAACATATGAATTTTGGGGAGATACAATTCAGTCCATAACAGAGGGGTGTGAAAACAGAGGCAAGGATACAATTGTAAGTTTCTAAGTGGGAAGAAATTGGGATCTGAACGAAGGTAATCATAATGGAAAGGAAATGAAGATGGGCATGAAAGACATTTCCTAGGTAAAAGCTACAATGACTGAGCAACTGGTTGAATACAGAGGCCAAGAGAGAGGAATCAGTGATAAATCACAAGTATTGAGCCTGAGTGACAAGGAGAATGATATTGTCCTTAAACAAAAATACGGCCTCTTTATATGTATATTTGCCTCTTTCACTTTGTCCTTCATTTATTTTCTCTAGAAACCATCTCCACCCCATTATCTTTCTCTACTTCTCATCTCCAATTTACTACAGCAACAGAAATTCTGACATTCTCTACAAGGTTAATCTTCCTTAAGACAATGCCAGGAAACAAATCTTTCATGTCACTTTTACTGTACCTTTTCTGCCCCTCTTCCTACATTTTCAGGCATTGCAATTGTTTCTTTTGATTGCTTTATTTGTTTACTAATTCATCTGTTTTTCTTGGTTAACCTTCTCCCCTCCCATCTTTGCTGTCATTTCTTATTATTGTCCTTAGAATCATTATGTCCAAGCTATTGCTGGATAGTGTACATGTAAAGAGATCATTTTAAAAGAGGGAAGCAAAATACAAATAAAGAAGTATTCCTTTACAAAGTATGAAATGTGCTTTTGAAACTAAATTTTCCAAAGTGCTACTGACTAAAATATGAATCGGTTAATATAAACTCAGGAATGAGGGAACGAACCCAGGTAGGATATTATAAGAATGAAGGCTTAGATAAATTTGTGCACAATTGTTAGAAAATAGATTATAATGGAAATTGTATTATTTGAGGGTATTTTCCTAAATTTTTGAGATTTATGTAACAGCAATATTTTCCAAATACTATATCTCAATAATCTGGGGATCTTAATAGAAATATGGGGGGGTTTTTTGGACCCCCAACCTCCTACATTTTGATTTTCTAGGTCTGAGATAAGGCATGGAAATCTTTAAATAGACTCAGGAAGTCTGGACACCTAGCCAGGTTCAGAATCAATTACAGAAAGGATAACTATACTCCAGTGGCTGACATAAGAGCCAAATACTGACAATGCTGGTTTTGATCTGACAAGTTTAGAAACTATTGTAATTTCTTCATACTAAAAATGGCTGATGAGATATCCTGCTGACTTTGCTATCTGAAGTTGACAAAATGGAACCATCTATAGGCAACTCTAGGAAAGAAATGTCACGCTAATAGAGTGAAAAATGAGATCCCTGCCCCCAAACAAAAACAAAGCAACAAAAATTAAAAACTGTTGCATCTGGGTAAAAATACCTTCTCATTATATTTAGAAAACTCTGATCATAGTAGACAGACAAAAGTATTTCTTAGTGTACATACTGTTTGTCAGGTGCTGAAGATAAAAAATAATAAATAAGCCTCAACTTCATTTGTAAGACAATCTAACCACTTCTACCCCTATTATATAGGAATTTACAATTAGAAATTAATATTGATAATAAATCTCACAAAGAATTCTAATGTTTTTGAATTGCACAAAAATATATGCTAACGTATTAACACTTAGCAAATTAAAAATTAAGCGTGCAAATGAATATTGTTGTTGTGCTTATTGAAAGAAAATTTGCAGCTTCAAACATCCATAAAGAGTAATTACTATGATACTGCACATGATTCAGCCAGGATATTTGATTCCATCGAATGTGAAAGTAACTACCCAAATCACCCTACAATCTGAAGATACATTTATCTTCTCCTTTGTTACTGAAAGCAAAACAAAAACAAAACTCAAATCCTCAGAAGTATTACTTCCTTTTATTTTTGCCTCCCCAGAGCCATCAAGTTGAAACACTTATAGCGAGCTTTAATTTGTATTTATCTTTAAATAACATGCTTATATTGCTAATTCTTTATTTTGATATATTAGGCATTATCTGTTGACTTTTCACCATGGAAGACAAGCTTTTAAACCTATTCCAATACTCCTCTCTACCCCTCTTGTACACCCATACACTTCCTGTCCTCCGTGTTCCTAATAGGTTTTAATCATAATTCTACTTTGATATATATCCAGAATTTACAATATCATGGCCAGGTGAGTGAAATTCACAGCTGAACCACAGATTAAGCTGTGACTATTCATCATTCCCTGTACAATTCCTTGGTTTCCCTGGCGTTAACAATTTCCTTGTTACTTTGTTAGTGTATTTTTAATGAATTTTTTACAGTCTCAACACCCAGGTTTCCCTGTCAGTAGTCGAAATCTCCTCTCAATATACACAAATGAATCAAGTATCCCATCAGCTATTGTACCTTTGTGGGGGAATGACAAGTCAGTCATATTCCTCCAAAACCTAAAATTTTAGCCAGACTCATGTTTTTCATAAAAAGGGCCTGGAGAATAACAGTGGGGAAAAGAAACCTTAGGAAACACAGCTACCACGGTCATGAAACCTAAGTGGTTTCTCTCTGCTGGCACCTCAGCTGGATAGATTTTTGCCTGGTGGGATGACCCAAACCTTCATTCTGAAAAATCTGAGCTCTGGGTGGTATTGTCTTTAATGCATTCCTGCAGTGCTCAATTTAGCACTACTAGGTAAGGGAATACACACGACATCCCAGTAAATCCCCTAGGTTCCAATCATAACTCTTCATGTCTCATTGAATAATAGCAACACAATTGCCCCTGGAATTGGTGCTCAGTAGGGAAACCCTTTTCTTTCTTCCTGTTGCAGAAGCCCAAGGAACCTGCAATGGCCAGTGGAGAGTATCAATTTCCAATTCGTTGGAATCACAACCATGTTTCCTGGTGGACTCACTCCTCTTCTAGGCCATGGGACCTTCAAACCCACAGTGTGTAAGGTTGTGGGCACTTTAAGCAAAAATTCTTCCAGTGACGATTAGATATATATAATACCCAGTTCAAGGTATGTAACCCAGACGGCGCAGGCGCAGTCACTTGTTGTGTTAGTTTCCTAGAGCTGAAGTAACAAAGTACCCACAAACTGGGTGGCTTAAAACAACAGAAATTTATTCTCTCTCTGTCTGGAGGCTAGAAGTTCCAAATCAAGGTGTTGCCAGGGCCATGTTCCCTGAAAACCTTTAGGGAAGAACCTGTTCCATGCCTTTCTCTTAGGTTCTGGGGTTGCTGACAATCCTTGGCATTCCTTGGCTTACACATCACTCCAATTTCTACCTCTGTTGTCACATGGTGTTCTCCCAGTGTGTCTGTATTTGTGTCTCTTCTCTTTTTATAAGGACATCAGTCATATTGGGTTAAGGGCCCACCATGCTCCAGAATAACCTCATCTGAACTAATTACATCTACCATGACCCTATTCCTAAATAAGGTCATATTCCGAGGTTCCAGGAATTTTGGGAGACACTATTCCATCTCGTATACCTCTGGTTCCATGGGCAGGTGTTTAGTTTCTATCAGGACCAAGAAAATTCTTTCCCAGTCAAGAATGGTTGTTGGTAGAAGAGAGCATGACCTTACTCCCAAATCCTAAGGGTCTGCACTACCATTCTCTTGACTGGGACTTTTCAGAGGCTCCACACAGAATCTGTGTCTTTCCAGATACTTCTATCACCCACTGCGTCATAAGGGCCAAGGGTCAGGCCGCTGCCACAGCCTGGACCTGCTGCAGAGCCTTTTCTTCCTCTGAGCCCTACTTAAAACAATCAACTTTATGGGTGGCTGTAAATGGGCTGGAGCATCTTGACCAAATGTGGCGCGGATCACCTCTAAAATCCAAGGAGGCTTCTGGAAGGTGAACACACGGAGGTGCTGGGAGGGTGACATTTGCCTGGAGAGGGCAGGGGAGCCCCTCACCCCATACCTTACCCCGTGAGTCTCTAACATTTGGCTGAAGTGGCGCCAGTCCTGTGGGGCTGAGCCCTCACCCTGCAGGGTCTGCGTTAACCCTGGGGAGGTCAGTGCCAGCACTGATGCTGGGACACTAGCTACTGTCCATGCAGAATCCGAGAAGCTCCATGTGGAAACCACACCCCCTTGGTGTCAGACGCATTATGAGCACAGAAACAAGTGTCTTCTTCGGGGGAAGAAGGCTCAGAGAACGGCACCTTTACCCACACTTATGGGGCACGTAAAGACCTCAGCCTGCACTCAGAGGAGGAGAGACACAGACACAGAGGAGAAGCCATGTGAAGATGGAGGCAGAGATGGGAGGGATGTGGCCACAATTGTGCCCAGGGACGCCTGGAGGCCCCGGAAGCTGGAAGAGGCAGGAAAGACCCTCCCCTGGAGCCTCTGGAAGGAGCAGGGCCCTGAGACACCTTGATCTCAGACTTCTGGTCTCCAGGACTGGGGGAGGATAAATATCTGTTGTTTAAGCCCCCAGTTTGGGGTATTTTGTTACAGCCGCCCCAGGACACTCACCCACTGATAATAGCCCCACATTCATTCCCGTGTCCCATCTTTCCATGTGTGTAAATCCTTCCTCCAACAGCGAGAAACAAGATTCCTGTCACCCTCATTAAATCCATTCATTAGCTTAAAAAAACCCCAGGGGCTTCCCTGGTGGCGCAGTGGTTGAGAATCCGTCTGCCAATGCAGGGGACACGGGTTCGAGTCCTGGTCTGGGAAGATCCCACATGCCGGAGCGACTAGGCGCGTGAGCCACAACTACTGAGCCTTCGCGTCTGGAGCCTGTGCTCCGCAACAAGAGAGGCCGCGATAGTGAGAGGCCCGTGCACTGCGATGAGGAGTTGCCCCCACTTGCTGCAACTAGAGATAGCCCTCGCACAGAAACGAAGACCCAACACAGCCATAAATAAATAAATAAATTAATTAATTAATTAAAAAAAAAAAAAAACCCAAAATCCAAGGAGACTCACTATTACACAACCTGCCCCATGGTGGGCTGGGCAAGGTACAGCAACACGTCTCTTACTCTGGAAGAGATATTCTGATTGCCTCCTATCACTGGACCTCTAGAAACTTAACCTGTGAGGCAGGTTCTTGAACATCTAGAACATTTATCTGCCATCTTTGAGTAGTTAATATATATTACTAAAGAATTTAGGGCGCTTACTACTTCCTGCTCACCAAGTCCAATTAAAATAATGTCAACAATGTAATGGATCGATGTGATGTTCTGTGGAATATTGAAATGATTTATGCTCCCCTGGACTATATTATGATAGTGAGAGAATGGATATAATCCTTTAAAAGTATACTTTGGCCTCTGCCACATAAATGCAAATTGCTTCTAATTTTCCTTGAAAATAGGAAAAATTGCCAGGCCAGTAACTTCATACCAAGTACCAAGGGCTGTTTTTATTTGCTCCAGCACAGATACCATATCTGGAAATGCAGCCATAGTTGGTTTCACTGCTTGATTAAAGGTGCTATAATCTACTGTTATTCTTTGTAACCCATCTGGCTTTTGCTCAGCTAAAACAGATATGTTAAATGAGAATATGGTAAGAATCACTAGGCTTGCACCTCTCAAGCCTCTGATGGTGGCACTTATCTCGACAGTTACCCAGGTATGTGGCATTGCATATTGTTTACACTCTTGGAGGAAGGTGGAGGGTAAGGGGGAGCAATTCAATTCCAGGGGTTTCCAGTCTGCCTTTTCTTCCAGAATGGACCTTACTCCGTATATCAGGGAGCTAATTTAGAGATCAATCTTGTACTAATTGTATCTGTTTCCCCACTGGACATTTTGGAACTAGGATAATAACTATGGAATAATGTTTGTGGGTTTAAATATGTTATTAGGAAAGGTCTTCAGCGTATACAGGAGAGAGAACTACCGTATATCCATCCAATTCTAGAAGACAGACTTGGACAAGACTGTTACAGACTCCACAAGTCTCTACTTTGACAATGGACTAGGTGTTGCGGGGTCTCCCAGAATCAGGACAGAATCCTATTACTTCCTGAAGAACTGAGTATTTCCCTTTCTCCAGTAATCCTGCTAAATAGCCTCAGATTCTCCGAAGAAGCCTCAGGGAAAGATTCATTGTTTTCATCTATGGTCAGTTTACAAGGCCCTTCCTTAAAGAAACCCATTTGCCCCCTCAGTCTAAAGACTCAGAGTTTGCAAAGTGGTTTGGGTGTGAAAATTAATTAAGAGGCTGTGAATCCCCATGTTGGCCATTTGAATTCTGTTTCTGCCAAATACACCTAAATTTTTCTTCCTATAGAAAATTGTTCTTCCTATATGTCATTTCCCAGAAGAATTTTGAAATTGATTATCTTACAGGTATTGATGTCATGCAAGAGAAATCTGATAAAGTTGATTCTTAATTTGAGTCTCTTTTGTTTGTAGGTATTATTTTCTCTTTCAAATAGCATTTAAAATCTTTCCTTTTACCTTAATATTGTGAAATTTCATAGGATGATGTATCTAGTTATGGCTAGATTTTTTTTTTAATTGTGTTTTTCTTGTAGCTGAGACATTCTCTTCTACTTTTTAAAAATTTCACTTCCACCTTATCTTTGTTCTTTTTCTGGTAGAATATGTATGGAATATTAGACCTTCTAAGTGGCCCTCTGCATCTCTTACCTCAGCTCTCATTTTTTTGAAATCTCTTTTTAATATACATTCTAGAAGAATATATGACAAGTTTTGGTCTTTAATTTTTATTTCAGCAATCATAATTTTAATCTTTAAGCATTCTTTCTTATATGATGCTTTTTATAGCATTCTGTTTTTATTTATGGACGTAATAATTTCTCAAATCTCTCTCAGAATATTAATCTGGCTTCCTGAATTATCTGTCTCCTCTAAGCACAATTTTGCTTGTTTACTTGTGTTGGTTCTTCTTTTTTTTAATATTTATTTATTTTTATTGGGGTACAGTTGCTTTGGAATGATGTGCTAGCTCCTGCTGCACAGTGAAGTGAACCAGCCATATGTGCACACATATCCCCTCCCTTTTGGATTTCCCTCCCATCCAGGTCACCACAGAGCACCGAGTAGAGTTCCCCATGCCATACAGCAGGTCCTCGTTAGTTATCTATTTCACACCCACTGGCATATATATGTCAATTCCAATCTCCAAATTCATCCCACCCTCCCCCTTTCCGCCCCCTGGTGTCCACACATTTGTTCTCTACATCTGTGTCTCCACTTCTGCTTTGCAAATAGGTTCATATGTACCATTTTTCCAGATTCCACATATATGCACTAATATATGATATTTGTGTTTCTCTTTCTGGCTTACTTCACTCAAACAACCCAATCAAAAAAAGGGCAGGAGATCTAAATAGACATTTCTCCAAAGAAGACATGCAGATGGCCGAGAGGCACATGAAAAGATGCTCAACATCACTAATTATTAGAGAAATGCAGACCAAAACTACAATGAGGTATCACCTCACACCGGTCAGAATGGCCATGATCAAAAAATCTACAAACAATAAATGTTGGAGAGGGTGTGGAGAAAAGGGAACCCTCTTGCACTGTTGGTGGGAATGTAAACTGATACTGCCACTATGGAGAACAGTATGGAGGTTCCTTAAAAAACTAAAAATAGAACTACCATATGACCCAGCAATCCCACTACTGGGCATATACCCTGAGAAAACCATAATTCAAAAAGACACATGCACCCGAATGTTCATTGCAGCACTGTTTACAATAGCCAGGACATGGAAGCAACCTAAATGTCCATTGACAGATGAATGGATAAGGAAGATGTGGTACATTTATACAATGGAATATTACTCAGCCATAAAAAGAACAAAATTGGTTCTTCTTTATACCGCCAATTCTTCTCATATAACTGGCAATCCTTGGGTATCAGTTTGCATTTAAGAAAAAGGACAAGGGACTTCCTTGGTGGCGCAGTGGTTAAGAATTCGCCTGCCAATGCAGGGGACACGGGTTCAGTCCCTGGTCCCAGAAGATCCCACATGCCGCAGAGCAACTAAGCCTGTGCGCCACAACTACTGAGCCTGCGCCCTAGAGCCCGTGAGCCACAACTACTGAGTCCATGCACTGCAACTACTGAAGCCCGGGTGCCTAGAGCCCATGCTCCGCAACAAGAGAAGCCACCGCAATGAGAAGCCCGTGCACTGCATCAAAGAGTAGTCCCCACTTGCTGCAACTAGAGAAAGCCCATGCGCAGCAATGAAGACACAACGCAGCCAAAAATATAAATAAATAAATAAATAAATTTATTAAAAAAAAAAAGAAAGAGGACAGGATAGTTGGTGTGAGTTTTCTTTCTATTGTATATAAATGTCCTTTATTCTTGCTACCATTTTTCCTGATTAATCATTCTGACCGGGAGTTCTGTGTGGGCAGGGTGGGGCATGTATCATATAACAGGTACTCTTGCTGAGTGATTGCCCACTTGCAAGTTGCTCAATTACCAGATTGAGGAGAATTTTGCTCTCTTGGGCATAACCATTGACACTGGAAGCCTTAGTTTCTTTTGGAAAGTTCATTAAAATTCTTTAGGAAGAGTCATAAACTTTGCTTCTCCTCTTTTCTCCCCTCCCCACATCCTGCCACGTTAGTCCTAGGCAAATTGGGACAGTCACCCTAGTTAGGCTACCTGTGTTGGCACATGAGGTGGGATGGAGGTCTAGGAGGGCCTCCTGGTATCTTTGTCCTATATACAGATCTTTAATGAACCTCCCCTTTTCAGCACTACTTCCCATTCCTACTCTGCTTACTTCTCTGACTTTGAGGCAGGAATCCCTATTGGGTACCTTGTTTACAGACATCATCTGCATAGGATAGTCTCTCGGTTATGGCTTTCTTTGCTGATTTCATTCATCAACATACACCCTTCAGTCTTCCAGAAATGCCTTGGCGCCTCTCTTATACTAAAGATACGCTCTCCTATTATCTGTCTCATTTTGTGGTTATTCCTTTTTCATGCTTCTATTTTTTTTATTTCATTGGAATGTCAGATGGATGAGAGGCAAATAAGTGTGCTACTTGCTGTCTTGAACCAGATGCTTCTTCTCATGTCATATTAACAAGATACTATGTGTGGCTTGGTACATTTTGTCATGAAAAAATTTTAAACAACTACAAAAGTAGAGAGAACACCCAATATACCCATGACCTAATTTTAACAATCTTCAAGATTTTGCTTTATCCAAATTTTAAACATGTTTTCCTTTGATAAAGTATTTTAAGGCAAATCTTAGGTATCAAATTATTTCACCCTTACATACTTCAGTATGCACCTCTTTAAAAAATGGTATTTTTTTAACACAACTGTAGTATCGTTATCAGTGACAAAATTAACAATTCTTTGATGCATCTAATATGCAATCTGTAATTAAATGTTCATAATTGGTTGTGAAATGGTTTTTGTTTTTTTTTTTAATGCTTCGGAACTTTATTATTTATTTATTTATTTATTTATTTATTTGGCTGTGTTGGGTCTTCGTTTCTGTGCGAGGGCTTTCCCCAGTTGCGGCAAGCGGGGGCCACTCTTCATCGCGGTGCGCGGGCCTCTCACTGTCACGGCCTCTCTTGTTGTGGAGCACAGGCTCCAGACGCGCAGGCTCAGTGGTTGTGGCTCACGGGCTTAGTCGCTCCGCGGCATGTGGGATCTTCCCAGACCAGGGCTCGAACCCGTGTCCCCTGCATTGGCAGGCAGACTCTCAACCACTGCGCCACCAGGGAAGCCCTGAAATGCTTTTTTTTTACAGTGATTTTCTTTTCTTTTTTTTTAAACTCAGGCTTCAAACAGGGTCCACACAATGCATTTAATTGTTGAATTTCTTAAGTATATTTATATCTGGAGCAATTGCCCTGCTCCTCGATCTTGATTTCTCCTGCCGTTTACTTCTTACTGAAACTGGGTCAATTGTCTTGCATAATGCCTGACATTCTGGATTTATCTCTTTGCTTCTTCATAGTCTTAGTTCATGCAAACGGAAATTGGGTCCAAAGTTCTGATTAAGTTCAGGAACACATTCATGTTACAAATTTTTCATCTGTGCTGTTGAGTGCTTGACATCACCTCATATAAGGAGACACATGATGTCTGGCTCTTCTTTTTGTGAAGTTCAAAATGACTGGTGGGCTCAGATGACAAAACCTGATACTTTTATTGTAATGTTCCCTTTTAACCTATCTTTTGATGGGTTTACTCAATGATGACCGTCGTTTGATTAATTATTTCACTAAGCATTGCAAAATGGTGATTAAAAAAAAAGAAAAGAAAAAAACTTGATCATTTCTTCTACATTTAGCAGTTGGGAATCTTCTGTAAGAAAGCCTTTGCTTCCTCAGCTGAAGTTACCCAGACATACAGTTTGTTCAGGAAAGACAGAACAAACACTTAGTTATTTTCTCTCAGTTTCCAATTTTCAGAGTAAGAACTTCATGCTCTGGTTAAGTCCAGTGGTAGTTATTGTTTCTGTAAAATCTATTGTTCTCTCAATTTCTACAATTGTCGCATAGATTTTTTTCTCTAACAGAATCATTGTTTAAGAGAGTATTCAAATAGTCACATGGAAGGGTACTTTGATTTCTGGTTTGTTGATTATTTCTAGTTTTATTACTTACTGTTCTTTTAAAACTTCCTCGAAATATGATAAACATCACATTTAAAGTATTCATTTTTATCAGTTTTGACATATGTCTATGTATATTCTTCTTAACAATCAAGGTAAAAAAATATTTTCATTACCCTGCAGAAATTCCTTGTGCCCCTTGGTAATCCATCTTTCCCTCCCTAGGCAACCATTGTCCTACTTTCAGTCATGATGGATTAGTTTGCATTTTATAGAATTTTGTAGAAACGGAATCATATAATATGTATCCTTTTTATTGCCTGGCTTCTTTTACAAAGCATAGTGATTTTGAGATTCATTCATATTGTCGCTTATATCAATAAGTTTTTCCTTTTTATTGTTGAGTAGCATGCTATTATATGAATATGAAACGATTTGTTTATCCATTCAGCCACTGATAGACATCTGGGTTGTTTCCAGTTTGAGTAATTACAAATAAAGCTGCTGTGAATATTCTTGTTTAAGTCTTTGAGTGGATGGATATTTCCTTTACTCTTGGGTAAATACCTAAGAACAGAATTTTTTTTTTTTGTCATTTTGTAGGTATATTTTTAACTTTTTAAGGAAACTGTCAGCCAGTAAGTTCTTTTTTAACCACTATGTGGATCTCAGCCTTTTAATTGGCATGTTTAGAGCTTTTCTGTCCAACACAGTAGCTACTAGCTACATGTTGCTATTGAGCATTTGAAATATGCCTAATCTGAACTGATATGCCCTTTAAGTGTAAAATACAAACTGTATTTAAAGACAGTCCAAAAATGTAATATATTTAATTAATAATTTTTATATTGATTACATGTTGATTCAAATGTAAAATTAGAGGGACTTCCCTGGTGGTCCAGTGGTTAAGACTACACACTTCCACTGCAGGGGGCATGGGTCCAATCCCTGGCCTGGGAACTAAGATCCCGCATGCCAGAATGGTTTTTTTTAATTTTTAAAAATTAAAAAAAAATGCAAATGTAAAATACAGCTAATTTTGATAAGATGATTCTACTTTATGTTCATAAATCTTGCTATGTACATTGTTGAAAATAGAAAAGGATAAGGAGGACCAGGACATGAAAGAGATGTCTTCCTATGGGCCTCCAGATCTGAGATTTTTATAGCACTGGACTTTTTAGCTACCTGGTCATCAATAAAACCCATAAATCTGACAATGCCCATACTGCCCGGTGATCGAAATACACGTAGCGGGGGTGGCCCAGTGGATGGTGCCCTGGTGGCGCAGTGGATAAGACTCTGAGCTCCCAATGCAGGGGGCCTGGGTTTGATCCCTGGTCAGGGAACTAGAGTTCACATTCTGGACGCAACTAAGAGTTCACATACCACAACTAAGGAGGCTGCCTGCTGCAACTAAGACCCGGTACAACCAACTAAATAAATAATTTTTTTAAAAAAGGACTTGTATCTCAAAACTCAATGGAACAAGCAAACAACCCAATTAAAAAAAAAACAAAAAGCAAAAAGCAAAATATACATAGCATGCCTAATGCACATGACTAACATGAAAAGGATTATTTGCAATGGAGGTGTTTTAGGCTGACTACAAGCAATCTCTAATCTTTTGGCTGCAGCAAATTTAATGGCAGAGAGATACGGAGTTATGTATTGCCATCTTCTGGTGAGTTTCATCTACTCCTGGCAGTACTTAACATAGCTGACTTTCCTAAATTAATGCCCTTATCAATATGAATATATGTGTTTATTAAATTAACAGTGTAAATTACGCCTGAAAAAGAATTACCTATTTTTATTTTTGTTTTTTTTTCTTTTATTCTGGCCGTGCCACGCGGCATGTGGGATCTTAGTTCCCCCACCAGGGATCCAACGTGGCCCCTGGCAGTGGAAGTCCTAACCACTGGACCACCAGGGAAGTCCCATTGAACTACTGACTCCTAGACATAGACTGTTTTTAAGTTTCAAAGGGCTGGGATTATGATTGTTTTGTTCATCATTGCATCCCTAGTACCTAACACTATTTAGGGTCAATCTAGGTATTCAGATATGTATGTTGAATAATAATAATAGGTTTTGTTATTGTCTTTATATTGTCTGACTTTGCTTTTTGAATCAAATGGAAATTGATTCCTGAGTCTGAGGCCTCAGGGCTATCTCACAATTTTCTAAGCTCCTCGCCTTGCTTCTTGTTTTATCCAACATATTTCTATTACTTCTGGGTGTTAAAAAGCCCCAGTTTTCTATGAAAGAGGTGATTTGCTTCCTCTTCCAAACATCCTGTCCCTTCCAATGTCCTGGTTAGTTTCAAGCACTTGATATTTTCCCCATGGAATATACAAACAATGCCCCAGATCTTTCCCTAGGGATGAAATTTTATCTTGTTGACTCCTTTATTCTCTACTATGGAAGGTTTGGCCACATTGACTTGTAACAATTCTGTTCTCCATTACTGTGTTATCCTTCATGCATGCTCCTCTGGCAGATGGACCTTGCGTCTTTACTGGGATGCCTCTTTCTGATGAACGACGATCTCAGAGAATGCACATTTTCGTTGTCAGAGCCAAAGTACTCACCATACGTATTACATACTGAATCTGGAGGGGATAAATATCAACTAGTCCACCGAATGGATTTTGTGTATCACAAAACAGTGGCATATCAGTTTAGAGTGACTTGTTTAAGGTTGTAAAGCACACCAGGAATAGATGTTCTTCAGCAGTTTTGCCACCTTTTTTCTCTTGAATCTTTTAGCCATATTTGCCTCTCTAGCACAAGAAAAATAATTTTATAGGAAAGCTGTTTCCTCATAGTCTTGTAGTGAGAAATGATTTTTCCTTCCTTATTTGATTAGGTCATTATGCTTCTCACTCCTCTCTGGTACATTTCCAGGAGGAACTTCATCTGAGATTAGTTTTTCCTTTCCTGCCTTGTATATCTGTATCTTTCTTCTTTTATCATCTCTCCTTTTCCCCTTCATACCAGTTCATTTTCTCATTATCCTCTTCCTGACTCACTGATTCCTTTGTGCTTATATATTTTCCTGTCCTGGCGTGGTCATTTCCTCCCTGTCCTGTGATTACCACGATTCCAAACATTTTTGGTGTTAAGCTTCTGAAATAAACTGAGGCACTTATAAGACACTTTTTCTAGCAAATAAAACCTCACACCTTATTCAAAGGCATGGTTTTTGTGTATAACCATTAACAGCTTTACTCTCTTCCCACTTGTTAATTGACAAAAATGATAACTACCATAATTGAATACCTACTATGTCTCAGGTACTGTAGGAATCACTTTCCATACATTATTTCTAATATTTATAAACTTCTTAGGAGATAAGCGTTACATTATGCGAATAAATGAACAAAGTCTCAGAAACTAAAAATAATACATCCAAGGTCACTCAGCAGAGGTAGGATTAGAACCCAGAATTATCTGAGACCAAATTTTATGTTCTTCTCATGAGGTTATATAACCTTTTAAAACTAGGTTTAGTAGAAACCTAAATAGTAGAAGCATATTTCTACTATCTCATCACTACTTTATAAAATTTGAATAACCCCAGAGACATTTAAAAATAATCCAAATTTAATGGAAGCTTTTTCCAAATCTGGTAATTGTAGGATAGCACAGTCCAATAAAGCTTTCTGTGACGATGGAAATCTGTGTCCGTGGTGCCTAATATGGCAGCTACTAGCCGCATGTAGCTTGAGCACATGACATGTGGCTAGTGTGACTGATAAACTGAACTTATAATTAAATTTAATCTTAGTTCATTTATTTTTGGTTTTAAATAGACAAATGTGGCTACCACATTGGATAGGGTGGCTATAGAATGCACAAGCATTCCTCCAATTTTTTCCTATTGTAGTAGTTTTACAGCATTGCTTGCCTACTTTTAGGTCTTTCTGTTCCATTTAGCCACTCTGAAATCACTGTGAGAAGGGCAAAATAAATTATCTGAGTCTTTGATTATGATCATGGTAATGGGTGTCAGTGGAAATTATTTTTAAATATTAATTTCTAAGAGCGATATTATGGCATCACCATATATCTTTGCTCTTGCTTAGCTTCTTTTCAATGAATGTTAAAAACCTAACACTTTTTTCTTTAATTGGGACTTAATTAGCTTCCATGTGTAATGTAAAGGTTTTCTTTTAGCACCACTAATTCACAGCATATTTTTTTTCTTTACTCCACAGCATGATTTATTGCTCTCTATATGCCTTGTACGCGTGCATTTAGTATTCAAGATACAAAGAGGATGAGGTTACATACTCTACATTGCGGGTATCAGCCCTGTGTCATATAATTTATGTCATATAATTTATGTATCAAAACATTAAAAAAAAAACCCTCAAAATGAACTGGGGATGTTAATATAATGTGTCATATAATTTATGTGTCATATAATTTATGTATCAAAACATTAAAAAAAAACCTCTCAAAATGAACTGGGGATGTTATTCACATAAATTTTTTTAAAGATATTCTTCGCAAAGTATATCTTTTTAACAAACTAAAACATACAATGAAATCTGTTTGAAATAAATAAAAACAAAATTATGTAAAGATAAAATGTGGACCCACATAATACATATCTACCTTGTTTTTAAAATATTATCTATTGTTTGATTCTTTTGTATCATAAAATGAATCACCATTTTACCAGAAATAATCCTCTAAAGGTTCCTTTAATAAATGAACTCTTTTATTAAAAGGAGATTATAATTATCTTTTGGGGAGTATATCTATTGCCTACATATAATACATCTAAAATTATTTTGATAAGGGCCAATTCAAGTTATAGTAATGAATAAACCAGAGTTGTTTCAAGGAAACGTTTGTACTTTGTAGTGTATAACACAATCTCAGTTACAAAATGAAAGTATTTGGGCATTGAGAACTTTGAATGTATAGGCATTTAGTATCCACTAGTGTAAACTGTGTGTGATTAAAAAAAAATAATCATTCACAGGGGAATACAATTCCACAGACTATACATAGATTTTCAAGGACGTTTCTCTACTGTCTCTTCCCCTGGAATTCTTCTGTTAGGGTGTGAACTAAGTAAGAGGAAATGAGCGTTTAATAAAACTTAAAAACAACTACTCCAGTGTTAGCGTGCTTTTTGTTTTCAAAATTTTAAAGACCTGTAAGAGATAAGGAAAAAAGCTGGTGGAAGCAAAAGTTAGAGAAAAAAAAATTAGTTATCTAGAGTATTGTATTTCTCTTAATATAATAACACCATTTCAAAGCTTAGACACATTTTATTTATAACCAAAAAGTACTTTTGGTGGAGAACACTGTTGAGAATATTTTTATATCTGGACAATTCATTTGAGCTGGTTAGCCATAAGCTTGTGTGTCATGAATTCCCTTGAAACAAATAAATGTGACGGAGGTATTTTTTCCACCTATGGGATAACACAAACTATCTTTCTCATTTATTGTTTAAGTACACTTCTTCAAGGTTAAATTTATTTTAAGTTATTCAAAATCGTAAAATCATGCTGTTACATGTAAGAAACAACAATAAATTATGTTCAAGATTTAATGTTCACCAAAAAATACTACCACTGTTTTCCTGTTTTCCTTTTCCATTTCTACTAGTCATTTTTTGTTATTTTATATAAATATAATTTCTACTAAAATATATATTTAGATACTGAATAGACCCATTTTAGTCCTGTCGAAGTCCACTACTACTGTTTCAGTTTAACTTTATTTTATATCTTCTCGATTAATAGCATGACATTTAAAAAATGAGAACTTGGGGCTTTCCTGGTGGCGCAGTGGTTAAGAATCTGCCTGCCAATGCAGGGGACACAGGTTCGAGCCCTGGTCTGGGAAGATCCCACATGCCGCGGAGCGACTAAGCCCGTGAGCCACAACCACTGAGCCTGTGCGTCTGGAGCCTGTGCTCCGCAACAAGAGAGGCCGCGACAGTGAGAGGCCCGCGCACCGCGATGAAGAGTGGCCCCTGCTCGCCGCAACTAGAGAAAGCCCTCGCACAGAAACGAAGACCCAACACAGCCAAAAAATAAATATAAATAAATAAATAAATTTATAAAAAAAAAAATGAAAACTTATAATAATGTCACTATAATTAGGAAATTATCACCATAAAATTAGCTAAAATAAAACCTAGAATAGCTCTTAGAGATTTTCTAATCCAAGTCATTTTTTAAGACATTAGGAATAGGGTTTGTATACGTCAGGCACTATAGTTACCATGGATTGACCTCGGGATCTAAATGCTTTATAAGAGTCCTTTTATTAACTCATTTGTTAGTTTTGGGATGAGTATTATAATCACCTCAATTAACACATGAAAAAATTTAAGTTCAGAGACCTAGGAAAGAGTGGAAGAAATGAAAGAAAGAAATCAATAGTCAAACAACCGAAGAGGTAAAACACCTGCTATACATGATAGGAAAGAGGAAATTAAATTTTTAATCTATCAAGTTAGAAATGATTTGAAAGATAAAATTGAAGCTCTCTTGTTTTCTGAGTACTCCATTGTACAACCCTTTCGGCCTCGGACAACTGACTGTCATGTAAAATAAGCTTTTAGGGCAAACAGAGTTCAAGTATGTGCACTTCCGGGTTAAATTGTTGAATCTCATTTTACACGTTAGGGAAAAACCTCATTGTAGTTAAATGACTTGGCCAAGGTCATAAAGTGATTCCTTTAAGTACCTGAATGTTGACAAAAAGTCTAGACCAGGGCCTGGGGGCTGGGAGGAGGAGATTATAGAAGGGGAAAAGAAAAGGGAATTCTTACCTCCTTCCCTCCATAGAGCCATTTTCCATGTTCCAATTATTTGAGAGTAAGAATGAGCTTCCTGGCTGTAACTTTAGCAACTGCCTTGATGTCATGGCAGACAGGAACAGAAGGAATTTGGGCAGCTGATCTTCTGACTGTGGATCCCAGTGGAATGTAAACCACCGAATGCTTTGTGACTAAGCTAAAACTTGAACCAGGGCAGAAGGGGCAGAGGGTGGGGCTTGGCTGAGAAGACGAACCTGCAGCAAGTAGTGTGTTAATTATCTCTACACCACACCCCACTCCCACCACAGTCTTCAGCCTTGCTCTCCATTTTGTTCTTTCCTCCTTGGATTTGTTAAAAGAGAAACTGAGGCATATTAAACTTTTTAAGAGCTAGTTGAGGAAAAATCTGTTGGAATTGGGCGGGGCCAAACCAGAGAGGTTGGAAGACCTCCGCCCCACCCATAAGGGCTAGGGGAAAGATTTTACCGAGAAGAGGCGGAAGCCAAGCAAGGAGATTATTCCATTGGCTAAGCTTAAGCATTTACCTTATTTGGCTGTTCGTGATTGGCTGTTCTTAGGTTCTGACTTCTTAACCTTGAGACATTTCAAGCTTAGGTTTTGGTTTGCTTGTATAGGTTACTATGGCATTAAAGGCCCCTCAGTCTAATGGCGTCCTTGTTAAGTTAATTTAACAGATTTAACACTATTATTATTAACCAAACCTTGCCAAATTTTTTTTTTTAATAAATTTATTTACTTATTTATTTATTTATTTTTGGCCGTGTTGGGTCTTCGTTTCTGTGTGAGGGCTTTCTCTAGTTGCGGCAAGCGGGGGCCACTCTTCATCGCGGTGCGCGGGCCTCTCACTATCGCGGCCTCTCTTGTTGCGGAGCACAGGCTCCAGACGCGCAGGCTCAGTAGTTCTGGCACACGGGCTTAGTCGCTCCGCGGCATGTGGGATCTTCCCGGACCAGGGCTCGAACCCGTGTCCCCTGCATCGGCAGGCAGATTCTCAACCACTGCGCCACCAGGGAAGCCCCCTTGCCAAATTTTTATTTGCCAAAACTTGCATAGTCTATCACACTTTGTAAAGTTATGTTTTTTTTTTTTTATTAACCCAACTTTGTGTAGCCTATCACATTTTGTGAAGTTATGTTCATATCCATTCTCTTATTTAATTTTTACCATAACTGGACGTGCCTGATATTAGAATCTCCATTTTACAGATAGGACCTTTGCTTGACTATGAGTAGATGGGGAGATTGTAAGCAGACAGGGTAGGGAGTCCCCGGAGAAAGAGAAACAGGTATGGTCTTCTTGACAGAAGTAGAAGCCAGTTTTAGCCTAAGCCGTTTTGTGATCTCAGCCTGGCCACAATCCTCGCCCTTGAACAGATCTCAGTAATTAATGATCTTAAGGGATCAAAAGAATGCAGAATCAAATGACTAATATCAGGCAAGAGAAGTAACTATAGCAAAGATAATATATCAGTTGTAAAGGCTCCCAGTTCTGTTTCAGTGGTAATGATTAGCCTGAAGCGCTCAACCACCAGATCAACTGGAACCTAAGGGATGATGTTGTTGACCTTTTCTAACCCTCATGACTTCAACTAAAGCTTGGACTCTGTCCACGGCCCAAGCCCTTTCATGAATATGTATGTACTCAGCTTAAAACTTCCCCAATTTTGCTGTTTGGGGAGACACTGCTTTGGGAAAGATCCCCGGTGTTCTCCTTACTTGCTGCAAGTAATAAATCCTTCCTTCTCCTGCTCTTTGGCTTGGTTGTGTCTTTTTGCCTGACACCCACAAGAGGCGAACCCTGTTTTCGGGTAACAGGATGGCTGTAGTTCTGTGACATCCCGTAAATGCTAGAGTTCACGTGCTTTGCTCTGGAACATGAACTACTAGACTAAGTGCTCTGGTTTTCCCCAGAAACTTCATAGAATCTCTTTAGAAAGAAAACCACTTTTTGCAGAAGGGAGGAGGGGGGAGTGGTGATGGAGGAATGGGAGTTGGGAGGTGCTATGGAGAATACCTGGTTATCTGGCTGTCAGGTGTCATTTGGGGGGAAATGGGCAGTGGACTGCACAATAAACGTATTTACAGTCAATCAACTTATTTTCATTCCCACATCTCTCATACTTTTACTCAAACCTGGCATTTTCATGTCCCAAGATTCTCTGAGGTTTGGCGGGATAGACTTGATCCCTAGAGACCTCGTCCTGTGTCTCCTGTCCTATTTCATTAGTCGCCACTCCATAGCTCATTTCAGTCTTTCACAAAGTTTTTTCTAAATCCAACTGTGTATTCCTCTTTGTTGTATGTATGCTCCATTCCTTTTCCTTCTTTCCTTTTTTTAAAAATTTTCATTTTGGTATCATTGTAGACTCACATGCAGTTGTAAGAAATCATAAAGAGGGATCCCTTGTACCCTTTACCAAGTATCTGCCAATAGAAACATCTTGCAAAGCTATGGTACAACATCACCACCAGGATACTGACATTGGTACAATCCACTGATCTTATTTAGATGTCCCCAGTTTTACATGCATTCGTGTGTGTGTGTGTGCGTGTGTGGGTGTGCTTATGTCCTTGCAGTTCCCTCAAGATTCATCCAACTTGCAGGTAACAATGATTTGTTCCACCTTTTTGCTGGATTCTAGCATAATGGGAATTTGAATATCAACTTATCAAATGTAGCTTTAGAGAGCCATAGAGAATACGAAAGTTTTTATTTTTAAAAAGAAAGAAATTGGTTCCAAAATTTTTAAATATTTGCCATCACTCCTAATAGGTTTTAGAATGAGTTTTTGAATGAGTGACTTGGGGAGTGCTCAAGAATGAACACTGATCATTGGAGGAGCCTGTATGAGTGCGATAAAAGCAAGTCATGCCATGTGAAATTAGTTTTCTTATTAAAATATGTCTAGGCTGTAGGACCCTCACTATTAACAATGATCGTATCAAACAAAGTGAACTATTCCTGTGGGTGAGATAAAATCAGTGAAGCATCACTGACTCAGCTGTACTGCATCCTTCAGACCCCACTGGGTTTCTTCTCAACGTGACAGGCATGCAGAGGTTTGAGTGTGCTTTTCATGTAAAAATGCAGGTAGGTGATGCAGGCTGTATGGTAGCTCCAGTTATGAGAGTTGCAGGTCCTTTTCTTGGGTTCACATTCCTGACCGTGTTGTTCATCTCCTGGTCCTGGGTGTCTGCTCCAGCAACTTCCATATCCTCTGCATTCCAGCAAGAAGAAAGGAAAAATGGGGAAACAGAGGGCACTTACCTCTAACAACAGGGTTGAGAAGTGACCCTTCTCACTTCCATTCACACCTAATTGGTCAGCACTTAATCACCTACACATACCCAGTTACATAGCATACTGGGACTTTATTTCACCCAATAGAATAATACACAGAAGAGTAAATATATAAGAATGTACAAATGAATACATATGTAGACACATGAACTTCTCTTTAAAATCCACTTCCTAGAAATATATCTACAGTTCACTGCAGCATAGATTGTGACCATAAAATGCAATCTTTTTGTTGAAAAAATTTTTGAATTAGCAAAAAACTTGGGAACAGCCTAAATGTCCTTAATAAGATCAGTTAAATAATTCCATTTATTTTATTGGATCCAAATCCAATAAAATAAAGGCAATAAAATAAATCTCGTTAATAAGATCTTTTAAAGTAGATATTGCAAATGAATCTTTGGTATAGTATAGAATGTACTGGAAGATGCTGATATCTTTACGTTTCATGGTCTTCCTACTCCAAGAGTATGGTATTTCTTTCCAAATATTTCTTTTATGAACAAATTTGATTTTATAGTTTTCATGATATAGATATTGTACATTTCCTGTTAGTGTATCCTTAACTATTTTACAGCTTTTCTCATTAAGATGACTATATTCAACTACATTTTCTATTGTTTATTTAAGATATATAAGAAAATCACTGATTGTTAGTATGTTGGTGTTTTATTCAGTAAAATTACCAAACTCTTATTGCTTTTCATAGTTTAACAGTTAATTCTCTTGGCTGATACCTGCTATTGAAAAATCACAATACCTCTCTCAGATTCCAGACCTGAGCCAGTCTTAGACCCAGAGTCTATCAAATACAGTGGAGTCTATGGACCCAGAGTCTATCAAATACAGTGGAGTCTATGACCTCTTGAGGATAGAAACTATAATGCCATGGGAAGAGTTACACAGCAGCAATTTCTTTCAGTCTTCCCACAGAGTGACCTATGGCTGGGATATTCCTTCGAAGGGATAGGAAGAGTTATTGCATCTTGCACCTGACATGTAACATTCTATTATATACTACAATGTCTTTGGAAATAAAAAATAAAACTATAATTATTTGTAGATAGAGTGATTGTCTATTTGCAAAATTCTGAAATCTATTGACAAATTATTATAAATAATAAGAACCTTACAAAAGTTTGCTGGATCAATATACAAAATATACAAATATACAAAATCGATTAAGTTTCTACACCAGTTTGTGGTTTGTATTTTCATTTTCTTTCTGACTTTTTTTAACGGACATAAATTCTTGATTCTAACATATTCCATTTAGTCAACCTTTTCTCTTAGGTTTGTGTTTTTGGTACGTTTTGTTTAACAAGTCCTACTTTGTTTTCTAAAAGTATCTATCTGGAACTCTTATTTTTGTATGGTACAAATTTGGGATTCATTTTCTTCCTATGTGGTTATTCAATTGTACGACAGTGCAGTTTTCTGAACAAACCATCTTTCTCCATTGTTGCTGTCATACATCAAGGATCTATTTCTGGATTCTCTATGTACCTGGGATCCATTTATGGATTCTCTATTTATCCCGAATCTATTTCTGGATTCTCTATGCTGCATAATTGGTCTGCTATTTTACCCCTGAGTCAAAACTATACTGTACTGGGTACAATACATTATAATAAGTCACAGTATGTTTATAAGTCTCCTAAGCTAATTCTTCTTCTTAAGTGTCTTGGCTATTTTTGGCCCTTTGGTCTTTCATATATATTTTAGAATCAGCTTGCTAAATTTATTGAAGAATGCTCTTAGGATTTTTTTAGGAATTAAAAAACAATATGTCTGAAAAATATATGTATGTTGAAAAGAATTGATATCTTTTCAGTATTGAGTGTTCCTATCCATGAATATATTATATCACATTTTAAAATTCTTCCTTCACATCCTTCAATAAAATGTTATCATTTTCCATATGAATCTTGCACAATTTGTTATATTTTTCTTCTTTTCTGTATTTTGTTGCTATTAATAACTTCTTTTTTTCTTTTGTACGTTTTATATTGTTTGTGGTAATATAGATAATCATACATAGATTGTAAGAAAAATTATAATTTCATTTCTATCTTCCCATTGTATATTTATTTCTTTTTCTTATTGTACTGGCAAGGCTGTGCAGTCCCATGTTGAATGGAAATTATAATAGTGGTCAGATTTGTCTTGTTTCTTAAGGGAATGTTTTAAAGGAATTATAAAGGGAATGGTTTAATATTTCTTCATGTTTATAATGTTTACTGAATTTGTTTTTAATTCATACTACATTTCAGGTTAAGAAAGTTTCATTCTTTTCTTTAGACTATAATTAATCATCAGTATCTTTATCCCTTTTTTGGACAATTAAGGCACCTGAATATTTTAGCTCATTTTGTACCTTTTACTTATAGGCTGTACTTTCCTACAGGATTTTAGTTCTGTCTTGATCTTTTTAGTCCAACAATTTAGAATTTATTGTTATCGTTTTCATAATATAAACTTTTGGATTGACCCACACACTTGCCAGTTTTTTTACATCCAATTTGCTCTCTAAAATAATTTTCCTTCTTTCTGACCTTAAGTCTTTGGTAATTCTTAGGATAATAAAAATCACTCAATTATTGTTTTCCTGAAAATGCGTGTATTTTACTTTTATCTTTGAAAAATGGCTTCATTGTATTCTCAGTTGTCTAGGTAGACAGGTTAATATTTTCTCTCACAACTTTGAAGATATGATTGCATTGTCTCTGGTTTCCACTGTTACCACTGCAGTTCAGCTTTTAGAGAAATTGACTTACTTTGGAAATAATCTGTTTTCTTGGGTCGGAAATCTGGCCACAGTGTGGTTTAGCTAATTTCTCTGCTCCAGGTCTTATAAGACTAAAATCAAGATGTCAGAAGACCTGCATCCCTAACAGGAGGCTTTGGGGGAGAATCTCCTTTCAAGCTCATTCAGGTTGTTGGCTGAATTCAGTCCTTTGAGATTGTAGGACTGAACTCCCCATTTCTTTGCTGGCTGTCAGCGGAGTGCTGCCCTTGTCTCCTAGAAGCCTCTCTGGTTCCTGACACCTACATTTTAGAACGAGCAGCAGCGTGATAAATCCGTATTAGTCTGGGATCTCTCTGACTTCCTCTTGGCTGCATCTCTACTGCCTCTTTTCCATCACATCTCTCTGACTCTAGGCAGAGAAAGTTCTCTGCTTATAAGAGTTTATGTGATCACATGGGGCCCACTCATATGATCCAAGATAATCTTAATTTATCCTCCAAGCTACTTTTTATTTTATTTTATTTTTTATTTATTTTTTTTTCAAGCTACTTTTTAAAAACTTGATTTTTTTTTCAATAGATATAAAATTTCAGTTTTTGTGGGTAATTCATGTATGTTCTGAAAGTACTCTCAATTTAGCTAAATTGTTTGGATCAATTTAATATGGAGAAGGCAAAACCCATGATAGTTTTAAAAGATAAAGCTAAAAAAGGAAGTTTAAAGTCAAATGTGTATTTAGAGTCAAATGTGTTTTATGTAATGTGACAATTTTCTTTGTATCACTTGACTCTGTATCAAGTTATAAGTCAAACTTCAATATACTGAATGCCCATTAATAAAGATTTCTAATTTGGGTTTTTGAGCAGTGACATTTTTATTAACCTGACTTGGGATGTCCAAAATACTTTTGAAACTGGGGATTAGATCCATTAAACTATACCTTGCTTGTCTAATCAAGAGTAAATTGTAACTTGCCTTCACTGATCAAGCTCACTTTAATTGTTCTTGCAAACTGCATACCCTCCAAGCTTAGACATATCACTAGACTCCTTTAACTACTCATTTAGATTACACCTCTGATAGTGGACCCACATTGAGTTTCAACGGATGACCTTTCCACGTAAACTTTGACCAAAAGCTCCACCCTCAGATCACGCTAATGCTGCTATTTTCTGGACATGTGTCCCATGAAGAAGCATGTAACTCAGATATGCTTGCATAAAGCAGCAATGACCTCACCTTTTTCCTGCCTCCAATCACCTTCCCCTGAACCCCTGACCTATACTCTTCACCCATAAATATCCGGAGCTCGTCACCTCTGGGGAGGTGGATTTGAGATTTGTTCTCCCATCTACTTGCTTGGCTGCTTCGTGAATAAGCCTTTTCTCTGCTGCAGATGTCAGCATCTGGCTTGCTGCAGGTCAAACAAGCCTGGTTCAGTAACACTTTCACCTTCAGATCCCTTAGAATTATTTCATTCCTTTATTAAATAAATATTTATTATGAGCCTGTTATTAAGAGCCTGTAGCATTATTATTAGTAACATTAGCAAACGTTATTAAGGGCACTATATTGGCCACAGGATTGACTGATACGAGCAAGAGCCATAAAGTTCCTGTCCTCATGGAACTTAACTTCTGGTGGAAGAGACCAAAAACAACCAAAAAAGCAAAAGCATGCATAGCATAATGCCAGGGAGTGATAAGTGCTCTGAAGACAGTGATGATGCCGAGTCAAGGGAGAGAGCGGCTCAAGTGGAAACGCTTTAGACAAGGTGAGTAGGGAATGCCTGGCGAAGATGCAGAGACCTGAATGAAGGGAGGGAGTGAGCCGTGTGATTGCCTCTACAGGGAAGAACAAACCTCCAGAAGTATTTTATGACTACTGCAGAATCCAGATCTAAAGACCTAACCAACAGTAGAAGAGCACACCTAACATTTTTGAAAGATAAAAATCAACTTCCTGTTTTGGCATTACAAATCATGGGATTTGAAAATCACATAGACATAAACACCCTCTTCTATGGCTCTCTGCCAGGAAAAATATGAATCCTTTACCAAGCAAATGACATACACAGATAACAGCGAATGCTACCAACAAGCTGTTCACAGAAAAGAAAAATATTCCTAGGTCACAAAGTGCTAGAAAACAAATTTTCTTCAAGGTTTTGACAGGCTTCTGGACATCTGCAAAAGTGAAAACTGGGAGAAAATCTGCATGATTAAACACTAAACAATGAAAGGAAGTCTCAGCCTGTATCCCAGCCCTGAGATGGAGTGAGCCCTGCTTCTGCACAGAAGGCATTTCCACCAAACTAGACTCATCCACTCCACTCATCTGGTTTGTGGTTTTAGGCCAAATGCACTCTATATACCTCTTTATAAAAATATATCCATTTTTGAAATTAGTGTTTATTGGATCAGGTAGCCTATAGTACAAAATGTGTACTTAAAAATACATGTAATAATTGACAAATCCCACAAGAATTTAGAAGTATGACAATATATTTTCATCCAGATTATGTTTTTCCAGAAATAAGATAGTCTTTTAATTTTCTATTTTTATAAATTCTGTCAAAAATATTGAAAAGTAAAGATAACTATTAAAATATGAGTCCCTTTTTTTGTTTTTCTTAAGCAAAAAGATAAGTATTTTATTTACTCAATTACATGGAAATAAACCTTAGCAAGACTATTATAGAGATAAGTTTTCATATGTGCTCAGTGAAATCTCTAAATTTTTTATAATATTCCACTATTCTCCTTTAGGTGTCTCTATTCTAATTTCCAATGAATTTAAAGTTAATGTAAATATATCAAAATTAAGAAAATGAGCAGAAACAACCTAATTTTTAGAGAATTAGGAAGGCAAAAAATTTATATGTGATCAACTTCATATTATGCTTTTTTTCAGATTTTCCTAGATCTACTCAGGAATATATTACAGATTTCATGAAGATGATTACTGCTTCACACTAAATCATACTGTGATGACAATTAGGATGAATGAAAGTTACACAAGAGTTAATGCTAGAGTTAATCAAAGATGGAGGAAACCAGATTCTTGAATGCAGTTTAGTGAATTTATTAAGTACGGGTGGGCACTGTTACTCCTACTTCCAATGGCTTCCCAATGCTCAGTGGATCCAGGCTAAGCTTGTTAAGCTTGCAGACAAAGACTCTTGAAATTTTAACTAATCTATGTCTCCTGAGAAGTCTCATGTAATTCTTTCCCATAGCGCACTTTCCACTATATTCATCCAGAATACCCACAATATGAATTGTCATGATTCCTCTCTTTTTTTTTTTGACGTCTTTATTGGAGTATAATTGCTTTACAATGGTGTGTTAGTTTCTGCTTTATAACATAGTGAATCAGCTATACATATACATATATCCCCATATCTCCTCCCTCTTGCATCTCCCTCCCACCCTCCCTATCCCACCCCTCTAGGTGGTCACAAAGCACGGAGCTGATCTCCCTGTGCTATGCAGCTGCTTCCTACTAGCTATCTATTTTACATTTGGTAATGTATATATGTCTCTGCTGCTCTCTCACTTCGTTCCAGCTTACCCTTCCCCTTCCCCGTGTCCTCAAGTCCATTCTCTACATTTGGTGATGTTGTTCTTTCTACCTTATTACTCTTTCTCCAGTTGGTAAAATTATTTTCATACTGTCATACACAGTACCAAAGTCATCACTCCTCCATGAAGAAGAACATACTGTTATCATTGTACTGCTTACTATAAGGCTTAACCATTCTGTCATAATTGAATATTTGCATTTAGGTTGCCCCTAATTAGTTTTAAGTAGGGCCCTTCAGTGTAGAAACTGTTTTTTCTCATATTTACCTACCAATTTTCATAAAAAATTAAATATAAATAACATTTTAGAGGTATTAATGAAATAAAGAAATGACTTTTCAAAATCAACATCCCAAATAGAGCAAGAGACATTAAGAATTTTAGTAAGTAACTGAGTTATAGAATAGGTATTAGATAAAATTAATTGTACTGGAACAGAATATGGATTTCTGAAGAGCTTCCCCCCCGACTTACTACCTAAGTATAGCTTTCAAACATTGGAAAGCAGTCTATTTCTTTACCTGATATAAGTTTAACCCCAGTTAGATTTATATCTCAGCTGTAGCTGAGAGTTTGGAATCTTCCTCTGTATCAGTAGGAGAAGAGGAAAGAACAAGAAAAGGAGCCTCTTATCCCCAAAGCAGTTTGGAGATGGTGGAAAGGAGGGTACTTAGCAATTCAGCTGAGGAAATGACGAGAAGGAAATTGTTTTGTGTCTCAGGAACCGTGTGGAATTCCAAGATAAGAAAAACAGTTGCTAATTTGAGTATAAAAGCAGGAAACATGATATACTTATTTCCTTTTATGCAAACACAAGTATATGAGGGGTTGTGTGAAAATTATTTTTCTCCTGCTGAACCACAAAGACATAAAATCAAAGTGCTTCTTTTGGACATACTGGTTTTTCTTCTCGCTCTTCTCTTCCTTGTGGATATTATGGCTAATAACACAACAAGTTTAGGGAGTCCATGGCCAGAAAACTTTTGGGGTAAGATTTTCTTTAACTGTTTTTAATTTAAAATTAGGATGCAGAGAAATGTACTGCCTGAAAGTTATTGAAACATTGGAAGTCTCTGAGCCATTTTTTTTATGGTAAATTGATTACCTAAAGTTTTCATAGATTTATTACAAAAAATTTGTTCATATAAAATGTCCATAAAGTGGGCTATGAAGTCATTCAAGGAGAATCTGGGCAACACGTATAGATTATGGCTGGTGTTACAAAATAATAAGAAAATAATAGGAAATGCTAATTAGAAAACAGTAAGAATAAAACTGAGAAAAAATTTGTAAGTCATTGCTGTTTGGAAATTGATAATTGATTTGTTGGAAAATTAAGTTTTATTTGTCTTATGGTTATATAGATTATGTACCTTGTTTAATGAAACTGAGAATTTCTATAGAGATTATTTTAACTTACATTGTCAATGTTATATTCTTTAATTTCCAAAGTGAATCTAAATAATAAATCTGTACTGAAGGAGTGTGATGACATGATTAAATAAGAAATCGTATGAAATTAGACGAAAAAACTGCAACAGAACAAGTGGAAATAACACCACAAATAACATTATAAAGAAAGCCTATCAAGGGGAAAAAAGGAACAATACAAAGTAGCTTTTGGCTGGGTTCAGACACAGCTTCTAGGCAGTTAGCAGCAGCAGGACGGAGCTGAGGTCAAAACCACGAGTCTTCCAAGGCTGGAGACACAGGGAGAAGGGCTGAGACATGAAATTGACATGGATGCTTGGGTTCAGGGAAATTTAAAAAATAAAGGGGGCAAGTTGAGTTAAATCCAGAAAAAAACTTTAAAGGAGATAATGGAGTTTATGAAGAGATCGATAGCCCTATTTATTGGTCCAGAACAAATGTTTCATCTTCACAGAGAACTATTTCAGACTTTCCGTTGTGATTCCAAGGTACGTTTTGGGAACTATCAGGTGAAAAATGAGCAGCGATGCTGCCTGCTCCTAACAACCTACCTGATCGTCCCCATCACAGAAATCTGCATGGAAGGAATTAATTAATTCTTTTTTACCATCAACATTTATGTTTGTTTCAAGTCTGAAAATGAGGGATATTAATAAACATCATAATGTAATTATTAAAAAATTAAGAAAAAGAAAGTAAATTATACTTGCATATTGTAGAGAATGGCTTTGGTAATAAGTTATTCTATGTAGAAACCAATAGACAATAAATCTTCGAATTGTGGGAGTCTTGCTTATATAGGTTTCTTACAATACAGTTTGCTGTCCTCCTTTACAGAGAAAGTGAATGTGCTAAACACACGCTAAAAAATAGCTAGAGTGTGTTTACCCTAAATTCATCATTGCAAAAATAAGTAACTAAATAGATTATTCAAAAGTAAAGTAATTCTTACTGCAAAAAATAATCTGTAAAAGCCAAATCAATTTTTTTCAGGCCAAAGTTAAATTTCAGGTTTACTTAAAGACTTAAGGAAAAAAAATCATTATCTACTGGTTAAAACATGGATAATAATCATAAAATAAACCTCAATTAAAAACAGAATGTTTAATTGGAGTCTATTTACCAATCCTGAAACTTTTTTTTTAATATAGAAATCTATGCTTAAGAAAGAATTCAAACTTATTGTTCCAAAGATAGTTCCTAGTGTTTCTTTATCTTACTTTGTGAATACAACAGAAAATAGATGGAAATAATGAAAACCAGGAAGGGGAGTGTTACCTTGATAAGCATTAACAAAGCCAAAGAAATATGTTGAGTAGATACAATGTTATAACGTTTGATGATATGGGGAAAATATATAAAAGATCACATTAATTCCTCTGGGGTTCAAGAAAATATCAAGTGTAAAATGCAAAAATGTAAATGTGAATATATGAAATGTAAAAATTTCCTAAAATATAAATGTTGATCTTTTAAATTTTTATTTCCTTTTTGTACCTAAATTGATATCTACATCACTGTCTCCGCAAAAATATTATTTGGAAATCTTATAAAGCACAGTGCAATACATTGCCTATTGCTTCCAAAATCAATTGTCTGCTTGGCACTTTGAATTCAGAGAATAGAGAAAGAACAGTTTAGAGAAGCAAAACTTGTACATTTAACCATATGAATTTCCCAAACTTAGGCTGCATAAAAGTTGTTTTCCAAATATAATTTCCCTGATTTACTTTAATGAATGTTGAAAAATAAGATAATGATACCAGGTTATTACCAATAGTGATAGCCTGAAGTTTTTTGGTGATCACCCATTAAAACTTATTAAATGTTGTGCAAACATTACAGTAATTAGTGCGAAGGTGGGCAATAAAGTCGGCCTGAGAGTGACGACACAGCTGAAGACCACCACCTTGCATTTCTCACTTTTGCTTTCTTTGATGCACTTCCCTTCCCTACAAACATCCCCCATGAAGGCAGCAGGAAACATAACCTGTGAAAGTTTGCTGCGCTCTGCTTTAATGAAATAGACAAGTGTTGTTAAACTTGGTTAGTTTTTTGCTATTCAGAGTCTTAAAGAAGACCGTTTGGTTCTACTTCTTGCCTTACCACTTGTGTTCTTCCCTTTTGGCTAGCATTGTGAAAAATTGGGGAATTTATTGGTTTAGGAACTTGTATTTATTCACCTCATTTAATCCTCACCAAAACTATAACGTCTGTCCTCAAGAAGATTACACTCTTGGAGGAGATTATGTGACCATAAATATGCAAATATATGCCTATACTGTCATGGAATAATACAAGATAATGTACATTAAAATGGCAATGATTGTTATGAGTTAGAAAGACAAATATGGCAGAAATGGTCCCTAAATCCTCCTTAGAAAAAAAAAATGAGGCTTTATCTGTTCCTATAAATCAGATGAGTTTCAAATAGGGAGACAATTGTAGGAAGAACATTGTAGTCATTCATTTTTCTACATTAACTTATTAACTCATCCTTTCATCCGTTTATCTATCCAGTTCATTAGTTTACTCAGAAGCATTGACTGACCACTCCTTATATATTAGTCAATATGTCAGGTGTTAGTGAGATAAATAAGGCATAGTTGGAAATTTCAGGGAGTTCAGGAGAAGTGTTATCAGCAAATATGCAGAAGTAAAAACACACAAGCCGTATTTGTGGAGAAGTGTGAATGACTTGAGAAAGATTTGTGTAGTTTTGAAAGTCACTGTAAAAGTTTGACCTGATTTAACATAATTATTTTCAATTTACTTACTTCAAGTCTCCCCACTTTCCTCTTCCTTAGGACTTTTCTCTAAAGTTGGAAAGGGACAGTGGTGGTAGCTATACACTCTCAAGGTTATTGGAAGGAGAGGGCCATTGGTTCTTGATCAAGTTCTGGCCTCTGCTGACTACTGATGTGTATTTCTCATCTGCTTTAGGGGAATTGCCCTTTTTTCTTGCCTCCTCTGCTGAGGGCTCTTACCATAAAATTTGACTCGTATGGTCTGTGCAACATTTGCTAATGTCATAATTTTTCCTTTCTGGTCTACTGGCTCTTATTCAGGTACTTTTCCTTCTGTCTCAGTGGCACAGAACAATGTTGAATGCTCTCCCATAACCCTGGAGCTGTGTGAATTTGGACTGTATATCAGACCTTTAGACCTGGATATACTAATGTCCACACTTCCTCATTCCTCCTCTGCTTTTCAGGGACCCAGAGTTTCTCAGAGGGGATTGTCATCTTTCCCATCTGGATCCCTCTAAGAAGATGGGAATGGATACCAATTTCTCTGGCATTCCCTAAATCAATCTGTAGCTCATCACAGGCAGAGATGGAGTGATGGCCCCTTCTCCAGAACTCTTACTGGTCACATAGTTTATAGCCCTTCTTCTCTCTCCAAAACATCTCCTCTTTACACTGCTTCTGAAAGTTTACTTGTTATGGATTGAATGTTTATGTCTCCTCCACCGTTCATATGTTGAAGCCTTAACCCCCAAAGCAGTGTTATCTGGAGGTAGGACCTTTGGGTGTAATTTGGGTTAAATTAGAGGGTGGGGACGCCATGATGGGGTTAAGGGCCTTAAAAGAAGAGGAAGAGATGGCGCTCTTTCTCCCTCTGTCTGCGTGTATGCACTGAGGCAAGGACGTGGGCTCTCTCCAGAACCTGATCATGCTGGCACCTGGATCTTGGATTTCCTAGACCCCAGAACTGTGAGAAATAAACATCTGTTGTTTAAGCCACCCAGTCTATGGTATTTAAAGGGCAGCCCAAACTGACAAGGGCATGACTCGTAGACCATGGTTTATTTTTCCCAATACAGTTCATTATAGTAAAAAGGTATGTTCTTGAGTCCTTTAGGCTCTTAGCGTTTTGAAACTGCAACAAACAAACAAACAAAAACCAAAACACTTTTCTCTGTCTCACATTGTCTAGTGATTGCAGTAAAACAATTGGTTTTCAAGACTATCATCTATTCTACGTATTTAATAATCCTATTACCAATTCTAAACATTAACTTTTTCTTTATTCTGGGTATCCTTGATAACAGCCCTAATCCTCCACCAGATAATTGAGATGGAGGATTGTTAGTTGATTTGTTGGGCACTCAAGTGCAGTCAAGGGCAGAAAACCTTGGTTAATAGCTGAAAATTTTATTCCTTAACCTGTGGAAAAATATGTCACTTAGAGACCTACCTCAGCAGATGGGAGTAGGTTGTTTCCAGAGAGGTTGAGGAGGGAGAAAGTTTTGCTGGGCACGCATCCCAATGATGTTCTTTATATTCCCTCTTCCCAAATAGTAAACAAATACTGACTATATTTCAAATTCATATCTTTAATTTCCACTTTAAAAACTCTTGGACATTTCATATTAACAGCCTTCTAATTACTTCCTTTATATCAGTTACGTAGGAAGTTTGAATAACAAATGCTTTTCTTTAAAACTGCTGTATCTCAGTTCCATAGAGAGAAGTTTGAAGATTCATCTCTCACTGAACTCCATGCTCAGAGATTACGATTCAGTAGGTATGGAGCAGAGCTTAGAAGAATGTATTTTTTGATAGGTTCCTGACTTTAGAACTTCTGCATCTATGTTAATGAGAGAAATTTGCCTATAGTAGTCTTTTCTTATAATAGCCTTGTCAGGTTTTGGTATCAGTGTTATGCAGGTTTCCTAAAACAGGATAGGAATTGTTTTCTATTATCTGGAAACATTTGTGTAAGAGTGGCATTGTTTATTGTTTAAATGTTTGAAAAAGTTCACCAGCGTAATTATCGGTAGTATTTTTAATAGGAAGGTTTTAAATGAAAAGTCAATTTGTTTAACAATATTGGACTACTCAGATATTCTACTGCTTCTTTGATTGCTTTAGGGCAGGAATTGTATTTTCTAGGAATTTGCCCGTTTGAAGTAAATTTCTAAATGTGTTAACTTAAAGTTGTTCATGATCTTCTCTCATATGTTTTTCTAAAATTTATTATGAAAGTGTTCAAATATACAGAAAAATGTGAAGAATTTTACAGGGAATATCCATATACCTACCGCCTGGATTCTACTATTAACATTTTTATAATATCCATTCTATCTACCAATCTATTAGTTTATGTTTCCAAGTAAATTGCAGATATCCGTACACTTCCCCCTAATTAATTCAGCATGTATATTATTAACAGGAATTCAATATTTTTAAGTTTTTTTTTCTTTTTAAGGTCAAATGTACATACAATAAAATGTGTAAACTGATCAAAAATGAAGTGCACAGATCATAACTGAACATTTGCTGAATTTTGACAAATACATACACACCTGAGTAACCCAAGCCCCGATCAAGATACAGAACATTATCTCCAACCCAAAAGTTCCCTAATGACACTTCCTAGTCAATCCCTGTCTACGTCATCCCCAGAGGAAACCACTAATTATGTATTTATTGAAAAAAAATCCATGTATAAGTGGACCTGTGCAGTTCAAACCTGTGTTGTTCAAGGGTCAGCTGTGTTTCTACCTTTGTGAGGTCTACTTTTTTTCCTGTTTGCTATTACTCTTAGGGAATAGCTCTTTGGAAGCCCAACTCAGAGTCTAGAATATTTCCCAGAGTCTATCCTCCTTGGTATCACCTGAAATCCAGTCTTTGTTTTCTAAGCCTACTGAGATTGCACAGAGTTCTACTCAGATTTTTTGCCTCTTTTGCCTCGCTTTACAGATTACTGTACGAGAGATTTTCTTTTCTCTTAGAATTTGCTCCCTCAAGTCAGCAGTTTGGGTAGGTCTCTGATGGCTTCAACCAGATTTAAAAAAATATTTTTGATCTGTATTTTATAATTGGTCCCAGTGGCTTGATACATGTTAGTTTATCACACAGAGAAAGTGATGGTCTACCCTGTTCCTTCTGAACATAATTTAACTTACCTTCTACTCTAACAATACTGTTGACTAATTATATTCAGAGTATGACTTATGCCTTGTGACTTTGGTCAAAACTACTTCCAGATCTCCCAGATTTTTCCTTACTTGTCCTACAATTGAGTCTAGTTTCCAGTAAGCCAGAAAGAAAAAAGAAAATCAAGGGTGGCAGTTAGGCATCAGAAGTGGGACAGGATAAAATTTACATAGGGCGGTCAGGGTAAGCCTCAATGAGAAGGTGACATGTGAGCAAAGACCTGAAGTCACCCTTGTAGATGGCTGATAAAAGAGTTTCAGGAATAGGTTACCGCAAGCAGGAGGCCCTAAATTGGGAGCACAGCTGATGTGTTTAAGGAATGGCAAACAGGGCAGTGTGGATGGAGCTGAATGAGCCAGGGGAAGAGTAGTGATGAGCACAGATAATTGAGAACAGATCAAATTGGAGCTTTAAGGCCATTTGGGAGAGTTTACATTTACTCTGGGAGAAATGAAGGGTTTAGAACAGAAGAGTGATGTGATTTGACTAATACTTTCAAAGGTTCACTCTGGCTACTGTATTGAGAATTGAGCAAGGAGAGAAGCAGGAACCAGAGAGAAGGCTATAGTAAGAGTCCTGGTCACAGATGATGCTGACTTGGATCAGGGAGGTAGCAGAGTAGATAATGAGAAGTTGAATTGTGGATATATTCTGAAAACAGACCCAATAGGATTTTCCGGGAGATGAGATACACATAGGAAATACTTACTCTTTGTTTAAAGGATTGTAATTAAAAGTTTTCTGAACCTTAAATTTAATTCTTCCTAAAAACGATTTTTGCCAAAGTCTTATTGTCTGAACCATCCTCCTGTATACTCTAGGATACCAAGAACAGCATAGCCTACTTCAATAATAGCTAAGCTTAATGATTCTTACAACTGGAAAAGATTTTGTGAATGTTCTGTTGTCAAAGATAAAATCACTTTTCAGATATCAGAACGATTCAACTCAAGGCCACTAGATGGTGACCTCTACTAAATTTTGACACTAATGGACAGAATTCTAGGTATGGGTAAGATTTATTGAAAACCACGTTCAATATTAGAATCTTAGAATTGGAAGGGACTATAGTGACCATTATCATTAGGCCAGGAAGGGTCAAATGACTTGGGAAAGTTATATAACCATTAGTAATAATAGCTGTCATTTATTGAGGACTTAGGTGCCAGCCCCTTGGTAGTTGTATAGACACAGGTTACAAAATAGGATAACAACACTTAATTTATATGCTATGCCCTGCTAATGTTAGAGTTTGTTCCTTTTTTCCTTTAAAGGGAGATCTACCTTTTCTAAGGCAATCATTTGGTCTTTTTAGTTGCATTTTATTGTAATTACATGAAGTAAAATTATTTCCCCTTGATTCTACATTTTAAAAGTTTCTATTTTCTTTTTTTTCTTGAAATGAACCTTATGTACTTTTCTCTATAGATTAACATTTTAGAATATTTTATTTGTCAGAAGAGACTGTGGTAGAGAGGCTCAAAGGGCATGTACACTGAGACCATGTATAGGAACACTGTAAACTTTAAATCGAAATGGTCAAAATAAAGTAAATATGTCTCTTTAATCTTATCTATTATACCTGCTTATATCCTGAGATATTTAGAATCTTCCATCAGACCCTAGTGGTTACATTGGTTTATACACAAAAGCAAGGACATGTACTTTTCAAACTTGAGTATTTGTCTTTTCATTTTATGTCATACCTGAGTGAAAGCCCCCCTGACCAGTGCTAGTTGTCAATATTCAATTATTAAAATAAATTTTGTTAGTTCTACAACATAAACCTTAGACTCTGTTTCAACATCAATAAAATTAGGAGACTGTGGGACTTCCCTGGCGGTCCAGTGGTTAAGACCCCACACTTCCACTGCAGGGGGCACGGGTTCGATCCCTGGTCGGGGAACTAATATCCTGCCCACCATTCAGTGCAGCCAAAAAAACAGTAAGAAATAAAAAATAAAATTAGGAGTGTGAGCTGAAACATTTTTAAGAGTTTGTTTTAATTGAAACCTTGTATCTCTGATTCTATATCTGAAGTTGTTGATACTTAAAATTCTCCAGTGGAGGCTGTTGATTTAGGGAAGTATAACTGTAGAGTACATAATACTGCCTTACCATATTTTCCCCAAGTATCTCTGTCTGTAACAGGTTACTAAATCTGGTATTAAGTTGATACAATTTTTATGCATTTTCACTTTCATTTTAGATTAATATTTTCTTAGAACACACCAAAGAAATAAAGCATTTCCCTAATTGGGTTGTTTGACAGTTAAGTGATATAATACACTTAAAATAGTGTCCGAGACCTATAACTTAAATTAATCAAATTAGAAATGGATATTACTGTTTACCACAATAATAAAATAAAAATAGGTTTGCATTTTATAAACTATATTCCTCCAAACATCAAAATTTTCTTAATCACAGTTTTAGTGAATGAAACCTTTCTAGCTTAGAATAATAAAAGTTCAAATTTAAAAGGAGCTTACAGTTTACCAATGAAGTGTCTACCTAATGCATTATTTTCCTACTCAAGGGCATAATAACATTAAGATGGATCATAATATATCTTTCATTCATCTATTCTAAATAGGAAGACAGAAAATCTGAGTGAGTTTATTCATATTCTTTGATTAAAGTTTCTCACGGTAATCAACTCATGGATTCTCTGGAGTATAAACTAATGAATAAACTCTTTCAGGGGCAACTGATGACAATGTACAGTAATAAATTATTCAAATATGTGCAATATGCCACACGAAAACAAAGATTGCCAAAAACTCACTGAAATAAGGTAAAATTAGGTATTTTTCTTAACCAAAGAACCAAATTTAGCAAAATGCCTGGACTCATGTACTTATTTGGAAAGAAGACAAAAGGACTGGGTTTTATGAAGTATTTGAGCAGTTCATGATTTTTATTTAGCTCTTTTCTAAGAGCAACTAAAACATTTATTTCAGTGAAATCCAGAATTTAGGTAACCATTATAAGCAACACAAAACTTAAAGGAACTTTATAATGATTATACTAATAATTAAAATTTGATCCAGCAAATCTATTCTCTGATAAACTATTATGGCATAAAATGGCAAAGACAAGTAAGTATAATAAAGTAAGCAGATGCTAACATTTCTAAAACATAATTTAATCTGATTATTAAATTACTGCTAGAAAATAACATTATCATTTACATCATGGGAGCAAGAGTATCTAAGCCTCAGTTTATCACCACTACCCCCCTCAATGTCTTATTTCTAGGACATTAGGTGGTATGATACTTTGGAATAATTTTTACATTCTTTTCACTTTGGGTCTCTCATGACCAGGTTCTTTCCTATTCTTACTACAACTTCCCAGATTAAGCCATTATTACTGCATGTTGGAACCATTGCTTCACTATCCTCCCTGTTTCTCTGCTTTCAGTCTACCACAGATATCACTACCTGCTCCATCTTCATCCTTCCTAATGGGTAATTTTGCTCAAGCCTCTTCTTTGCCCACAGTGGAGAGGTTGAACTTCTTGGAGAAGTACTCATGGTCTTCCATCATCTGACCCCCAACTTATTGCAGGTAAAGTGGCCAATGACCCACTCACTGCCACATCTAAAGGACATTTGTCTTATTTTAAGTCTTCTAGAATGTTAACTCTACTAGGGCTGAGACTTTATTTTCTTCCCTGCTCTCTCTGTACTTAGCGGTACTTGGTATCTAGTGGGTGCTTTATGTGTTAACAAATGAAGAGTAAATATCTCTGGGGCATCTGGCTGCTAATCGTACTACCTAAAATTCTCTCCTCACTTTGATTCAGTGCTAGTAATCTCTCTTGTCTCCGTGGACCACCCTAATTAGCCCTTCTTTGTTTCCCTGGTGTTGACTTCCACCACCGGTTAAATTCTGGTTTTCCTGCAAGTTTGTTCTTAACTCGCTTCTATAAACATAGTCCTTTCCTTTAGTAGAAATGCTTTCCATGGATGGTTGAACTCTTGTAGCATGAAGATTCCCAGTTTTGCTTCTCTTTAAGCTCCATATTTATTTAACCCTGAATTCCAAATATATATCCCAGGGACACACAAATTCAACATCTTTCTAATATCAGCTTCAGCCCCAGTTCTACATTCTCACATTTCTTCCACGTTTGGATGAATGATACTAGTATCAACCTATCCACCCTCACCTGCCCACGCCAGAACCTGAGAGTCATTCTAGATTCATCCTTTCCTCAGTGTAGCAAAGCGTGGTTTTTTTACTGGTTGACTTTGTGTGTGTGTGTGTGTGTGTGTGTGTGCGTGTATGTGTGTGTTTGGTTGGTTTTTACTGGTTGATTTTTATTTTTAGAAGATGAAGGTGGGGAGGGATTGTATGTCCTTTGTTTTAAATTTTCTTTTGTTTTGAAGGATCCCCAAGTTTCCCCTCAATCTTGCCTCCTTTCTCCTTCATTGTGTGGCTCCCCAAAAGCACCTATCCTTTTCTTTCTTTCTTTTTTTAAACAGCTTTATTGAGATATATTTCACAGGCTATGTAATTCACCCACTTAAAGTATACAATTAAATGATTTTTTTTTATAGTTACACAGTTGTGTGACCACCACCACAATCTGATTTAAGAACATTTTATCCTTCAAAAAGAAACCTGTCCCCATTAGAGGGCCCTCCCATTCCCTTCCATCTCACCCCCTTGCCCTAGACCATCACTAAGCTACTCTCCGTCTATATAGTTTGTGTGTTCTGGACATTTCATGTAAGTAGAATATAAAATATGTGATCTCTTGTGCTTGGATTCTTTTCTTCCCTACAGGAAGGTTACTTTCCGAGACTGCCTCTTCCCATACCTATATTCACTTGTAAGTCTGTTTCCTATAGCCAGCGTGCTCATGGACCAGTTCACCTTTTCATTATTTTTACAGTATTTCCAGAATTGCCCTTCTTCTCCATGATAGCTTATGGTAGAAGTATGGGAGATAATTTACTGGTTTCTGTTTTCCATCACTTATTTTTAATTTACTGGTTTCTATTTTCCATTGCTTATTTTATTTTTTAAATTAATTAATTAATTTTAAAATTTTTGGCTGCATTGGGTCTTCGTTGCTGCCCACGGACTTTCTCTAATTGTGGAGAGCATGGGCTACTCTTCTTGCGGTGCGCGGGCTTCTCATTGCGGTGGCTTCTCTTGTTGCGGAGCACAGGCTCTTGGAGCACAGGCTTCAGTAGTTGTGGCTCGCAGGCTCTAGAACGCAGGCTCAGTAGTTGTGGCGCACGGGCTTAGTTGCTCCGAGGCATGTGGGATCTTCCCGGACCAGGATTCGAAACTGTGTCCCCTGCATTGGCAGGCAGATTCTTAACCACTGTGCCACCAGGGAAGTCCCCCACTGTTTATTTTTTAGGTAAATTGAAGTTTGAATTTTTTTTCTGTCTTCTAATTATGCTGAAGGCATGGTTTTGTATAATTTTATTTGGTCATCTTGTTTTTCTCTATTGTTTTTTAGAAGAAATTTTGGAAAATTCTGATTTACATGGTTTCACTGCCTTGGCAGCCCAGATTTTCTATAATTCCTTTTTTAGGTTCCAAATCTTGGGGCACTGATAAGTACAAGTTAATGTGGAATTTTACTGTATTATCAATAAGGTTAATTTTAGGTTCTGACTGTGTTTATTGCTTTTTCCAGAGCAAGCCTAACTCTATGAAATCCCAGTCTCAAGAGATTGCACTTTAAGGCTATGACTCAATATTATTTTGATGAGAGACATTTTTGAAGAACAATACTGGGTCTAGAAGATCTGTCATAAGTCATCTTGTGTTTCAGAAGTCATCTTCTTAGTATAAAGAATTTATTGCTTAGATTTGACTTCAATAGTTGTTCTGGAGGATTTTGATATAAGCATCTGTGATAATTGTGAAAATAGGACATAACAAATATAGTCTTACCACGGGAGATAAATGTGACAATATAAGGTGGAAAGACACTAAAATATATCCAAAAATTAAGGAGCAATGATTATTCTTTTGTATTTGTTAATATTGGTTTGTTTTGTTACTTCTGCATCATAGATTTTGTGTATACCATCATAGATTGCAACGATAAACTGGAGAGAACTTTGGCAATCATAAAATCTAACCCCTTCATTTGAAGAAAGTAATAAAATAAGTGAGTCTAAATAAATTTTATAAAAATCACACAGTATGTTAGGAATAGAGCTGAGTTTGGCACCCTAAATCAGTCATCTTTTGCTGTGTAACAATCCACCCCAAAACATAGTGACTTAAAACAACCATTTACTTAGCTCACAATTCTGTGGGCTGGCAACTTGGGCTGGGGTCAGCTTGATGGATTTTCTGCTGGTCTTCTTTCATGGACCACACTCAGTTTTTGGGTTGACTGTATTTAAAATTCAATGCATACTGAGTTTTCCAAACAGAAATTTTAAAATTATATCCAGGTATCAGGAAAAATATGTTGAAATGCACAGAATTTGAGAGAGAAAGACAGGCTTTGGGATAGTGGGAAAATCAACAAGGCTTGTGGGTTAGATCATGGGGTAGAGGGTCGGTAAGTGTGGTGGGTGATAAGGCCAGAAGGGTCTTCTAATATCCAGCATGTCTTTCGATTCAATGCAGGGTCTCTGCTACCCAGTTTTATTCAAGAATATGTTTTTAGTTCACAAGAAGAAGCGATAAGGTAGAATTTCCATTTGGGAATGGCATTTTTCCTTCCTAGCAACAGGAAATCTGGACAAATACAAGTTCTGTGAGTTGGAGGATACTGGCGTTATAGCAGAGATTCCCTGGGGAATCAGGGGACAGGAATTTCATATCACAAGGGCATGATAACAGCATGAACCAGGTTGGGAACCAAGAAAGAGCACAGTAGTCTGCATAGGTCATGTCATCAATGAGTCAAAGATATAGGTGACAGTCCAGGAGTTCTGGAAATATGACATAAATCAGTCAGCCCCCCAGGTGGTTCTAGCCCAGCACTTCCTGTCTCAGAATGAGAACAGGAAGTGAGGCATCATGCAGCCTGCAGGTGGAAGACATTGGTGGGGATGATGAAAGCAGACAGAGGAAAAGGCAAAGTCAATGTGACTATGAAATTTTTTATCAACTTTTGGCACATTAGTTGCTACTGTAACTCTAAAGGAAATAATCTCTGGACTATATTTGCAACTCTATAAAATATATGAGCTAAAGAACAGGCTTTTTTAAAAAATGAGACTTTTTAATTACTAATTTCTTAAAGGTAATAAAATAGCATAAGCAATGTGGAACGCTACAGTTAAAAAATCTCATTTTGTATCCTTTATTCTTTTGCTTTGATAAACGGCAGCATATCAGCTTCATTTATTCATATCCACCTAGCACCATCTTCTATTTCCCAAATCCAAAAAAATCTAAGTTAATCATGTAATCCATAGTAACCATTTGTATTTTGCCTGTGTATTTAGTCGGACACCTGTTTACAAAGCAAATTGCCTCTTTGTTTTCTTTGTTTCAGAGGGTGTTATAATGTCCTTCACAGTGTCCATGGCAACTGTACTTGTAATTGGAGGATTTATTTGGGCTTTGTTTGTTTGTTTGTCTCGAAGAAGAGCCAGTGCCCCCATCTCACAGTGGAGTTCAAGCCGGAGATCTAGATCTTCTTACACCCATGGCCTCAACAGAACTGGATTTTACCGCCACAGTGGCTGTGAACGTCGAAGCAACCTCAGCCTGGCAAGCCTCACTTTCCAGCGCCAAGCTTCCCTGGAACAAGCCAATTCCTTTCCAAGAAAATCAAGCTTCAGGGGCTCAACTTTCCATCCGTTTCTGCAAAGTCCACCACTTCCCGTGGAAACTGAGAGTCAGCTGGTGACTTTCCCTTCATCCAATACCTCCTCCACCATCAACACTTCCCACAGTCTGGGCCGTCCTGATTTCCACTGGTCCAATCACAGTCTTCGGATTGGCCTTTCAACACCAGCCCCACCTGCCTATGAGTCAATCATAAAGGCTTTCCCGGATTCCTGAGTAGGGTGCTTTTGTTTCTGTTTCTCTCTTTTCTTGTCTTTTATTGAAAGGAAATGACAAATAGGCTAAACAGAATTTTGAGGACATGGCCCAAATGCCTAACGAGTTTCTAACCTGAAACGAGCACACACAAGTTGGACATTACAATGTAAAACACATTTTCTTTGAACACATCTTTTTTCTTTGTCTCACAAAAGAATAATATTTTTCCAAATAGTTGTATATTTATGTATTTTGTATTCGATGTGAGAATTATTATAGATAGTGATTCTTATCTAAGAATCAGCTGGATACAGTATATATATTTTAGACTAAAATAAAAACTTTAGATATTTGTGGTTTACAATCCTCATTTGCTGTCCAATGTGACTATAAAGGGGAAAAAAATCACTTAAAAGTGTATAACTTTTTTTAAAAAAATTTCTATCCTAAGGAATTTTAATTTAATTTTCATTAGAAAGACAAGTGAACCACATTACCATCTTGGATTTTTAATGGATTATATGGACACAAAATGACAGAACGTAGGAGATTCTAAAGTTCCTTGATTCCACTCATTTATGAGAAGTGAGGGAATCAAGCAAAGGAAGCTGAACTCAGTGGGTGTTGCAGAATACTATAATAATTCTGACACTTATTTTTCCCCCAGACTCCTTTTGTGCTTTCCCCAAGAATAGTTATCCACATCACTGAGACAAAATCCTTGTTTTTACTCACACGGTGATTTAACATTTCTTTACTGTTGTGGTTATATTGTTATAAAAACAACAACAGCAAATCCAATTCATTTGATCTAAAAACAAACTTTAACACTGAGCTTACATTTTTTTTTTAAGGAATAAATTTTATTTCTTACATTTAAAGCTAGCAACTGGGAAAGCACGTTATCTAGGGATCTTCTGCAACTTCACAGACAAATAAGGAAGCGTTAGTGGGGAGAAAGTCTTTCAGCCAAATAGGTGTTACAACCATGAAGAATCCTCCTTCCTGGATGGACTCATTGGTCATCATCTTTTATTTGCTTCTCTGTGAATTTCAACTTCAGCTTCTGTGAAGAGTCTTTGCACAAGGGTTAAACTATGTCAAATGGTCCTTGGTGCAGATAGTTATTTAAGGAGTCCACCTCCACAGGTAGCCACCCTCCTAAAGGAAGAGACCTTCAGTGGCCAGATGCCTGTGGCTGCCCTTTTTCATTTAAGGACACGAGTTCACAGGATTATTACTCAAAAGACCTGTGGTTTGTTTCTGATATAATGAATATTTAGCTTATGTTGCTGTTTGTTTCTCTGAACATTGGAATTTTCCGTGAAGAAAAATGTACTCTCATTTTAGTTTCTGCAATGCAGCTGTCCCAGCTAATAGTGTCTGAATATGGCTCAAGAATGGAATAATTTTTACTTAATAAAAGATTCTGTATAGCATTTTCTTTCTTGTTTTTTATTTAGCTTACATTTTCCATTGTTCTTCAAGGACAATTATGCTAAAAGATGTCTATAGTAAATGTCTATAAATAGATGCTCTCTAATGCAATATACCTGAAAGAAGAAAGAAAGAAGGAGGGAAGGAAGGAAGGGCAGAAGGAAGGAAGAAAAGAAAAAAAAGCTCGCAGGATAACGGATTTGTTGTAAGTTGTTTTTGGTCAAACTTGGCAGTTACCATACAGCCACGTAAGGTTTTAAGAGATCATTAATTTAGTAACAAGTCTATCTTTTGCTTGTGAGTCATCCTTAATGTTTAACATGAGAAGTAAGCAAAGTGTATGGTTTTTGTCTAGAATTTATGTTGGGAGTAAAAACTGCTTTATGTCTCTCAAATGAGGAAAATGAGAGCAGAAATCCCCTGGATATTTAACCATCTGGCAGAATTATTGCCTCCTCTCTCCCCAAGTTATGAAACAATCAAAATGGGTATCTTGTAAAAATTGTGCAATGTATGAAATGTGAAATTAAAGCAAAAATTGGAGACATTTTTTAGTTGTATTTGTTTTATTTGAAATATTTAGTTGATTACAGAATAAAATTAAACTGGTGTCAATTTTGATTCAGAGTTTATTTATTGAATAGCCTGTGACTATTTCCTATTTATTTGGTATTTTAACTCAGTTAAGACCATTCTCTATAAACTATTCCAGAGACACAAACCTTACTTTTTCTAATAACGTATAACAGAAAAAAGGTAACATCACAAATAAAAGAAACAGAATTTTCAATGTATTAATACAGATGTAAAAATAAGTAAGTTATTTGTTAAAAGCATTAGATTCTTACCTCGCTAGATAAACAATTCCAAAATTATTTAACTATTTTAGAGAATAAACTTTTTTATCGAGATATAGTTGGCATATAACATTATATTGGTTTGAAGTGTACAACATAAATATTTGATATACTTATATATTGCAAAATGATCACCACAGTCCAATCTAATTAACATCCATAACCACACATGGTTACTTGTGATGAGAACTTTGAAGATCTACTCTCAGAAACTTTTAAATATACAATATGGTATTATTAACTATAGTCACCATGCTGTACATTACATCTCTGGGGTTTATTTATTTCAGAACTGGAAGTTTATACCTTTTTTGATGACCTTCACCCATTTGATCTCCTCTCCCTTCCCCTGCCTCCCATGTCTGGCAATCTATTCTCTGATATCAGTAGAAAGTCCCATTTATTCATTTGGAATTTTGCCTAATATATTCATGTCTTGAAGCAACTAGGAATAAACTTTTTGAAACTAAGAAAAAGAACCCTAGTAATACATGAAAACCACAAGCAAAAGCTGAAGAGCTATAGAAGTGTCTGGTTTTATTGCAAGTGGTGGCTGATTTACAGATAAGGAAGAAAAAAATCAAGCCAGAAATTTCCAAAATTAATTAGCTTCTGGGTAACAGGAGCAAAAGATGGACAGTTTGCTTATCTTTCATAGTGTGAGAGTACAGGACACACTCTTTTGTCTGCCAAACCCTCTGCTAGTCTGAAAACCATATTCCTTTCCCTGACTATCCACATGATTATGGCAGTAACAATCACTGCGTCAAATGTAACCTCATTAATTGGTCTAGGAAAAGGCATCTGACCAAGCAAATCCAGTGGACCTTTGCAAAGGATTTTGTGATAGGGATCCCAAGAGAGGCCAATATCTCTCAGATGCTTAAAACTGTAAGAAGTAAAATTTAAAAGCGTTTTTTCTACCACATGGTAGGAAAGAAAGCAAACTGATCCACAGAGAGAAATAGAAAAAAAAAAAAGGAATTGCCAATGGATTTGAAATTCTTAGTCCCTGTAGCTCCTGAAGGCTGGCTGTATACATCCCTTGCCTTCCTAAGGCATGGCTAATGAAATCTTTCTTGGATTCAACTGAATATCACAACAGCTTTCTAGCAAATTCTCATTTTTCTATAAACCAAATTGGGTTAGACTACAATAACTGGCCAGAAAGGTTTCTAACTAAACAGATATTTAATATATACTGCTTTCTCTCTGAAGCTGATAAATTGCCAAATATGGGCATAAGCATATTATGAGAAATTATATTGGCAACTGCTAGTAAAATTAGAGTATCTATCTTAGGAGATTAGGTATGTAGACAAAAAACAGATTATATAGCAAATGGTAGAAAAGAAAGGAAATAATGAAAACTAAAAAGTGAAAGCATAAGATCAGAATTAAAATAAAATCAATTACATTCTTTACAAAATTAATTCAGACGAGATAAACACAACACAAAATAACAGCTTCTATTGGATGAAAAAAATTCCAGCTGCAAGCCAATTGTAAATCTTGCCTAAAATGAAGTGATTCAGAAAAGTTGAAAGTATAGGCAAAGATATATTAAAGTATACCTATTATGAATATCAGAAAAAGTTGAATTCAAGATGAAATATGTGAATAGAACAAAGAGTATTGCTTTATAATATTAAAGACCATAATCCCAATGAAAATATAAATTATCTTGAGTCTTAGGTAGCAAGTAGCAAAGCACAAGAAATGTCTTTTTTTAAAAAATTAATTTCTTTTATTTATTTATTTTTTGGCTGTGTTGGGTCTTCGTTGCTGCGTGCGAACTTTCTCTAGTTGCTGCTAGTGGGGGCTACTCTTCGTTGCAGTGCATCATTGCGGTGGCTTCTCTTGTGGATCACGTGCTCTAGGCGTGCGGGCTTCAGTAGTTGTGTCACATGGGCTCAGTTGCTCCGCGGTATGTGGGATCTTCCCGGACCAGGGCCTCAACCCATATCCCCTCGCCACTAGGGGAGTCCCCAGAAACGTCTTCCTAAAACAAACTACAGACACAGTGAGGGATATAAAGAAATATTTGAGTATATATGGGGGACATGCTTTAATTTTTAAGATATTTTATTTTATGCCTAAATTAATTTATACATTATTTGAAGATATACATAATTAATTTAGTATATTAATTCTATTGAGAAACAGAAAAAAGAAATGGAATTGCCAGTGGATTTGAAATTCTTAGCCCTTGCAGCTCCTGAAGGCTGGCTGTATACATCCCTTGCCTCAATATTTTAAGATATTTTATACCTAAATTAATTTATACATTCAATCTATTTCAGTCAGAATCCTTCCATAAAGGCTTATGTTTTGTTTTTGTATCTGTTTTTTTTTTTGTCGTTTAACTTAGATGAAGATAGAAAGTCATGTTGGAAATAAAACTTAAGAGACAAAGTCATCAAAATTCTGAGAAAGAAGAGTAATAAGAAGAGACTTGGCCTATTAGATATCAAAATATTCTTAAAGCTGAAGTAGTCATTCAACAAAAAAATCAAAAGAAAATAATGTACAAATCAGTCGAACAGAATAAACAACATAGAAATAGAACAAAGTATGTATGGAAAATTAGTTATGATGAGGGTAGAATTTCTAATGAATGAAAAAATTGATTAACAAATGTTTTGGGGAAAACTGGATGGCCATAGAGAAAAATCTCTCACTTATCTTAAAATAAGTTCAAAATGAATAAGAAAAATAAAACATTAAAATAAAATAAAGGCATATCATAAAAATAGAAAAATATTTTTAAAATATATACTTAGAAATAACTTTTCTAAGTGAGTTTGGATGGTGGGAGATCAGATTTTTTTAACTCTGAAGGTAATTTTTTTTAATGAATAAATCTTACTATTTAAAATCTATATTTGAAACCAACTTTATGAGACTTAGTTCATATGCAATTAGATGCAGAGCATTTTAAGTGTTGAATTTGATCCATTTTGACATAGGTACACACCCATGTTACCATCACCATATTCAAGATACATAACACTTGCATCACCACAAAATGTTCTCTTATACTCCTTTCCCAGTCAATCCTCATTTTCTACCTCCAGGTTGAAGCAAACATGGATGTACTTCCTATCATTATAGATTAGGTTTATTCATCCTGGAGTTTTGTACAAATGAAACCACACAATGTATGCTATTTTGTGTCTGCCTTCTTTCCCTCAAGATAAGTATTTGAAATTCATCCATGTTGTTGCATGTTTCAAGGATTCATTTTTTTAACAGACAAATAATATTCCATCGAATGCATATATGATGACTTCTTTATTTGTTGGACATTTCTTTCCCAGTTTTTGGCTATTATGAATAAAATTTCTGTGAACATCTGTGTCCAAATCTTTGTATGGATCTATAGTAAGCTGAGGAATAGCCTCCAAAAAAATCAGGTCCTAATCCCTGGAACCCATAAATGTTACCTTTTATGGGAAAAGGGTTTACACAGATATGATTAAGCTAAACATTTTGAGATGGGGAGATTAGCCTGAATTATGCAGGTGGGTTGTAAACGCCATCACAAGTGTCCTTAGAAGACAGGCAGAGGGAGATTAGACACACAGGGGAGAGAAGGTGATGTGAAGACAGAGCAGAGAGAGATTTGAAGATGCTGGCTGTGAATATTGGGGTAATGCTGTCACAAGCCAAGGAATGTCCTCAGCCACCAGCACCTGGAAGAGACAAGGAACAGATTCTCCCCTAGGACTCCTGAAGGAAAAGCAGGCCTGTCAACACCTTGTGCTAAGATTTCGAACTTTTGGTCTCCTGATCTGTGGGAGAATACATTTCTGTTATAGCAAACTACCGTATTTGTGGTGATTTTTTACAGCAGCCATAGGAAACTAACACAAGAACTACATTTTGAGTTTTCTTTTTTTTTTAATTTTGATTTTTATCAGGTAAATACCTAGGAATACCATTGCTAGATTGTGTAGTAAGTATATGTTTAACTTGATAAGAAACCACTAAATTCTTTTCCAAAATGGCTGCACCATTTTCAGTGTTCACTAGCAATAAATGTGTTTCATGTATCCCATATTCTCATCGACACTTCTTATTTTGTTTTCCTTTATTTGTTTAGTTTTAACCATTCTAGTAGGTATATGTTACCTCAATATAGTCTTAATTTGCATTTTTCTGATGACTAAAGATCATAGCAACTTTTATTGTGCTTATTTTCCATTTGTATAGTTTCTTTTGTGATGTACTTTCTCAGATATTATGCCCCTTTAAAAAAAACTGAATTGTCTTCTTGTGAATATCTGAGAGTTCTTTATGTAGTTAGGTAAAAGTCCTTTATCAGATATGTGTATTAAAAAAATGTTTTCTCCCAAGTTTGGCTTGCCTTTTATGTTGTTAATGTGTATTTCAAAGAACACAAGTTCTTAATTTTGATGAAATCAATTTTATCAATTTTTAATGTTGTTTTATGATATCTATCTGCCCCAGAGTCAGAAGGATTTTGGAACTAGTTTGTTCCTGATGTATAATAACTGTGTAGCAACTTGTAGCTACCTCAGTCCTCCTGAACTGTGAACTCCCTCCTCAACTTGGTAAGACCAATGTGCTGTGTTTGGGATCCCTCTCCCTGCTCTGTAATGTGTCTCCCAAAAATGAAATGTGATGTGATTGTAGAGCTTACCTCATTTGCTTTCATTCTTTCAGGAATCAAACTCATGTGTTGTCTGTTGCCTAGTATGCTCAATTTTACAGTTTGTTTGTGGTCAGAAGGTAAATCTTGTCCCTTTTACCTATTGTGGCTGGAGGTGGCAGTCTCTGAAAAGCTATTTTTTAAGAATAAAGAAAATTATTAAACATTGCCTGGGCAGGGGATGCTATTAAACCCTATTAAAAGACAAATTATGAACTGTGGGTAATATTTGCCATATACATATCAATAAGTTAACAACCTTAGTATGGATTAAGTGTTCTACTGTTTAATATAGAAAAATATCTCAATAGAAGATGCACAATGAATCAGGTAATTTGCAAAGTAAAAATATAAAAATGGCCAGTATGGCCTTGACAGTTACTTTTCTGAAGTGTACTTTGGCCATATAAATGTAAAATATAAAAACTCCTTGAGGATTACGAGCATTTGCTCTGGGAAAGTAATTCTAGCTAGCTGTTTTAAATTTTATATTATAACTTACTTCCTCAGGTGCCTGATGACTATTAAACCAAAGCCTCCACTGAATAGACAGCGCACAAAACAGTCCTCTTCCCCAAACCCAAACCCAAACCCAAACCCACTTACATCTCCACTGGACTAAGAATGCACTCTTGACTTAGAGGTTGCTCAGTCATCATCGGATTGATGAGATGAGCTGGGATTTGAATTTGTAGTCAGAGAGGGGATGAGTGCAAATTTAAAGGTCTCACTGTACTCCACGCAAAATAACCCAAACTCTCTGATCTCAGACAACTGTCACATTCTGCAAATGCTCAAGTAGAAAAGTCTGGTGGCCTACAACAAAGTAGGTATTAAGCAGGAGTTACAAGTAAATGGCAGGAGCTAGAACCAGAAGTCGTGGAGACATAAAAGATGAAGTGGGTAGTACAAACTTAGCCAGGGTGTGAATAAACAAAGCAGGAGGAGAGAAAGAGAAGCAGATTATCAGAGAAAGATTACTGGAGTGGAAAGACAGAGAAAGAGAGAATCTTCACTGCCTTCCCCACAGTTACCTAGCTCTCTGGTTTCCAGCCTTTTCTGAGATTTATTTTGTGCTCCTGAGTTCCACTTGTAGTGGACAAGCATTTCATTTGCTTGTCCAGCACACCTGTCCATTTTTGCTTACTTAATTTTCTCAGGGAAACTATTCTTCCATTCAACACGATCTTACGGTAACTCTCAGCCACCATTTCGCACCTGTCCCTATGCTTACCACCCTGCTTATCAGAATGGAGAAAACGTCCCTCTTTCAATCAATATTCCACTAGTGCTTTTAGCTTCGTTCCCTCTTTCCTTCTTAATGATCTTACTGTTTCACATACCCCTTCTCTCTCTGGTATTAACAATACTTCCATCTTAAATTGAGATCATTGGAAACAGACTCTGAAACAGCAATGTGTGTGAAAAATATAGACGGGGGGCAGGGCAGTCTCAGGAAGAATATCTATAGATGAGCAAGGGAAACAGGACTTGGCAGAAGGAAAATGAGTGGCTTTTCCAATAGAGGTCTCAGCCAGTCCTGTGGAGATATAGCATGGTACTTCAGAGTTGTCCCTAATTAAAGCAAAGGGCTGGACAATGGTTAGGGTTAGAGTTGAGTGAGCTCTGAATGAGGCAACACAAAGACATGCCCTATAAATGGGGTTTTCAGGGAGCTAGCTGCCAGTCAGGTCAAATTGTGACTATTCTGTGAACATGGGGTTTTCTCAGGAACTCTAAACTGACAAAGATTCTCTCCGTGCTGAAATTCTGCTCAGGCTCCCCTCAACTTTCTTCTCAACTAGACTTTGACTTTTGAGCTTCCATTTTCATCTCTGCATTGTCCAAATTTAGCAAGACTCCTACTAAGTCAGTTTAGCCATATTCCTCCATTCTCCATATCTGATCACTCTTGGTATCTCACTGGGTTCCCCCTCCTCTACCATCCCCCAGGTGATGTCTGGTCACCCTGGCCTGCCTTTGGTAAGAGTCTCATTAGGCCAATTTAGCCAGAATCCCCTCTTCACTGTGATGTTTCCTTTTAGTAATTTTCCATCCACTGACCCCCACCTTGCTCCCTGACTGTAAATTGTGAATTTTCCTTATTGTATTCAGAATTGAGCCCAGTTCTCTATACTGAGGTCTCTTTTCCCCTATGTTAATAGTTTTTCTGAATAAAATCTGTTTTTACCACTTTACTGTCCAGCTCTGTTTATTCTTTGACAAAACCTACTTTGACTTCTCCAGTGACTGTTAGGCTGTTGGTTTTCATTGGTACTGTGTTTGCAAGGCTGCTGATTTTCAAGCTACGATGGAACTGGCAAGAAGGAGCTGGGAATAGGCAAGTTAAAAATGCCACTTAGCTCACTGTTCTTACCAAGACTGTGTTTTTTTTTGAATAAATGCTCCTTGAGTTGTTGCAAGTCTTTGGTTAATTTCCAGAGTACTGAAAAAGTTCATAATTTTGGCCGATGTCCTCATTGTTTTTATGAAGAAGAAAGTTTTCAGAGGTCCTCATTCCATCACTCCAGAAGTGCTTCTGCTTATCTTGGAATTTAGACAATCGTGCTGTAAAAACCTACTGGCATAAAGTGCATAGGTTCTAAAAATTAGAAACAGAGATGTACTGTAGTGATTCCCCCTGGCTCTGCTTTTCTTATGATATGAAATGACAGGCGAGAGTTAACCATCCTTTGGGAGGAGCTGGCTGACTTTAACAGCATAGCCCTCCTCTCCACCATGAATCTCTTGTGAGTTAAAACAGTGTGGAATGCCTACTGTTGGCTAAAAGACTGCTACATTGTATCTCAGTTTCAGAACTGGACCATTTTCCCAAGCCTTTCAGTCCTCCAACTCTCCTGTTAATTCCACAATTTCATTTAACCTATTTCTTCTGGACAACTGTAGAATTTTATAGTTCAAATCCCTTCCCCAAAGGTCGTGGAATGAAGAGATGCTCATGTGTGATAAACATCAAGATCAAAGGTGTTGCTTGAGATAATTTCAATCTCTGTTTGTTTTTTTTTAAAATTTATTTATTTTATTTATTTATCTTTGGCTGTGTTGCTCAGGCTTTCTCTAGTTGCGGATTGCAGGGGCTACTCTTCGTTGCGGTGCGCAGGCTTCTTGTTGCGGTGGCTTCTCTTGTTGTGGAGCACAGGCTCTGCACACAGGCTTCAGTAGTTGTGGCTTGCAGGCTTAGTTGCTCTGCGGCATGTGGGATCTTCCCGGACCAGGGCTCGAACCCATGTCCCCTGCATTGGCAGGCAGATTCTTAACCACTGCGCCACCAGGGAAGTCCCAATCTTTGTTTAGACACTTCCGTTCACCTCACTGGAGGGAAATACAGCCATAAGTGGTAGAAATAGGTGATGAGACTTGTGTGCAGGGACTTTTTGTCCTCGGCTCTACCTCTAAGTGTGTGCTTTTCCATAGTTTTTTCCACACTGAAATTCTCATCAGAGGAGACACTTTAGCAACATTTCGCACATGCTTTGAAATTTTTTTTTTTTTTTTGAGGAAAATGTTTCATTCTATTAGGTTAATTCCACCCTAAAGTATTTGCATAAGTGGTGTGGGTCTGGCCTTTGACGTTATCTTCCTGAATGTTCTCTGACTGCTCACTCAGGCATATTGTAGACGCAGGGTCTGGTCTCATTGAATCTTGTGCTATCTTTACCAAATCAAATCTGTAAAGTTCACTTGCAATTTAACGTATTGTTTCTGAGTCATCTTGACATTTTGACTTCATAAGTGTAAACTGAAAACTGCATTTACTGGAAATTTGTTTTTAAAAATAAAACAACATAGGCCAGATCCCTGATCTACAGATGCATTATAAAATTAGGCAATGCTTATGAGATAATGCTTCTGAAAGAAATTTTTAAAAAGAAATTTATATCTGTTTTTAAAGCACATAAAAGTGTAAGACTGTGTTCAATAGGAGCAGAAAATATACAAGCAATAGTGTAAATTATTAGGATGGAATCTAGTTTTTTAAAAGGTGGGGGGGGAGGGGTTCCCTGGTGGCCTAGTGGTTAGGATTCCGAGCTTTCACTGCCATGGCCCGGGTTCAGTCCTAGATTGGGGAACTGAGATTCCACAAACCGTGTGGGGCGGCCAAAAAAATAAAAAAATAAAAGGGAGGCAGAGAGCATAGTCAAATGTTAAAAGTGAAGATGTTTAGCATTGTTAAAAGAACTGACCGGGAAGTTTCTCTTTATTTCAAAGTTATAAATATTATAAATAAGTAAGATTTTTGGCATAGCGAGCCTATATTTGAAAATCAGTGCATAATGGTTTTTATTAATAGAACCTTTGCATAATTCATAATAAATGACTCCAGTAATATTGAAATTTTCCTGGAGGATAATTTTTATTAGTGACTTAAAGAGTCTAGAGTTATTTCTTGCTGCTGAATGGGATCACAATATGATCAATTCCATCACTTTATTTTTCTTAACCATTTAGAAATACCCAGGCATGTTGGCATTTAGAGGTAAACAAAATGGCTAAGTGGAGGTGAAGAGGAACTTTGAGTATACTTACCTCATATATTCTAAGGTTAAGAATTTTGGGCAGTTATAAAAGGTTTTTTTGGGGGGGGTAGGATACCTGTGAAATTTGAATATAGACTAAGCATTAGGTGACATTAGGAGATTATTATAAATTTTGTCAGGTGTGAAAACGTCGCTGTGATTATGTAGAAATAGATGTTTACTTTTCAGGGGTGCACACTAAAATATACAGAGGTGAGATATTGTAACATCTGAGGGAAGCGAAGGGGAGGAGGTGGTGAAGTGACTTCTGAGTGGAGCCCGATACGTTCGGTTCTAACGAGTTCAAGCTGAACCACCCACTGAGGATTATGTCTCCCTGGCGAAAATCAGCCCCAACATTTTCCAGTTCCGGCTGGTCTCCTCCTGAGATGTGGCGGTGCATCTCTACCATGTGCCGGCCATTCAGCTCAAGTACCAGCATCCAGCGCTGTCTTGGATGTGCGTCTAACGGTCCAACACATGCCTGGAGTGGGGGATCAAACCCTCGACTGAAAACACATGATTCCAACACTGATCAGGAAGATCTGGTTGGAACCCATGATGCCCCTATCAGATGTGTTGAATACTGTCCAGAAGTGAATGTGGTAGTTACTGGGCCTTGGGATCAGACAGTTAAATTGTGGCATCCCAGAACGCCTTGTAAGGCTGGGGCCTTCTGTCTGTGAGTAATACCCTCTCTGTCTGGAGATCAGCTGATTGTGGGCAAGGTGGGCAGTAAAGTGTTAATGTGGGAATTACAGAACATGGTTTACGTGCAGCAGTGCCGGGTGTCCAACTTGAAGTACCAGGCTTGCTGCCTTTGAACATTTTCAAACAAGCAGTTATGTATTAAGCTCGGTTGAAGGCCAAGTGGCAGTTGAGTACTTGCTCCCAAGCTCTGAGGTACAGAGGAAGCATGTCTTTCAAGTGTCAAAGAAAATAATATTGAGCAGATTTATCCTGTCAATGCCATTTCTTTTAACAACATCTACGGTACGTTTGCTATGGGTGGTTCTGAAGGATTTGTAAGTATTTGGGGTCCAGTTAACAAGAAGCGATGACACTGGTTCTATAGATACCCCACCAGCATCACATCACTTGTCTTCAGTAATGATGGGACTACACTTGCAATAACACCATTATATATCTATAAAACGGATGACATGGGACATCCTGAAGATGGCATCTTCTCATCTGCCAAGTGACAGATGCAGAGAAAAAACCTAAGTCCACCTAAACATCTCCTGAAAGTAGTTTCTCTATGGAAAGCTTTTCTGCTTCCTACAAATCATACTTACCCCCTGGATGTGTTAGAGCCATTGTTGTTACATTATTTAGTATGGATTTCTCTGTTTTCTGTCTTAGGAAAACCTTGTCTGTGTGCCTTTTCATACTGACTTTGTGTAGAATGAGGATTCTTTGTGTCTTTTGTATTTGTTATTTACTCTAAAATACTTTGGCAGAAGAAAACTAAAAGAAGCAAATATGGCAAAATTTTAAAATCTAGGAGATGGATACATAAAGGAGTGTTCATGATACCCTTTTCTCAACTCTTCTATATATTTGAAAGTTTCAATAATAAACAATTTTTAAAATGTTTTGTAGCTAAAAAAAATGTTTTGGCAGCTGAGATTTTGCAACATGTGGATTAGCAAAATTTTTATTACCTTTTTCTGTTTTCTGTTTCTAAATTTTCTAAAGCCTTATAAAACTTTAACATATAAATCAGAATCAAATATTTGATTAATTGCTTGCTTTGAAAGAAATTGAATATAAAGGAATATAACAGCTCATCTAAAAACTGTTTTTCATCTTTTTCTTTATTCTTTTTTTCCTCCTTCTTTGCAATGTGATACAATTTCTATAAAAGGTTTCTAAACGAGATAACATAAATAAGAAGTAAACAGTAAAGTCAGGGCCGCGCAGAAGTAAAGTAGAGCCAGTAGAGCCAGTAATGAGACTAGTGCTCGAAAAAGAGAGTCTTACATCCTAAACATTTACCAGCAAAGAGCCACAGATTTGGTTCTTAGCTTTCTAGCTATAAATTTAAAAACAGGAATATGAACAGTTATATCATTCAGAGTGCTCATAAAATAAAGGCAAATTATTCACCCAGGAGAAGCACAAAAATTTCTGATTTGAACTTTATCCTAAATAGGATCTGTGTGATATAATGAACAAAGCCCTAAACAATATGCTTAAGATAACTACAGCAAGGAGTTTTTTGGGGATGTGTCTTAATGTAGGCAGTTGTCATTATGACAAAAAAATAATTACTGAAAATAAACTTATCGGGGCAAATACCATGGTATCATCCAGGTAAGCAGCAACTCAGAGGTCTTGAGAGATTTTTGGAGTATCTTGAACTAACCTTCTTCACCAGTTTCAAAAACCCAAAGGGAATTGCTAGATAAACATTAAAAGAGTTTTAGGGAGCCTGTAAGTTGTGTCTGTTAGTGGGCATGAATGGGCATGAACACATTTGTCTGAGGACAGGCTTTTTAGCTTTTATCAAAAGGATCTTTGCTTCAGAAAAGATTGAGAACCACTAATTTATAGAAATAAAGAGGCCACGCATCCATTAGGGATATCTTTTTCTTGATGAGTTTTTCAAAAATATATATGATAATGAGTTTTGAGATTGTGCTCTCTGCCTGCTTCTCAGAATGAAAAAATTCTGCATGTCCACTAAAAAAGGAAAACATATATCCCATGAGTCAGCTCACCAGAGCAGGCTGGACCACCTATAAAAGGTGAGGCACTGATTTAGGACTGATTGGTAGAGAAACCTGCTTCATATATGCTTGGAGGTAAGGCCAGTGTGTATTTTCAGGAAAGATGAAGGTTTTTATAAAAAATAATTTTATGTATACTCCAAATGAAATGAAAAAAAATCCATGTACTGCATTGATAAGTTTAACATGAATATTTTTAAAGCTGGTGTAATCAGAAGCTTATCTTAAACATTACAAAATAAAAGTTGAATAAATCACCCATAGACAGTCTGGCTTTGAGTGATGCAATTTCCTGGAACAGTATACTAACATAAATTGCTTTGCAAAATGTATTCCTCTGTAACTGAATGAGATACCTTGCCGAATGGTGTTTTAGCTGTAAATAAATTAAAAGTTTTCTTTCTGGCAGTAATGAGTCAGGCCAGAAGTTTCTTGAGGTCTTGGCTAGATCATAAGTATAAAAATTTATTATGCATCTTGTGTGTGTGAGTACAAATTAAGATTTCATATATACTTTATATATTAAGAAAATATATATTGACTATATATATAAGTATATTATATTTACATATATAGCCTTAATATATTTTCTTACTATATAAAATATATACTGTATGAAATCTTAATTTATACATACATATGTACATATATACATACATGTGTATATATATTCTTAATATATAAAATATACAAAATGTCTATGTATTTATATATCTATATATCTATATCTATAGCTATCCCAGAGAGATTGAATAACTTGCTTAAGGTTTTACACTGTATGTAAATGGTGCAGTGGGATTCAAACCAAGGCAGTATATCTCCAGAGTGTACACTTTGGCCATTAAGCTAGACCCTCTATGTGCGATAATGTCATGCTATTTGCCTATAAAAGAATATGCCTTTCCACTCTTTGTGTCTGGTCTAGGAGCGATGCATCTATTGCACTCAAAATGCTATTCAATTATTAAAGAACAAGTTAATATGAAAGAAGGAGTATCTATCCCTATTATTTTCACCTGGAAACAACTAACTGCTCTGTCAAGAACATTTGTATAGTGAATATTTTATTTAAGGTTTCACAGCTGAGAGAAGTCTGGAGCAGCTAATACAATAGCTGGATGTTTCCTTTTAGGCAACTACTGTTTAAGTGTAGGAAGTATTGTTTCATTTGTATGAATTAAGAGCGTCCACTAAAATGGTTTATTCTTCATTCTTTCAAATTTATCCAGCCAGCTTTATGACTGTTTACACCAGAATTGACACAGCAGTTCTACTCTAGGGGTTTATCCCAATGAAATTACTTAGAGAGAGCAAAAAAGCTATATTCATGAAGATATCCAGTATGTCTTTATTTGTAAGAGAATATAAGAAAATATTGGGAAGAAAACACCCCAGAGACCTTATATTAAGGGAGATAAAGACAGCTATATCAACACAATGCAATATTATAAAAATATTATGTATAATTATAAAAATTTGTAAAATCATGGAAAACGTCTGGCTAAACATCAAGAAAGGATAGCAAAATACTAATTTATAAACATTACTTAACAACCGTTATAATTTCAACAACTAAAATTATGTACTTGTAAAAGGAAATGTGAAAGAAATGGAAATAGTCATACTGTGTTGGAATTATAAACATTTGTCATTCTTTCCTTAATCTTGTGATTTTTATTTCATAAATATTTCAAAAATTCATTGACAAGTTCCTGCATTTTCATTAGAGTTTTTCAGGATTTCATTAGTCATTAATGGACTTCCTCCCTTTTAAATACCGGCTCCTCCACTCATTAGTGGACAAGATTGTGCCAATTAATTAACTTCTCTAGACTGCATTATTTTTTCCCCTGCTGAAGATGGAGAAAATAACACAGCTCATAGGATTGTTTAGGTCAAATGAGATGGTGTTTAATACAGTGTTTCCTACTACATAGTATGTGCTTTAAAAAACAAAAAGAGCCCAAATGGATAAGGAAACTCAGCTACCATTTTGTTGAGTGTTCAGAATTTCACACTAATGTGTGGGACATTACCATTTTATGGTGAGAGAAAGAACATCATTAATAGGTCAGAATGAAAGTTACTCTGTTTTTAACCCTGTCTTGGGATAAATAATGAATCATAAAATACCAAGTATCCGACACAGCTTCATTTTTTTTTTATCTTTTAAGGAAAAAAAGTTATTTCAATTAAAAGAAGCTAAAACTCATGAATAAAAATATGAAAAATTGAGAAAAAGAGGAAAGAGATAAAACATGGTTTTATGGCTCCCTCCAAAAATATAGCTCCTATTGACATTTGGGGATGGGGAGGGTTTATTCTCAGCTTTTTGTTTCCTATACATAGGATATTTTTCCAAAAGTAATACAGGTATATTTGCAATTTTGTATTTCTCTTTCCACTAGAAATGGTTTTCTTTGTTGCTAGATAGTTTCTTTAAACAGAATAGTAAAATGTCAACATAATATTATATTGATCGGGTAGTATAATTTATTAAAATGTTTTACAATAGTGTACCTTGTTTTTCACTATTAAAAAATAAAGCTATAATGAACTTTTTTTGCATAAACCTTTTTTGGTTTTTAGGATTATTTCATTATTATTTTAGAATAGTTTTCTAGAGGTAGAATATTGGTTTAAATCATGAATATTTGTAATGATTTTGATATAGAATGATACACTACATTGCTGGCAAAGAATGAATAAAGAATAAGACAAGGGCTTCCCTGGTGGCGCAGTGGTTGGGAGTCTGCCTGCCAATGCAGGGGACACGGTTCGAGCCCTGGTCTGGGAAGATCCCACATGCCGCGGAGCAACTAAGCCCGTGAGCCACAACTACTGAGCCTGCGCGTCTGGAGCCTGTGCTCCACAATCAGAGAGGCCGCGATAGTGAGAGGCCTGCACACCGCGATGAAGAGTGGCCCCCGCTTGCCGCAACTAGAGAAAGCCCTCACACAGAAACGAAGACCCAACACAGTCAAAAATAAATAAATAAAATTTAAAAATAAAGAATAAGACAAAAAACCAAAAACTAGATATTTTGGAAAATGAGAGTGTCTATTATTTAAACTTGTCTCTTTTATCTTCCATAACCATATGATAGAATTTTTTACTGTATTTATTGATCATTTTAGTTTTTCTGTGTGGATTATCTATTCGTATTGCTTACACACTTATTTTTAGGCACTTCATATTTCATTACCAATTTATATGAATGCTTACATTTAGAAAATTATTACCTTTTAGCATGCTTTCTTCAAGTGTTTTTCCAGTGTCTTTCCATTTTAAATTCGATATTTTTAAACAAACAAAAATTTTAAATGTATGTTTTCAAAGGTGTCTATGACTTCTTCTGTAATTTTTAAATTTCACTTCAAATTTTACATCTTTCAATGTTATAAACTTGATAAATATTCAATTCTATATTTTTTAAAATGTTACACCATCATTCAGTTTCTTTTATTTGTCTCTATTTTGGTGAAAACTGAATTCAATTGCTTCTTCATGTTCATCTCCTATCAGAGGAAGGTGTTTTCACTTTTTTAATAAATTTATTTATTTATTTATTTATTTATGGCTGCGTTGGGTCTTTGCTGTTGCATGCGGGCTTTCTCTAGTTGCAGTGAGCAGGGGCTACTCTTCATTGTCGTGCCTGGGCTTCTCATTGTGGTGGCTTCTCTTGTTGCGGAGCATGGGCTCTAGGCATGCAGGCTTCAGTAGTTGTGGCTCACGGGCTCTAGAGCGCAGGCTCAGTAGTTGCGGCGCACGGGCTTAGTTGCTCCGTGACATGTGGGATCTTCCCGGATCAGGCCTCAAACCCGTGTCCCCTGCATTGGCAGGAGGATACTTAAACACTGAGCCACCAGGGAAGCCCTGTTTTCACTTCTAAGTTCTTTTCCCTTTAGAATTCTTGACTTCCTAAAAGTAAAAAGAAAAAAAAATTAAAGAAGAAATGACTCATTCTGAAATGTTATAATTATTATTTCCCTTATCTTTTATTAAAAAAAAACCTTTCATTTGAGTAACTGGGAGAAAGTTCTCAAATGTCCTTATTTTCTGATAAATGCTTAAAAATTTACTTCTTTTCTTACTGTTTAGTGAGAAGGAATCTTAGGCAAACTGACAAAAGAGCTCTAAATAATCAAAAGTAGATGAAATATGGAAATAGAAAATTAAACTTGAAAAATAAACAAAAAGAAATTAAGTACAAACATATCTCATTTTACTGTAGTTTGCAGGTATTGTGTCCTTTATAAATTGAAGGTTTGTGGCAAACTTGTGTTGACCAAATCTACTGGTGCCATTTTTCCAACAGCATTTAATTTGCTCACTTTGTGTCTCTGTGTCATATTTTGGAACTTCTCAAAGTATTTTTAACTTTTTCATTATTATTATATTTTTATGGTGATCTGTGATCAGTGATCTTGGATATTACTGTTGTAAGTTTTTTTGTTTTGTATTATTTAATTAATGTGTACACTTTTTAAAAGATATAGTGCTATTGCACATTTAGTAGACTATAGTATAGTGTAAACAAAGCTTTTATATGCATTAGGAAACCAAAAAATCTTTGTGACTCACTTTATTGTGATATTTGCTTTATTGTAGTGGTCTAGAACTGAACCCACAATCTCTGAAGTATGCTTGCAATTCTAACTTTTACGAAATGATGTAAAATTTATAAGTACAAATTTGAAGTAAATGCATAATAAATTGATTTCATTTTAGTAAATTACTCTGCTCCAAAAGAGGCTGAAGTTTAGTCATTTTAAATAAGTGGGCTTCTCTCAGAGGAAATCATTTTTGGATTGAGGTGTCTTGCTGGGAAGGAAGAACAAAAAGATGAATATTCTTCACATTTGAAAAATGAATATTGTATATAAAAATAAAAGGATATTTAGTCATATCTGATTTATAGATATATTTTTCCTTTAGCTATAAGTACATTCTTTAGAAGAATAGTTTTAGGGATACAAAGTTAATTTTGAAAGATCTTTATAGGTTCTGATTGTAAGGACAGGTTAAAAAAAGTTTTCTCTTTTCTAGATCTTTCCATTCTGACAAGGCATCTGCCACCTTCATCTTCGTCTCACCTACCCCAGAAAAGGAGAGTAGCAAGCAGGCAATCATCCTACAACTCTGAGGCACTAGCTTTAGACTATCCAATATGGTGTAGCTTTTGTGATACAGTTTATGATTCTCCATATTTAGTGACTATCTTGTTTAATCTATTATAATTATTTATCCTGTTATTCATTTATTTACTATTTTTCAAGCTATTGACATTCTCTAGGTCCTTCAAATGGTTTCTAAGAATGAGGGAAAATATTCAAAATTAAAACTATTTAGGGACAGCTAAGATATATTTTTCTCAGTTTGGCTTTATAAAGCATATGGCTTCTCCATGTCTGTGTTAGTTTAGTACCTTAAGAAGTCAGCTATTTACCTGATGACTCTTGGGTTAACAAAGTTGAGAGGGAGGTTTTAGGAACACCCTGGCCATTTTTTCTTGCTGTGATAAATGTATATCAGGAGTGGAAATGGAAATGGGTAGAATAAGTATACCAATTCTGAAGCCCAAATTAAATAATATTTTCCTAGTTTGGTGCATTAACTTGAAGCTATATCAGAGGGCAAAGAAAAAAAAATCCCAGCACTGGTAGTGTTTCTAATCTAGGTAAAGTGACTAAGTAGTTTTGACATTCAATATGCTCACTTATCCTAAGGAAAACTCTTAGTTTAAATAGACCCCCACTATGGAAGACTTTAGATCCTGGAATAATCTTGATCCTTTACACTCTAAATCACAATTCATAGATGAATTGACTTAGGGGGATTTTTTGTAAAGACACAAAAATCCTCATGCATTTGAAACCTGCTATTTCTTTCTTTTTTAAAAAAAAAAAAACATCTGTATTGGAGTATAACTGTTTTACAATGTTGTGTTAGTTTCTGCTGTACAACAAAGTGAATCAGCTATACGTATACATATATCCCCATATCCTCTCCCTCTTGAGCCTCCCTCCCACCCTCACTATAAAAGTTTTTAAATGTTGAAAATATATCTATATATAGTACTATTCAACTATTCATGGATACCTCTTTACAATTTTATGTATCTCTTGAAAATAGTCCATATTAATTGCAGGTATATTAAAAGCAGGTTGAAGAGAAAGTGGTTAGTAACACTTCCTCCTGCCCCAACTCACAGAGATAATTACTATTATGTATCGATTTGTATCCTTAAAGAACATTTATGTGTACACTTACAATATATACCCCAAATGGGGATCATATTCTTTTTTTTTTAACATCTTTATTGGAGTATAATTGCTTTACAATGGTGTGTTAGTGTCTGCTATATAACGAAGTGAATCAGCTATACATATACATATATCCCCATATCTCCTCCCTCTTGCGTCTCCCTCCCACCCTCCCTATCCCACCCCTCTAGGTGGTCACAAAGCACCGAGCTGATCTCCCTGTGCTATGCGGCTGCTTCCCACTAGCTATCTATTTGTAGTGGGGATCATATTCTACAGAACATTTTGTCAGGTTTTTTTTTTTTAATTAACTGGTGTTAACATATCTCTATTTCAATAAACAAACTTTTTTGGAGTACACAGCACTCCGTTTATGCATATACCATAACTTATTTTACCAAATGTATATTCAAAAACTTCTTATTGGCCACATAATGCATGGTAGACACATAATGCATGGTAGACACGGTAGTAGATGCTGGGGAAAGAGCGATGAAAACAAAACAGGCACAGCCCTTTTTTGGGGGGAACTTATATTCTGCTGAGGGAAAAAGACCTGTAGGTTATTTCCATATTTTGCTACCAGTCATTGCTTTCTTCAGAAAAACAGTTGGGCTCCTAATTAGTTATGCATCCAGCCCAAATTCCTAGAATTAGAATTTTTGTGTCAATAATAAAGCACATGTTTAAATATTTCTAACATCTGTAATATATTGTACATATTTTTCCAAATTGACCTCCAGAATATCTACATAATTTATAGTTCCATTTGCTAAACCATCTTCAATAAAAGTACTATAATTTTAAAATTTGTGACATATTGATAGACCAAATTTTATCTCAATATTTTAGCGTGAATTGCTTTTTCACCTATTAAAACTGAGTAGTTTTTCATGTGTTCATTGGCCTTGTGTATTACTTTTTCATATAAATTACCTATAGAAGTATGCTTCTTGATTGTTTTTTTTTTATTGGTGGGTTCATTTCATTTTTAGAAAAGAAATCTGCAATAACTTTATATATTATATATTAAACATAAGAACCTCTCCTATGTTTTAATGATTTTTCTCTATTTTAACTTCCTTTTGTGCAAAAACATGGGGCGGGGTTTCACCCTGTTACATCACTTAGTCAAGTGCAAATATAGTGATCTCATCTGGGTAAGGGGGGCTGTCCTTACCACTTCCACCTGTCTCGAATCAGCGCAGTGGACAAAGCCTCCTATGGCCAAGCTAATCAGCTCTGACTATGTCATGCAGCAAGTGACATAAGTGCCTCATAAGGATTGAGCAGCCCATAGCTGTCCTGCTAGTACCCAAGTGCAAGCCCAGTGTGCACAATTTCTCCCCTCCACTCCTTCCTTCCAGTAAATGTAATGAAAGCAAGAGGCTGTCTAGCTTTCTAATTGGCGGTGTCTGCATTTTTTTTTTTTTTAAGTGCACAAGACTTCCCCTCAGAATTAGTGAAGATGGGCTTTCCGATTAAGGAATGGCAGCTGTTTCTCTCTTCTCTTTGAAACTTGGGGTGGTCTCTATGTTGAAGGTCAGGATCCGGGGGAAACTGACTCTGAGATGAAGATTCGAGTGCAGGAAGTTTATTGAGAAGTGTACTAAGAGACAAAGCCTGTGGAGAAGTGAAGAGAACGGGACTGGACAGCAGGAGAAGGTGAACCACAGGGCAGTTCTCCCAAAGGTCTCAGCTGAGGCCACAGGGAACTCATACCCCACATCGGTCAGTCATTGGAAGTGGGTGGGCTACCCGCTGCGAAAGCAGCATGGCCTTGCACAAGGTCAATCTCTTCAGCAAAGGGCAACTGCCAAGCCTGTCAGACAAGGGCTGGGGTAAACTACCAAAACGCGCAGTACCTGAGGGCTTCGGTCTTGGGGCAGCGGAGGAATCTGCTCGACACATCACAGTATTCACTACAGTCCTCTCCTTATGCTTATGTAGTACATTCTGGAAGGAGCTCTTCCAGGAATTTGATGGGTCTCTTTTCCCAAGGAAATTTATAAAAGGATAGTGGAACAAAATACCGCCCCTGCTGCTGGTGGTCTATAATTCACAATTGAGACTGATACTCATATTCTGTACTACTGCCCAGTCTAGATTTCCCTCAGTCTGGAGGAACACACCGGAAGGCCTCTATAGCACACTTGTAGGGTAAGATGGCATAGACCCTCATCCATAAGACATCTGAGTTTCTGGCCACCAGATGTGACTTCTGTATTTCTCTATTATACAGGGTGGAAGATAGAGCACCAAAAGATAGCATGACTTCAACGTGAAAGGAACTCCTGCAGTATCCCTAGATGGTAGCTAAAAAGATGTAAGGACTGTTTATTTATTGATTTTTTTTTCAGTAACTTGCGTTGAGCAGAAATAAATAACAGAAAACACAGTTCATTTCTTATAATATTTTGGTACAATTACTGTCATCTAGGAACAACTTATAATTTTGTTTTCATTAACTAATCATAATTCTTTAAGGCAAATTTCTCGTAGCTTCTCTTCAATTTGGCTTCTTTTATTTAACTCCTAGAAACTTTATTCCTGAAGGCACATGTGGTTCTGTCACTCAGTGGCCATGCAAAAGGTCCTAGAGGATAAATAATTCTTCTGAGGACTTGACCTTTTGCATTAACAAGATTAGGCCAACGTTCTTACTTATCAAGCAGGGAGGGGCCAGCTGTCTTCAATGGAACCAGTGAGGACAGTGGACAGGTCACATTTAGGTCCCCACCTCTGACCTCCCCAATGTCCCTCAGAAGGTTTGATGACGTCCAGGGAAAAGAGGAGAACCAGGTAGTGGAAGAGCCTAAACCCCAAGGTAACTACATATTCATCCAATATGTTTTTTTGTTTGTTTTGTAACCTAGAAATGTTTGTTAGCTAGAATTGGCAGGTTTGGACTATTCATTATCAGCAGAAGTAAGGACTCCTAGAGCTAACTGAAATTTTACAGAAACAAAGTTACATTCCTTCCCACCTGAGTTTGGGACTGTCCATTTAAAACCCCTGTGAAAAATGCTCAGATTTCCCCATATTAAGAAATAAACTCTTTATTCTCATTTCTTTTGAGCTGTTGTCACAAATCGCTTCTTCAGGACAAAACTGAGCTCCTTGAAATCCTCCCCTTTTCCTTCTGTTTTCAATTGCCCCCCTTCCTCACCTCCCACAAGCTACTGTGGTCTGACTTCTGCCCCTACTCCCCAGTGAAATGACTCTTGTCAAAGACACTCCATATTTGTCAAATCCAGGGGGAACTTTTCAGTCCTGCTCTTTCTGTTGCCCCAGAGACCTGACTGGAATTTCTCCCCTCCCTTAATTTCTCCCCTTTGCTTTCTCATGACCACCCTGCTCTTCAGCTTCTGTGCTGTTCTTTCGCAATCGCATTCAAGGATTTGTCCTCTGTCCATTCCTCAAATATTGGTTTTCCCTTCAAAGGTCTGCTCGGGCCTTTCTTGTCTCTCTACACTCTCTCTTCCTGGGCAAGCTCATCTACTCCTCTGACATTGACTGTAATATCTATGCTAGTGACTCATTATCTCCACCCCAGATTATATCCCTGGACTTCAGGCCCCCATAAATAACTGTCCTTTCAATATCTACCTCGGAATGGCTCATACCTAACGCAAATTCAATCTCTCCAAAACAGACTGAATCATCATCCTTTTAAAATCTGTTCCCCATCCTGGATTTCTCGTTTCTCATTTGGGCGAATAGCATCAATCAACTCAAAATATTTTCTGTTTTCTAGTATTCTCAGTCACCATTCTCACTACTGAAAACTAACTCACTGAAGAACAAATGATTAAAAAACTAATCCATTGAGCTTCTCAACATTGTCTTAATATTCAACTGTGTATCTCTAGTTACCTCATCATCATCACCATCATCATTATTGTAATGATTAGTTTCAACCCTCCTTTGCCATAAAACTGTTTCTTTGGCATAAAAATATTATACTTCTGCCTGCCCCCTAACAAGATCTCACCTTTTATTTTCCATAAAAGCCATAAGCTGGAATTTGCTTGGTCTCCTACCCATAAATTCTCATATCTACTTGCATCTGTATCAAATCTTTTCTTCTTTCTCCAGGTGCCATGGAGTTAATAGGCCTTACTGACTACTCAGAAAACTTGCACCATTGATTAATCCACTTTCTCGGTCTTGCATCTTCAACATCTTTCCACTGGTTTCTTTCCATCTTCACTAAAACATGCTGAAGCCCCTTTCATCATGGAAAGCCTCTTCTTTCCAGTTGCTCTATTGTCTTTTCTCCTTCTTCACAGTCAGAATTTTCAGTAGAGTTTCTGGCTTCCTTTATTTACTTTCTGCTGAAACCCCAACATGTTTGGACTTGGATTGTTTTCTTCACCATCTTACCAGTATTGCTTTTGCTGAAAGTCCCATGTAAAAAAATTTTTTGTGTAAAGTTTTCAATTAGCCTCTTATTTGGACTCAGAAGGATTCAGCACTACTGAGCACCTTGAAAAAAAGTAGCTTCCATTTACTTTTAAAACCCATATCCTTTGGTTTTTGTCCAGGCTTCTTTTCACTTGTCTTTCTCCACCTAGTGATAAATCATGAAGTGCCTTAGGGTTCTGTTCTGACCCCTCTTCTCTCTCTACACTACCTTGCTAGGCAATCCAACCTAGTCCTATGGTTTCCTTTACCTTACTCAAGTTGATAAATCTATCTCCTACCCATACGTTTCTTTTGAACTCCCAAGTCACACATCCTTCTAACTACCCTCCATTATTCTGGGTGACTGACATAGCTCCTTCAACTCAACGTGTCCAAGATTTAACTTATCCTCATCCTCTTCACCCAACCTGATGAAGAGTCAGTCTGTTTCTTCTTTATCTCCTATTCTGCTAGAGGCTACAAGCACCCACCTTGTTCAAGCTAGAAATCTGGAAAACCTCCTTGACTTTTCTCCCACATACCTCATACCTCAACAGTCCCCAAGTAGCCCATCCACTGCTACCACCTAAACCAAGCCACTTTTATATTTTCGCTTGTACTACCTCCTAACTCATTGCTTTGATAGAAATTGCTGGGAAAAAACTCACCTTGGGGTCTATGCCCTTTTAAGGAACCCCCATCCACACATACAACCACTGAATACTGTTGTCTTGAAATGTTCTTTCATGATTTTATAAGACTGGTGGATAAAGTATTCAAATCCTACAATCATTCGCTATAAAAGCTACTAACATAGTTTGACTGAAAGAGAGCAGCTTGAATGTGGGCACCAGTGCCATGGCTTTGGAATGTGAGCATGTTGACTGACCTGGTAGACATGTACTACAGGATGGTGAATTGTTCTTGCCCTGGTGTTCCAGACCCTGAACTCCTGGCCAGTCTAACCACTTAATGTCCAATCACCTTCAAATCAATCAGCTTTCCAACACACACACAAAGCCTCAGTAGATTCTGTTGTACATCTTAAAAGTGTTTTCCATCAGACAAAGGACCCAATTTTCTGGTTATTAAGAGAATGCCCACCCACTCAACTCTGCCATGTCACTGTACCCTTACCGCATACTGAACTCAGCCTGCATCTTTTTTTTTTGAACTCAGTCTGCATCTTAATCCCCTTTTTGACTAAACTGTGTCTCCTTTTATTCCTTCTGTGTATTTTTGAGGTAGCATTGTTTGCTTGTATTTCCCTCATATTCTATAAATCAAAGTGTCTATAAAAGATAGACATTCTGAGAGACAAAATCTGCTTTCATATCCTCTGGAACTAGAACACTAGTCTTAGCAGACTGACATTCTGGGTTTTCTGCACCCAGTACTTCACCTGTTCTCCATATAGCAGCCAGAGTGATCTTTCTGAAAAACAAACACAAGCTCATATCATACCTCTACTTATTGGCTCTCCTTTCCCTTAAGATAAAGTTCCATATTAATTTCTCATTTATGCCATACTTCCAGGTCTTCTAAAATATTTTTTTGTTATACCTAGAATGTTCTTCCCTCTTTCTCTCTTTTATTTTTTAAGCCAAGGTTCATGCACTCAATAAATCTCAACTTTGCTGTAACTTCCTCAGAAATACCTGCTCTACCTCTCATAATACACCATACTTCTTAGGCCAATTCACCTTATAATTTGAATTCAATGTCTGTACTGATTTTACTCTCCTTGAGAGCTGAGACAGTGTTTGGCTTTTCAACTCTGTGTCCCTAAATGAAATAGAAAACGATGCCTCTTTTGGATATTGAATCCCTATAATCTCTCAAAACAAAGAGGCAGGACTACATTATCTCTCTAGCTAAAAATTATGGTTTTATGAGTCAGAAATTAGAACATTAGTCGCTCAGCCTGGGAAGTACAGTGAAATGACTACAGATACATGATATTAGAATGATGATTAACTAAAAAACCAAATTTATCAAATAGCCACATCTCCTGCTTCCTAGACAGTGAGAGTTTATTTCCTGAGGATGAGGCGCCAGGAGCCCTGGAGAGGTGGAGGCCATGTTGGCCTCAGATCTCCTTCCCAGGGCCATTGTGCTGCTCCCCACAGAGACCCCCATCAGGGTTTGGTGTTTGGCTGCTGGTAGTACACTGACCTTTCCTCCTGACATGTGTTACAATAGATCCAGCCTCTTTTCCTGGGGGAACTTGAGTAACAACAAGGGTCTGAAAGGGCTTCTCGTTTATTTGTGTTTTACAACCTTTAAAAACCAATTGCTCACCAATCCAACAGATGTGCTCAGAGCTAGAGAGACCTTCCTACAAGATTCCACATTGATTATTCTAAGGATTCTCTCAACTTAAATTTAAAATATTAAAACTTTAAAAATGAGCATGCCGGGCTTCCCTGGTGGCGCAGTGGTTGAGAATCTGCCTGCCAATGCAGGGGACACGGGTTCGAGCCCTGGTCTGGGAAGATCCCACATGCCGCGGAACAACTAGGCCCGTGCGCCACAACTGCTGAGCCTGCGCGTCTGGAGCCTGTGCTCCGCAACAAGAGAGGCCGCGACAGCGAGAGGCTCGCGCACCGTGATGAAGAGTGGCCCCCGCTTGCCACAACTGGAGAAAGCCCTCGCACAGAAACGAAGACCCAACACAGCCAAAAATAAAAAAATAAAATACATAAATTAAAAAAAAAAAGAGCATGCCTTCTAAAGCTATTGAATCCTAAAATTAAATGTCTCCAGTTATTCTTAGAAGTGTGAGGTTGGGTTTGGGAGTGGGAGTGTATGAGGTATGGTCTGGGCAGGACACACATAGCTCTCTCCAGACGTTAATTGAGCAGAGTTTAATAAAGATATAGGAGAGTTTAATAAGGATTGAGGAGAGTTTAATAAATATGTTGAGAACCAATGAGGTGGCAAAGGACTCATGCAATAGCCTCAGCACCTAAGCCTTCAGCATCTCTAGGCCTGCAGGAGAGGGGCCACCGTACATATTCTGGGTCTTGGGGGAGGAATGTAGTCTCTTCCAAACCATGGCCTATGGAGAATAAATATTCAGAACATTTTTTCTTCTAATCTTTGGTCCCTTTAGTTTCCTACCAGTGACTCAACTTTGGCTAAACCCAACCAGAGACCAGAGGACCACAGACCATGGATGAATCTGGAGGTCTACCTTCAAGGGCACAAAAAAGCAGAGTGGAGAGGAGCAGAGAGCAGATCCAAAGCAGCAACTGGAGAATATTCAGCAGAGGGGGGTACCTGGCTGTGTAACCTGTGGGATCAGATCTGTCCTGAGAGCAGTCAAAACTCAGGCTTCCCAGGGGGTCATATAGGACTGAGGCAAAATGAAAGAAACAGACTGAGAGCATGAAGGCCAAGAAGTGGGCTGGGGAAGCCTAGAAAGGGAACCAGATGTCAAAGCTGGGGACCAGCCAGAACGACTGAAGGACAAGGGGTTGGAGGAAGACCCGAGGGAAGGGCTCATTACTCCAGGATGGGTCTCAACATTGCCAGGCTTCTGTCTCATAGGCTTTTTATTCTTTATTTTATTTATTTATTTTTATTGGGGTACAGTTGCTTTACAATGTTGTGCTAGCTCCTGCTGCACAGTGAAGTGAACCAGCCATATGTACACACATATCCCCTCCTTTTTGGATTTCCTTCCCATTTAGGTCACCACAGTGCACTGAGTAGCATTCCCCGTGCTATACAGCAGGTCCTCATTAGTTATCTATTTTATACCTAGTGGTGTATATATGTCAATCCCAATCTCCCAATTCATCCCACCCCCATCTGTACCATTTTTCTAGATTCCACATATATGCATTAATATACAATATTTGCTTTTCTCTTTCTGGCTTACTTCACTCTGTTTGACAGTCTCTAGGTCCATCCACATCTCTACATATGACCCAATTTCATTCCTTTTTATGGCTGAGTAATATTTCATTGTATATATGTATCACATCTTCAATCAATGTGATACACCATATTAACAAGTTGGAGAATAAAAACCATATGATCATCTCAAGAGATGCAGAAAAAGCTTTTGACAAAATTCAACACCCATTTATGATAAAAACCCTCCAGAAAGTGGGTGTAGAGGGAACCTACCTCAACATAATAAAGGCCATATATGACAAACCCACAGCAAACATCATTCTTAATGGTGAAAAACTGAAAACATTTCCTCGAAGATCAGGAACAAGACAAAGATGTCCACTTTCGCCACTATTAATCAACATAGTTTTGGAAGTCCTAGCCAAGGCAATCATAGTCTTTTTAAAGTTAATGTTGATACTAAGTAGGATAAAGGGCCCTGTGCAGTCTTCTCCTAGTCAAAGCATGATCATACAAACTCAAGATCATTCTTAGAGTAATAGCAACTACCTATATTCACAGGCCACACAGCATCATGTGCAAAAACTTTAGCTCTAAAATGTTTTCTCTAACTCAACTTCTATTTTATTCCCCCAGTCCACAGAAAATGTATTCTTAGTCATTTCTGGGTAAACACAGTAATTTTAAGATTTAACATTCTGTCAGTTCAGGATTTGCTCTCTCCCTCTTTTTCCTCACAGTAGCATCTAAGTTTGTGAGCGTGTGTACATAACAACATGAGATTCCAGGAGGCTGCCTCTGGGTCCTTGGGGGATGCTCTGTGCCTTGCTGTTGTCCACTGAGATGTGCGGTCCCCTCTGGTCTCTGGGTATGGTCTGGCCCTTGGTTAAAGATTGGTAGGCCCTTTCCACTTTTACCACCTGGAAGGCACTTAGGGTCTTCCCAAGCAGGAAGTGGGGGACTTTCTTTGTCATACAGGTCTATCTGCTTCCTCAACCATTGCGGAGTGTTTCTCCGTTGTTTGCTGTGGCAATCAGATGAGAAATGAAGCCAAGTTAGCCTCTACTACTTAGTCCCCAAGCTTAACAGGGCAGGGTTCTGTCATGCATCCCTTCACGCCTACCATAAACCTACTACTACCAACAAGGGGCGGAAGTTTGCCTCTCCATCTCTAATCATTTCTTCTCTTCCCCATCTCAGAGGCTCTTTCCTGGTCTGGGGAGAATGGGTATTGTGGTGCAGAGACTGTGCGAACTCACTCAGTAAATATTCTTGCCAAATCTTTTATTCTAACATATAGACTTCAGAGTTCTTAAAGTCAAGAGCCAGGGGTTAGACATCATTGTTTCCCATTGCCTCCACTGGTAACACCCCCTCTCTTTGTGGACTCATATATTCTGATCTCTAAGTCAAGGCGGGGGGGGGGTCACTGAGTTAAAGGCTGGTTACATGGAATGTGTGTATGGTAGAGGGAGGGGCGTGTGTATGGTAGAGGGGCATATGTATGATCATGACATTGTGAAGTAGATGAAATTTGTTCTCAAATCTTTAATACGTTCATGTATTTTATGATATAAGTTACAGGTGTACAGCATTATAATTCAGCTACTGGGTACACTACAAAGTGATCACCAGCACAGGTTTAGTTACCATCTATTACCATACAGTTGACCCCCTTCACCCGTTTCACCTACCCTCCCAGCCCCCTTACCCTCTGGCAACTACTAACCTGATCTCTGGATCTATGAGTCTGTTTTTGTGTTATTTTGTTTATTAGTTTCATTTTTTTTAAATTCCACATATGAGTGAAATCATACAGTGCTTGTCTTTCTCCATCTGACTTATTTCTGTTCGCATGATATCTTCAAGTTTCATCCATGTTGTCACAAATGAATTTCATTTCAAAAAAAGGATTTCATTCTTTTGTATGGGTGAATAGTTTTCCACTGTGTATGTATATACTACATCTTCTTTATTCATTCATCCATCTATGGACACTTAGGTTGTTTCCATATCTTGGCTATTATGAACAATGTTACAATGAAGGGGTGCTTTAGATATATGTATACATTATGTATATTACACATATGTATATACATACATGGATATTATACATAGTATATACTAAAAGTATATGTGTATATATATATACACATAAATATATATACACACATATATATTTCCTAATACAAGTTGTTGAAAACTAAAGACTTAAGAATATTAAGATAAACATGACTTCTTAAATATCTTCATAAATGGGAAGCTCTAGACCAGATGTCTACAGCTTTTCTGTGGCCCTTCTTTTCTGTGAAGGACCAAATAATAAACATTTTAGGTTTTGCAGGCTCTACGGTCTCTGTCACAACTACTCAGCTTGGCCATTGTAGCACAAAAGCAGCCATAGACAATACATATGTAGTAAGCATTTTCATGGTCCAATAAAACTTCATTTATGAGCCCTGAAACTTTACATTTCATATAACTTGCAAACAAAGTATTCTCCTTCTATTAACATTTTTCAACCTTTTAAAAATGTAAACATCATTCCTAGCTTGAGTGACAAAACCCAGAAAGTTGAGCCAGATGCGGCTCACAGCCAGTGGTTTGCAAAACTCTCATGTAGACACTCAGGATGACCCTGGCAAATAGTGGACAGGTCTCAGGGCTGAGTGTGAGTTTGGCTGAGTTAGGCAGGCAAAGCTGTCACATCAAGAAGCAGAAGAGCACAGCTTTAGCTTATCATCTTTAATAAGGACCCTCTATTAGCTCTTTTCACTAAGGAAGAAAGGGTGACTCTGGCTTTCTGCTTATTTTCTGAGCCTGAAAGCCCCTTCCATCTGATTTTCCTACATTCAGTATGTTTTAGTTTAGAATGTGAATTTTCTTTCTCTGCCTTTGGTCCAGTTGGTGAAAAAAGGAGAAAAAGATGCCAATGTTTTTATGAGGTTTTTTTTTTTTTCCTTATCTGACCTGTTAGCATCAGTAATAGTGGTAACAACAGTTACAGAAAACCACCGGTCCTTCATGGAAAGAAAGCTTAATCAAGATCAGAAGACCTAGGTTTCATCCCCTATTTGTAACTACCACCTGAAAATTACTTAAACTCTCTGGACATCAGTTTACTTACTTGTAAAAGAAGGGTCTTGGAGATCTGCTCTAGTTGTATGAACAACTGGTTCTTCTTTTTATAAATATCATTTTAATGAGAAGGCTTAAGGTAGGAAATAAGTTCTGCTAGAGATGTGGGAACATTATGGAAAGATATGCCAAAATAGGGGAAAAAGCAGATTTAAACAGTAAATTCACATTTGTATTTTTGTATTTACTGAGTTTTATAGTAACAAAGTATTCAGAATAAACTCAGCTATAGTAGTTTTTAACATGTTTCTTTCTCTGGAAGATTCCATAATTTATCTGGATAAAGAGCCTCTGGTTTACATCCATTTCCTTGAAAGAAAAGAGAAGAAACACATTTTTAAAAAAATTTCTGAATTAAGGCTTTTCAACCTGAAGATGGTGCTATGATCCCATTTTGAAATTCAGTTTTGATTTCTAATTTAAATTCATAGGAAAAAACGCAGTTCTTTGATTTAGTTTATTTTTATTCAGAGGTAATAAGTTTGAACTATTTCTCTTTATTTTTGTGTTTTATTATTATAATGGGAGAAACTGTCTTCACCATTGGAAAACCTACTGTAGTTACTCTGTGAATGCTAAGTACTTGCTTAGACCAAATAATAATCAACTTCATGTCTTTTTTCTTTTAGATTTTTCTGCTTACCTTCAGCACTGGGTTCCCTGTGACTCTCAATCAACTTATTTTGCTGCTGCTGTTCTCAGATAAAATTGCTTCACTGGGAATTAGGTGAGGAAGAACTAAGGATAAAAAAAATTCCATATGAGAATGATTTCAACCTCTAGTTTGTAATTATCAGGTAAAAAAAGATTTCCTGGAATTAAGCCACAGGAACTCTGGCTTAAGTCAGAGCTGTCAACTGGGAAACAAATTTCCAGACGTTTTGAAATTTAATTCATTGAATTTTTCTTGTAACTGGATTAGAAAATATGATTAAGCAAAGCAGGATATTCTTTTGCTGGATCAGTCTGACTTTGAATGAAGGAAATAGACACTGAAATCTTAAAGCAGAAGAAAGAAAGGGGGCTTTAGAGCTGTTACCCCTTGAGGGACTTACAAAGAAAAATATAAAAGAATACACACCCTGGCCATTTTTTTTTTTAAACAAAAGGGAGGGTAACATTTTACTTTGTTGTCCATGAAGTTGTTCAGGTAGCTGCATTTTTACCTTAAACTCTGATGCTAGGCTACTTTGAATTAAAAACCCACAAATAGAAATTAAGTGTTTATCAAAGTACTCCATAAATGCTTGCCAACTAGTTCTTTGTAATCACCTGTCAGGTGACTGAGCTGGAAATGTTAAAAGCTGGTATATGTGTGGTGTGTGTTCAGGAATATATATAATTTCACACAGTGCAAAACTTTAAAAAACTGATGAATTTAATGTTCAAAAATAAAGAAAAAAATGAACCTTTGGGACTATCCAGTATGATAATTTTTTTTTTGGATCATTTGAGGTTATGTATGTGAAAATGCATTAGGAATTATGACATTTTTATGCTAATGTGAAACAGCAGTACTGCTACTATTCTAAGCAACAGTGTGTATATTACAGTATCTTAGAGGCTTTTTGAAAATTTATCCAGAGACTTGTTTCAATATAAAGAAAAAGTAGTAATAGAAAGAATATGGAAAATTACTTCTGGATGCTTTTAAAATTAGGATAGATCTTAAGAAAGATTAAGTCAGGAACTACATGAATAGTATAAAAATAAAAAGGCTTTAGGGCAATTGATGCCTTATAATAAAGGAGAATTATAGTATGTCTGTAAGCATATGAGCCTAAGTATTTGTTGCTTTCTGCATCTGTTCCTGCACATAAAATTCTTATTTTCTGAAGGAATTCCAGTGGCCTTGGCCATAACACTAATCAGTCTTTTATTTCATTGCTACTCATTAGAGATTAAAATATTTCACATTAAGCTTGGTACCTTTTTTTGTTTAAAGAAAAGTAAATTTCCTCTTTATAGCTTACATCTTGAAGTTACTCACTATAAATTTATAAAAATCAGGCATAATGACAATTTAATAAGAACTTCAAGTCCTATTCATCCCATGAGAGTACTACTGTGACGTCTTTCAGAGAGCTTTGTGATTGCTCAGCCCTACGCCTAAGCCCTATAAAATAATGGGCTTTGAAATGCTGGTCAGGGTAGAGTGAAAAGCAGTTGCTGGCAACAGTAGCCAACCCTCAGCCAGTACCAAGTTCTGGTTCAGCTCTAAGGGCAAGAGCACCGGTGGAGACTTTGTCGGCCTCACGGGACTTCAGCACCTGAGACAGCTCTAATATTCTCCTTGGAACAGAAAGCTCCCAAGGAACACTACTCAACAAGGTAAGTGAAAACTTTACCTTTCTTCTTTTTTGTCTCCCCCTGCCTCTGGAACTTTTCTCAGGATATACTGAGTTTTTCTTTCTCTTGAAAAAGAATTTTACAGTGTTCCTCCTTTACAACAACAAAAATACAGGTTTCTAAGTCACCTGGTAAGTATAGAAATGCCTCAACTTCCCACATATGAATGGGTTTTCTGAATTCTTTAGTCGGAAAATGCTTTACCCTGCTTTTTCTTTTACTCAATGCCCCTTTAAAAATAATGTGTTAAAGTAGGGTTTTGTTTTGTTTTTTTTGGCTTGTATATAAATTTCTGACTGAAGGTTGAGTGGGTACATTTGTTTTGGAAGTTTCAACTTGTTTTTTAGTGCTGTTCTTTCTATTTCATATGTTAGTTATGTGAACTTAAAAAGCATTTATTTTCCTCTTTAAATTTAAATGCTGTGAGTTTTACAGACAGCACAAGAAACAGACATCAAACTCCTAAATTTCTATTTAGACACCATTTAGAAATGAAATGTGTAAGTGTATTAGATGTAAAAATATACAGGCTTTGTATTTAATATATTTTTCCTTTTATGGCAAAAATTATTTCAGTGGTAATATGTGGTTCAATGATTTTTTTGGTATTAATTTTCACTACTAATTGAGTTAGTTTGTTCAAAACCAAACTCTTTAAGGAGATTAAGCTCCATGTTAATTGTAACATCTACAATTGAAAGAGGAAAAAATGTATATACAAAATAATTTTATAAGGATATGTATATACATATATACATACATTATTAAATAGATGACGCTCCAGTTTTATATTAATCAGATACTAAAAACTTAGAGTGAAAGAAGAAACTTTAGTTTCTTGAAGTTGTTTCCTTAGTTAGAAAAAATACTAAACATGGATGTTACAACTCTGTTATAAGAAAACTGTCCCTATAGTTACTTCCAGTACTATAAAAGTATTGCATTCAATATATGCTTGTGCCTAGTGAGAGGCAGCAGTTGAAAAAGATCCTAATTTTTATTCAAACACCATTCACACACACAAAAACCTTTTTGATTTAAAAAGTAATCATATTGCAGTTTAACTCTTTCTGATGAAAATTACTTTTTCTAAACTCTGCAAGAGCCTTAAGATATTACTGCTAGACACTCAGAATTACCTTGCTGGAACATCTGTGGTTGGAAAAGCTGATGTGATTCTCTCCCTTTTGAGGTACAGAGATGGAAACGAGAAGCAAGCCCCAGCTCCTCGTGTTCCTGACACTTTTCAGCGTGCTTTTCTCGCAGACCTTGGCATGGCCTCTTTTTGGAGCACCATCTGCTCTAAGGTAGGTTCTCTTTCAATTCAGACAGTTGAACATTCCTTCTCCATGTAAATGGGAATTTCCTATGTGTTATTTTGGACAGCTCAATTTAAAAAATTATGTATTAGTTATTTAAATCTGTTGGTTGACATGTTAAGCAAGTTTTTTCAACTTCAGGTCAACATGATTATTCTGAGTCTTGGAATTCACTCTCAGGGCCAGAGAGACAGTGTCAATGACTAGTTTTATGGGTAGGGTGGATCACACTCCCAAGCAAGGCAGAAGGAGGGTTTGACTTTCCTTTCATTCAAAACCAGTTTTAGATGAGTAATGAGCTATTCTCCATTGTCATCTCAGTTCAGTTCAGTTTCTGTTGGAAAAACAGGTGTCTAGTTGCCTACCTCATTTTAGTTCATTTTCAAGATCAGTCAGCAAATAATCATAAGATGAGTAGTTGATTAGTGGAATATGCATAAAATCATGTTGCAGAATCAATTTGTCAATATTAAAAATTGTGGGATAATTGATCTACTGAGACACCCTCCCCCAATGAATGAATTTTAAGGGACTTTGTTTTTATCATAATTCCTTAGTTTTACTGCTCTCTATGTTGTGTTTCATATTTCAAGTTCATACAGTATAATACAACTCATCTTTAAAGCTTTATCTGAAATAAATTTATGCTAAGGAAGGAAACAGTAAGTGGAAACTACATTAGTTTCCTTCCAGTTTACAGGGACTACTATATCTAAGGACAAATAATCACTTCTTTGCTTATTTTCTTATTCCTAATTCTTTGTTCAAGGTAGGCTTATGCTCAATAGAGTAAATAATCTCTTAGCTGTTAGTGGTTCTCTGTGAAATCTGTTTAAAGCCAGATAATATGTTGCTTTGATAATTAAATAGAATGAGTCTATCTGAATGGTTATATCACAAGAGATGAATAATCTCAAGAATGCCGAAGTTTGCATTGATTGCTAGGCTTCATACTCAAAGAGGGCTGCTTGCTACTGTCTACCAGCTACTGCCTCACCAAAGAATACACAAGTGCCCGGCAGGCGACACACTCCTTAGAAGTTTACCCCAACAGTGAAAATATGCACACACATAATTTTAACAGTGTGCTGGTGTTCAAATTGTGCATGCATTCACAAGTATGGTCATATTCCATGTATAGGCATGTCTATGCTTAGTCTTCCAGTAAAGCATTGTATATCCCTTATTACAATTGTGTTACTACATAAGATTTGAAACAAAAAAGCTCGACAAAATTCATTGAATTTGAGTAACTATTCAGAGATGGAGAAAGTCTTCGGACTTGGTCAATACATAGAAATACATCACACCAAGGTGAATCTTTGAAGCAAAGTTTAGGGACTTAGAGAAAGAAAAATAGTTAATACTCAGCTCTTGAGAGATGTTGAGACAAGTAATACTGACCATCAACAAATACATGAATTGCTCCCAATTTTCATATTGAATATAAAAAATTTTCCAAAGTTTCTATTTTGTATAAAATCTTTCTACCTGTGAACATTGCAAAGTGAAGCTATTGCCAAGGAAATGTACTTTGCTTCATGCTCTGAAAGACTGAACTAAGTAGCTCTTCTGGTACATAAAGCCTGTAAAAGTTGTATGGCATGTATTTTATGGGATAAACAAAACTTCCACTATTTATACTCTCGTAAACCATAGAAGCCATTAAATCAATTATGCTATCCATATATTGTGAATGGGTGATATAGCCTAAGATTTTGAATAACTTATTTCAAATGTTTGTAAAACCATAAGCACTAGCTTCTGAGAAAGGAATGTATTATACTTTACAGTATTTTTTCCTAACAGGGTGGGTGACAGAATACCTTTTGAAGGAGCAAATGAACCTGACCAAATTTCATTAAAAGCAGACACTGAGGTTTTACAAAATGCATTAGCTGAAAATGACACACCTTATTATGATGTATCCAGGTGAGTTCATTTTTATTGTGTTTTATTTTAGAAAATACTTTTTTGAAATCTAAACATTTTGTTTTTGTGTCACCATGAAGCTACTCTCATAGCATAGCACTACAAGTTTCCATGTGTCATGGCTTCATTCAGCCTGATTTATTGAAGCTCTTGCTGCTGTACATGATTTTCATGTAGAGAGGTTGTAACAGGCCAGGCTGAGCAACTCATCCACTTATATTCTGTTGCATAAATTTTTAACAGCAGAAGATGTGCCGATTCTTGTAAAACTATAGCATTTATAGCATTCAAGAGTTTCACCTCTATGTAAAGAAAAGGTGTCTAATAACAAAAGCTATGCATTTCACGGAACCATTTGTCCAGAGCAGCATTCCCGTGTAGACAGGGTAACTCTATACAAAAGACAAAGCAAAAACTATAAGACAAAGCAAAAACTATTTCTCATTTGGATGGAAAATTTGCTTGATAGGCTCTATGATCCTTTCTATCTTAAGAGGTTTTGTTTCCAAATATTTTGGCAGAAGAAATAGCAAAAGGCATAAGAGGATTTTTTGCTAAAATCAGGATAATTTCCCTTTGCATATATCTTTATTCAGAATAGAAGAAATAAAGCACCATAAATAAATAGAAACTAAATACATTTTCCCACCAGTATTTCTTAGAAGAGAATTAGTTTTATAGGTTCTACCAGAGAATATTATTTTAATATTGAGATATGCTTCTAAAAAAGCTAATTTCTTTAATTTTTCAAACTGTTGGGCTGGAAATATAGATATAAGTCATTAGAATAAGTCGATAGATTATATTGTTTATTGGGTTGTTAGAAAACCTCCTTTTGGATTTAAGTTTACATGAGGAGCTTTCAAATAAGTTGATGTTTCTTTTATATCTAATGAGCCAAAATAATATTTTAGCAAACTATTTACAAAATAATGACTATCCTTTCTTCCTTGTTTCAGAAATGTCAGACATGCTGATGGAGTTTTCACCAGTGACTATAGTAGACTCTTAAGTCAACTTTCTGCCAAAAAGTACCTTGAGTCCCTTATTGGAAAACGAATTAGGTAAAGAGAATTTATTATTTTTTAAAAACATGTTATGATTATTAAATTTGACAATTATATTTTCACTGTAAACCACTTATTTACTTTATTCGAAATGGATAATTCTTGATAATGTTTAATTTAGTTATCAAATAATTTATATCTTCAATAAAATATACCAGGCCCATGGATTAAGAAAAGAAGTTTTCCTGGTAATATCATACTCATTGGCTCCAGACACACTTGTTTTTCTTAAATAATAATCATTTATAAATCTGCAAACAAACTGAACTAGACACAGTAAAAAATAAATAAGACATAGTACAAACTGAAGCAAATTTTAAGGTTAACCTTAGTGTTTGTGTTTTACTTCCTGCTCAAAGCAAACATTGGAAGATTCTGTCTTTAAATGGCCAATAACTGAATATGTAGAAGGTACTACTCAGAGTGGCATAGTTTCATAAAGAAGCATTTATTTTTTTAAAGAACTTTTCCTTCCAATGGCAGAGCACAACTTCAAGTATTCCCCATTTTTTTTTGATAAATTATTTGCTCAATTAGGACAGAATGTGTCTAAAGACACTCCCAGTAAAGGCCAAAGTATGTTGGATTATTCCTTGCTCCCCTATCCTTAAGCTTAGATGCATTTTTCTTTCAGTCTTTTTGTGATAGAAAATGAGTTGGGTGTTGGAATTCCTTTTTATCTGACTCCAAGAAATTCAGACCTTTGGTACCTTTATCATTTCTTGTTAAAATTATTTGGTTTCCTTATTCTCTCGTTTCTTAGCAATAGCATCTCAGAAGACCAGGGACCAATCAAACGCCACTCAGATGCAGTCTTCACTGACAACTATACCCGCCTTCGAAAACAAATGGCTGTAAAGAAATACTTGAACTCAATTCTAAATGGAAAGCGGAGGTAAAGAAACAGAGAACTTGCTAAAATGAGAAATTGTAAATGACTTTCAAAATAGAAGCTGCATATGGAGATGTCTCTCTCTCTCTGGCTCTGAAGCAGTAATTCTCAACCGTGGCTAACATTAGACTACCCTGGAGAATTTAAAAAATACTGATGTCTGAGCCTAACCCAAGACCAAGTGCCAGAAAATTAGTGGTTCTAGGGATGCAGCTCTAGACCTTGGTATTTTTTAAGAGTTCCCCAGTTGATTCTACTGTGCTTCCAGGGTTAAAAATGATGACTGTAGAGACATCTAGTCTGAGTCTGGGAACAGGTTTTATCAAAAGTGCTGATTTTTAAAACATGTAAAGGGCAGTCAACTAGCAATTTGGTACCACATGGAATTCCCTTTACCTGCATATTTAATATCTGCATTTTACCGAATTAAACCATGAATTATTTTGTCTTCTCAGATTCAGTAAAACCTATGTCTCTCCGTGGTGTGTAAATATCGGAGCACAATATATAGGACATGTGGTACTCTCTCTTTTTATTCCAATTATTTTTGTTTAGATGGTGAGTATGAAGGACAATTCTGTTTGGGTGAAATCAGGCAAGATGACTCTTTTTGCCCACCAGATTATAATTCTGTAAGAAAACTTTTAGACACTTGAAGATTGAAGAACCATTCATAGGTAATGACTCACCTGAAGGAGAATTGTTTAGCTCCTAGTGCACTTTACAGAGCACCTGGAACAACCTGGGTCACACATCACCTCTCTTTTAGAAGCTTTCTCATCCAAGAGCCTTAACATGCACGATTCTCTCTTTCTGGTCTGCAGCAGTGAGGGAGAATCTCCTAACTTTCTCGAAGAGATAGAAAAATGATGAAAAAGTTATTTGGAGCAAAGCTGCTGACAGCTTGCCAGTGGTGAGTATCACTGTGTGTTATTATATTCTAGCAGCAATCATCTAACTATTTAAGTAGCTAAGAGTCACTTGGTAAAAAACATCTTAGAGTTCTCTCAGTGAGACCTCATCTAAGAAGGACACTTCTACCTGAAGTGGACCCCAGCTTAGTAAACAGCTTGAAACTATTCATGCAGTGTTCTGCTAGCATGAAAGAGAAATCTCACAATGAGTAAACAGTTTGGTATCTCCTAGCTTACACAGACTCATTCCTATCCTTCTGATGAGATATGAAAAAAGGAGGCTGACTCACACTAATGAGAAAAACTGGCTTTCTCTTTGATAGTCAAGCCATGCTGCTTCTATTAATTTAAGGTCTAGTCCCATGATCGACTGTTAGCGTCTCATTTAATTTAAGTATAAGGAAATAACATAAAATTGCAGCGTGGCTCATTATTGTGAAAATACCAAGACAGTCTGGGTCTCACTGTGTTTCTTAAAACATAGTAAACTTCATGCAGTGAAAGTCAAATATAGCTTATTTAACCTATGAAGTGAGTGTAGGTACAACGACTCTAATAATATTCACTGTAAAATATTTTTTGAGTAGAGAAAACACGAATAAATTTTATCCTTTGTTAAGTGATAAGGTTGTTAGCAAAATTGTTTTTATGTGAACATGGACACAAGGCATATTTCTTTCCTGAGTTACATTACTGTTTACATTAGCTCATAAAATATTTTTATAATGCTTGGTAAGCCTTTAAAGAAATTTTATAGCATCACTATATCAGGTTGTCAAAAATTTCTCTAAAGGACTCCAAATAAATACTTTTGGTTTTGTGGATCCTATGGTTTCTGTAACACCTGCTCAACTCTGCTACTGTCACATGAGAGATACCTGTAAGAGAGATACATGGTCAGGGGTGCTATATGTGCCTATTCCTCACCATGCATAGACATTTCAGAGAAACAAATTCCCCAAAGGCTCAAAAAAGAAAGCGAGTTACATATAGCTTCTCGAAAAAATGTTTATAAAAATAAGGCTTTTCTAATAAATTAAGAAATACAATAGGCACTACAATATAAAGGAGGATTAATTACTCTGTCTTTTTATGAGTTTCCATCCTCCATTCTTTGCTTTTTTGAATGGGTGACATTGGACAAATTCTTTTAACAGGAAGTTTTGTTGGTCAACCAGTTGTGAAAATTACAAATGGGTAATTATTTATGACTAATTAGAGAACCCTTTCACATTCTGGCTTCCTTTCCAACAATAAGTCCTTTGGAAGATTCCCTCTTGATATCCCAAAACGTGATCCCCTCTCAAAAGCTGCTGATGAGGGGCAAGGACAAATATTTATCAAATGAGTGGAGAAGTAAATGAAAGTAAGAGGCTGTAAATAAAAATGTTTTTATGCTTAAATCACCATTTCTTTCTTTTTCAGAATTCTTGAAGGAAAACGATAAGCAAAGTCATCCTATTTTGAGTTCTACATAAGTAATTCAAGAAAACAACTTCAATATCAAAACCAAATAAAATATGTTGTGTTGTGAATGTTGTGATTTATTTTACTTAGATGTAATAACTGTGATGTTTACATTGTAAATATTATTTGTGAGTTCTAAAATTTGTCTTTAACTCATGAGAATCCTGTGATTTCATATGCTGTGTATCCTTTCTAACAAAAATATATTTAATGATAAGAAAATACTAAGTTACTTCCCATTATATGAGGTTTTTTGGAAGGGTAGTAATAGAGCAAAATTGATGTGTTTATTTATAGGACATACTTAACTATTCAAAAGAGTGGAGCAGACAATCAGCACATCTAAATTTGAATGTCGAGCAGATAGGATGCTGTGTTAAATAAACTTCAGAGTGTCTAAGAGAATACCAAAAACAAAGAGACATTCTTCAAAAAAGATTTTCAGAAAATGTTGTGGGTTTCCGCATTCTTAGGCAGCATTCATTTTGAATGAGATTTTTACATCTCTCAATTTTGGATCTCTTATTGCCAAAATCTCTCTTCTGATCGAATGTTTCAGTTAAGGAGAATGGCCTCTACTTCTGACACTGGACTTTTCCTTTATGCTTGTGTTAAGTATGTGTAACATGTAAACTGAAAGGAACATTTGTTTTTCAGTGATAAATATTTTTTCCATAATCTCTCAAATAATGCTTAGGTCATATCAGCTTTCTTCAGTGAAAGCACTTTTGGAGAAACAACTATTTTTCCAAAATGATTGTAAGAAATTAAATATAGAAAATAAAGACCTTTGGTTATCATTGCATACACTTTCTATTGTTTTGATTCTTTTAAACGATGCAGCAGTAATTCATTTTAGCTCTAAGTTTCCAGGAACTCGATAGTTTTTGTGATGTTTGAGGTAGGATTATGTTTGATTTTGGGTGTGTCCTAAAATAACTGTGACTTAAATAAGAGAGAAATTTCTTTCTCATACAAGGCCAGAAGTAAAATGTCAAGGGTTAGTATGATGGCTCTGCTCCATGAAGTCCTCAGTAATCTAAACCCCTTCCAGCTCACCCCTCATTTCCTAAGACATGGCTCTTTTCTTCATGATCCAAAATTGCAGCTAGAGATCCAGCCATCATACCCACATTTCAGGCAGCAGGATGCAGGAAGGGGCATGGAAGAAAAGGGAGCAAAGAGTACATGCTGGTTCTCTCTTAACTGATATCTTTCTTGAGTATAATAGAGTTTTATGGTCACAGTCATTTGCAAAAGAGGCTGGGAATTTTTTTTTTTTCTGGATGGTCATGTGCTCAGCAAAAAACTGGGGTTCTATGAATATAAAACAAGGAAAGAAGAGATTCATGCAGGGATTTTTGAAAATCTCAGGCTATGCATCTTAAATTCTCACCAAAAAAGCTTAACGAAATGACAAGGAAAGTGAGTGTCAGGTAGACCCTAACTATTAATGACGAATCATCATCACAGGCAAAACTTTGCTTGGTTTCATTTGCTAGAATTAGAACAAATGACTATATAAGGAGAGACTAATCTAGGACTACTACTGTAATTGTAAAACAGTTTACACAAGTTGAAGTGAATTGGACTAACTTTACCTTTTGTTCATATCTGATTCTACAAATTATTAGATCTTTGTTAAATGACTTTTCTATGCAAATCATTGCAGTGAAAACAGAAAACGTCTAGATGTTATTTGCACACAAGGAGCTTATAAAGATCAAATGGGGGCATAATTGTAGTGCAATTTGAATGTGAATCTAAAGAGTTTTAATTTTATCTTATTAATGGCAATATTTTCAACTGATTTCCTATTCCTTCAAGAAACATTTGTTGAATGACTATGATGTACTAGGTGGATATCTGAGAGAGGAGTGTGCTGGGCATAGGCAAGAGCAGGCTCAAGTGAGGGAACAGTCCTGACACATCTGCGGGATTTAAAAGCACAAGACAGTAAGATCACCCAGGGACTGAATGAGGCTAGAGAAGAATCTCAACACCTGACCCCTGGGTGTATTCATTCACTCAGGCTCCCATAACAAAGCACCACACATGGAGAGCCTTAAGCAATAGAAATGGATTGTTTCACAATTCCAGAGGCTAAAAGTCTTAGATCAAGGTGTCAGCGGGGTTGGTTCCTTCTAAACACTGTGAAGGAGAATTGGCTCCTCTTCCCTGGCCTCTGGTGGTTTGCTGGCAATTTCTGGCTTGTGGAAGCATTACCTCAATCTCTGTCTTGATCTTCACATGGTGTTCTCCCTTTGTGTTGTGTGTCTCCAAATTTCCCCTTTTTTTTATGAGGTCACCAGTCATATTGGATTAGAATCCTTCCTAATGACCTCATTTTAACCTGGCTACTTCTGTAGAAACCCTGTCTCCAAATAACGTCACATTCTGAGGTACCGGGGATTAGGACTCCAACATGTGGATTTTGGGGGACTCAATTCAACCCATAACACTGAGGCATGCTGACATTAATAGGCTGAGGTGTTGAGGAAAAAATGAGGTAAAAAGGACCGAAAAGAGAAGCTAGTGAAATAGGAAAAAAAAATAGGAAAGTGTGTAAATCTGGAAAACAAGTGAAGAAAGCCCTTCAAGGAAGAAGGCATCCTTAACAGATTTAAATGCTGCTGTTATGCAAAATAAGATTCATTTATTGATTTCTTAAGCAAGTATTTATAAGGAATCTACTATGTGCCCAGTACTGTTCTCTGTCTGATGATATGAGTGAACAAAATAGACGCAAATTCCTGCCCCCATGGAGCTTGCATTCTATTGAGTGAAACAAACTAAATAGATATACCAAATGGGTAAGTAAAACACATATTATGTTAGAAAATGATTGTGATAAGGAGAAAAATTAATGCAGGGAAAGAGGATACGAAGTGTTCAAAAAGAAGTTTAAACTTTTAGATGGGGTTCCCAGAGAAGGTCTCACAAAAAAGATGAATTTGAGACAAGCCCTGAGAGAAGTGAGGAAATCAGCTGTGAGTCTCTATGGGAAGATTATTCTAAATAGAGGGAATTCCAGATGCAAAAGCCCTGGGGTATATATGTCAATCTCAGTCTTCCAAATTATCCCTCCCCCTCCTTTACCCCCTGGTAATCATAAATTTATTTTCTACATCTGTAACTCTATTTTGGTTTTGTAGGTAAGTTCATTTGTACCTTTTTTTTTTTTTTTTAAGATTCCACATATAAGCAATATCATATGATATTTGTCTTTTTAGCACAGGGAACTCTACTCAAGACTCTGTAATGGCCTATATGGGAAAAGAATCTAAAAAAGAGTGGACATATGTATATGTATAACAGATTCACTTTGCTGTACACCTGAAACCAACACAACATTGTAAATCAACTATACTCCAATTAAAAAAAAAAAAAAAAGCCCTGGGGTGGGGCAATCCTAACATTGTGAGGAGCAGAGAGGAGACCAGTTTGGCAGAAGTGGACAGAATGATTAAGAGAAGATGTAAGAGAGAAAGAGAGGTTATGAGGAACCAGGCCAAATAAGACATTATAGGTCATAGCAAAACTTTGGCTTATTTTGAATGAGATGGGAAGCCATTAAAAGAATTGATTGTCACCAGTGACCTTGACAATAATCGTCCTGGTCCAGCGATGTGGGTGAAAGCCAGGTCAGTATGGGCCCAAGAGAATGGGGAGGGAGGGGTCTATACTGTGAATATCTACAAATCCTAGAGTTGTTTTCCTGCATAGAGGAGCAAAGAAAAGAGGAGGGAGCTGGTGGGGAAAAAAAGAAGTCAAATAATTTGTTTTTATGTGGAAGAAATATCAAGAGCAAGTTTGCATGCTAAAGGGAAAGATCCAACAAAGGGAAATCTGGTGATGCTGTAGGTAAAGGGAGACTGTGCTTGAGAAATATCCTTGAGAAGAGAAATTGGATGATACACAGTAGACATTGACATTTGCATGGCACAAATACTCTTCAACAAAAGCAACAGGCACAGTGTTTGGGTCAAAGGCAGATGAGTGAACAGATGAAGTGATAGAAGCTTATGGAATGCCTCTTTTGATTACATCTTTTCTTTCAGAGAAATAGCTGAGAGTAAGAATAAGTGAGGAGATGTTGGAGATGTGAGAAAAGTATATATATATGACAGAGTTTACCAGATGAGTGGGAAAATAAATGAAGTAGGAAAAATATTTTTCTAACCTGAAGAATTCAGTGATGAATGAGGTGATTTAGAAATAGGGGTCACTTAACTAAGTCCAAGGTTATTTTTTATTATTTTGAAAGTTTAATGAAAGTTAAGGAGCTTTTCCCAAAAAACATGCATGTATTATTTTTTTGTGCTTTCAGAGAATTCCCTGAACCTTACATGCCTGTGCATGGAATTTTAGAAGGTTCCTTGATTAGTCCTTAAGAAGCCTTACTCTAGTGGTCAAGTACAGAGTGCAGTCACTGCAGATGGGGAAATGGGGCACAGCTCACTAACGTCATCCAAAAGTGAGATGAAAAGGATTCGGACTAGACTGGTGAGAATGAGAAAGGAAAGGAAATTGTAGAGATAGCTAACACATATCGCAGGGACTTCTCTGGGGACTTCACATTGTTAAATCATATCAAGTCTAGGAGGCATGTATTATTCTTCAGCCTGTTTTTCAGATGAGGGAGCTAAAGCACAAAGTAGATAACAGACTCCTAGCCCTGGAAGCTCATGTGGAAATATTCCATGCAGTCCCCTAATGGATCTTACTTAAGACCCCGGAAAGACTAAGTGACCTTCCAAAGATAGCATAATTATGTAGCGGCAGAGCAGGGAGTAGGACGCAGATGCTTTCTTCATCTTACTCTCTTTCACACCCGGTGCTGAAATTGGCAAAATTCAATGCATAGTGCATGGATTCCCTCGAAGCCTCCCCCAGCCTCAGTCCCATCTCTGTAGAGGCTGCTCCGCCCTCTTAGAGCATCTCAGAGGCCAGCCAGAGCGCTCACCTCGCCAGCCAGGCTTTTCCAGACACCGTACCTTGCCTCTCTTCTCATGCTCAAGAAGCGTGGAGGATACCCCACGCCTCTTAAGTTTTAGCAGCGATGCTGGATTGCAGCTTTTCAAATCTCATCCTTTCCATGGGGGTGGAGCACCGTCTCGCTTTATGGTTTCATTCTGCCGGGGTCTCCTGTGTACTCAGATTTTCCTTATCTCTTGCCTTTCAGAAGTCTAGCCCTGAAACCCAGCCTCAGCTAGTTCTTGGGCTGTTCTTTGCTGAAACTTTCCCGGAACTGCCCTGCAATTTTCCTTACCTCATCTTGAATGTATGTGGTGATGTCTCAGATGGGCCTTGTCTGTGAACATTGCCTTTGCCCCTCTTTTCCCTTCTGCGTCCCAGCTGTCTCTTTGGAACTTGATCTCTAACTGGAATTGGACAGAACTTGCTACGGGTCACAAGGACTTCATTAGCGATTGCTAGTCCCATTCTGAGCAGCCGATGCTGTTTTCTTCCCCCACGACAGTCTCACTGCCCAGTTGTTCCCTCCCTCCAACTTGTTCTCTCATTACTCCCTGCATGTTCTGTGCCATTGCACACTAATGCTTTCCTGTGTAGTTACGTGGAGCTGAAATCACTGGGGGTTCTGGGTTTGGCTGTGTTTTGAAGGATAGCCCAGGATAGAAAATGCCTACCATTTAATAGATCAACCTATTTTTCCTGAAATGATACAAATGGCTTTTATAGCAATAATTTCTAAAATGACAATTTCTAAAGAAGTTGCCTCTTGATTTAAAAAGGACTTGTTTTAGTATATTACACAATGTTGGTTTTAGCGCTTGGTCATTGCACGGAGTCTTTTCTGTGGCTTTGATGCTGGTGACTGACTCGGGGAAAAGAGGAACTTTCATTTTTATCCTGGCTTACATTTTTTAAAAAATTTATTTGTTTTATTTATTTATTTTTGGCTGCATTAGATCTTCGTTGCTGCGTGCAGGCTTTCTCTAGTTGCGGCGAGTGGGGGCTACTCTTCACTGCAGTGCGCGGGCTTCTCATTCCAGTGGCTTCTCTTGTTGCAGAGCATGGGCTCTAGGTGTGCGGGCTTCAGTAGTTGTGGCTTGCAGGGTCAGCAGTTGTGGCTCGCAGGCTCTAGAACACAGGCTCGGTAGTTGTGGTGCACGGGCTTAGTTTCTCCACGGCATGTGGGTTCTTCCTGGACCAGGGATGGAACCTGTGTCCCCTGCATTGGCAGGAGGATTCTTAACCACTGTGCCACCAGGGAAGCCCCCTGACTTACATTTATAAATTAATGTTGCTAATGCACAATTAGCAACACAATACAGTTTTGCAATTGAATTACATTTTAAGGCACCTGCAGTACAAAGTTATTAGCAAATAACTTATTTTTTGGCTTACTCTGTGGTGGAATATTTTTTGAAATATAACCTGACATGTTAATATTTCATATTCTATAGATTAAGTCTTCCACATCATTGTGGTAGGAAACCTTTACAGATGTCCATGTCTTGGAAACAACCTAAATGTCCGCTGTCAGATGAGTGAATAAAGAAGATGTGGTACATATATACAAAGGATTACTCAGCCATAAAAAGGAACAAAATTGGTTCATTTGTAGAGACGTGGATGGACCTAGAGTCTGTCATACAGAGTGAAGTAAGTCAGAAAGAGAAAGACAAATACCATATGATATCACTTATATGTGGAATCTAAAATATGACACAAATGAATTTATCTATGAAACAGAAATAGACTCACAGACATAGAGAACAGACCTGTGGTTGCCAAGGGGGAGGGAGGGCGGGGGAGGTTAGGACTGGAGTTTGGGATTAGCAGATGCAAACTATTATATATAGAATTGATAAACAAGACGGTCCTACTGTATAGCACAGGGAAGTATGTTCAATATCCTGTGATAAACCATAATGGAAAAGAATATGAAAAAGAATATTATATTCAGAAAAAGAATATATATATATATATAACTGAATCACTTTGCTGTACAGTAGAAATTAATAAAATATTGTAAATCAACTATACTTCAATAAAAATTTTTTTAACATCTTTATTGGAGTATAATTGCTTTACATTGTTGTGTTAGTTTCTGCTGTATAACAAAGTGAATCAGCTATACATAAACGTATATCCCCATATCCCCTCCCTCTTGCATCTCCCTCCCACTCTCCCTGTCCCACCCCTCTAGGTGGACACAAAGGACCGAGCTGATCTCCCTGTGCTAAGCAGCTGCTTCCCACTAGCTATCTGTTTTACATTTGGTAGTGTATATATGTCAATGCCACTGTCTCACTTCGTCTCAGCTTACCCTTCCCCCTCCCCATGTCTTCAAGTCCATTCTCTATGTTTGCATCTTTATTCCTGTCCTGCCCCTAGGTTCTTCAGAACCTTTTTTTTTTTTTTTTTTAGATTCCATATATATGTGTTAGCATATGGTATTTGTTTTTCTCTTTCTGACTTACTTCACTCTGTATGACAGACTCTAAGTCCATCCACCTCACTACAAATAACTCAATTTTGTTTCTTTTTATGGCAGAGTAATATAATAAAATTTTTTAAAAAATAAAGATGTCCATGTCTTAATCCCTGAAACCTGTGAAGAGACTTTACAGATGTGATTAATATTAGGAACTTAAAATAGGAAGATTATCCTGGATTATTCAAGTAGCCCAATGTAATCACAAGGGTTCTTAAATGATGTAAGAGGAAGGCTGCAGAGTCAGAGAAGATGTGACAATAAAGCAGGGCTTGGAGTGACGTCACTTCTTCGAGTGGATCATGAGTCAGGGAATGCAGGCAGAATTTGAAGCTGGAAAAGCAAGGAAAGGATTCTCCCCTAGAGCTTCCGGAAGGAACAGAGCCCCACCGACACCTTGATATTAGCCTCGTAAGACCAGTTTTCAGACTTCTCACCTCCAGAACTATAAAATAATAAACAACACAAGTTTTAAGCCACCAGGTTTGTAACTTATAGCAGCGATAGGAAATGAATCCAATTGTCCTTCTCTAGTTACAGTAGAACTTGAGTCGGGTATCCATTGCTTTAGGGAAGGTTAATACAGCAAACTACTGAAATCAAACATTTCTTTAGACTTTTAGGGTAATCTCAGGGAGAAAGGAGATGTCAAAACCTGAATTTGCCGAGTTAATCCTGAATTGACTAAGGCAATTATGAATTAACTGAGATGATTTTTTTAAGTCTAATATAATAGGTGTTTGAGATAAAAATTTATTTCAGTTATAAAAAATAAAGTCATATTCTTATACACCTGAGTTCAAAATGAGACTGAGATTAATGTCCCCTAAAATTATATTGGATATCATTCTTTAGAGAACTGAAATGAATATTTCATCTCTTCATTTGCCTTCAGTTGATACACACAAAATCTACCCACAAATGACACAATATTTCAAGAGTTTTTTAGGTTCAAGATGTTAAACTGAGCCTATGAACATGTCTCCCTTTGCTCCCCAAATACTGTTCACTTAATAGGAAGAAATAGGAAGAGTAAAGAAATATTATTACATAGAGCAAAGATAAGAAAAAGAGAGCCATGAGTGGTCAGAGGTTGCAATACATTTTGGGGGAAGATGGGGAGGATTGAAGAGTGGATCCGTGGAACAGTTAAAGGAACCTCAGAGGAACCAACGTGGAGAGTCTGCAGCAGATGATTTGTCCTATAGACCAGCTCAGATGTACTTGTATTTTGACAAATACAATGACTATCATTCCCATGTGGAAATTCCTTCCTGGCATCTCTCAGAGAGTTTATACACTTTAACAAATGCTAAAGCCCAAGAAAAAAAATCAGTCAAGAAATGGGGAACGCAAGAATTAAAGTTTAGGGACTTCCCTGGTAGCGCAGTGGTTAAGAATCTGCCGGCCAATGCAGGGGACACTGGTTTGAGCCCTGGTCCGGGAAGATCCCACATGCCTCGGAGCACCTAAGCCTGTGTGCCACAACTACTGAGCCTGAGCTCTAGAGCCCGCGAGCCACAGCTGCTGACCCTGCGAGCCACAACTACTGAAGCCCGTGCACCTAGAGCCCGAGCTCTGCAACAAAAGAAGCCACTGCAGTGAGAAGCCCGCGCACCGCAATGAAGAGTAGCCCCTGTTTGCCACAACTAGAGAAAGCCCGTGCACAGCAACGAAGACCCAACACAGCCAAAAATAAATAATAAATAAATAATTTTTTTAAAAAAAGAATTAAATTTTAAGAATCTACATAAAAATGTTACTTGTTTAAAGGAATTCACTTGTATTGATTTGCTAGGGCTGCCATAACAAAGTGCTATAGGCTACATGGTTTAAATTTAATATCTCACCGTTCTGGAAACTAGAAGTCCAAGATCAAGGTGTTGCCAGTGTGGTTCCTCCTGAGGTCTCTCTCTTTGGCTTGCAGATGGCCGTCTTCTCCCTTCGCCATGTCTTTACATGGTCTTCCCTCTGTGCATGCATATGTCTGTGTTCAAATTTCTCTTTATATAAGGATACCAGTCATATTGGATTAGGATGCTCCCTAATGACCTCATTTTAACTTAATTACCTCTTTAAAGACCTTGTCTCCAAAGAGTCACATTCTATGGCACCGGGGGGTGGGGGGTAGGACTACAATATGTGAATTTTAGGAGAACATAATTCAGCCCATAGCACAACTAATGTCAAGTCAAAAGCAAGAGCAAGAAACATTGATGTGTGGAGTGCCTTTCTTATAATGTTGTTGATATTAGGAAAAAACAATCTTTAAATATTATAGAAATGTATATTTTGTCACAATATATCAGTACATAATAACAAACTATACCTTTACTATTATGCTTTTGTTATAGAAAACCTCTGAAACTTTTAGTGCGATCTTACCCTAGAAAAATCTTCACATTTGTTATTATGATTATTCATTACTAGTTTAGAAATAATAATTCATTATTATTTTAGAAATATGTAAATAAAGTAGGTGCAAAATATGTAACAAATTACTTGGGGAATTCCTGAGAATTGCTACCAGTTCTGATTGATCTTTCCTGTACACCAAAGATTAATATTTGTCAGGAATTTGGAAACACTACAACTGAGGGCAAGATTGTGGAAGGGCCTGAACAGAAGGACATGTATAGAAAGTTTACACACAAGATTGCTGACTTCCCATGCTTGCTAGAGAATGCTGAAATACCTAGATACCCTGAAGGATGAAAATCAGAGGGTTATTCTCTTAAAAATGGAAAAAAAAACTGGCTGGGGAGAACTAGCATGGCTCATGTGGGAGCTGATGCCCCAGAATTAAGTCTTGTTCCATCTGGGCCACCCTGAGTCACATCCAGTTCCCCGACTCCTCAGCCTGGAAAGAAACCTGCCTTCAAATAACTTCATCCATGTACCATACAGTGAGTCGATTCAGACTTTCTGCTACTGCTTCTTTTGTTTTTCCTCCTGTGTAGTTCTTTAATCATTTATCCAAACAGACCTCAAGTTAACGATGGCAGGTACTATTATAAACCCTGAATATGAGTGAACAACCAAGTTTCTCCAGGCCTTTGAGGAAAACTTGAAGCAGGAAAGACCCAAGTTAAAAAACTGAATATGGATGAAAAAGAATGTCAGAGAAGAAAAGACAAAAGTCTAAGAGACAATTAAGAAAATATTGCACAGGTAATACAATACCTGATGTAGGAACAGAGAAAAGAAAAACCTCTTAGACTTTAAAACTCCCTGAATTAAAATAAAATTTAAGAAGAGAGTTGTAGGTCAAAATCAAGCAAATTGCCTAAAATGTGAGAGATAAGTTTAGAAATAAAAAACGAGTCATAGATAATCAAAAGAAGAAGTCTTGCATCTGATAAACAGAAGTTTGAGAAAAAGAGAATGGAGAAAAGAGAGGGGAGAAAATAATCAAAGAAATATCAGAAAAGTCATTTTTACCTTCCTTAGATTGTACTTCTCATGAGGTCTGACTACACACCTCTTTTATTTATCTGTGAATGCATGCTGTTTACTATATAAACTGTTACAGGATGTCTAATAGTATGATGAATTTGTCAGTTTAGGACTATATTCTTTTGTAATAGGCATCAAATTTTCCCTGATAATGATAATGAGTTCCTAATGTAGCAGATTAACTCCTAAGCATATTAAGCATGTTTATATTACATGTATATATTACAACTTCCAGGTGTGATAAATTCCAAATATTTAGTTTTCTAAAATCTCTGTAAGAATTAAAGTGACTCTATCCTGTCTAGTAAGCAGTTACATACCTTCTTCTATAAGTTTTTATGTAAAAAAACTACATATTACTATTAATACTACTATATACTGAAATTTATGCTATAATATTAATATTAAAATAGTATAACATTAATTACTATTAATATTACTATATATTATTAGTACTATGTAGAATACTCTATAGCAATAATACTAACACATACATGCACATTCTGTTCCTGGGTTTCAGAAATATGCTACAGGATGTCTTAAAAATAGAGACTAAGAAGTCTATAATAATATCTATGAATTCCTGAGAACACTTGGAGCTGCACATTTTAGTAGAACTAAATTTTTAAAGAAAGACACTCCAATTATTTATTTGCCTATTCTTGTTTGGTGCTCCAAACTCAAATGGTACCCTCTCTGGTTAACTGATAGCAGTTGCAATTGTTTGAAAGGAGAGAGAGGGAAAGACACATTAAAAGCATCTGCCTTTTGACAATCCTCTGTTAACAGCTTTCTCTCCCTGACTATTAGAGAGAAAACATTTCCTGGGTCTTTCTCTTTTACCTTCTGTAATTGCAAGTCTCTTGTAAGATGCATCTCCTTTCATACTTTAACTTTTTTCATTTTCTCCCCACACAGTGGTGCTTTTTCTTTTTCTCCTCCTTGGAAATTCGTCCTGGTTTCATAATTTTGCTCCTTCTTCTTTTGCTCTTCTGTTCTCTATAGGCTTGCGGATTCATTTACTTGGGCATCTTGCTCTGCTGCTTGCCTTACCCATATGTTAACCTCATTTGTTCCTGTGACGGAATATTCACATAGATCTCCTAAGATTTCTTTTTGTGTCTTAGGTTTTCTCTCCATTAGGCCTTACACACAGGTGACACTTGTTAAGATAGATTTCCTACTTTACATTTTATTTATCTTTCCAGTTAAAAAACACAGAATCTTTGAGCTAGAATCTGCCACTGCATGTAAGGTTATAATTTACTCCTGGTGAAATAACTATGCCATTATTCTTAGTTTTTACCTGGAAAGCATTTCATTCTTACCATGACACTTTATACAGATGAAGAAACTTAGCCATATCTCTGTAGACTTGAGTAGAGATGAATGAGATAGAGGTTTGGAGCAGCAAGCATATTCTCAAAAAAGAGAATTTATCACAGATGGGTAAGTCTGAAATTGTGTGCAGGTAGTGAAAATAAGACCAATGGAATAGAACTGAGAAAGTTCCCATTTTAAGGTCTCAGCTCTTGTTAAGCAGCTGATTAGATGGGAGTTAGCCTGAAAATATACCTGCAAAGTAAAAGCAAAATGGTAAATAAAAGGTGATAGCCAAAGTTGGCTTCCATGATGGGTCTACTATAGTAATCTGATTTTAAAGCATTATGATGACACTACATAATGATTTTTAAAAATGAAACATAAGTGAGTATTTTATTTCCCAAACTGAATGTTATTTACTAAACTGTGGGATATAACTGTCAAGTTACTTATAAGTAGCAAACATGTTTGGAAACTGAATAACAATATGACTAATTTGTACTGAAATAATATTACATGGATCATGTTAATTCAGTGAATTGTAGGTGAAAAAGTAAATTCGAGTTTTTGCCAAGGTCCACACTTTCTTTTGGGAAGTAATGCACACGTATCGATGATAAAAGACGTATTGGATCAAAAAAGTAAAGCAGAAACATCATATTTGTTCTGTATCCCATGGCTCTCAGTGGGGTACTCATGGCAGGGGCTAAATAGGAGAGACTTTTCTCAATGGATAACGCCCAGGTGACCAACACCTTCCACACGTTAGCTTGAATAAACTGGGAAATTTGTGTCATCACTCAACATGTGTTTGCAATAAGAAAAGCTGCTGACTGATGTCATTCTTGAGTCCATGTTATGAGAAGGAAAACATGACTCTAAAGAGATGGGTGACTAGAAAATAACACGTCCAAGTGTTCCTGGTTTTCTGGCTGGGTAAGTGCTAGCCTGTGCATTCAGGTGGCTTTGGAGTGTAAAGATGAATGCTTTAGGGACCTCTCTCCTCTATAACTTCTGATGTCACTATATGTCCTCAATGGTACCCAGAAACTCATTCTTGGGTTTGACAATGAAGCATTGGTCGATGACTATGAAAGAGAAGTATAGGAATAGAACTGAGAGCCAGAGCTTGTTACAGAACCACAGTGAACTTCACACCAGAGCAACCTAAGTGCCCGCACTGAATCTGAGAGTGCAAGTCATGGGCTGATGCAATGTTAGTGCCTACTTTATTATTGCCAGTATAAGGTTTTGAGTTACTACAAGAAAGAACAGAGGCCAGCTTTCCTCACTGACTCAAGGGGTCCTGAGGACAACGTTCTCACTTCCTGGATTCCCCAAAATAATTTTAGCTTCAGGATATTGAAATGAATGCTTAGGAACTGTCGTGAAAGTGTACATCTGCAGGCAAGCTGAGAAGCAAGATGAACTTTTCCAGGAATCAAACACTGAGGGTATTAAAGTGGGACAGTGTTTGCAAGGGCTCCTTCCCCAGGGCCATCCTGCAGCTCAGGAGCAGCCTGGCTCAGGGCTTGTATTTGGTCTCTCTTGGCCCAGTGACCTTTCTCTGGTCCATTTGCCAGAACAAGGCGGCACCTCTGCTCAGAAGGGGGTTGAATGGCCCCAAGAGCCTGCCTCATCTTCGGTCAACAATTTACTCCTGCTCCCTGGCCAAACTGCAAAGATCCTTTGCTTACTATTTCTACCCACAGACCAACAGAAACAGAAATAGCTCTTCCTGTTCCAGCTTAACTAAAACACAGAGGATATTGACTCTCAGAGTTTATTTTTTTCTGAAACATAGCTTCAAGAATCCACACAAATAGATCTCTATTCCATGCTTCAATTTCCCACATTTCTTTAGCTATTTCTCACTTATTATGCTCGAAATGCTGGCAAGGAAATCATAGAATAGGATTTTGGGAAAAGAAAATTATTAGTGAAAGTAGTTCATGTGTGAAATATATAATTCAGTTCAGATAAAAAGGAATCCCATCTCAAATTCTAACTGTGATTCAGAGCACAGAAAATTGTCTGGGAATTTTGGATTATTCAACATGAGTTAATCCTATTCTATCTTATTTTAATGAGATCATTTTAATTCATAACATATTACTAGAGCCAAAATTAAAATAAGGAAATTTATTAGAAATATATGATATATAGGATATTAAAACTATTCTAAATATTTGCTATACTATAGTCAAAACCTAGTGTTCTCATTAGCAGTATAGCGTACCAAAGTCCAACCAAATTCCAAATTCCCTATTCCAATAAAATAAAGTAGGAATTAGTTAACTTTATCTTATAAGTTTAGAACTGCATTTCTGCTGCTATTGCTACTGTAAAAATTTTTCTTTGTTGATCTTCTCAGACATTTAATGACAGTCTTCAAAAACAAAACAAAACAAACAAAACAACAAAATCATAAAACTCTTGGTCCAATAAGAGGGGAAATTAGAAAACTTAAAGGATTTGGGCAAATTGTGGCGGTAACTGGATCTCAAAAGAAAATAGAAAATCCCTATAGAAATACATAAATAAGCCAAGTCAATATGTGAGAAATGCTGTATGTGCTGAAAACAAGATGTTAATAAACTTTAAGTTTGAACTTTTATCTTAACCTACAACCTTACAGTTACTAAAGAGAACAATATATAATATAGAAACTCAGTCATAATCTCCAGATTTCCACAGGTTGCTCTTGATTTTAAGATTCTTCCCATGTATGAATATATTTTCTGAATGGATTACTATAACTTTGCCTGTTATTTTGCTTACCTACTGCTACTTAGCAAACCACTCCATAACTTTGTGGCTGAAAACATTAATTTATTATTTCTGTTGGATCTGTGTCCTCTAGACTTGGTGAGTCGTTCGCATTTGAGGCACCTACCTCAGTTAGTGGCTGGATCTGTGGACGACTGAAGGCTCCACTGGATTGTTCATTCTCATGGCTGGCAGCTGATGCTTCCTGTCATCTGGAAGTTCAGCTGGGGTGTTGGCAGGATCAAACACACTTGGCTTATCCACGTGGCTTGGGTTCTTCATGATTTGTCAGTTGAGTTCTGCGAGGGAACGTCCCAAGAGCAAGCGTTCCAAAAGACCCAGACTTCTTATGCCCCAGACTTGGAAGTCACACAGGGTCTCTCCCACAGTATTCTGCTGGTCAGAGCAATTCACAGGCCCAGCCCAGATTCAGGATGAGATGAAAAAGACTCCACCTCCCAATGGGGGTGTTGCAATCAACTGTGGTCATATTTAATCAACCACACTGCCCAAACTATTTATATTCCTCACACATGGAACAGATACTCATCTCCCCTCAAGGTCCTTAAACACTCCATGCGTTTCAGCATCAGGAGCAGGCTTGAACTTCTGGAGGAGCTCGTCGTCTCAAACACTGAGATAGATGTACTGTACAAGTGGAGTTCCTCAGGTGTAGATCCCTGAGCCAGATTATCCCTGAGTCATCCTTTCTTTTTATGAGAAATGTCTTGTTTTTGTAGTTGAGTAGCTTTTCAGCATGCTTCCTGTTTATAGAAAGTTGAGGGACCAGAAGCTTCTATTCATTTTGAGCTATCTGATCTTTTTAGTTTAAGCTGCCAGATAGTGTTTCTGCCAATACAAGACTCTTAAAATGGTTTTGAGTTTCCTAGGGATATTACTGGGATTCATTCTCCTAGTTAAAAGCCCCTGCCCTAAATCTCAGACATATTTCTGTCTCGGGAGCTAGGGTGCTATAGAAAAATATCCTTAAGTGTTTTAGAGAAACTCTGTCTACGCAAAAAGTTAAGGAGGCACACAGTTAATATCTTTAGGAGGCACACAGTTAATATCTTTAGGAGACCTTTCCTCTGGATAAGAGGAGCTGGGGGCACACAATTAAGATGCTTAGAAACCTTTCCACCTTATTTCCATAGTGTAAGAGGCTCTGCCATAAACCTTTCTTAGGTCTCAAGAAAAGGTGTTTAACAGCCACACCTCGGGTCAGGAATTCATACTAAACCACATTTTACTGGTAGAACCTTATGTTTGACCTTTGCCCTGTAAAACTTAAACTTCTCACCACTTTGTTGGCAAAGGGTAGTCTCATTTATTACGAGGCCGCGAGGCACGCAGCTGGCCGGGGGCGGGGCTTCGAGGCTGCGGCTTTGATGATTGGCTCCCGCAGCCTCAGGCGCTGGGCCCACTGTGCACGTAATGCCGTTCAGACGCCGAGCGCGCAAAATCTCCTTCTTCCTGACCTCGAGTCCTGAGGTGAGGTGAAGGAGGTGGAAGAGACCGTGGACGGATGGCTCCCTAGGCTGGAAGGGTTTTTCATCCTGACATGATCAGGAGCGATTCTTTGCAGATCTTGGAGGAAAACATCTCACTCCTTAAGGCCAAAGAGATGGAAATGGCGCGGCATATATGCTGAAGGGGACCAGATAAAGGCCTTCGTCAGGATGGCTGGGCACCTCGTCCTCTTCCTGGAAGCCCGGTGCTTCAGGCCGAGCGGGGCCCCGGGGCTTTCTCACAGGCCCTGGGGAGGTGGCGCGGCTCCACGAGGCTCCCCTTCCTCAGGAACAAACTGTCAGGCCGGCACCCCCGACGAAGGAGCTGCCCGCGCAGTACAGGCCTCAGGACGCCGAGGAGGCAACGCTCCAAACCCGCAGCTGCCACGGGCGTTTGAGAGCTTCGTGGCCCTCCCATCAGGTATGCGGGAAGGTGAAACTCTATGCGAGAGCCGCTTGGGTGTTTTATTGTCGATTGGACTTCTGAATTTCTTCCTTTGCTTCACCTAACAATGCGGGGCTCGGAGGAGCAGCTGGAACCCGTGTGCCCTGCATTGGCAGGCGGACTCCCAGCCGCTGCGCCCCCAGGCGGTGCCTCAGAGATTAGCCAGAGAAGGCATTTTCCGCCGCCGGCGTTTGGCCTGCCTGGTGTCCGAAGGGATGAGGCCTTCAGCTCCGAGCGGTGGCTGGTGGACACCGGGGACTTGGAGTTCCGTTCTTTCTGAAGGGCTTTGCACGGGAATCAAGGGGAGGTCGCTGGATGCCACCTGGCTGCTTGGCTCCAGTGTTGGTTGGTTGGTCTGCGAACCTCAGCGCCCACTGGCCCCATGAATCGTCTCAATAAAGTTGTCGAGGTTAAAAACAAAAGCACCAACACCGCTTCACCCTCCCCACCCAAAAACCCCGAAACCTAACTACGAGAAGTGGCACAAGGAAGGGATGGATATTTAAGAGGTTCAGATGGAAGGTGAAGAACATTCCATGACTTTTTCTCAGATTTCATGCATCAGTGCTGTCATCGAAACCTTTTGGCCAGTTTCAAGGTAAGGGAAAATTGAGTAACAGGATTCTTGACCATTTTAATCTATCCTTTTACGAAAAAACCTAATAATTAGATAACGAAGTCTTTCATATGTAAAACAAAAATGTTTCCATTAGCTTATAGAAAATAAAGTGCACGTATAAATTTAAAATAAGAATTCAATAATTTCGAGGAAAGAAAAAATACCTTTGCTTTAGGTAGTCTGGACTTTTATGAAAGCTTCAGACACTTGCTGACGTAGTAACTCAAATAACAAAAACCAATTTAGCTGTGAATTAGCTTAATGACCTTGGTCGTTAAGCTATAAGATAAAGAGAATGTGAAGTAATATTAGGCTAATAAATGGTAGGTGAAAATGCAAATGATGATTGTCAGTCCAATGCAATAATGACAGTTATTTAAGACTTGGTAAACTACATGTGTGTATGTGTATGTGTATATACATCTCCCTCTCTCTCTCTCTCTATATATATATATGTTTATATATAGATCTAATATATGTGATTCCTTGAAAAAATTTAATGCATTTAATTATTTTCTTTTAAAATCAGTTACGTGTGTTCTGATTGGGTAAAAGTGTGAAAAATATTGTTAGCATAATGGTATAATTTACAAAAGAGTCATTTATTTTCTTATGGAAAATCTAGTTAACTTAAATTTTCTAAATTTCCCAAGTTGACTTTTTAGTCAAGTTTTGTTGATGGTAGTGTATGTTTTCACATGTGGTTTAAAGGCAGGGAAATGTAAAAAGTATGTGTGCAATTAAATGACATTAACTGATGTATTCTAAAACAGTATGCTTTTATGGGCTTCAGGTATTGCTGAACATTATGTAAAGTTAGTTTTTCCACTTAAAATAGCTAATCAGATTATTTCTGACAAACTCATAATATTAGTGACTTATGGCTTTTTTGGTGATAGGAACCAGATTAATTAGATTAAATTTCTAGAAAACTACTTAGGAGAAAATCTAGGTGGTCTTGAGTTTGGCAATGTGTTTTTTTTTAAATACGACAACGGAAGCATGATCCAGAAAGAGAAAAATGATAAAATATGTTTAAATAGACTTTATTAAAATTAAAATTTGTGCTCTGCTAAAGATACTTCTAAGAGGCAAAAGTCTGGAAGAAAATATTTGCAAATCATATCAGATAAAGGACTTGTTTCCAAAACATAAAAATAACTCTTAAAATGCAACAATTAAATTAAAAAGTTGAGAATGGGCAAAGATGAGAACATACACCCCACTAAAGATACACAGATGGCACATAAGCATATGAAAGATGTTCACCATTTGTCATTAGGGAATTGCAGATGAAAAAAATGAGATACTACTTATTACAAACCTTTTAGAATGGCTACTCTTCCCCCCCCCCACCACCCTCCGTCCCAAATGACAATATGAAATGCTAACAAGAATGTGGAGGGACAGGACCTCTCATTCACTCTTGATGGGAATACAAAGTGGTAGAGCCATTTGTAAGGTAATTGAGTTTCAATTTTTCTAATTGAAAAATCCACACAAAATCCTGCATGTGAATGTTTATAGCAGTCTTATTCATAATCACCAAAAACTGGAAACCATCATGTGTCCTTTAATAGGGATTGTGGTACATCTATACAGTTGAATTTTATTCAGTGATAGAAATAAATGAGTTGCCAAGCCACAGAAAGACGTGGAGGAGTCTTAAATGCATATTGCTGAGCTGAAGACACCAGTCTGAAAAGACTACATCCTCTATGCTTACAATTATATGAAATTATGAAAAGGCAAAACTATTGAGACAATAAAATAGTGGTTACCAGGGTCTTGGGGAGAGTTGGGAAGGATAGATAGGTAGAGGACAGAGGATTTTTTAGGCAGTAAAACTATTTTGTATGATGCTGTAATGGTGGATATATGGCATTACACATTTGTTAAACCTCACAGAGCTTTATAGCACAGAGTGAACCTTAATGTATGTATTTTTTTACATCACTTAGAAAGTCAGGGGATCCCAGGAAGGCCTGCAGACTGTGACAAGAAAACCTAATTCTATTACAAATGTAGAAGTTATTCTCACAGCCACCGCAAGTCTTCCTGCCTGTCCTTACTGCTCTGAGACTTTTCAAGAATAGAGGATTATGTAAAATATTTCCCTTATCTGTTGACTAGAAGGGACATAGTCTACAAACTATAGCTAAATTTCTGGGTCTTCATACCCAAGCAGAGGTGAAATTGGGGCAGGGCTCAGATGGGCAAGGGTTTGTGGGAACAGGGAAGTTGTGGGGATCACAGCTTACCTAGTCTCTCACTGTACCCTGAGGTAGATAAATTGATCCAACTGTTTTATAAGTGATCTCAGCAGTTTGAATGGAATGGCTATCCTTCCACATACAAGAGGTTTGACTGGTTCTCTCATATTCTCCTGCTCTAGGGGAAGCTTATGAACCTCTGGAGTCCTCCCTAACTCTCTGGGAAGTCAAGCTGGGGTCCTTGCAGGACTCACTGAGAAGTCATTCACTGGGGACACAGAGAAATGCCCATAGGGGATGCTGGAAAGTCACCCACAGGGGACACTGGGAAATGCCCACAGGGGACTCTGGGAAGTAACCCACTGGGGATGCTGGGAAATGCCCACAGGGGATTGTTGCTGAAACTGGCTGGAGGTGATCTCTGCTGGGTATCACACAGGCTAACCTAGCACTGCAGGGACAAAAGGAAAGAAGCCATACCACACCCAGGGAAAAAATGCTTTCCTCCTGCAGTGTTCCTTCCAGTGCCCTCTAACTCCAGTATCTCAAGCACAGCAATAAACACTGGCTTTGGAGCTGAGAGGCAATAAATTAACAACTGGCACAGGTATATACTCAGAAGAGACTCTATCTTTTTATTCTCTTCTAAATTAGTGTGAAAGTAGGAAAACCAATAAAAATGATAGAAATTTTTACTTAATGTCTCTTTCAATAAATCTTTTATATTTTATTCATAATGTTTGAAAAATACCCTGAGAACAAACTATATTGGAAAAAAAATTAAAGGCAATAGCAGAAATCAACGAAGTAGAAAATAAGGAAATAATAGAGAAGGTCTACAAAGTTTGTATAACCTTTCTTGTTATTTGAAAATATTAATGAAATGTTAAGAAATCTCTAGCCATACTAATCCAGAAAGGAAGAAATAAGGTGTAAAGTCACATAAAAAATATTAGGCACGAAAAGGAGAAACTAACTGTGTATAGAAAAGTGATTAAAAATATAAGAATGGGCTTCCCTGGTGGCACAGTGGTTGAGAATCTGCCTGCCAATGCAGGGGACACGGGTTCGAGCCCTGGTCTGGGAAGATCCCACATGCCACGGAGCAACTAGGCCCGTGAGCCACAACTACTGAGCCTGCGCGTCTGGAGCCTGTGCTCCGCAACAAGAGAGGCCGCGATAGTGAGAGGCCCGTGCACCGCGATGAAGAGTGGCCCCCGCTTGCCGCAACTAGAGAAAGCCCTTGCACAGAAACGAAGACCCAACACAGCCAAAAATAAATAAATAAAAATTAAAAAAAAATACATAAGAAGAAAATAAGAAGAGCAATTTCTATGCCAATAAATTTGAAATTATAGACACAATGGACAAATTTCTACAAAATTTTAGTTTATCAATATGTATTTAAGCAGGAATAGAAGAATAAATAACCTTATAAATATTAAATAAATTAGAGTTGTTTTTTTAACATTGTTATGGATTGTGTCCCCTCCAAAATTCATATGTTGAAGCCTTAATTCTCAATATGATGATATTTGGAGATGAGATCTTTGAGAGGCAATTAGGGTTAGATGGGGTCATGAGTCTGGGGCCCTCATGATGGGATTAGTGCCCTTTTAAGAAGAGATACAGAGAGATGACTCTCTTTTTTCCTGCCATGTGAGGACACAGCAAGAGGACACAGCCTCTATAAGCCAGGAAGAGAGTGCTGACTGGACACTGGCCATGCTGGCATCTTGATTTGGGCTTCTAGCCTCCAGAATGGTGAGAAAATAGATTTCTGTTGTTTAAGCCACCTACTCTATGGTACTTGCTGTGGCAGTCCCAGGTGAGTAAGACAAACATAATTTCATAAAAGAAACGCTATACCTAATGTCTTATATGTTTGAATTCTACCAAACATTCAAGGGACAGGTCTGTCCAATCTTAAATCAATTTCCAGAACATTGAAAAAAGATCCACTATTCAACTTATTCTATGAAGTCATAACTATTAATAACATAACTAGATAAAAAGCACATGAAAAAGGGAACACTACAGGCCAATGTCACTCATGAACATAGATGCAAAATCCAAAACAACGTATTAGCAAAACAAATTCATCTGTGTTTAATAAGATAACACAAATCAGTTAAGTTGGGTTTATCTAGGAATGAAACAGTGTATTAAGATTAACCTAAAAATGCCATTTACCACATTAACAGGTTAAAGCACCTAAATCTATATGATAATAGGCACCCATAAACATTTGAGAAACTCCAGTACACATTTATGATAAAAAAAATTTAGCAAAATAGAAATACATAACTTGGTAAAAGTTATATACCCAAAACCTACAGTACATCATTCTCAATGGCAAAGCATTAGAAGCATCTCTTTTAAAATTAGGAACATACTTGAGTTGCTCAAAATCATTGTTTCTATTCAACTTCGTACTGTAGGCCCTAGAGAGAGAAAGAAGACAATAAAAATAAATACCTTTTTTTTTTTTTGGCCACATCATGCGTCTTGTGGGAACTTATTTCCCAGGCCCTCGGCAGTAAGAGTGCAGAGTCCTAATCACAGGACTGCGAGGGAATTCCCGAAAATAAACTCTTGTATGTGTCCAGCAGCATATACGTTCAAGAATGTACAGCAGCACTGTTTGTAATAGCCTCAACTGGAAAGAACTAATAATGATAAACATAAAGTTCAGATACTCTCTAACTTTACTCTCTTAGAATCCTTGTATATTTAAACCTACTCTTCTGGGTACATACAAATTATGTTATCTTCCTTGTTTGAGGGGAGAGACTGTTTCTTTTGTGAATGCTCAGTGCTTAGAACCTAAATCAATACATTGTCTAAAGTATTTTAAAAAATAAGTAACAAATTAGTAAATGAATAGCAGCAATAATTACATATAGAAAAGTTAATATTTTTATATTTTATGTAAACTCATATATAGTGTATGCTTGTAAAATTATGTAGTCATTTGAAGCCAACCTCATTTTTAAAGAATTATACTTAATATTTTTTTGTTCTGGTAACTAGTTTCACATAATCCTCTTTGTAAACTTGGCAATGAATATAATATAAATATCTTGAATGGAATATCTTTGGTCCTTTATAGATGTATGGGTTATAAAGTTACTCACATAGGAAAGCATAATGATGCCTAAAGGGAACATAAATATTGCAGATCATAAGTAATTATACTCTCAAATGCTCACAGAATTGGTTAATCACATTCATAACTAGCAATGCGCTCACTAAAATTTCCAATACACTCTCCATGCCAGTGAACAATTATTACGTTGCCAACATAGCAATTCAATGTTAAGAACTTTGATGATTTTAGTTGACTTGTTTGTAGGAAGGCTTAATGTAATTCATGTGCAATTAAGATATGGTACATAGCCCAAGAAGATAAGGAAATAGAATGCTCCTGGGATAGTTCACTTTATTTTCAGCGGACAGCATAAGCCAAGCTGAGACCACAATTTAAATTGTGAAACAATTTGTTGTTAGGTTCTTCATATTCACTCTATTTTTCAGCCCCCAGCTCCAGAGCCCAGAGCCTACAGGCTGCATTGAGCCACCCTAGTAGGGGCATCCTGTCTCCCCTGCGTCACACAGCAGAATGTAGGAGGGCTAATTTTGAATTTTCTTTAAAATCCCATGATCTGAACCATTATCCCATTCTTTAATATAATCTCTTAATTCATCCCTGAGAGTTAGAGACATGTGTCTTCATGAGTGATAATGAATGCTTAAATAAAATCTGGAGAAATTTAACCGAAGTCTTCAGGCCCAGCACTGAGCTGACGTATTGAAGTCATTTGTTTTTCAGTTGGTCTGGAATTAAGATTTTGAACTGTCAGCCCCACCAAAAGCTCTGTCTCTGAAATCAGATTCTAGAAAAGAAGAAAAGAGAGAAAGAAGGAATGTTATGTTAAAATGTAAGCTCTGTGATGGCAGAATTTTTTGTTTAATCTGTTCTGCTCACTTGTGTATCCCCAGGGCCTAGAAAAGTATCTGGCATATAGTTGTTCAGTAAATACTTGTGGAAGAAAAGAAAGAAGAAAGGAAGAGGAGGGAAGAAAGGAGGGAAATGCAAATGTTAGTAAATTTCTCTATTGCAAACCACCCACCTACCTGGCCCTTCTACTAATCGGTCTGGTTGCCCACCTCCAGTGCTTCAATTCTCTGCCCAAACTTCCTGATTTCTAAAGCTACAACTTCCCTAAACCACTTGTTCTTCCCTTGGAGGATCTGGCTTCCTATTTTTAAAAAGTACTTTTAGCACCCAGTTACCTAACAAGGAGGAGTCAAGCATCAGTTTTGTCCTGCTTACCAAGCCATTTTGAAAAATATGCTTCAGTGAAGACAAACAATTTTACATTTCATTAAGTGGCATGGACTAAGTGATTGACTAACTTAGTTAAAACTTTCAGTGGAATTAGTTATAGATGCTGAAATTCTAAGGAAATTTAAGGCCATTGGAGAATAAGGAAATGCCATAGGTAGTGTGGCACAGCTAAACCCAAGAAAATGTAAGGGAGGAAAATATTTAAAAAATCAGAAAATTGTATTGTCAGATGTAAATTTAGTGGATTAGTCTTCTGTTTTTTCTTTGTATAGGCAGAGTCATCCCTTAAACCCTAGCATTTGAAGATCTTTAATGTTTAAGGGGTGGATGGAAGGTAATTTGGCCAACTTCTCAGCTTTGGTCATAGAAAGTCTACAGAGCTAAGGACACACATTCTTTTGGCATGCAAAGCAGAAGACTGTCCTCTCCCAAAGATACTGCCAAGCTGATGCTCCATTGTATCATGTCAGAGAAAAATTGCACCAGATAGAGTTAAACTGGCCTGGGAGACTTCATTCAAGACTACAGTAAGTCCCCTACATATGAATGAGTTCCGTTCCGAGAGTGTGTTCGTAAGTCCAATTTGTTTGTAAGTCCAACAAAGTTAGCCTAGGTACCCAACTAACACAATCAGCTATATAGTACTGTACTGTAATAGGTTTATAATACTTTTCACACAAATAATACATAAAACACAAACAAACACAAAAAATAAACATTTTTAATCTTACAGTACAATACCTTGAAAAGTACAGTACAGTACAGTACCAGCTACATCACTGCTGCTCTTACGCTTGCTTCCGGTCATCCTGGACTTGAAATAAAGATACTGTACTACTGTATTCTATACAGTACTGTACAGTAAAGTACACAAAAACACAACCACTTGTAGAGGATGCGTGCATGTGACAATGTACACCAGACACATGAACTAACTTATGTGATTGGACATAATGAACACAAGTTCGCAACTTTGATAGTTCACAACTTGAAGGTTCATATGTAGGGGAATTACCATATTGCAATAATGAAGAGAGACTGAACTCAACTCTCCTGAAACAAATGGCAGGAGGGTTCTTAAGCACTGAGGTGAGCTCGTGAAAGAAAGACCGCAGGATATTAGGAAGGAGATTGATTAATGTGAGTAGGCCATCTGTGTTTGCTAACTGATGCTCATCAAAGTTAGGCTTCTACCTTTCCACTGAGAATGGGAAATAGAGGCACTGTCTCCTTGCATGGTTACATTTCCAAGGAATGGCTCCCAGGTCCTTGTTAAAGACATTTCTGGGTTGTAAAACTGGTCAGACGCTGATAAAAGATCTGTCTACATTTCAAAGGGGTGGAGACAGAATGCAATACAAACTATCTGAAGTAAAAACTGAGAAAAGGGAGTTTTAGAGCATATAGTAAGGAAGAAACCTGTCTAAAATTTAGTCATACTGAGGGAACATTAAGGCCGTCTTGGTCAATTAGTCATCACAAACAATTTATATAAAACCCTCATGGCTCTTCATTTCTCTTCTCTCCTCTGAGAGATGTGTAATTAATCATTCATTTACTCAACAATTTTTTAAAATTTGTTTATTTTATTTTATTTTATTTTTGGCTGCTTTGGGTCTTTGTTGCTGCGCATGGGCTTTCTCTAGTTGTGGCGAGCAGGGGCTACTCTTCGTTGTGGTGCGTGGGCTTCTCATTGTGGTGGCTTCTCTTGTTGTGGAGCATGGGCTCTAGGTGCGTGGCCTTCAATAGTTGTGGCACCGGGCTCAGTAGTTGTGGCGCATGGGCTTAGTTACTCTGCTGCATGTGGGATCTTCCCAGACCAGGGCTCGAACCCATGTCCCCTGCATTGGCAGGTGGATTCTTAACCACTGCGCCACCAGGGAAGTCCCAACAATTTTTCCTTAGATACCTATCCCATGCCAGGCATTGGGCCTGTGTATAGAATGGGGATCGTGGGTTTGTGGTGCAGCGAGCAAACAGACAGAAGATAATCACCCACATAAATGTAAGTTACAAGTAAGGCAAGTTCCATCAATAAAGATATATTGTGCCCTGAGAGTCTGTAACAGGGGGATTTGACATAGTCTGAGTGGCAAAGAATAATTCCCTCAGGAAGTTATATTTGAGCTGAGATTAGAAGGGCAAGTAAGAGTAAGTGAAGAAGGGAAGAAAACTTCTAGGATGAGTCATGAACCACTGGAAAGGCTCTGAGAATGGAGATGGAGGAGGGCTGGAAAAGAGGAAGTAAAAGCAGAAGGAAAAAGGCCAAGGTGGCTGCAGAAGACATTGTCACAGTAAACACAGCACGAGAGGTGATGAGCTAGAGGCCTGTGAGCAGCGTTAAGAGCTGTCACTCAATTCGTTAAGGATTTAAGGTGGTTAGAGAGTGCCAAGACCCACTGAGGAAGAGTCTCGCATGTCCTGTGGTTTCATCTGTTATCCATAGGTGCAGTTTGGAGCATCCATGCCTAGAACCAACTTCTCTGTCTGTCAAGCAGCAGGATGTCATGCAACTTACTTTCCTCTCTTATAACACCTCTCCAAGGTGACTCACTGATGTTTTGGATCCTGGACTCATGCATCACAAAGTCAGATAGAGAGTAACGTCAGCCTTAAAGGGCTGAACTATTATCACACACATGGCAAAGTTAAGTTCCTAACCAGGGATGTGCACTTCTGCATAAAAGCCACAGTCAGACATTCTCCTCTAGTTTCCATTCTCTGCTTTGGCTCTGAGGCACCTCCTCCATCCTGTTGCATCTACATAATCTTGGCTTTCTGACACTCCTAGAAGGCAGATTACCAATACTCACTAAAATGTTAAGCCTTGTGCATTATTTCATGTCAAGAAGATGATTTCAAGTTACATTCTTCAAAAGCATTATGAGGTTCTTGTAATGGTATACATGAGACCCACAGCACGTGCTGAACCAAAGAACGCAATAGTTCAAAGAAATAAAAATATTTCAAGGAATTATTTATTGTCACCTTTTCTAGATTGCAGACTGATGCTTGGAACACACAGAAGCCTCAAGAAATGGAAAGAGTTTTGTTGAGTCTCAGGACTTATGTAGAGCACTTAGCACCACAGCTCCTGACATATAATGGGCATGCAATAATGTTAGGTTTTCTTTTATAATTATCTTTAGTATTAACCATGGTCTTAATTAATGCTCACAATACTCCCCTTAGCCTTACCTGAGGTCAGATGTAAAAACTTCCAGAAGAGCAGTGAAAGACATATTTACAACTGGATCCTAAAAACGATTATGTACATTATACTGAAAAACATACCAAACTTCTAGTTGGTCTGTCTGAAAATGTCACATTAACATCACAAGCTGAGGTAGAGGTAAAAATGCCCATATGTTTTTAAACTGTTTTAACAAGCAAAACTTTGCTCCAAGGCTCAAACTCATGTAATCTCACCCCCTACATTTTGATTACATGGGAACAGATTATTGCTGTCTTTCTGTTTTCCTTTCCTGAAATAAGAAGTCTTCTAAGAAGTAGAACATTTAACATATAATAATGATCCTTGCTGAGTTGTGGCAATTTCACAGAGATTTCTGTGGTTTTGGATCAGTTTATTAATTCCCATTTTCTATCAAGGTTCAGGTAGACTTTGAACACATTTCTGTGGTTATTCTAGCTACCATTCTAGAAAACCTTCCAGGGAAAATAGCAAACAGAATGGATAGACACCAAGTGTTGATGATTTTGGAAAATGAAAGGATTCAGACATGTTTTGGGTCATTTTCCAAAGCCATGGCATTGCAATCATGAACCTCCAGTAACACCAGTTGTTTGAGGCCGACCAAATGCTCTCTGAATGTGCAGAATCGAAGAAAATTGAAACTATATAATTTCTAGGAATTTAGATGTGGGGCATAAGAAGCCTTGCAGCTCACCTAATGACCCCACCTTAGTTATTGAATCTCCGTTCTAACAGGGGCAACCTAGCCTGATACCCACCTGTTTCTATTAGCAGATTGTTGGATTTCATCAAATTAGCATTGTTTATCCGTCTATCTTCAACTTGTCCATCCATCCATTTGCTCATATATTTCATTACTTATTCCTTTATTCATCATTAATTCAGCAAACCTTTGTAGAACATCTATCTACTATATAATTGAGTGGGGTAAGCTGTGAAAATAAATATGAATCAAACATGGTCTCTGTCCTCAAAGATCTCACATTTATATTCAGGAGCTTATAAAAACTGGTTTCTAGTTCTGTTCTTTTTCTTCCACTTACAATTTGTTTTGCCCTCCCTCTGACATCTTCCCCTGACATCGACCTCATTTTGCACACTTTGGTCACTGTGAACTCTAATCTCCTGTAATTTTTTTCCTTTGGTTTCCCATGCCCATTTACATGTACTAATAATCAACTAAACTTCAGTGGTTCTAACACCTCTCCCCTCCCACACACCACAATATACCTAATATTGAACAACACTCTGGTTTCCCTTTGGGAGAAATATCTTTACCCCACTGAAAACAGTCTATTTAATGTCTTATTAAATACAGTCTGCCAATCAAGGTACTCTGCTGTTCCCTAGCCAAAAAGTGAGCAAGTGACTGAAGCTAGACTAATCTGTTGTTCTTCCCAGAATTTATGTCACTAACAGAATAAAAGGAGTACTGCAGGTAGAGCTGAAATGTTTGCAGACGGCAGGTCCGAGACGGGAATATCTGCAGGTGCCCACAGCTACACTCGTTCTTGCCCAGTTCTCCTGCCTTCCCCTTGAATCTGGCAGCCCCCTACCCCTACCCCCCACTCTAATTGTTCCAATGAGTTTCTTTTCTGTTGGATCACCTGAGTTGCTTTCTGTAGTTTCCAAACAGAAAACCCTCATTAATATATTCTCTACTTGTGAAATCTCTGGATTTCTAAGGATTGTGTGAGAGTCTTGCCACCAACGTTTTCATGGAAACCCTGGGAAACATCTCATATGTCCTCACCATTCAGCCCTTTCAAACTATGCAGGTGCCTCAGGGCATGATGGGTTCCACTGCTTCTTGAAGCTGACCTCTACTGCTCAGCTAAACTTTTCACGTGTCAAAGCTGGCTCTGACCTCCTGGGACCTTCGTATACTGAAGCTATGCTGTGTTCTTTGCCAACATGGCGTGAAACTTTACCGATATTGCTGTTTTTCTATGTGGGTTTAAGAGTGGTGCTGTCTCTTTGCCCAGTGTCTTAGAGATACCTAAATAAAATAGCACTTCTTATTGTCACTTATTAAATTTCTTGTCTAGAGGACTGAGACAGGAATCCATGAGAGCTGGGCCTTGGAAAAACAATAATTACACAGAACTTTAATTGTGTCATTACACTGTGGTCGTGGTGATTAAAACTGTTCTTTGCGACCAAAACCTGTTTCCTTTGATTCTACGCTGAAGGGTTTTGAAATGACTGCAGAAACAAACTGCTGCTCACCTAAATAATACATCTGAGTCTCACTGAAGATATGCCACACAGCCTGAAATATTTAGCTGTTTAAAAGGTCAGGTGGGAAGCACTTATGAATTACATGATTGTGTTTGGAATTTTCCCCTTCTATGATTTGAATAATAGCCGTTCCTTTGAGTTTACAGGTGTGTCAGTCTGAGTCTTCTGGAACATTACCGTTCTCTATCTGAATTGCCTCATGTATTCTGGGTCATCATCCATTTCTATTTGCTTTCTTTAATACTATAGTTATCCCTTCTGATTACTTTCCTATCTTTTGTTCACCACAAGAAAAAAAATCCATTTTATGGCTTTTGTATTAAGCACATTTAAGCAATTATAAAACATACAATGTTTTTAGTTTTTTTAAATGTAATATCTCTTATTCTTTATCTCTCATGGTTTACCTGGTAGAGAATATTAGATGGTTTTCTATGTTAGTTGTTCAAATGTTTTGATTTCTGCATGAAATAATTGGTCCTTATCCATACAGAATTTCCATTATTCATTCATATTTTCCTATTGATGTTTAATTTTAGATTTTTTCTATTTTATCCAGTTTCTGTTGGTCTCTAACCAGTAAAGTATTTATTATAAGCTTAGAAGAAATATAGTATTAATAGTAAGTAATATGCCATAGATTGTCAACTCTACTAATCACCCTGTGTTTATTATGCTTCAAGCAAGCATTCAACACTGTGACTTAAACTGTGAGTAAAATCAAATCTTACCCTTCAAATGCCAAGACAGAGTTGGATGGACAAATTATCATATATAAAATTATTGATATGCACAGCGAAATACCCCAATTTAATCTCCCTGTGAGGAATGGACTATAAGTGCAAAGGAGTTATGAGCTGGGGGAAATCAATGAAGATTGGAGTACCTTGGGGTTAGCATTGTGAAATCAGTACCAATGTTATTGGGACCCACCCAGATCACCTTCACCAGTTCAGTTACCAGTTACCAGTTCAGCCAACCCGCAGTCACTGTGAGGGTTGGCTGATTACCTCACAGTTGTACCCTAAGTCTGAGAATTGCCCTTGGCTGAATGCGTGCTGCCTCTTCTAACAGGTCATATTCTCAGAGGACAGTCAGGTTTATGACCGATTGATCCAAGAAGAAAAAAGCCAGCTTCTTTGTATTAAGAAGGAACACACTCTGGGGTATCATTCCCGCTTTAGAGCCCTCATGAGAACAGATAGACTGAGGCCCATTTCCAGCCAAGATGACCACATTGCTTAGCTTTCTTCCTATCCTGCTTCCCTCACCCCCTTCTCCACTCCTCAGCACATCACTCTTGCAAGAATCCCTCTCTCAGGGCTTGATTTGAAGAAATTCTACCTAAGACAATTGTTATCAGAAGTGAAGCTGGGAAGCAGACTCTAAGCGTGAAATTCTGGAAGTGGACCAATCACTGGCCAGATGGTAGTCAGGACATCGTCCTTGGTGGAAGGTAGACTTTGGGAGTCCAGCATGCTATAGCAGAGGGATGGCTAATACTTCCAGCTGTGATGAACTGTGGTAGGAAGTAGATGGAAGCAGGTGCACTAGCTGGTAAAATGTCTCTAGCGTTTGAGAACTTCAAGAGAGTAGTAACCAAAGACTGTAGAATTGGATGGCTCTTGATATGTGCCACTGATGCATTGAAGAAGGTATCAATTTAGAACAAAGTGTGAGTGTCAGGAACATCCTGAGCTGCAAGGACAGAACCACTCATCTCCTGCAGACGGGAGGCACGCAGAGCTGGAGACCAGGCACTTGATCTAATTGGGAGAATGACAAATTTTCAAATTTTCAAACACTTAATTCTGAACCTAGACAGTTTCTCCCAAGCCAAAGCCCCTCCCTAACAGAGAAAAAATGGGACCTGAGGCTTATGATGAGATTATTCTTGAGGATCTTGACCTCCCTAATTCCCCCTGAACCTTTTATTGAAAGCTATGCAGAGATCTCAAAGGAGACATTTCACAAGACAATCAATGGTTGCCCTACTGTGGATCTGCCCTTCTCTCTCTCCATGGCCACCAGATAGGAAACCAGGGTTAAGTATCCACATGACCCTACTGGGCAGTGCTGGGCCTGCAAAAAGAAGGAAAGAGCTCATCCACTGAAGGAGTCACAGGGTCTCACCTGCACGTGTTGGCAGGAACCAGAAAAGCAGTCTTTTCAGAGAGAAATTCTCTTCTAGGGCTGTGAAGGAAGCAAATTAACTGACAAAGGAAGCTAAACTTGGCAGGGAAATTAATGTCTCTGCTATGGATTGTATACAAATTCCATTCTGGGATAATGTTCTGTGGATTATAGTGTTTTTCTGCACTTAAAAAAATGCTCTATTAGGAGCTACTTCACTTGACCAATAATAGTGCTTACTTTATGGTCTCTGAGACAGCTATGTGAAACCAGTGGTTATTTTGTGGCTAACTACATTCTTCTTAATAAAAAATAAATAAATAAATAAATAAAACTATACTTCATAACTTGCATAATTGTATAATCTAGCTATGTTTTTATTATTGGTACCAGAATAATAATAATATTTTTTGCGCTCTTTTTCATTCCAAATTCTTGCTTAATGCTATGTGTTGCTTACTTCATCTATAAGGAAGGTCTTATTATTGTGCCTATTTTACAGATAAAGAAACTGAGCCAATGAGAGGTAAGTTAAGCTGCCCCAAATTACCCTGCTTATAACTGCTGGGGTCAGAAGGCAAACCCAAGCAGCCTTTCCCCAAATTGTGCTTTTAAATATTATTCATACAGAAACTGTAGGTTTTTATATTCTTAATTTTATACATTATTTTATTGTGCCTATAATTTCAGTCATTTCTTTTGTATCTTATCTTTTATAGCCACACTCTCTTTTTATTGGTGCTCTTGATAGCCTGGATCCATTATAATTGTTTTGCTCTCATCGTCTTTGATTTCTCTTTCATAGTTCTTTAATCATCAACGAAGTTTCTCTATTATATCTGACCAGAAAAACACAAGCAGGCACTTCTTGAATGCTTATCAATGATGATAAAACAGCTACATTAAAGTGCCATTTCTTGTGTATCTAGATAAGAAGCTTTCTTATAGGTTTATCTGTATGAATGTTCTAGTTTGAACGGTGATGCGGCAATGTGCTGAAGTCCAGCTTAAAAATAGTCATGAAAAAAAAAAAATAGTCATGGACTGGGAAGAAATAATGTGAGTATGAAGAATTGTTTCTGTCCGTGAGGCAGAGTCATAATTGAAAATAGGCTTGGTAAATATCGTCCATCAAATTGAATAAAGAATAAATTCTGTATATATGCAATTTGTGAGGAATGTGTAGTGAGATGTTTTAGCCAAGTCTTCACATTTAATTACCATTCCCTATATATTGCTAAATCCAAATGAAAAGGACAGCCATACATCTCATAAGCTAATGTTTAGAACTGGCTCTTTCTAATAATCCATTAACTCACAGACTCAAAGATGTGGGAAATTGTATGCTTATCATCTTATTTTGGAAAATTCTAATGTTATCCAAAGAGTTGATCTATATATAAGAAGAGGGAGGAGAAAAGAGGATTTGCTGGTGAAAATTTTACATTAAGATGTTTAGCCTAAGAATTCTTTTTTGTAGAGAGGAATGCTTTAAACAGCTTTGGTAAAAGATGAGACCTCCAGGGCACAGGTATTATCAGGAGTCAAGGCAACATAAGAAATGGCCAAACTGTTTTGTAACAGAGTGATATTTTTTTGTTGTTGTTGATAGTTTCAGAGAGGGAGAAAATGAGACAGAGAGACAGAGAGAGAGGAAAGCAACATAAGGGAGAGAAAGAATTCATGAGTCCGGGCAGTACTTGGAGAGCAACAGGCAGAACACAAATCTGAGCTGGGTCAAATAAAGGACTTTTAGGAACTGGAATGACTAAGTTGAAGTTGAAGTTGAATTTGTGTTGTAATGTTGACCATTCCCCCGTCCTCCTCTACCAGATTATTACAATGCCTATTCCATTTCTAACGGTCTAGGGAACACTTTGGAGGGAGGGGTCATAGGTAGTAATATTGAGATAGATTTCATAATTGATTCAATGTGTTGCCCAAACAGGGACAGAGTTTTTGAGATGGTGAGATGACTCATAACTTAATTTGACCAGTGCGGGAGTTTGAAGCCCAGGTGCATGAACATTTTCCCTGTTACCAATGTTACCAACTCACGCTCCAGTAGAACTCAGAAATTTTAGGGGAAATTTGGACTTTTAAAGAGCATACACTGCAGTTGGAAGAGAAGCCAAGGCAACCGTACCTGTATTTCAAAGATCAGGGAGTCTTCAACTGACATTTCATTAAGTGAATACTCAAGATGGATAAAATGGGGGAAAAGAGTGTTTAATTGGAAAAGAATAGTAAATCCAAATATTAAACCAATGTGCTGCGTGTGGCTACCTCATTTTCAGTCACTTAACTAATGACAAAAATAACACATAATAAAGTTGATATTATTATTCTACTAGTGAATCCTTTTTAATAGATTCCACAGCACTTATATCTCCCTCACGGCTCTCAACATAAACATTCTCCTGCTGTAAAATGAAGAGCATTTTTTCTCCAATGATCCTGACTCCTTAAAGAGAGACGTTCAACCTAAGTGACTGTCGATGGATACATGGATAAAGAAATTGAGGTGTATATATTTATATACAATGAAATATTAATCAACCTTAACAAAGACAAAGATTCTGCCATTAGCAACAATATGAATGAAACTGGAGCCCATTGTGCTAAGTGAAATAAGCCAGACACAGAAAGAAAAAAACTTTTTTTTCTTTAACATCTTTATTGGAGTATAATTGCTTTACAATGTTGTGTTAGTTTCTGCTGTATAACAAAGTGAATCAGCTATACATAAACATATGTCCCCATATGTCCTCCCTCTTGCATCTCCCTCCCACCCTCCCTATCCCACCCCTCTAGGTGGTCACAAAGCACCAAGCTGATCTCCCTGTGCTATGCAGCTGCTTCCCACTAGCTATCTATTTTACATTTGGTAGTGTATATATGTCCATGCCACTCTCTCACTTTGTCCCAGCTTCCCCTTCCCCCTCCCCGTGTCCTCAAGTCCATTCTCTACATCTGCGTCTTTATTCCTGTCCTGCCCCTCGGTTCATCAGAACCATTTTTTTTTAGATTCCATATATATGTGTTAGCATATGGTTTTTGTTTTTCTCTTTCTGACTTACTTCACTCTGTGTGACAGACTCTAGGTCCATCCACCTCACTACAAATAACTCAGTTTCGTTTCTTTTTATGGCTGAGTAATATTCCATTGTATATATGTGCCACATCTTCTTTATCCATTTTCCTGTTGATGGACACTTAGGTTGCTTCCATGTCCTGGTTATTGTAAATAGTGCTGCAATGAACATTGTGGTGCATGACTCTTTTTGAATTATGGTTTTCTCAGGGTATATGCATGATCTCACTTATACGTGGAATCTAAAAGATGAAATACATAGAAAGAGAGAGTAAACTGTCCTCTGAATGTAGCATTGAGGTAGAAACTGTATATAAACAGATTGTGAGGATACATTTGTAGTAGCATTGTATCTTTTTCTTTTGAATTTTATGTTTTTTTTATATAGCAGGTTCTTATTAATTATCTGTTTTATACATATTAGTGTATGTATGTCAATGCCAATCTCCCAATTCATCCCATCACCACCTGCCCCCCCTCTCATAGCATTATATCTTAAGGGTTATTTTTTAAATTATCAAGTAAGGTCAAAACAGTATTAAGTCAAAATTCCTCCCCCCAAAATCCCTGAAACTGCCCATAATGTACGTTATACACTGTTCATTATATTTATATATTTATATTTACATAAACCTATACCTAAATATGAATTTATCAATATACAATATTTACTATAACATAGAGTACCTATGTTAAATACGTTCTACAATATTTTTAATCGGAAAGAAAAGAACAAATATAATTGAATTTATGTAAATAATACTGTAGAGCTTTGTATATACATATTATTTTTAAAATTACTGAAGATATGTTTTTTTCTGATAAAAATTTCCTGGAATGAACAAGTTGGAAAGAAAAGTACAAGTAGTCATTCTCACAATCACTACTTCTATAGAAAAGCAGTAAAGTGTGTTGGGTTGTGGGAATAGGAGCTTTTAGACACAATTACATTTGAAAAATTGTATGAAAAAAAAATGATTCCATATCCTGTTACTTCAAAACGTTATCTTCTCAAAACTCAGATTTTCTGACCCAACACAATAACATTTCTGCTCTTTAAGACTCACTCCAAGGATTCTGTTTATAATGTGTTAGGTTAACCATTTTAAATTCTCCATGCCTGCCCCAAATGTCAGTGAACTAATCTGGCAGTAACTGACTTCATTCACAGATGAATGTTATTTTTGGGGCTCCAGCTAAATCAGAAGTACAGAGATGTAAGCATAACCCTTTATGAGGCTCACTTCCCCAGTTCAGAGTGGAAAATAAAGGCAGAAAAAAATTGAGTCTCAAAATAGAGGAATTTTTGTTCTAAAGAAACAAAGTTGTATTTTTGTTTTTTGGGTTTTTTTTTTGGCCGTGCCACGCAGCTTGTGAGATCTTAGTTCCCCCACCAGGGATCAAACCTGGGCCCTGGTAGTGAAAGCACCGAGTCCTAACCTCTGGACCACCAGGAAATTCCCAACAAAGTTTTTTTTTGGTTTTTAATTTTATTTATTTATTTATTTATTTGTTTGTTTGTTTGTTTGACAAAGTTGTAATTCATAACACTTCTTGGTCTTTGACCTTAAAAAGGCAAAAACTTTTTTCTTACCCTAGCATAACAATTCCCTATTAATAAAATTTAACATATACCATTTTTGCCAAAAAAAGAAATATTTTTAAGGATTCATAGTAGGTTTAGAAATCTAGAGTAAAACTAGGTAATGAGAGTGCCATGCCTCTGCTTTACTCAGAGGCGCTAATGGGTCCACATACTCAGCACTGTGAGAGCAAATTGCACCTTCGAGATGCTTGGGTGTGAATGACGGAATCAGAGAAGGAGGATGGGAGGAGGAGGTGGATGTGGGGTTGAAGGACAGTTTTTGAGCTTTTGTTTGGTTTTCAATGAATTTTTTAGAAGATGGCTATTGACCTAGGGAAGAAAAAGCCGATGCTTGGTGCGGACCCTCAGCCCTGTTTCATAAGCTGCTAGCCTTGAAAGGCCAACATTTCTTCAGATTTTCCTGCAGAATTAGACATTTTCAGAGAGACTGCAGTATTTCCTGGGAACTTTCTGAGCTTATCTACTGCATTTTGATAGGATCAGTGGTCTTGTGACACCCTGTTATGTCTTTCACATCCTTCACGCTCCCCTGTGTGAAGAAGACATGCTCTGGATCTGACCTGCTCAGTGGGGAAGGAGAGGTTCCCTATCTGCAGCCCAGAGGAATGTTTTTTCCCAAGAGGTGTTGCCTGTGAAGTTTAAATGTAACGAGAGAGAGCCGGCAAGTCAGTAACCTGCACCACATATCCTGTGACAAAAGATGCCATTGTCATTTGTACATGAAGGATGCCCTTTTTTTGGATTACTATGTGTTGATTCCACTTCTGTTTAATCCTCAGAGAAAACCAACTTATCATCCTGCTGTCCCTCCAGTCACATTGTCACGCCATGATCTTAGAAAATCAACAACATATTTTATTTGATATTATATATCAAGTATATGCATTTCCATGCAGAATGTGTCTCTTGTCACTTATACACCCTCAAGGACATCATACCTGGAATACGAATTCAATATTCTGTATTCTCTCTTTCTCTTCCATTTCTCTGACATTGTTTCTGCAATAAGATTCTTCTTCTGAGAGCCACTGTATTTATTCTCTTAGTTGTGTGTTTGCTGCAGTCTTTATTCCTGGTTATTTTTCCTGAACACTTGTAGATAATTAAATCTGTCTATTGTTAAATAATATAATGCTTTCTATTGAACACGGTGGTTTTACAAGTTTTAAATTCCGAAGCTCTGCATACTTTTTTGGTGTGTTTTCTGAGGTAGACAAGAGCATCTTGAACTTTCATAATTTCACCTACTTGCTTCCTTCCCACTTGATGGTCAGCATAATCCTTAGCACAGAATAAATTATCAATATAAATCTGTTAACATATTAATGTGTGATCTGAGAAACAATTAAAATTGTGGGCATGAAAATGAGAAAATTAAGGGGGTGGATAATTGTGAGTAGTGTCAGGTTTATGAATAGGTACAGTAAAGCTGGGCCCCCCAAATACTGTCCCATTCGTTAGAATGCTTTGATTGAAGAGTCATTTGGAAATTGTCACACTGCTCTATGTAACAATGATACAGTTCTCTTTGTCTATAATGTTCGATGTAAAAACAAAAATGCCTCTGTTTCATTAAGCCATTGGTAAAAAAAAAAAAAAAAATCAGTAAAAATCTCAAAGAGGGAGGTGATCACTGACAATTGGAAATATTAAGTAAAGTGATAAAATCATTCAAGAAACCCAAATTCCGCCTTAAACAACCTTATCTTCCTTCCTCCCTACATGGTTAATTTCTATGAAGAGTCATCTCTACCTTCTCTCCTCTTTACTTCCAGCACATTTATTCTTAAACTCTTTTCAGTATTGTTTTACCCCTTCGCACCAATCACAACCATTCTTATTCTAATTTCCCAGCGACAGCCCCAAAGTGAAACGCAATCCAAATCTATCAGTGAAAATTCATCCTCATCCTACTTAGCCACTCTTCGGCTTATGAGACTGAATAATCTCATACTCTTTCAAATCTCCTTCTTCCTTGGAATCTAAGACACCCTTCTCTCATGTCTTCTTCATACTTCTAAAATTATTCACTCTTAGCCTCTCTGGGGAGTCCTTGCTTTTGAATTTAACCTAATTGAGGTGGAAACGATATCTTATAAATTACAACATAACTTACTGTATTTGGTACATTTCTAGCAACATAGGTGTCTAACATTCTTTAAAGGAATGGATTTTTAAAAAGTGATTAACATTAGAAATGAAAGAAAAATAGCATTATGTAGCCCATTCTTGAGTTATGAAAACAGATCCGTGAAAGCAGTGACTTGTACCCGGTCACAGAGTCAATCAACGGCAGAACTGGAATAAGAAATAATGTAAATCCCGCTTTCTTTTCTTTATACCATGTGCTAAATGCTTCTTCCCTAGCAAGCATCCATAGAGTTCAAGTCACAACTATTTTATCTGAAATCCTATAGAGGCTTAGGAATGGAAAGAACCTAAAGGGGCTGTACCACCAACATCATTCCTTATTCATATAAATCTGCATAATAATAATATACCACCAAAATGCCTACTTCATAATGCCACTATGAATTGTCTTTTTAATTATTCCTCTAAATGCCCTTTTCTTATTTTCCTTGAATAATTTCCAAAATGAATCAATCTGCTTTGCTAATCTTACTGCTCTCATTTGACAAACAAGTCACAAATTGCTTAGCCGGTTTGCCAAGCAGTAGAAGGGTTACAATGAGTCAGAAAATGATGTTTGTCCCTTAAACCACTGAGTCACTCTAGAGAATCATGTCTTAAGGAACACTGGACTCCTAGAGTCTCCTGATTGGAAGGGATCAGAGGGGTCATCTCTGAACTTTCCCTAAAGCAGTAATTCATTCCTGATTGATGACCATTTACTCTGTAATAGAACATAGTTCTGAAGCTCTGTTGCATTTATTCTCATCTCTTTCAGCAGGAGTAGTTAAACAATGGTGAGTTTGGTATTACATATATACTGTCTCTCTACAAGACATCAGATACAGAATACATCACTATGTATTACTAGTTCTTTTCTTTATTCAACAATAACACTTGAAATTATTTTCTAAGGTACAGTTTTATAAAAGAATTTGATTTCTATTATTTTCCAATCTCTCTTATAAGAAGAAAATATTACTGTCAGTACAAGCGACTTTATAAAATTTTACCAAATCTTTTACAGCTTTTTATTTGCAGGTCCATTTTTCTGTTGATTAATATTAATGTCTAATACTTTTACCTACTTAATGCCAGGAATTTTCTAAGAGATTTACATGAATTTAATCTTTATATCTCATTTAATCTTCATAATAACCCCATGAAGAAAGTGACATAATGTATCCATCTTACCGATAAATCAGACACAAAAGTTGTTACTTGTCCAAGTGGCGGATTTAGGATTTAATCCAGGCAGTCTGTCTCCAGAATCCATTCTTTTAACCACTATTCCATGTAACCTCTGGTATTTACATTGGTATGTGAACTTATTGTTTCTGATAAATCGGTTAGAAAAAAATAAAAACATTAATTTATTTGCACACTAATTAATGTTTTTAAAAAGAGCTGATGTGTCATAGTAATAATATTACTACACAAACACAAGAAATGCACTGATTTCAACTGTGTAAAACCACAGTTATATGTCAATTAATGTTTGGAGGAAATATCTAGAAAGGAGAACAGCTGGGTCACAGATAAGGTTATGTTAATATTTTCTTTTAAGTCCATTTAATATTATTTTAACTTCAAGTTATATGAAATGGAAGAACAAAATTTAAAAAAAAACACAAACTTTCATATTGTTTGGCTTATTTTCATGAAAGTTTATGGAGGAAACATTTTGAAAAAGCAATCCTTTTCGGGGCTCAAAAAATCAAGATATGACTTCAATAATGATAGCAATATTTAGTGAATTGTAGATCACAGAATTCTAATTCTAATGAGGTGGGACAAGTAATATTTTCTCTCTGACTTATTTATAAATAAAGTCATTATTGCTCATTAATCTGAGGATTACCACTTTTATCTTTTTCCATTTGATAATAGCACAAAAAATTTTAAGCTATAGCAGAGTTTTAAAAAATAATTTGATTTCTATTATTTTCTAATCTCTTTAGGTTAAATTGAACATATTTATAATGGAAATTACTCAATTTTTAGAGTTTACAAAATATTACATCTTAATTTGCTAGCAGAATCTTTTTTTTTTTTGGTAATAATAGTACATTTTATTTTTATTTGCTCAACTCCTATTTCTGTCAATTGGTTTTAAACTGTAGAGGATTAAAAAGGGGGGTTAAGAATTAAATCTCTAACCATTTCCAAACAAATCCACATCTAACTAGAATACTTTTTGTTTCCACACTTGTGGCTTAAAATATGTATGTTATTTATTTAGTTTTTCGCCATCTTTTTTTTTTTCTTTAACATCTTTACTGGAGTATGATTGCTTTACAATGGTGTGTTAGTTTCTGCTTTATAACAAAGAGAATCAGCTATACATATACATATATCCGCATATCCCCTCCCTCTTGCACCTCCCTCCCACCCTCCCTATCCCACCCCTCTAGGTGGTCACAAAGCACCGAGCTGATCTCCCTGTGCTATGCGGCTGCTTCCCACTAGCTATCGATTTTACATTTGGTAGTGTATATATGTCCATGCCACTCTCTCACTTTGTCCCAGCTTACCCTTCCCCCTCCCCGTGTCCTCAAGTCCATTCTCTAGTAGGCTGCTAGCAGAATCTTAAGATTATTTTCTAAATAAGTGTATTCACCATCTCTGAATACTTTTTAGTGCTTATATTGCATAATTTCCAGCATGAAAATTACACAAGTTGTTTAATACAAATGAACCTATCCTTCTAGGGAGTAGTTTCTTTTGCCTCTGTACTTTCTACCTGAATCATAGGGAGCAAAAATAACTCTAGATTCTTCCTACCTGTTGAGCTTCTGATACCTATTTGATAGGTGTGGGAATTCTATAAAAGATTATAGGTTCACACTAAGAACTTGAAATCTCAGGCACATTACTGTAGCAGAAATGCTTGCTATGAGTCTGAACAGTCAGGATGTAAAGCTAAAAAGTGCTAAGTGATGGGAGTGCTAAATACTTTACTGTTTATTTCTTTGAATAAGTAAGCTGTTTTTATGCCCAAGAACAAAGCAATACTTAGTAAAACCATATTAAAGGAGGAGGCCACCACTTAGTATGTTTCTTTAATAAAAAAATAAAGGAATTGATATCATCCCTAAATTATTTCATCAGTTGTGAATGAATATAAGAAAACACTAAGGAGAACAGTCTTAATTAGAGGCCAACATGACCCTTGCACAGAGCACAGCTGAAAAAACAAAATTTTAATTCATTAGAGGAAAACATTATACATTGATTTGTCATGCGGATTCAAAATTTCATTACAGCCAAGAGAAAACTGAGTTTCTGATTGTTCTTAGAGCTGCTGCCAGTGAATTAGATCTATGAAACTGATGATAAAAATCTTTTCTTTAGTTTTTAGCTTTTTTATTGATAAAGCTTAAAGCACAACCATGAATACTGTTAGAAATAGAAGCACAATTTAAGATTCTTGATCTCTTTAACTATAAACATCTTTATGTTTAGTAAATTCAGACAATATCTTATATGACTACACCATATTATCACCTTCCAAAAATTTAAACTCCAATATTCCATTCTTTTATTGAAAACTTCCTATCCTTTTATTTCTCCTCTTTTTCAACTGCATAGACGCTTACTATCTATTCAGTTCCCTGTTTCCCTGCAGTTTATCTTTCCCATTTCATACCTTGCCTCCCCAACGTTAACCTATATCAAGTCACTTGGACATTCTCTGAGCAATATGTTCATCCCCCTGAATTCCTTAGTTTGCCTACTCAACAGACCTCAGTCTCTGGACCAGTCTTGCTCTCCATCAGCTCTGCTTCCACACTCAGACTGATGAAGATGATTGGAGAACACACTGAGATTGTGCAAATGGAGTATTGTGGTTTCCAACCATTGGCTCAAATTGAGTTACTTGCCGACTCTTTTCACAGAGCCCTCAGTTTCTTATATACTTACCCACCCATTATAAAGCCATCCATTTTACCTCTGCCCTTGTTTTTCTCAGCAGACAACTTTATCTTGTATTTTACAGGGAAAGGTCAACTTCCAGCTCTTCCCATTGAACATATTTTAAAGCCACAATACTCATTCTCAACAGGAAAGATGCTCTTCTTCCTGTTCATGATGAAATCTCCCTATCTGTGCTATTGATCACTTTGACTTCCATTTCCTCAGAAGTGTTCCTGTGTCATCCCATTAGTTGTTAACACACTCTTCTCCTCGATCTGACTCTATTTACCTGTTTCTTCAAGACTCTGCTCCCTTAAAGTATGCTTCTTGCTTCCACATCCCTCTCATACATAACTATATGTCGTCTTCCTCTCCTCCCCGCTCCCTCTGCTAAAACGAAGCAATATCCTCATGTCTTCACTTTTCCACTCACTCTTCTACTTTGTTCAAGCTGGCTTTCTTCACAACCCCACACTGTTACGTCTTGTGGTAAGTTCACAGACGACCAACTAATTTTCAAATCCAATGGATGCTTTTCAGTCAATCCTCTTCGTATTTTGAAGATTGGCATTCTTCTCTCTTGGTTTCATCACACCTTTCTCTCTCTGAAAACTTTTCCTTAGTTTCCTTTATTGGCTTCTATTTTACTACCCACACTTTAAATTTTGGTATTCTTGAAGAGTTTCATCCTGTACATCTATTTTAATTGTATGTCCTCTCTCCGGTTGATGTCATCAACTCCCAAATTGTAAACTAGCATTTACGAAATCTGTGACTCCCCAATTTAATTCTTTGGTTAACACATTTCTGTAGAGCTTCTGATCCATATATTTAATGTCTTACTGGGCATTTTCACCTGTATATCTTGTATTCACTTCAAACCCAACGGTATAACCTAAGTACCCAGAAAAAAGATGAAGAGAAGATGGATTATTACAAATGAATCAAAATGTTGAATATTTGGGGTTGTAAGCTGAGTTAAACTCTGATGTCCTTGCCTTTTAAAGGTGAAATCATCCAATGTGACTCATGCCTATGTACCACAGAGATAGCATCTAAGGCAATCTAGTCCTCATTGTCTGGACTCTTAGAAGCTCCTTTAAATGAGCTCAGATAAGAAACATTGCCATTAATTGGCAAGAGCTGGATACTAGCCAGGCATAGACACTAAGCAGACCACTCAGCAGAGAGATGGATCATGGTCAGCCTTTTCATGACATTATTATAGCTCACTCAAATCATGTCTAGGTTCATTCTCTCTCCTTGTTACTATTTAATTGCAAGGGTACATTACTTGTTGAGTGACATTTCATAAAAACAAATTCCACAGAACCCCATAAAAGTCTTTTAAATTGAAACTCGACTTTTATATGAGATTCACTTTAAAAAAAATATTTATATTTGATTCTTGTTTTCAAGGTAAATTGTGTAATGATTTTACAAATGGATTCCCAAATAAAATAGATGTGCTCCTCAACACCGAACAAAACTGATATTTTAAAATACTAATATTTTTGTTAAAATTCTTATATAGCCAAGAATTTTCAAGAGAGTTATAGAAATTTATCACAGAGCAGCAGTACTTAAAATGGTAAAATACTGATAATAGAATAGAAAGATTGATGGAATAAAGTTCAGAAAGTAAACCAAATATATACAAATTAAATACATAATGAAGGTAGTATTTCAAATCAGTAGGTGGAGTATTTAATAGATGTGTGAGACCAATTACTTTTCTACCCCTACCTCATACTATAGAGGAAAATAATTGCCAGAAGGATTAAAGCATTTATGTACAAATAAAAAATAAGTAGGTAATCAATTTACACAAATTTTAAATAACAACTATAAGAAAACACAAACCAGACATGATTATTTATTTTACTAAGAGTTTTTATTAACTGCATGGGGCTTAGTACTGAAAAGCCCAAGTTTCAGAATGTCTATCATGTTCACTATCCCCTTCTAAAGGATGTGCACCTCCATTTTGCTTCTACGTAAAATGACATGTTGGAACAACCTAATTCTGCCACTTAAACCCCACAGCTGATTTTCCATGAAAGATTATATAATCCAAGTTACAAATAGAAGCTAGACCCATGGTCTTTGAGGTTAAAGTAACATGAGAACTTTGCTCAAGAGGAATAACAATGATTAATTAATCCAATCAGATACTGGGAGCATTTAGTTTAAGACTCAGAGAAATAGACAAACCCCGATACCGTGGCAGTAGAAATTATGATTAAGAAAAAAGCCATGTGTAAGTAGAAGGTATTGGTAAGCAGAGTTTAAAGTACACAGAAGCCAAGAAGAGAAAGATAAAGAAAGAGAAGACATTTGCAATGTGTAAAATCAAGAGAAAATAATATTAGGAATGAAAAGGTGCTCCTAAGAGTCAACAAGAGTATCAGAGAAAATCAAATAGGAAAATGACTAAAGAAAAATTTAAACAGCAATGACTTAACATTTTACACCTGTCAAATGTTAGCAAGGACATTGGGAATTGACACCATTCACTTTATGAGGAGTGAGTGGATACGGCCACTCTGGATGACAATCTGAAAGCCTTAGTAAAATTAGGTATTTGGATATTTTCTATGCGAGGTTCAGGAGGAGATGTAACAGGCAGGGGAATGTTCACAGAAGAAATGGTTCATAACAGGGTTAGAGGTAACCAGCGTGCCCAGGGGAATGGATAAGTAAGTAAGTAAGTATGATATGTAAATACAATGAAAATGATGCAGTCTGAAGTATTAAGCTAGTCCAAAAACAATAGCATGGATAGGTCTCAGATGCACAATGTTCAGTAAAAAATAAAATTAGTAAGATAATTCATTTATAATTTTTGAATTTCTTCTATGTGTGAGGCACTGTTTTAGATACTGGGCACAAATCAGTAAACAAAAGAATCAAGTTTCTCATGGAGATGACATTCTAGAAATGAGGTTTATAACAAATATACCTATTTATCCTTCAGACTCACATGATACAACATTTCAGGGATACACATATACATTTCAGGGATACACACGTATCTAATAAAATAAAAACACACGGAGATATTTTCCTTTCTCCTGCCTTAGCAGCTGGGGAGGAGGTCTTGTGTTGAAATGAAAGAGCCAAAAGATGGGTAGAGCCCAGATCTCTGTCAGGAGTGAAGTTTACCAGTAGGCAAAGCTCTACACTACTACTTCTCCAACAATCTGTAGTAAATGACCAGATTTTCTTCCCCCCAATCTATCACAGACCATACTTTTGTTAAACAAATTTGTTAATAATATTTATTATAACATTTTATTATATTGTTTATTACAATAAAGTTATAATTAAAATTTTATTATTATTTACCATTAGCAGATATGGGCTAAGTGCTTTTCTAAAGATGCAATTTAAAAAGGAAACATATAAAATATAAGACCTTTTTTATGATTAGATTCAGCAAATATAAAATTATCTTCTCAAATTTCTGTAAAGTTTCTGAAAGTGGACTTTTATATCATGTAATTATCTTATAGGTGCCAGGTAGCAAATAGTTCACAGACTAGCCCGTGCCCATAGCACACGGTTCATCAGCCCTGCCCTTCAACTCCCTGGGAAGTGTAGGGAAAGTGGCAGGGGCTGAGTTCCTTTGCCAAGGACTTCTCTGAGACAGCGATGTGGAGTCACTAGAGAAGGTGACTTGATTATGTTCAGTGGAAAGCATTGGTAAATTCATGAAAATCCAGACGACTGAACTGGTAGCTTCCCCTTTTCTCACGAATAGGTAAAAAATGGGTCCCACTTTCTGTCATCACAGATTTTTTCAGTTACTTCTTTGATGGATTTCAACAAAGCAAAAAGGGGGCCATGCACATCAGTTTTCTATGTTTTAAACCATCAGGGCAAGGCAGTTGTTTTGGTTTTGCCTCTCGATTTTGAGATTCAACTGCTTGTTTTGTTAAACTTATACAGGGCAGGCTACAGGAGGAAGGACAGAATTGGCTAGAATCCCAGCTCTCATATTTATTATCTCCTTGATCATGGTAAGTTATTTTGGCCTCTGTTTTCTCTATTGTAAAATTGTGATAATAACACCTTCTTCCTGGTGGTGGTGTAAAAATCAAATGATATATAACATGGAAAGCACTTAACAGCATACTTAGATGTTAATTTGCCCATCATCATGAGGAATCTAAGAGGGTTTTTAAGACAGAGCTCAATAATTTAAGCTCTAAATTCAGATTTTCACTTACAGAAAACAAAACTTATGTTTGTTGAAAAACAACATTAAAATATATTGCATTAAAGCAGAAATAGAGACACAGACATAGAGAACAAACGTATGGACACCAAGGGGGGAAAAGAAAGGTGGGATGAATTGGGAGATTGGGACTGACATATATACATTATTACATATAAAACAGATAACTAGTGAGAACCTACTGTATAGCACAGGGAACTCTATTCGGTGCTTGGTGGTGACCTAGATGGGAAGGAAATCTGGGAAGGAGGGGATATATGTATACGTATGGCTGATTCACTTTGCTGTACAACAGAAACTAACACAACATTGTAAAGCAATTATACTCCAATTAAAAAAAAAAAAAAGAACTCTGGAAAATACAATCCAGATTCCAGGAAGGACTATTTCTTTCAACATCACAGAGCTGTTTTTTTAATCTATTCCCCACTCAATTTGAGTAATTAAATAAGGCTGTATATTATTGGAAAGAATTAAGAGAATCAAAAACCAGAGTGTTCTGGAAGGAGAAAGAAAGGAATAAAATGTTTTGGGGTCATCTTGCTAATAAACTCCTAAGAATACAGGTGATAATATGCAAATGGAAAGTAGATGAACTATGAACCACAGTTACAAATGATAACAACCATTCACGTATTTTTTTGTAGGATATTCTCTAATATTCTATTATTTGGGGATAGGATTAAGACCCATTTTAAAAGACATCATATAAAAAAGCACTAGATAAACAGTAAATTGGTAAAAACAATTTGTAATTCAGAAGACAGAAGATTAATATCTATAGTATAAAATAAGTTATAACAAGTAAAAAACTCAGTAGAGAAAGAGGGGAAGGACTTTAAATTAACAATCCATCCAAGAACAGATTCAGATGTCTAATAAACTTGAAAAAAATGCTCAACCAATAGTCAGAGAAATGCAAATTATATGAGCAAAATATACTTTCTACTTAAATCACTGTTAAACTTAAAAACACTGTTCAAAAGCCTATTGCTAACAGGGATGGGGAAAAGGGTATTCTAATATACTGCTGTTGTGTGATGTATAATGGCTTTTAGGGCAGTAATATGCAATCAGCTATTAAATTAAGAATACGACGTCATTTGATCCATTCATAGAAATCTGTCCCATAGAAATCAAAGTACCAGTATACAACACTGCTCACTGTGGTAAAACTCATCAGTAAGGGAATGACTGGATAAATTATGCTACACCTATGCCATTACACATTATGCACTCGTCATATTATTGTTAAAAAACAAAATTCAACTATGTACAATGTAAAGATCTTATTGGCTTTGTTCAACAATTTATAAATCAGGCGACACGTAATCTAGCAAATAGAAAGGACCTCTGTGGAGCTGCACAAAATGAAAGACTTATAGAGGCAGAAGGGAGCAGGAACAAGAAAGTTATACGAGGCAAAAAGTGGGTTGGTTATTGCAAGATTACTCACCTTTAAGGGTTGGTGGGGGTCTATCAGGCAGATTGCCTAACTAGTGCTGATCGAGTAATTCCTGACTGACTGATTTAAGATTCCATTTCTGGGAGAGCCCAGCTGTAATTAAGTCTCAGTTTGTTGATGTGGAGCCCAGCATAAGTACTTCCATTTTGTGCCTCTTGTCCTGTTTTTAATATTATGCAGCCATTAAAAAGAATAAATCGTGCCACTTGACTAGGTTACCACTAGGAGCTGTTGAGTGTGTAAAGATGCAGATAAGGGTGCAAAATAGCATCCCATTTTTAAAAAGAAAACATGGAGAAAGTATGGATTGATGAGTTTTCAACATGAATTACCTGTGCAGGGGAGTATAAAGTTGGTGGGACACGAAAAGGAGAGAAAGAGGAGGGAGACAAGTAAAAATGGAGAAATTTATGACCTCCTACAATCATTTCTACCAATGTATATAATCACTTTTATATAAAGTTACATGCAAGCATATGTAATGAAAAATTTAAATTAATTAGAAGCCACTCTGTAATCCAAAATTGCCTCCAGAGTCTGAATTTGGAAGTCCTATGAAGTTTAGCTGGTCAAAAGTAACTCCTCCATTTACTCTGTTCCCAGTAAGATATTGGAGAAGCACTTTGTGTTAAGTAAAGGTGGAAGATAAATAAGTGTGTTTCTCAATTCTGAATTCAAGGAATAGACTTGTTAACTTCTTTCTTCATTAGAATCATTTTATTAATTCATGCTCCAGAAGTACCACTAAAGAATCTGACTCTGACAAGGGACCTGGGAGATGGAAAGGAAGTACATTCTGTTGTTAATTGACCAAAAGAGAATTTTGAAGGAAGGCCCCATGCTGCATTTTTCTCTAAGAATTAGTCAGATTTTTCAATGAAACATGGACAAGCAGAAATAAATAATCTAAAACAATGTGAAAATTCTGGGGAAAAAGGAAAGAAAGGAAGAAAAATCATGGTACTAATATTCACCCTGGAAATAGGTTCAATATACATGATGCAGTATTTCAGGGCAAAAATGCTATCCATTTTCAGGGAAATAAAACAAGGTATCACAGCTATGAGAAGGGATCACAATTAATTTCGCCAATATGCAACTAATGGGAATTACTACCATGGAAGAAAACAGAATATGAAAAAGATTTTATAGTCAAGGTCATGATGTAAACTAAAAAATAACATCATTGGACATTCAAAGTTCTTTTGATTTTGCAGCAAAATCAATCATAAGAAGTCAGCACTAAAAAATAAAAAAGAAGTCAGTACTTACACATAGTCTGGTGAAATTTTTAAACTTTAAAGATAAAGGTTTTTTCAAGTCTTCATGCAAAGGAAATTTACTTTCAAGCGCATTAAAATTGTGACCTTGAACTTCATCACAAACGTCAATGTCAGTTCACAGCCTGGTATATGAATGGTAAAAGATCTTAACCAAAATACTCAGCAGTGTATGCTGTGTACAGAAAAGCAATAGGGACCCAAGAATTCTTTTGGTAAAATACATAGGCATTTAATCCAGAACCCCAAACCTGAATGATATGTAAACTCTCCAATTAGATGATGAACTGGGGTTAAAAACAAAACAAACAAACAAGCAAACGAACACACACCTTTGATCGCCTTTGAAGCCATGTTTTCATTATAGAATGAAATCACTAAAGTGCATGGTTATTGCTTAATAGTAGTAAAATAAGGATCTTACACGGATAAGAGGTGTTGCTGATTAGTCTAAATAACTGAAGTAAACTTCAGAATAAAAAGTTAAAGTAATAAAACAAAAGTTTGCTTATATAAAAATAATTGGGGTTTCAGATTCTGGAATTTAATTAATGACCTAAGAGAAGACCTAAGGCTTTGAGTTTACACCTTATCTTCTCTAGAAGAGAATAGAAAGTAACATGAAGATAAAATATAAATATATAATTGTAGCATTGGAAAAAATAAAGGGAATTTGATTTAATCATTATGAAAGCAAAAATAAATGAAAACTGTAAATTCAACTTTTCGAAATTACTAAGAAGATTTAAAAGAAGCATTTAAAAAGTGTATGAAATAAGTTTATTGACACTAATATGATAGATATTTTTAAAACCATAGAAACATGGAAAAATATTTGGGATACAATGTTAAATGAAAGAGCAAATTGGCAAATTGTATGTGGTTATAAATGCTTGTAGATAAACCAGCACAGGAATAAACAGAAATAGACATCATAATGTCAAATTATAGGTAACTGCTTTACTTATCCATAAAACTTAAAAAACAAGTTTTAAAAACTTCTTTAAAAACTTAAAAATAGCACTCAATGTACTGTTAAATTTTATTAAAGCATGATTTAAATTTTTAAAATATGTCAGAATTCAGTTTGCAGACACTGTGTGTTGTCACTCTGACAGAAGTGGCTACAGAAAAAAGATTGCCTTCTTTATCAATATTAAAAGCATGTAAAGAATTATTAACCCACTGTCTTATCATATCTTTACATTAGAAGATAGATATTTGGTGAGTCTACACAAGCCATATATCAACTAAGGATATTTTTTCAGGAGGGTGAATAGACCTCTTAAATTTGGAAGGGCTTCTAACTAAATATACACTATGTGCAGGTTATAGAAGTAAAAACAAAAGGCCTGTGTGTGACATTTGCAGATACTAAAAATGATACTTAAATACAAACATGATTTTCCCATTGGAGAATGAGGGCTTGCCAGTAAAATAAAAACATTGCTTTCAGAATTCTCTCCTGAACTCTAGGCGAGCCTCCATGATTAATCTGTTTTCTCCAAAATCAAATATACTACTGAATTTAAGATAATCTAAGATTGAAAATCATTGGTCCCCATGATATTAGAAATCACGGAAAAACTTAGCACTTAGGAAAAATGAGAGGATCTATAGATATTGAAGAAGGCTTTAAATTATAATGTTTACTCTTTCATTTTATTCATGATCTTTATTTTTAAAAATCAATCTTGCTCCCCCTCCACCTTTATTAAGCATCTTCCACTCCCAACAGTGTCCTACTCTCCGTATCCCAAACGAACCACCAAATCCAGCATCCACTCCTTTGTTCACTGTATCTTTTCCATTTTCCATCTACCATTTCTTCAACCATCAAAATTTCAGTAACTCTACAGAGCCCACATTAAACCACCATCCCTCAAGGAGGGATGCCAGTCATCCTTCTTCTCTTAACTGCTATAATCCTTGTTTAACGTGTTAATTTATTAATCTGAGGTTCACTAAAAACAGTGCTTTCCTTGCTAATCATTTCTAGTTTAAAATTTTTAAGTGTACCTTCTACCTCTAGTCAAAACTACAAAGCATACACATGGGCTTCTACTTGTTGAAAAATACTTTGTTGACTCTCTTTTAAAAAAAAAATTACCTAAAAATAAGAGTAGTCCTCATTCTTCACTCTTCATGTTAAACAAATGGAGCTCTTTGTTACTGTGTGTGTGTTTTTAGTTGGCTTTGATTCCCACTTGGATTTCTCCTTTCTGTTTTCAGTAGCATTAGTCAAAACCATTGTGCCAGTGGCTGTATATTCTCTTGGACAGGCAAAAAGAATGCTGCACTTGTACAGTGCGGGGCATGGCTTTGTAAAGAGCCTTTGAATTTCCCAACTTCAAGTCTCCCTTCTAATCATTTAAGGCAATTGGAATTCTCTTCTGGTCATTTCAGAGACTATTATAAACTGTTACTATCTACCTGCTTTTCAGACTTTAAAGCACTTGAAGTTTTCCCTTTTATCTTTGAAAGAAGGCAAACATCTCTATTGTCACAGCCTGCCTCCACACAGAGTGATGGGGATGGCCACTTTTTTCTTCTGAGAGTATTGCATTGTCATGTGATCTGCCCAAGATTTGAGATGTGATATTTGTAATCTGAACTTCCAGGAACCAGCAAATACAATTAAATAACTCTGATGAAACCAGTCACAGAGATCTGGGCTATGACATTTACTCCATCATTTAATTACATAAAGAAACACCATTAATAGAATAAGTTGAGATTTTAATCAAACAAATATGCAGATATGGAAAACATTTTTCACATTCCCCCGCATATCCCATCTTCATTTTTGCCTCTGTCTTTGCTTTTGTCATTTCTCTACCAGTCACCTGGAAACGTCTTCCCATATCCTTTCCATTATCCAAATTACAAAATCCTACTTACTGTCATTATTTATTTATTTTATTTTCTGAACTCAGTAACCTGTAAGAAAACCCTTGACTTTGACTATATCTTTTTTCTCTGGTAGTTTCATACACATGTTTTCTGTTTCTAAGTAGTTGCTAAGCTTCTGAAGCGTGGGGACTATGAGGCAGTAATCCACAACCCTACCTCTTTATTATACGTACAGAGAAACTGGGGCCCAGAAAACTTAAACTCATTCAATCACATATTCAGTAAATGTTTGAGCGTCTGTACCGTGCCTGGCACTCTGCTTAATGCTAGATATACAGTGCAGAGTGATAACTAATAGGGTTCCTGTTCCCATGGAATTTAATCAGGTGGAGGGATTCAGCCATTCATCAAATGTTCACTTAAAAGGTAAAATTTCTAATTGTGATAAGCCTCTTGAGGAGAGGTCTAAGGTGATATAAAAAGGTATAATAGGGGAAATGATCATTTCATAGGTTCCACCATCAGCTAGAGTATAAATTATAACCCAGATCTTCTATATCACAGACCATTCCCTAGACTGTCCACCACATCGTGTGTGTTAGAGAAATTTCTCCTAACCAGTTGACTGACTGCTGTTCGGGTGATCTAGACTTGAAGATATCAGTGGTATATAAATCTGAGGATTCAGGCCGTCACTTTAGCCATGGTTTCATATGACAGATTTTCTGCTCTCTTGAAACCAGTTCTGAGCAAACATGCAGAAGTCGTCATTTACACTGAATTTTGCCAGCGTAGCACAGGCCAGTCAATCAGACCCCTAGCTGCTGTGTTCTGTGACTAGGTTCTCAGCAGTGAGACTTAAGAGTTAGCCAAAGCATGCTTATCCACCACCCGGTGCTCGAAATCCCAACTCAACATCACAGCTACATGGCTCTCTAGAGTATACTGGAATACCTCAAGTGTTGAGGAGAATCCTCTTTTTTGTTTGTTTTTTGTTTTGTTTTTTATAAATTTATTTATTTTATTTTTGGCTGCCTTGGGTCTTCGTTGCTATGCGCAGGCTTTCTCTAGTTTTGGCGAGCGGGGGCTACTCTTCGTTGTGGTGTGCAGGCTTCTCACTGCGGTGGCTTCTCTTGTTGCAGAGCGCGGGCTCTAAGTGCGCGGGCTCAGTAGTTGTGGCTCACGGGCTCTAGAGTGCAGGCTCAGTAGTTATGGTGCACAGGCTTTGTTGCTCTGTGGACTGTGGAATCTTCCCGGACCAGGCCTTGAACCCGTGTGCCCTGTATTGGAAGGTGGACTCTCAACCACTGCACCACCAGAAAAGTCTGAGGAGGGTCCTCTTAAGGCAGCACATTCCATATTCAGTGAGCTCTTTAGAGTGGTAAAGATTTTTTTTTTTTTGTATAGTGGTTTAAGGTATAGCTACCTCCTGAGAGTTAAAACTCAGTATTAGTTCCGTATTCTAATGAGATATGTGACCATAATGATGGAAAGGTGATGAAAAATATATATGACACATATATATTATAGTCCAGGTTTCTGCCTTTAATCTTAGTGACCGTGTACTTGACAATGTCAATTCACAGGAAAAAAGAAATCCAAAGCTTGCTGTATTAAAACATCTATTTTAAAATAGAAATAGCTACAAAACACCTGTAAACATATGTGTATATACAAGCAGTTCTCTTTGGTCTGGAAAATATTCAAGCTACTGCTCTGTTTCATAAGTAACAGCAATTTGTGACAATCATGGAACACGCTGGCCATCATCAACTGCATTGTTATCTGCAGCACAATTTAATGAGCAAGCCTTAGTTTGATTATTGGCCAGTGCCTGCTACCTTAACTGCTCTCTTCCAGTTTGAGGACTAAATTTTATACGTTAATATATTTGAGAGAATACCTAAACATTCTCAAGTGTTTTGTTTGTCATATTGTGCTCTCCCATCAAGAAAATTGTATTACAATGTTTGACGTCAGCTTAAAATGTTCTCAATGAATTAAATAATGATTTCTGGGCATAATAATACCTTGACTTCATTTTAGATATGATTTTCTAATCTACAGTGTTGTTTATGTCAGGTGAATGTAAGAGAATATATTGATGACTATCATTTCAAAATTTTGTTTAGGTTTTTCTGTAGCGGGTGTGTGTGTGTGTGTGTGTGTTTGTGTGTGATGTTTCAGAATGAGTTGTTATATTTTGGAAATTAACCCCTTAACAGATATATGGTTGGCAAATATTTTCTCCCATTCCATTGCTTTTTCATTCTGTTGGCTGTTTCCTTTGCTGTGCAAAAGCTTTTTAGTTTGATGTAATCCTGCTTGTCCATTTTAGCTTTTGTTGCCTGTGCTTTTGGTGTTGTATCCAAAAACATATTGCCAACTCCCATGTCAAGAATCTTTTCTCCCATGTTTTCTTCCAGAAATTTTACATGGAGTGTTATGTTTTAAGTCTTTGATCCATTTTGAATTGATTTTTGTGTATGATGGACACACAAAAAACTAGGGGTCTCACTTTCTTTCTTTCTCCCTTTCTTTCTTTCTTTTTTCCTTTCCTTCCTTCCTTCCTTCCTTCCTTCTTGCCTTCTTTTCTTCCTTTTTTTGCTGGTGGATATTCAGTTTTCCCAACACTATTTGTTGAAGAGACTACTCGCTGTGTGTTCTTGGCATCTTTGTCAATGATTAGTTACCTATGTATTTGTGGGTTTATTTCTGGGATCTCTCGTCCATTCCATCGGTCCATATAATCTATCTTTATGCTAGTATCATACTGTTTTAATTACTGTAGCTTTGTAATTTATTTTGAAATCAGGAAGTATGATGCCTCCAGTTGTGTTCTTCTTTCAGAAGATCATTTTGGCTATTGTGAGTCTTTTGAGGTTCTATATGTATTTTAGGATTTTTTTCCTATTTATGTAAAATACTGAACTTCTGCAACTTGAGTAGCAAAAAAAGCAAATAATCCAATTTTTTAAAACGAGCAAAGGACTTTGTGATATTGTCTGTCTGTATCCTTTATCATATACTTTATAAAAAACTGTTAAATGTAGGTAAGTTTCTCTGAGTTCTGTGAGCTGCTCTAGCAAATTAATTAAACCCGAGGAGGGTGTTGTGGGAAGCTCTGATTTGTAGCCAAGTCAGACAAAAGTTGTGGGTAACCCGGGGACTTACTGTGTGCGATTGGCATGGGTTGGGAGCACTCTTGTGGGACTGAGTCCTTAACCTGTGGAATCTGACACTATCTCCAAGTATATACTGTCAGAATTGAGTAAAATTGTAGGACACCTAGCTGGTGTCACAGAATTGCTTGGAGTAAGGCAAAACCATCACACATTTGGTGGCCAGAAGTGTCAGAAGTGAAGTGCCCTGTGTGAGTGTGTCAGTAAGTAGAAGTAAAGGAGATGTATTGGGAAAGAAAGACACAGGAGGTAAGAACTGGGTTTTTACCCTACACAGGTGGAAAACTGGGTAGGATTTTTGCTATTTAAATTTGAACAGACATTTCTCCAAAGAAGACAAATGGCCCACGGGTATATGAAAACATGCTCAATGTCATTACCAGGAAAATGTAAATCAAAACTACAGTGAGATATTACCTCACACTTATAAGATGGCTATTCTAAAAAAAAAAAAAAAAACCCAAAACACACAGAAGATAACAAGTGTTGACCAGATTGTGAAAAAAATTTTACACTGTTAGTGGGAATATAAAATGGTACAGCACCTAAGGAAATCCTCAAAAAATTAAAAATAGAACTACCATGTGATCTCACAATCCCACTTCTGGTTATATGTCCAGAAGTTGGGATCTGGAAGATGTATCTGCACTCTCATGTTCACTGCAATGCTATTCATAATAGCCAAGATGTGGAAGCAACCCAAGTGTCCCTTGACAGAATGGATAAAGACAATGGTATATATTTGAATACAAATAAAATATGGTATACACACACACACACACACACACACACACACAATGGAATATTACTCAGCCTTAAAAAGGAGGGAAATCCTGCTATTTGTGGCAACGTGGATGGAGGTTGAGGGCATTATGCTAAGTGAAATAAGCCAGTCACAAAAGGACAACCTGCATGATTCCACTTATATAAGTAAGCTAGTCAAATGCATAGAAGCAGAAAACAATAGTGGTTTCCAGGGCCTGTGGACTGAGGGTATTACAGAGTTGTTCAATAGGTATAAAGTTTCAGTTATGCTAGGTAAGTAAGTTCTAGAAATCTGCTGTACAGCATAGTGCCTATAGAGAATAATGTAGTATTGTGTGCTTCAAAATTTAAGAGAGGAGATCTCATGTTGTCTTCTTACCATATGACAAACCAACAAAGGGACACAAGGAAACTCTGGGAGGTATTGGATATATTTATTATCTGATGGTGGTAATTTTTCTACTACTGTGATGATAACATGGGTATTTGCATATGTCCAAACTCATCCAATTGTACATATTATGTGCCATTCTTTGTATATCAAGTATACCTCAATAAGGCTGTTAAAAAAAAATCAGTGAGTGGTTATATATATATGGTCCCTGCCAAGAGGGAGTGAAGCCTAGAAACTTAAATAATCAAGTAAGGCTGAGTAGATGCTTAAAGGCAGTTCTGGCTTCAGACAAGATAAAAAGTCTAGGCTGATCAGGAGAGAACATAGGAGCTGGAAAGGCCTATGAAAGATGGTAAGAGGTTGTCCAGGCAAAGTGTCAAAATCAAGGAAATCTAGGACAAGGCTAACAGGGCATCTGCTGGAGGAAAAGGGGACGAAAGCAGATAGTCACATCAGCAAGGACTGATCAGAGTAGTTTTTGTGTAAGGTTCAAATGCTAGAAACAATAAAGAGGAGGACTTTGACCTTTTCAGTTTGGCTCTTGATGGAAAAATTTTCCATTTGCTGAGGCTGCCAAAAACTGATTATTTTCACGGGTGTTCTGTTCACTTTCATGTTATTAATAGTAATAACTAGAAGTGTATCACCAGATCTACCACAAAAAATATGGACTCAAAGAGAGTTATAGTAGGTAGCTGAAGAAAATAAGAGAAAGTTCATTTAATTTTTTTTTCTAACATGACACAAATGCAGTTTTTGAAAAATGGTTTCATATGAATATTGACAGAATTATATTGTTAACTGACTTCTGTCTGTTTGTATAACCTATAAAGTGCTTATATATTACCTTAGCAGATTGTAAACTCTTGGAAAGGAAGTGATATGCCTTATCTTACATACCTTTGTGCCCTCCATGTTACTTAGCACTGTGAATTATATAGCATTGGCCCAATCAATTAAATTTGCTAAATTTAATATTTAGTGTATACATCATCAACTAAAATCACAAGTAATATGCTAAATGCAGTGTAAAATTATCAAAGGAAGAAAAGCAACAAGATTCACACCATGCTACTTGCATCTCATGTGAGTGCACCTGGTTTGCTGAGGTGATAACTCAGTAGAATATAGACATGAACGTTTTCTTTTTCTCCATTCACTGCCTTTAACAAAACCCTGTAATATCCTTTTCCCAGCACATAATGGCACCTTTAAGGCTTCAATCTCAGACTTAATTGAAGGCTACCCTCCTTTCCTGTTAAGGAGAAAACTGGAGTGAGGAGGACGCAAAGTCTGATCTTTCCCCTTCTTGTTCACCAGGGTCTTGGAGTGGATGGGGTGAGGGTGGAGGTACTTGGACTTCTGTGTCCAAGTTCTGTGTAACTTCTTAGTTACACACCTTCTTCTCCTTTCTCTTCTAGCTTTTCTGGGGCAGTGGCAGGGAGGAGAAAGGGGTAACTAAAGAATTTTCAGGTTTGTCTGACCTGGCCACGTATTGGTGGTGAAGAGGCAACTCTGGTCCTATGTTGGCTCTGTCTAGTTACCCTGGTCTCACTCTGGTGCAAACTGTACTTTTCTGCTGCTGGCGGTCTCTGCACCTTGGAGCATCCCTACTACTGATGTGGATGACTTTCTCGGGGAGATCTTTAGAAACTTTTCAGTGATGCACAGTCTCTTCTCCTTCCAGCACCACCAATGGCTAGACCCACTCATGTTGGGCCTCTATCTTGCTTTGTCCATTTATGTCGTGGGTGGGACATGTTCTGCCCTCTCCCCTAAATTCATGTCCCTTCACATAAAACTACAAGAACCTCGAAGTTCTCTTTCACATGTCTGAGGACAATGGAGGCCTGGAATGGAGTGGTGGGGTCGCCTCCATCTTTTTCCCTGGCACAATAGAGCAGGTCCCTTCTTGCCATGCTCTTGTGAACTCTTCAAGCAAGCACTACTCTCAGAAATCTATAGATGAAAAGTAAACACCTGTGTCTCCTTCATCCTTACCTACAAGCTCCAAGAACAGGTAGTAAGCTCTTTTTCCTCCCTTTCCTGGAGCCAGCATTTCTGAATGGTGAGAATCACTCTCTTCTGAGGGTAGCATCTTCTGCAGGTAACACTGCCCAGCAAGTCTTTCTCCTGGAACTCTTGCTTTTGCAAGTCCTCACAGATAATCATGAAAAAGCTAAAAGAAATTGATCATCCTGATTTTTTGCACTTCAGACACTCTTCTTAGAACTAAATAGATTCCTATTACCTATCTCCATACATATTTACTCTGAATTTATATTGAAAAATGAAGTTATAATTTAAAAAGGCAAACAATAATCAACTAGCAGCATAGAAAAAATTATTGTAACAAGGAATTCCTGGTTCTAGATGTCAGAGGGAATTCCTGTTTGGAGCTCTATAATCTTCTTACTAAAAGTCATTAAGATTCATTATACATAGAAAAAGTGAAGAAAATAGTTAAAACAGTTGTGTATATAAATAAATATTTTAAAATGTCTTTCAGGAAATAGAAAAATTTTGCACTATGGCATAGTGGTTAAAACTATGGAAATTTGAGTCAGGAGTATCTGGGTCCAGGTTATTAGCCATGTCCTTGAGTATGTCATGCAGCTTCCCTGAGCTTCTGTTTCCGCATCTATAAAAAGGGCTCAAAAATTTCTAACTTGTACGATTATTGTAGGAATTGAAATAGACAATATATGTAGACATACAGGAAGCTCTTAATAAACAGTAGTTGCCTTTGTTATTATGTTGACAAAATTACCTGTTACACTTGATTTGTGGAAAAGCAGAATAAAATAAGGATAGAGAGAAGTCTTTCTAATAATTCTTTTAAAGATAGATATTTCTTTTTGGGAAAGGATAAGAGTTATTCCTCTGCTTCAAATTTAAGAACTCAATTCTCTTAACAACTAATGCTTCATCCAAGGAGATATCAGGATAAGATATACAGAATGTCTCTGAAATGGTATGTTCCACTAAGTCATTTGCATTACATAGCAGAAGTATAGTCTTTTAGGTGAGAAATTAGAAACAAAAGTCCGTAAACCATAATGGAAAAGAATATGAAAAAATGTATATATATGTATAACTGAGTCACTTTGCTGTACAGCAGAAATTAACACAGCATTGTAAATCAACTATGCTTCAATAAAAAAATTGATTAAAAAAAAAGAAGGAAACAGAAGTCCATTGTTGATGAGTTTGATAAAATTTCAACCCCAAAGGAATTGATATGGAACACAAATTTTAGATATGCTAAAACTCATAGTTTTAAGACCAAGGTCTACCCTAACCACCATGGACTTATGTGGGATGGCACTGCCCCCTCAAAACATGATGTAGGTGTAAAACTACGTAATTTCTAGGATCCTTCAGGGTTTAAATTTCTATGATTAAGTGAGTGGAATCCTGCTGAAGGTAGTTGTTTCAAGTTTAAGTTTCATTTTTGTCCAGCCTTTTCCTAAAAACAAGATCATCTTGTCCAACCTTCAAACTTGAAGAACTGTAAAATGTTTTTTTCCCAGTCAGAGAAGACGTACCTAAACCTCTAGAATTTTGTGTTCTTCCTCTATCCAAATGAATATTTTCAGTATCACTTGATTAGCATTTCCTATCTATTCCAGTCTGGAAAATACATTATAACGAAAAGAACACCCCGACTCTCTATCCCTTATTTCTGTTTCCTAATAAGACGAATTCTTTGTCATATGTAGGACCCTGCCTACTCCAGAAAATCCTGGTCTTCAATAAAAAGTAAGGAAAAAAATTTCTTCTGTAAGTTGTGATGCCCCTTTTATTAATTCATTTCACAAAGTAAAAAGATTAATACAATAATTGAGTTCTGTTTTGAATTCAGAATGACCCAATTTATTCAACGTGAGAGACAATTTAGACAAAAGAAGACAAATGTACTTGCATGGGGAGAACCCCATGCATATTAATAATGATAATGACGATGGTTTACGCTTGCTGGGTTGGGTACTTGCGGTGCAGCAGGCAGTGTTCTGGGTACTTTGCACATGTCCATTCAGTGGGTCCCTGGAGCAGTCGTGAGATGGGTATTGATCGTGTCCTCATTTTGTAGTGAGGAAATGAAGAAATAGAAATTTCAGTTGCTTACCCAGATTTGTCTAACTGGTGAGTAATATAGACAATATGTAGGAAGAGATAGCATTAGTGGAAAATATTTTGTCTGTCATCCTGAGCTGTTAACATTTTAAAATTGCACAATGAACTTATAAAGTTGGTGATAATTCACTATAGCAATTATGTCATAAAATAAAATGCTTTAAACTTATATGAGATTAAAAAGGTTAAATGAATAACACATAATATGTGTATGAAAACGATGGAAGGAAACTAAACCTATGTACAATAAATAACGTTTAGAGTGTACGTGATTAGTATGTCGTGTGAGTATTCAACCTTCCTCCTTACAGAGTCAGGGGAAATTCTGGTTTTAAGACTCTGAGATTGGTACAAGCTCATTTGATTCAGGGGGAAAAAAAAATGGTGTTTAGAAATAGCCACTTGTAAATTGTTCTCTACTTCTACTAGGCAACCACCCCCGACTCCAGGTTATAAACTTGACCCTAACTCCCCCAATTATTTTAGAAAATAGGAAAGTGAGCACATGATCTGGGCCGCTTTTTAGGGCAGGCTACTATTTGGATTAAATTTGTATAAAATATTTATAACATTAAGCTACATCATTCTCATAGTCCTGAAGTATGAGAACTTAAAATGGCACGGATGCAGTGAGAGGGCAGCAGGCAGCTGCGCAACGTTCTGGAGGGGAGAGAGGCTCACAAAGCGGAGACAGAGATGCAAGAAAGTAGACTCATAGTAATGAAACTGAGCAGGACCCTATGGGGCCCTCCCTGGTACAAACCCTTTCTATGTCCCCCTTCTGTGTCCCCTGTTTCTTGTTTGTAGGAAATAAGCTTCATTCAGCCTCCTTGACCTTAACCATAAGTCCCAAAGGGCAGATTCAAACAGTTGCTTAACAGGGAAGGCAGGGAATGCAGAAACAAAGGAGGAGCACTTAAGAAACAATAGTGTAGCCTTGGGACAGGGTCCTGGTTCCTCCTCAAGGAGGATACATAATATTTTTGAGTTCTCCTGTAGGAACTAAGGCCCCACCCACGTGGAGGATGGTAACTTCAGGCTGAGCACAAGGTTCCTGGAGCATCACCCTGTTACCTCATCACCAACCAATCAGAAGAAAGTCTGCACACAGTGGAAGATAACGAAGACTCTGACCCCTTCCCCAAATGATTCTCCCTTTAAAAACTTTCACAGTGGAGCAGAATCTTCAGAGTTGGTTTTTGGACACAAGTACACCATCTCTCCAGGTTGTTGGTCTTTCCTTTCCAACCAACACTTGTCTCTGGAGTATTGGCTTTTGAGCAGCAAGCAGCCAAACCTGAGTTCAGTAACACGACTAAGAAGTGAATAGGAAATGAGTGGACTAATACATAAACATAACTGTACAACAATATTTATAATTGATGATGGTGAATCAACTCCTTTTTCGTCTCAGTGGTTCTGAATGAAGGGATTATCCTAACTCTTGAACATAAAATCTAGTTCGTTATAATGTAACCATTGACCAAGGCAATTCTATTTATACAAGTGTAGTTAATTTAAAAGAGCTAAATGTGATTTTTGCAGCAATAATGTACTCATCAAATCAAAGGTTTTTTGCAATTATTATAAGAATGTTAACTTCAGTGACCCAGAACTTCTTCTAGGAAATGTTGTAGTCATATTTATCTACAAAATGTTTTAATTCTGAAAATTATTTTATCTGTAAATGATAAAAAGAGTTCTCACTTTTTACTTATATAAGTTATAAACACTGAACTATCCCTCATAAACCTTATTCAAATTATGGAAATATTTGTAAACTAAAAGTTATACTTTTTTTTCAAATCATTTGCATTTTTAAACCAGCAATTTTTAGAATAGTTTTTTTCTTAAATACATGACAAATGATGTTCACATATGTGACACACTTCCTCCCATGCATACATTAGGTTTTGATGAAACCCAATATTTACACAGATATGAAGCACTGCAATGATTCACACATACCACACTTATTGATTTATGGATTACAGCTCAATCACAGACTGGAGTATCAGCTGCTGTTTGTACACAATTTCCAGTGCACTGGCCACTCAGGAAAACTTATAGAAATGCCAGTGATATTACTATAGTGGTAGCCATGCTCTAATCTGCAAAGAAAAATAATTAGTTTAAGTTTTACTTTATATATTTGTGGAAATAAACTACTTGCAGTATACCATATTAGTATGTCACCAACCTGAGATTAGGAATTGTTGTTTGAGATTATAATCACTCTCTATTCAGTTTCTTTCCATTAATTTTCTTTTAAAAACAAGGCAGGATTCAGCCTATGCTTGCTATATAAAATTATTAAGTATAATGAGGTAAATGAGTGCATGTATATTAAAAATGCAGTTACATATCTTTAAAGCTCAGGGAGATTAAATTACTAGTCCATGCGCAACTAGAATTGGAAACATGGTTTTGTCAATTTCAATTCCTTAACTTTTCTCAGTCTCCTTTGATCTGGGACTATGACTTAGTTTTTCATGACCATCCTATTTTAATAACACAGGCCATTTATTATAAAGTATTTTGCCCACTTTGTGATTTTCTGGTGTTTCCTTATGATTAGATTTATGTGTTTTTGAGAAGCAGTAGCACAGAAGTTGGTGCACTAATCAGGGTGGAAGTTTTATCTGTTTTCCCCATTACTGTCCCTCTTGATCTCTTGGTTACATTGGCGTCTGACAGGTTTCTCCACTGTAAAGTCACTATTTTTACTTTGTATCTAAGAAGTATCATATGGAGGAGATTTTTTGAGACTGTGTAAATATCCTGTTTCTTATCAAACTTACATCTTACAGTTTCAACTTCCATTGAAGTTTCTTGCCGGAAACAATTACCATTATGGTGGTTGCCAAATGTTGATCTTGCATTTACATTTTTCCTTCAACATATATTGGGATGACATTATTTATTCATTTATGCATTTGTTTCAGTGGGTTATAACTCTTTACTCTCATTGTTTATTTTGTTCCTCAAAATTATCCTAGGTTTGGCAAATGCGATCCCTTTGAAAGTGACCTCTACATCCTTTTCACATGTCCCCATCATTCTCTGAGTACCATTTTACCTTCTGGAATAGAAAGCTCCTCCAAGTTCACCTTATACTTTCTCATTCCATGTCCTAGATTTAACCAGTCCTCTAGGGAGTCCTGGTTCTTTTTAGAAGGAACCAAGATCTAGTGGGGGTATCTATGTTTTTAGCTCCTCTCAGCATACATAACTAGAAAATATTTGTATAAATATTTCTTTATTTGCATACATATACCCACATCAATATCATTTTATCTATCATCTATCTATCATCATTTGTCTTTAAAACCATGACTTCATACTCAAACTTTTAATTCTAATAAAATATTGTATATCATTCCAGTAGCCTTTCTGAGTTGGAATTTGATTTTACTATACTTATAATCTAATAAATTAGCCTGTTACTGTTTCTTAGATGCAGGCAGAAGACACAAGATTTCTGAGTCAGAGACAAAGGACATTTTACTCACAGCACAGCAAGCAGCACCATTTACATTGGTTCCCCCTTGAACACAAGTCCCTCAGGGATGATGCTAGGGGCCCGGATGGACACTGGATTTGCATTAGACAGTGGATTAGTATTGCAGCTGAAGAACAGAGTTAGGAGAACTCACTGTCTTATAGCAAAGTAAGCAAACCTACTTTTCTTCTTAGAGTGAGTCATGGCTTCATCCCTCAAGGTTGCTTGTAAATCCAACCCTGAGAAATGGTCTGGTTAAAGAGTGATCAGGGCCTTGCCTAGCAAGAACGTGCAGGAAGGCCCAGGGCCCATAGTAGACTGTTTCTCCCAACTCTTGCCTCTTTCCATTTTTGCTGTGCCCTTTTCCTGACTTCTGCTATGCTTAATTCATTCATATATTTATTCTCTCCTAGAATTCGTATTACATAATTTCAGAATTGCTAACTTATACTCGTGAAAAACAAACCTACTAACTACTATTTACAATTCTTTCTGCCTTTAGCCTGAAAGTATATATAGACAAAATACTTTACTTAATAATTCATTGAGTTAGTTCTTTATTTCCCGCTTTAGTGTGTTGTGTTATTAATTTTTTTCTGTTTGTATTCCATGTTCCCTCTCTATTCTTGTTAATTTGTTTTTTGAATATGTAAAAAGAACATATTCCAAAACCCATAACTTTATGAAAAGGTACACCAAAAAAAGCATAACCCTTTTTACTCTACTCCTTTCTCTTTTCCCCATGCTTTCCATCTCATTTCAAACCATCTTGTAAAAGAAAAGTTTCTCATTATCATTTCTTCTCCCACTCTAGTTCACCAGCTCTTCACCGTTATTATCCTAAATCACAGAATTTCTGAATTCGAAATGATTTCTAGATAATCAATCATATCTCCTACAAAAGGATTATACTCTTCTTAGCTGCTCACAACAGCATGAAAACTAAATAAAACAGCACAAAATAACTTTCTTTTACTTAAGGAAATCAAATTAAATTAAGGCTCTTTTCTAATTCTTGCTATGTTGAAAAGCTCTTGATAAGAATATATAAATGGTCCCAGTTTATTTACAATAAATTTGCGAATTAAGCATTTATTCTGCCTTTCCTGTATAAAATGCAAGTGAGGATAACCACATAGCTGATGGGAAAAATTCTTCCTTATGAAACAATTTTAAAAAATGCAGAAAGAAACAATATGCAGTATTTTTGCTAATGAAATATACCTCTAGGCAACAGGCATCAATGGTTGTTAAAATCATTACATGAAAGACTGATAGGGAGCCTTATAATAGACGAGTCAGATTGATCACAAATGAATTCACAGATCAATCTTCACAACACAGAAAGAGATAGAAACAACCAGATATTAGGTACCTTATGGTGTGTTGCCATAAGAAGTACACATAACCACCTAGGAAGTATTTTTGCCAAAAAGGATTAGGTGAACCTTGGAGATCTAACTGCTTAATTCATAGGAAATTCATAAAGTAAAAAAGCATGTTTTAAATAGTGCCATGGGATTGCTATCCAGATTATGGGGGATTCCAACAAGCACATGACAAAAAGAAAGAGGGTGGGGGACCATTATAGGTTAACAGAAGTTTAAGAAACATATTAACCACCTGCAATGTGTAAACTTAGTATCATGATTTGAACAAACCAAATGAAACAATACACTTGTGATATAGTCAGAGACATTAGAACACATCTAGACAAAAGTTGATATTAAGAAGTTGTTGTCTTTAGATGTGATAATAGTATTGTGGTTATATTTTTTGAAAAGTCCCTGCCCCTTAAAGATATACTCTCAAGTATTCACAGGTAAAGTAATATTATATCTAGGAACTGAAGTACAATATTCCAGTGGTGGTGATTGGGTAAAAATGAATGAAACTAGATTGACCACCTATTAATCATTCTGAAGTATTTCTACCTTTTTTATGTTGGAAGTTTTCCATGGCAAAAACTGTTTCTAACATTCTAACTTTGGCTTTTCTCCATGATGACATTAGCAAATGTTAATAGAAATTAGGACAGGTCATAATGTATTTTAACGTCTACAGATACTAAATAGATATTTCTCTGCTAGACTTTATCATGTGAACAATGTTCTAGAATTTATGAAGACCAATTTCACTTTACCTCAGTCACCTCTTCATTTTTTTAAAAATTAATTTATTTATTGCTGCGTTGGGTCTTCGTTGCTGCGCGCGGGCTTTCTCTAGTTGCGGCGAGCAGGGGCTACTCTTCGTTACGGTGCGTGGGCTTCTCATTGTGGTGGCTTCCCTTGTTGCGGAGCACGGGTTCTAGGCGTGCGGGCTTCAGTCGTTGTGGTTTGCGGGCTCTAGAGCGCAGGCTCAGTAGTCGTGGCACACGGGCTTAGTTGCTCCGCGGCATGTGAGATCTTCCCGGACCAGGGCTTGAACCCGTGTCCCCTGCACTGGCAGGCGGATTCTTAACCACTGCGCCACCAGGGAAGCCCACCTCTTCATTTTTATGACTTGACATATCAGAGGTATTCTTAGAGTCCTATAGCCTGAGTATAGAAAGAATATAGGGAAAACATATGTAGACTCAGGACTAACTTTTGTTTTAAATGCGGTTTTATACGTATCTGAAGTTAAAATTTCCCCAGATTAATTTTCTGAAGAAGTCAAAGTGTATGTACTCTAGAGTTAAATTCTTTTCATATTGCAAATATTTAAAAACTCAGTGTAAAATATTTTAAAATATAAAATGTTGATTTAGGCTAAGTTTTTGCAATGGCATTTTTACCATAAGTTCCAGAAATAGTAGTAACCTGGCCAAAAAAAAATATGTATCTATATATGTGTGTGTGTATATATATATTTATACACACATGTGATCTAATTTGGTATCTTTTACATTAACTCAGCACCATCTCCTCACATCCCTCCAATAGGATGCCTGTCCTGATATAATCATGGTACTAAATATGGAGGACTCGAAGTGCATATTCTTGCCTTGCTGTAGAAATGCAGGCCCCATGGCTTGAAAAGGCTATTCTTTTCAGTCCTCCCTAAGGGAGTCTTCCAAACTTAAATGCTCATATCTGTAATGAATGCCTCTTCTTGAAAGACTCATCTTGTCCTCTAATTCCAAGGGACTTCAGTCTCTTTAAGGGGGAATGTTAACTCCAAAGTTGAGCTGAGGCTATTTCTAGAAGCCTGATAGGAAGAGAGTTCTTAGTAAATAGAAACCATTGCTAAACCTGCCTTCTCCAGACATCTCTGCAGCAGAGATTTTGACAGAATCCTAACTATTAGTTGCTTGGGCAGGTGAGTAGTGCTTTTGATACCTATTAGCATCTTTCCACAGTTTGGTTTCAGATATGCAAAGTTGTTTCAAGGTCACAGCAGACTTAACTGAAGATAATAAGGGATGCTCATAATTAGATAAAAGGCTACTGACTTCATTGGGTGCAACCTTTGTTAATCAGCAGTTTCCTGTGTACAAATGGCTTGGAAATTGGACATTATTCAGGAAATTGCTAAAAAAAATGAAACAATGGCTTCATATTTTAATGTCAAGTAGTTTAAACAATTCTCCTGGAGACATACAAAACCCAGAGGTCAATTCTGAATTACACAATTCAGTTATACGCTTCAGTGTCTAAAATCTATTCTACTAGAGGAGGTGGACAGTTTAATCATGAAGTACCTAGGAAGACAGATTAAAACTTAATTTGAAAGAAAAAAAACACCTGGTTACAGAAATGATTATATCTGCAAAAGAGAGTACGCACTGTAACAGACATAAAGTCTTCAAATCCTAGATTGAGGGTCTAATTCAGAGGCAAAATAGCCAATAACTATTGAGTGAAGACAAGGTTCTTGGAAATTCTGGAAAAGTTTTTTTTTTTAAATTAATTAATTAATTAATTAATTTATTGGCTGTGTTGGGTCTTCGTTTCTGTGTGAGGGCTTTCTCCAGTTGCAGCAAGCGGGGGCCACTCTTCATCGCGGTGCACTGGCCTCTCACTATCGCGGCCTCTCTTGTTGTGGAGCACAGGCTCCAGACGCGCAGGCTCAGTAATTGTGGCTCACGGGCCCAGGTGCTCCGCGGCATGTGGGATCCTCCCAGACCAGGGCTCAAACCCATGTCCCCTGCATTGGCAGGCAGACTCTCAACCACTGCGCCATCAGGGAAGCCCTTCTGGAAAAGTTTGAGTCAGCATTTCCAAATTAAGCATGGTACACCTCAGGTAGATTCTGGACGATGGCAATTGAAGCTAAAGTTGCATTTTTCCAAGTTTTCTTGGATTGCTCAATTATAAAGTGGAGATTTTCTCTGTGTCTAGACAGGTCCCACTTACTCATTTTAACATAGATGTACTTATTGCAAGAGAAATATATGAATTGTGACACACATTTATAAACACAAAATATTTAAGACTAGCAGAAAGAACTAGAGTTTCTGATTCAAGAACTAAGATGATTCTATGGTGTAAACTATTAAAGAAGTGTTTCAGAAAGGACATCTTTCCTCTCTTTCCACTACCTGTGTTTAACTCCTATATAAAATAGTGGACATTTGGTTAGAATTACATCTGGTGTTAGGAGATAAATGGTAAGAGATATAAACCTGAGTTTGACTTGGAGTTTCTGTCCAGTGCCTGTTACATCTTCTTGTGGGATCTTCTTGCAGAATTCCTGGAGAAAGGATAGAGAGGCTGGTTAATTACCCCCAAACATGTGAATTACCCCTAAATTAGTGGGAAAAAAAAGAAGCAGATCCACAGATATAGAGAACAAATTAGTGGTTACCAGTGGGAAGAGGGAAGGGGGAGGGACAATATAGGGGTAGGGGATTAAGAGATACAAACTACTGTGTATAAAATAAGCTATAAGGATTTATTGTACACCATAGGGAATATAGCCAATATTTTATAACTATAAATGGAGTATAACCTTTAAAAATTGTGAATCACTATACTGTACACCTGTAACTTATATAATAGTGCACATCAACCATATTTTAATAAAAATTTTTTTAAAAAAAGGCAAAATGGGAAAGAGACTCGATGAGATAGAGAAAGTTCACACACTCAAACGTGACCCATTCCTGTCATCCCTAAATCTTCTGTTAGGACTATTAATCGCACCAAAGGCCTAGTGTGTATTAACTTTTTATGGAAAAATGTAAAAAGACTAAGACCTGTGTCTGGGCTGATATGAACAAAACAAGCCAAGATAACATGAATCAAGGAGTCTGGTGCAGAAGAGAGGGCTAACTCCTAGATACTGTGGCTCATAAGAAAAGGGCTTTGAACTTCTAAAGGGGATCTGAAGATATCTGACTTTGAGAGCAAGAATAGGACTCCAGCTGCCTTCTAGGTTGCAGAAGCGTCTGCAGACATGCACATAACTTTATGCTTTAAAGAAATCAAAATCTCCTCTACTTGCTTGTAAGAGTTATGGGAGAAATGAGGAGCTGCAAATTCATCACTGAATCTTTTTTACCCTGTTTAATAACTTCTGGAAGAACCATGTGTAATCACAGGTCTCCCTTTTTTCCTTTCTCAGATTAATGTACTTAAAAGCAACCTTTTGTTCTAGTTCTCTGAAAAATGCCATTGGTAGTTTGATAGGGATTGCATTAAATCTGTAGATTGCTTTGGGTAGTATAGTCATTTTCACAGCGTTGATTCTTCCAATCCAAGAACATGGTATATCTCTCCATCTGTTTGTATCATCTTTAATTTCTTTCATCAGTGTCTTATAGTTTTCTGCATATAGGTCTTCTGTCTCCTTAGGAAGGTTTATTCCTAGATATTATGTTCTTTTTGTTGCAATGGTAAATGGGAGTGTTTCCTTAATTTCTCTTTCAGATTTTTCATCATTAGTGTATAGGAATGCAAGAGGTTCTGTGCATTAATTTTGTATCCTGCTGCTTTACCAAATTCATTGATTAGCTCTAGTAGTTTTCTGGTAACATCTTTAGGATTCTCTATGTATAGTATCATGTCATCTGCAAACAGTGACGGTTTTACTTCTTCTTTTCCAATTTGGATTCCTTTTATTTCTTTTTTGTCTCTGATTGCTGTGGCTAAAATGTCTAAAACTATGTTGAATAATAGTGGCGAGGGTGGGCAACCTTGTCTTGTTCCAAAAATGGGAAGAAGACCTAAATAGACATTCCTCCAAAGAAGATATACAGATTGCCAACAAACACATGAAAGAATGCTCAACATCACTAATCATTAGAGAAACGAAAGTCAAAATTACAATGAGATATCACCTCACACCTGTCAGAATGGCCATCATCAAAAAATCTACAAACAATAAATGCTGGAGAGGGTGTGGAGAAAAGGGAACCCTCTTGCACTGCTGGTGGGAATGTAAATTGGTACAGGCACTATGGAGAACAGTATGGAGGTTCCTTAAAAAACTAAAAATAGAACTACCATATGACCCAGCATTCCCACTACTGGGCATATACCCTGAGAAAACCATAATTCAAAAAGAGTCATGTACCAAAATGTTCATTGCAGCTCTATTTACAATAGCCAAGACATGGAAGCAACCAAAGTGTCCATCATCGGATGAATGGATAAAGAAGATGTGGCACATATATACAATGGAATATTACTCAGCCATAAAAATAAATGAAATGGAGGTATTTGTAATGAGGTGGATGGAGTTAGAGTCTGTCATACAGAGTGAACTAAGTCAGAAAGAGAAAAACAAATACTGTATGCTAACACATATATATGGAATCTAAAAAAAAGAAGAGTTCTGAAGAACCTAGGGGCAGGACAGGAATAAAGATGCAGGCGTAGAGAATGGACTTGAGGACACGGGGAGGGGGAAGGGTAAGCTGGGATGAAGTAAGAGAGTGGCATGGACATATATACACTACCAAATGTAAAATAGATAGCTAGTGGGAAGCAGCCACATAGCACAGGGAGATCAGCTCTGTGCTTTGTGACCACCTAGAGGGGTGGGATAGGGAGGGTGGGAGGGAGACCAAGAGGGAGGGGATATGGGGATATATGTATATGTATAGCTGATTCACTTTGTTGTACAACAGAAACTAACACAACATTGTAAAGCAATTATACTCCAATAAAGATGTTAAAAAAAAAAGCAACCTTTTGCCTTCAATGTGTTTATATATCCATTACAAGTGAGTGCAGTATTTGCTATTAAAATCGAATTGGTGTAGATAAGATGGAACCTGAAAATAAAAACAAAATAAACATCACCATGGAAACACGCAACCCTTTTAGTTTAGTTTAGTTTAGTTTGGTGTTGGTTTTACTTCCAAGAATCTCCTACAGGAGTATTGTTATCATGTCATTCCAATGTCAAGTTAAGTTTGCAATAGGGAACACTACAATGTTTAGCACCTAAAAGAACTTCTGAGGGAACAGAAGTAAAAGAAGACCATAATAAGAATGTCTTTCTTTTAAATATAGAAAATACTTTTTCCTTCCAGTTGTTTTTTTAACCAGAGGGCAGAATACATTAAGGAAATGGGCCAGCCTACCCTTAGCCCTTCCTACAAAAATCTTCACCCACTCAGCTTTTGTGGTTTTAGAGGATAACTCCATGTCTAAGGCCTTGAGTTCAGCAGACCTTTTTATGTCAATCTTGAAGTTTTTCTCTCTAATTCACTATCATATTTTTGCTTTCAACACTTCTCAAACTGCAGATTATTCTGTGTAAAAAGCAAAGACAAATATTGCCATGGTATAAATCCTTCAATGTTCTATCTTTACCTGACTTTATTCCATCTCCTTTGATTTTCCTTGGCTTTATCTACTTGTTCTCTTCTCCCTATTTAGTAATAGTTCAACAACTGAGAAAAATAATTCAACTCAATGGTTTCCTATTTGGTTTGTAAATTTATACTACACTTATATTTTTATTTGCCAAGTCACTTTATACCTCAAACATTTTATACTTAAAAGTTTTTTTCTTCAGATATTCTGAAAAGCAGAATTTCTTTAATTTTAGAAAATTATTATTTTCTGCTTTGTCAGAATTAGAGATATGTTTTTGAAATTAGAAATATTTTGTGCAGCCTGGGAGGGAGACCAGAGTCAGGGAATTGTGGATTGTTAAGCACGATGGACAGATGCGAGTGAACTTGGGGAGTGCAGGCAACCATGATTCACAAACAGGCATTTTAGTCCTGACTAATTCAAGTTGACCTGACCAAAACTCAGAAGCAGTGCAATGTTTCCTTCTCTTCTCTTTTTCTTTGAGGGAGGGGAAAGTGGAGGGTGGAGAGAAATAAAGGTACTATTCATTTCCATATATGCTTTTTCATTTTTAACATTTACATATTTTGCAGAGCAAGAGAACACTTATAATCTAATCATCTCAATTGGGATTGAGGTCAGGTAGAACCAAAAGTGTTTTTATATTAGTAAGTCCTAAATATGCAATTAAGATGATAAGATGGCAGTTATGTACTATGAATTATAATCATTGCTCACAGAATTTTATTATAAAGTTCTACAAATAGGAACACATAGGAAATCTTGTAAGCTCTAAAAAGTAGTGACAGCTATTTCAGCATAGGTAACAGGAGACTGTCAGGTGGTTAGAGAGATGCAGGACAGTTACCATGTTGAAAAGGGCACACTTTGAGGTGGACCAAAGGTGACTAGGTACAGAAGGAATCTATTTAATAAACTTAAGGATATGAAAAAAAAAATTTACTCTAATTTGTAGTAATTCTGCATATATCTTAGAGGTAAATATTTTTTACTATTTACCCCTAAGCAGAATGTAATTTGAGAAGTTCACAAATATGTGGAAGTTAAACAACAGGATCCTGAATAACAATGGGTCAAAAAGAAATCACTAGAGAAATGAGTAAATACTCTGAGTTGAATGCAAACAAAAAGAAAACATACCAAAACTTATGCGATGTAGCAAAATCAGTGCTAGGGGGAAATTTGTAGAAGTAAATGCCTATGTCAAAAAGAAGAAAGAGCTCAAATCAATAACCTAAACTTCCACCTTAAGACACTAAAAAAACAGCAAATTAAACCCAAAGCAAGTAGAGGAAGGAAATAATAAGTATTACAACAGAAATAAATGAACTAGCCATCAATTTTTGTCCACCAAGCTTCTTTACTGTTACTTGAATACCCCTGCTACGTTCCTGCCTCAGGACATTTATATTTTCTGCTTTATCTGCCTAGAACATTCTTCCTACAAAGACCTACATGACTTGATTCCTGACCTCCTTTGGGTCTTTACTCAAATATTCCCATCTAATTGAGACCTCCTTGAGTTCCCATTTAAAATTGCAATCCATTTCCCTGGCATTTCTTTCCATTTTCTTTCTTATCTCTCTTCATATTGCTCTCTCCATCCAGCATACCATATATTTCCATGTTTATTCTATTTGTTATTAACCCCTTCAAATAGAATGTAAAGTTTATAAAAGCTAGGTGCTATATTTCCAGAACCCAAAACAATGAATTGTAAATATTCAATGAATCGTTGATGAATGAATAAAGGAACATATACATAAAACTGAGCTATTCTGTAGGGAACATAAATGAACTAGAGCTAAATGTGCTGCACTACATGAATTTCTCCAATATAATGTTGAGTGAAAAAATAGTTGCCAAAAAATACACAGTATAAAACCATTTATGGTTTATAAAAACATAGAAATAAACTTCAGGATCTATAAGAATCCCCTTTAATCATTCAAAATTCAATAGATAAGAGTAGGACTTCTCTATAGGAAAAGAGAAAGGAAGAATCAAAAAGTAAAAATTCATCTGACTTTGAGCCCTGTCCTTTTTCATATTTCAGCAACATCTTCTCTCATCACTCTACTTTCTCTGCACTTAGTTAATTCTATCATTCCAGAGTGTGCCATATCGTTTGGGCTTCACTTTAATTCTAATTATTGGAAATCCTCATCCTTATTCTTCAGTTATATCTCTATCAGAGTTGATGTGAATGGACATGAAAAAAAAATGGTCAGAATTATTTCTGATCTGAGGAATGAAGGAAGAGGCAGAGAATTCTCACCAAGACAGTCCTGGGATTCAGAGAAGTGTAGTATGAAGCCGAGATTGGGTAGAAGCACAGCAGGACTGAACCCCGGACCACAGGCCCAAGGACAATCTCTGTATTGGAGAAAGAGTGAAATCAAATCAGGAACAGACACGGAAGACCCAGATAATGACCCCAGCATAGTTCTACAATATCTAAAGTTTACCTTTATTGGATAGCAAGTGACTGATATGTGCGTGATCCTTCTTTAAGGTCCAGGAGTGTGGCAGACAGAGAAACTTATTTCATTTGTATTTTGGAGTGAATTATGGTCAATGAGTTACCTACCCGGGAACAATTATACCCTGAAACAAGTATTGTGCATTATAATTTACAATGTTTTTTATACATTATTATATAATAATTGATTTTCATAATAACTTCAAATTGTTAACATCATCATCATTATTATTATTATACTAACAACAGTGACAAAACAAACTCATTGAGGCTCAGGGAACTGCACAGGGTTACACGCTAGTGTATGTTAGAGCAATACCCAAGTCTTCTAGCTCCATGCTCTTTCCACGTTTGAAATCATCCTGAAAAGCTTTGTTTCCCACTAAGGCGTCACTTAGAAGGCTGTGGGGCGGCGGGAGTAATTTTGTAGGTATAGAGGGTCTTGGTGCTCTGAAATCAAATCAATTGATGGATGGTGTATTCATTTGTTCATCACTTTATTCACAACTGGAATCCCAAGTCCTGTCTAAGTATGTTTGTTTTCGAGTCCAGACATTCTGAGAACTGAGTAGAAGAAAGGAACCAAGGAAGTGACTAAGAAAGAGCAGTGAAAAATTTTTAACAAGAGGCAAACCTAGAGCGTGGCATCTCAAAATCTGAGAGAACCTTTCAAAGGACAGAAGTGGAGAAAGGTGTCAGTGACGCTGAGAGTCAAATAGAATGACAACAAAACAGTGTTCATTGGATCTGGCAACATGGAAGTAATTCTTGACCTTAGAGAAAAGCTTATATAAATGTTTTCAGGCAGAAGCCAAATTGCAATGGATTAAGGATTGTGTGGGATATATTATATTAGAGAGGGCACTGAAATGTAGGTTACTGTTTCCACTGATTTTACTGTTAACAGGAGAGGTTTATAGTGGCAGGTAGAGTATTCCATGCTACCCAAACACAGAGCTGGGTCAGCTTTAGCGACATTTTCGTGTCTGGGTACAGAAAAAAAGCTGTGAGATTTTTTTAATATGTTAAAAACTTTTCCATATAAAACTTACTTTTACTTAAATTTCAAATTTCTTTATTGTAAACATTTTAGGTAGCTAAGAATTATTTTATTGTAATTCTATTAAATTATTATTTTCTATACCTCTTTATTATAAAATATTTTGTAATTTAAGAACAAATTTTTCTAGATATAGCTTTATTAAAACATGATCATTTTCTCATTCTCAAATGTCAATAGATTTGAGATGTTCCTAAACAGAGAACAATTTTTTTTTCTATGAACCTTTGTTTTTCTATGTCATCAAGAATCAAGCAACAGGAGCACAAGACAATGTGAGAAAATACAGCATTTTATGAGATGAATTCCAAAGCAGCATAAAATAAAATTATCAGTGAATAATGAAATAGAAGGAGAGAAATGTGGGTCTGTATTCGCTGTTCACAGAGTCAGAGATCTAATCATCACGATTTAAGTGAAAGAAATCCAACTTAATGAGTCACTTAGTATCCCCTTGAGATTCCAGTACCTAAATATTTAAAAGCAGGTAAATTTGGCATCTCTACATCAGTTTTTTCCTAGCCTGAAGTATTGGGAGAATCTAATACCGATTCTTTTCTTGCCTAAATTATTGGAAGATGATAATGTAAGTCTATAAAACAACTTCATTTCCTGTACATCCTCCATGGTGGTTCATTGGCCTATTGAGGAGCTTATAGCATCTTTTGAAGGTAAACTCTTAACAGACAGAGGTGGCTCCTTTACAATGTCTAGCACATGCAAATCCCAGGCTAATACACAGTAAATAGATTAACATGAAAACTTCTTCATAAGCTAGTCCTTATTTTCTATGTGGGCCCCTTTTCTTAAAATATTGTGTGATTTTTGAGATTATTTTAGAGCTGGTATATTTTATTTTACTCATAATGTACAACTAAATCTACATGTAACTACATCTAGTTATTAGGAAATAATCTAAATTATTTACTTATAATATGCAACTAAATTATTAACTAAATTTGTTTGGAAAATAATTCTAATTTTTTTTACTTGCAAATTTAGGTCTTTTGGTGGAAGACACATGGTTATGTTGGAAGAGGAAACTTCTACTGAGATACTAATAACAGTGGGGTTTAGTGAACAGTGGGAATTGGGAAGAAGATTTGATTTTGCCAGGAAAGGAGCCAGGTGAGAAGGAGAGAACACAGGAACTGATGAAACAAAGAACTTGAACAAGATCAAGAACTTAGGGGATGGGGATTAGCCTTTGCAAAGAGGGTCCTCTGTTTTTCTGAGAGAAGGAAGAAAAGGATAAGATGGGCTCACATACACTCAATTTTAAGAAGGAGAGGGAAGAGTTGAGGCTGTTTACTGTAAATAACCTTGAACTTCATAAAATCTCGATAAGTCCCTGGTTAGGAGTAAAGGGATAGTGGTGGAGTAGAGGAGTTTGAAAAAAAAAAGGTTTTGAAGAGCTGAGTAGGTAACTCAACAGGCAGACTCCTAGAGAAAATTTTTTCAGCAGTAGTACAAGTCCAGCTAAGCTTGCAAAATACAGCTCAAACCATTCAGTATAGTGTTGTGACTTGAACCATTAGCTCTTATAAATGTACCCAAAAGTAGAAACAGGGGCTGTAACCCAAGGTCAGGGATTACCATGTTGTTTGTAATAAAATGGACTTGGGCATAAACTTTCAGTGGCACTCAATTTATGTGAACAAGCCGCCGCAGGTACTTGGGCACGTGTGTGGAATGAGTGAATGAAAAAATGAAGGAATAAATATATATATTGTATATGTTGCTTTCTCTCTCGGAGTTCATTATCAAGATGACCACAATAGCCTGTTGCTTTGGGCTTTTTGTTGAGAATGGCTGCATAGAAAGATGTGTCAACATTTTGCAGAACTGGTGGCCAGCTAGAAAAAAATAGTCACTATTTCTTAACGGGAGAATTCTAGAAACAAGTATGTGTGGTTGTAATTTTTGGAAATTACTAAAAACTTTGTTGCAGTTTGAACTTCTCTCCTTCTGGACTCAATTTTCTCATCTAGGAATAATAGTGATCTCTTGTACTGTTTCCAGGCACTATTCTAAGAATTTTACATATAGTATTTCATTTAATTTTTATGATAACCCTAAAAGGTAGGTGCTACATTCACCTCCATTTTATAGGTAAGAAAACTAAAGATTAGAGTGGTTAGGAAACTCAAATGGATATCTCAAGAAAATGAAGAAGCTGTGTTTCAAACCGATTGTCTGACTTTCAAGCCTGCACACCTAGGAACTATGCTAAATGTACATTTACATCCTTAAAATAATTAATTTGGAATTCTGAAATTTAAAAGGTCATCGGAGGACAAAACTATAGATGGTCACCAGAAAGGATTTATAAGGAAACCATCAATATCTGCCAAATTCAGAAAAGGTAAAGGGACATGAGGTATCAAGGGGATAATAGAAAAAGAAAGAAATTTTAATGGATATAGAGGCAACATAAGTCATGACTCCTTGTGAGGAATCTTTCCCCTTGCTTTTGAAATCTGGAATGCACAGAGCTCAGGCGTATGAGAGGATGTGCCAAGGTCTCCTCAAATTCATGGCATAAATTTCACGCAAGATTTGTACCATCATTTTCCCCCCTAGGCAGTAATTTGAGTATTATGATGACATGGAAAAATGATCTTTTTGATTAGAACGTAAAGCTAGTAAAGTTTTAAGCTAAAACTTGGGATTAAAATTTTTTTCACCCTTTCCATGATCGTATGCTGTGTTCTTAACCCTTCCAAGGATGAGTGTTTACTCTCTTCTACTGTTAAAAGTATACGATTGAAAAGTGCTCTTTGAAGGCAATGAGTATGTGTAGCAAATTTATCTGGACATTAAAGATAAAAGAATGCTCTCTTTAGGAAGAAATTTTGGGAGCCACAAAGAATTTCAAAATATACGGAGGCTGCAGTTTCCTTATCTCTGCTTCTTGGTGGTTAGAATGATCTGCGAATTGGAAGGACTTCAGTGTGCATTATAGGGAAGGGAGTGTCCAGTCCAGATCATTGGAATAATTAATTTGCCATCACTACTCTGTACTGAGAATACAAATGCAGAAAGAGAGGCTGAGACGTAATTGCTGACAAATATGCTGTGTGTATTGAGAACCAGAAAATCTGCAGCTGCCACCCAGACTTCTCCATTGTGTGAATTGACAATGAGCCACAAAAGGGACATGAGGTAAATGCAGGGTGTATGCCGCAAGCCATTTTAATGAAATATCTGGGGGACAATTTAATATGTAATATCAGCTGGCAAAAGAGACCAGCTGCCTATTTAGAAGGATGACTCAAGCTAAAAACTCTAGATCCTATTTTATAATGAAAGATTGCCAATATATAAACCTTCATTTGTGGGGAAAAAAAGTGCTGGGTTTGAAAGTGTAATGGGTATGCATTGCAAACTTCCAAAGATAAGGAGGAACAGTTTTTCTGAATCTAGTCCAAGTCAAAACTTATTTGGAAATCTAGTACACAGAAACTTTCTTAGGTGACTTGTCTTTATTCCTAAATCTTTTTATATTGCATGGAACCTCAGAAACAGAAATCTAATTTTTTCTCATGTAGGCAACTAACAATCCCTCCTGTTCTAGCCTCCGTTGAATCTCACTGTTAGAGTTTGGATCCAATTCCTGAGCTTTCTCAGGTTTTGCAGTGCAAATCAACTTATTTCTGGGTAAAATATGCTATCAGCTGAGCTTTGAGATTTCTGCAGCCTGCAAAGTTGATTTCCAAGTGTCCATCTACTTTTAAGTTTCCAGAATTGTGTCACTATCATCCCCCTCCTGTACTCTTGTGGGTAAAAACCCTTATAAACACGTGTGTCCATTCAATCCACCAACGTTAACTGGAAGTTCTGCTAACTTTTAATGGAAAGTATTCGAACAAAGGAATCTGTTTTTAATATTGAAATTCTGAGCATTTTGGCAATAATTTTGGCCAATAATAAAGGGGGGAGCTTGAGGACTAAGGATATTCTTGGAGTTCATCAAACTCCACTGCATCTATGTATAAAAAAACACCCTGTTTTTTATGAACTTCAGATTCTGTGGGATTTGAGTTTTATAAGTTGCCTCTACTTTCACGTTAAGATTTTTCAACTCCTTTGCAAATTCATTTGTCTCTGAATGTTGCCTCTGTGACTTCCTTTTGAGGTTTGCTATAGTACTTTTTAATACTACTGAATACTAAAATGGTTATAGTTTTAAGCAGTGATCTCTTAAAGGGAAATACATTTTTCCCCAACTCCTTTCTGTATCTTTGTTGGCTGACATTTGTTTCATCAGTCTTGAGTTAAGCAAACTATTAATACATCTAATCCTTATTGCACATCATCTTGCACAAACACCAACCTTCTACTGGGACTCTTCTTAGTTCTAAATTAATCAGTATAACTACCCTACCTTAACCTATACTAGCAGAAATAGAAGAACTCACAATTCCCCAAAATATCCCTGATAGAATCGAACGGTCCCTACAGCTATTGCCATTTCTAAATCAAGTGTGCTCAAAAATGGCCATGGTAGCTGAGATTCTTTGATTTAGTTCCCCATCTCCCCAAAAGAATTCGCACCTCCCTCCCTTTGGTGTTACTCTCACTGGCCAGGATGCCTCCATTCCTCTCCTTGTTAGTCTCATGTTATATCTCCTTCCAGCCTTTTGTTTATGCAGAAGTGTAAGTTTCCTTCCTCCCTCCCTCCCTCTCTTCCTTCCTTCCTTCCTTCCTTCCTTTTCTTCCTCTCTCCCTCACTTTCTCTATTTTTTTCTTTCTATTAAAGTGATAGTGAACATATTGCACACACATTTTGTACCGTCCTTTTTCCATCAAAGCATTCCCTTAGCCCTCCACTGAGAATACTATTTTAATGACTGGTGTTTCACCATTTAAACTTTACACAATCCTTTTACTTTACACATTCCTTTTCCCCCAGTTTAAATCCGTATATATTTGCTCCCTCATTGCTCCCTCCTGCCACTTTCTGAAAATGATGCTTCTTCCCTCTTTCTCTTCAAGTAGAAACTTGTACTCTTAATTCCATAGTCTCCAAACTTCTTCACTGCATGGCCTTAATCCCTCTTTTTCTCTCTACTCTTGGATCCCTCAATCTCTGCAACACCTGACCCTTTGTCTAATTATCTTGGGTGTCTTCCCATTGATAAAAAAAAACTCAAAAACTTGCTTTGACTTTGCTGTCCCCTCAAAGTGTTGCTGTCTTTTTCTCATCACCTCCACTGATCTCATTTTATGATCACCCCAACTACTCTTTAACCTCTTTAAATCAAACTTTTGTCTCCACTCAATTTAAACTGCACTCAAAGGCACACAGAAACTTCCTAGTTGGCCCAGGAGCCTACACTTACCCCCAGTGGCTTTTTAACAGCTCTCCTTTTCCTCAATAACCTTCAAAATATTGTGGTACTTTGCCCTTTGGGGTCATTTTCCTAGCTCTCTGGCCACTCCCTCACTGCCTTTATTTATCTCTTCTTCTCTACTGGGGCCCATTTTTAACTTCTACTCCATTCTATTTATACTTGGTTTTTTTCTGTAGCAACCAAGTAACATATCATGGAAATTCTGGGACTTGAATTCTAGTCTTCCCATCTGGGAAGTGCTCTGTTTACTATTACCTCCTACTTGTCACCAATAATTGTTGGAATGACAAGTAAAATCTGTATGAGTTGACTAGTACATATCTGTAATTAAATACTTTCCTATTTCATTAAATTTAAATTTAATTAAAAGAGAAGCGAGAGAGAGAGAGAGAGAGAGAGAGAGAGAGAGAGAGCAAGCGAGCCATCGAGAGTGCCTTAAGGCTGGCAAGTATAACTAAAATAAGAAAAATTCTGAGACTCAAAGAGCTTATTCAATGCAAAATTTTAAATGTGTGGGGGAAATAAGGACATTAATAAGAACTACCAAAAAATCCATTAGTAAATAAATTCCAAGATATGCTTGTTTTTGTAATATACAAATGAAATAATTAGTGGTTCCCTTAATAATTTATAGATTTGCAAAAGTCTACCCTAAGAAAAAGTGGGAGAGAAAATTAATTTAAAATAAAATAAGCAGTTTGGAGTCAAGTAAAAATTTTGAAATAAACTATATCTCTCTTAAGCTTGCTCCAGCAGGCAAAATAGGCTTTAATTCAATACCTAGTTGAATCTATTACTAAGTAGGTAGAGTGCATGGCAACTAGGTCATAGGGAAAATCTGCCTCACCATCCCCTGAGGCAGAGTTTGTTGTTCTCACATGACACTGTTACCCTTTGGAGCCAAGGGTAGCATCATTGTTATACCAAAATTATATGGCATCCTATAAAGGGATCCTTTAGCCACATCTGTCATGAAAACAATTCACTCTATTTTTTCTGCCTCTCCTCATTTGAAGTCCTGTATCTAAACAAGTATCTCAGATCCTAGAGGGGACCTCTCACATTCATTAATTAATTGACTCATTCAACAAACGCTTGCAATGCTTCATATGTACCAGATGCTAGACTATGCTATAATAGAAAGATGAAGAGCTGTCTAAGAGATGGAAGTCTAAACAAGTGATTCAAACGTTTTAGATGACCTAACTCTCTTTTGACATTCTCCTGCCACCAGACCCGCTGTGCTCTGCCTAGGCGATACTGATCCCAAACTTCTCCTCCTGCAAAACAGACCTTTCAGTATCTTAAAGCCCTTAGATAACATGTGTGAATAAGTATTGGAGCCAAACTGAATACGTATCCATTTGCTGATATTCCCTGGAGTACGTTACTTCCTCAAAGCAATGAAAATCTAGGAGAATAATAACATGAATAATAACTTCACGACCAGAGATTCTCTAACAGGCAAGAACAGCCCAGTAAGCTGCAGAGGTCATCAAGCATGGCTTTTTTTCTCCCATTTTTCTCCTCTGTCTTCAGTCCTAGTTCCTGGCACTTGTTTTTCCTTCTCCTTATGTAGATTCCTAATGTCGTCATGTGTTTTATTACTAACCGCAGTATGTCCACTCAAGTATGCCAACTTCCTGGGCAAGACACAAATTTGAAACTTTTTCCCATCCTGCTGCTTTTAATACTCTATGATGACACCATAGGGTATATCTGCCAATATTTAGTTCTGTCTCTACCTTAAGTTTATTTAATTTAAATACTGAATTTTTTTCTGACAAATATAAGTATTTCAAGTTCATTAGAAAAAAATTTGAAAATTAACAAAATTAGGGAAAAAATGACCGTTTACTTAATTTTCCTACATATTCATAAATACTATTAACAATTTGATACACCTGCTTATAAACCTTGAAAAGTTTATATGTTGTTTGGTATATCATTTCTTTACTTAATGTAATAAGTATGCTTTCCCATATCATTAAGTAATCTTTTAAATGAAATTTTAATAGGATAAAATTCTATGTGATAGGTACTGTGTAATTAGCTAATTCCATTTCCTAATTAATGTTTATTAAATTTTCTATTACAAATAAATCTGTGATGAACATCCTTTAGATATATTTTTGCATAAATATAGCCGTATCAACCTTGGTTGCCCGCCTGCTATTATTTTCTTCTTAATAAAAGATTCCTTCGCAGCAACAGGCACATTGAAAAAACCCCCCACCTCAGGTTGTGTAGCAGCTTGGGATGGTCATTGGACCCAGTGCTGGGCAACTGGATATAAGCAGACTTGTGCTAGGTAGGATGGCCAGATAAAAGCAACCCAAATCAGGATGTCACATGCCTTTTATCCCTTACCTTTCTCCTTTCTTTCTGCCTGGAATACTGGTGTGATGCCTAGGGATGCATCAGCTAGCTTACAAACCTGATGAAGGAGGTCACACCATAATAAAAGTGAAGCCCAATCCTTAATGGATGTCCTTGAACTAGCTCTTGACAGGGTATCCCCATATACCTCTTACCTGAGAAATATCAACCTTTTCTAACTTAATTTTGCTAAAAATTCCCCCACATAACTGTTTTTATTATTCTCCTTGAATGAGAGCTCAATAGAATACAAATATTTTTATAGAGTTTACCATTTAAAAATGTGTTCACTTACTACTCAATTATAAGACAAAGAACTCAAATAAAATATGGTCAAAAGATTTGAATAGACAAAAGGAAGGAAGGAAGGAAGGAAGAAAGAAAGAAAGAAAGAAAGAAGAAAGAAAGAGAAAGAAAGAAAGAGAAAGAGAAAGAAAGAGAAAGAAAGAAAAGAAAGAAAGAAAAGGAAGGAAGAAAGGAAGGAAGGAAGGAGGAAGGAAGGAAGGAAAGAAAGGAAGGAAGGAAGGAAAGAAAGAAAGAAAGAAAGAAGGAAAGAAAAATGAGATATACGAATGGCTAGTAACCGCATAAGAAGATAGAAGATATTCAATCTCATTAGGAAAATAGAAAATAAAATCACAATGAAATATATAAAAATCACTAATAAATTCTCATCTATTAGCATGGCTATAATTAAAAAGACAAACAATAACATGTGTTGGCAAAGATGTGGAGAACTGGAACCCTCTTGCATTATTGATAGGAACTGAAATGGCATAGCCACTCTGTGAAACACTTTGGCAGTTTCTTATAAAGTTAACATAAATTACCCTCTGACCCAGCAATTCCAATCCTAAGAATCTTGCATTATTCATAACATCCCCAAAGTGGAAATTATCCAAATATCCATCAGCTGGTGCATAAATAAACAAAATATATGCATCCATGAAATGAAGCAACGCAGCAACAAAAAGAAGAGAGGCACTGATACATGTCACAATACGGATGAACCCCTTGAACTGTATGCTAAGTGAAAGAAGCCAGATGCAATAGTTTATGTACTGTATAAGTATGTTTATAGGAAATGTCTAGAAAAGGCAAATGTATAGAGACAAGATAAGTTGGTGGTTGCCGAGAGCTGGTGGTAGGAACTGGGATTAACTGCAAAAGGGCACGAGTGGACTTTTGGGGGTAGTGGAAATGTTTTAAAACTAGATTGTGGCGATGATCATACAACTATAAATGTACTACAATCATTAATCTATACAGTACACTTAACATTAGGTGACTTTTAAGGCATATAAATTATACCTCAATAAATCTGTTTTTTAAAACATATCCCAATATTTTCACTAAAAGTTTATTATTTCAGTTAAATTTATTTGTTGTTATTGTTAAAACAATAAAGCCTAATGGTCTAGATAAAATAGGCTTAAGACACTTTGAAAATTTGTCTTAAGCATAAAAAAACTATACGTGCAAAAGAAAAATCTCATATTGCAAAAGTGAATGATTCAGAATAGAATGAAAGAAAGAGCCCCCAAAATGTATATGGGACAAAACGTAAAAGAAGACTTCAGTTTAGGTGACTACCTTCTGGAAATCTGTAAAGATATTTTGAAACGTTCCCAAATGGACAGATGGCCCAAAACCTAGGTCCCAAAACAGAGCCATTTATTTAATTCTTTATTCTTTATTTAATTCTTTATTCTTTATTTAATTATTTAATCATTTTTATTTCCTTATTTAATTATTTAGCTATGCATCAGGCAGTGTTCAGCAATTTCCAACATTTGTACCCTATTAATTCACTGCTTTATGAGACATTAAAAATCTCCACTGTGCAAATGAGAAAACTGAGTCTCAGAGAGGCTCAGCCACCTCCCCAGAAGCTAGTAACCACAAAGCAGAGCCTCATGGCAAATCCAGCATAATTCCAGAGTCAAAACCCAAACTGTTAACCTTTATAGTGTACTATTTCATTCAATCACCATGACGATCCTGGAATTCCAGTGCCCAGAAAAGCAAAAAGACCTTAGAAAGTAACCTATATATATTTGTCAAATGGACTTGTATTCATACATATGAAGGTAATTATACTGTGTTTTTACAATCTTGTAGGAATAGGCTAAAACCATTAACCGTAATTTTTTTAAAAAGATATGTGGTTCTTCCATTCTCAGTTATTAACACTAATGGGAGTATTTTATAGTGTGGGTCCTCCAGAAGTCATTCTGTTTTGTTGTTTTTAGCTAAAGCAACGTTCCAAAATTTAGGTCCTGACTAACTGGTACTCACTTATTTATTTAAATTTATTTATTTTTGGCTGCATTGTCTTCGTGGCGGTGCGCGGGCTTCTCCTTGTGATGGCTTCTCTTGTTGCGCAGCACGGGCTCTAGGCACGTGGGCTTCAGTAGTTGTGGCATGTGGGCTCAGTAGTTGTGGCTTGTGGGCTTAGTTGCTCCGCAGTATGTGGAATCTTCCCTGACCAGGGCTCGAACCCTTGTCCCCTGCATTGGCAGGCAGATTCTTAACTACCGCGCCACCAAGGAAGTCCCCTATCGCTAGTTTCTTATTACCAAGGAATTGATTTCTGGTTGTCAACTTTATTTTTCATGGCATAGAGAATTTCCCTAGAGGATATGTCTTAATATCTTAACTCTAACTGGGTTACTTCTGAACATGGCTGGTTATAACTCAAGATGAAGCCAGACTATGGAGTACAGAACCAACATAGGTGTAACCACAAGTCAAAATGTCAGGTGTCAAGGAACTCACATAGCATATGCTGTGTGTCTGACCCAGTTTATTGTTGTTGTTTGTTTGAGTTTTTCTGTTTTTGTTAGGGGATAAGAGGAAACTTTGATTAAAGCTCTTAAATTGTGAGCTAGTTCTGGATGACAAAAGAATATGGCAAAACAGGAGTAAATGTTCAGAAATGATCTGGAAATATCTGCTTGGGGTATGTTGTAGAGGATGTTGAATGGCATGGTAGAGAATTCTGACTTATTTCTACATGTGTAATAAAGATGTAAGTCAGAAGTTATTGTGTAAAACATAGTAGTAATTATTGTTTATTTTTACATAGAGAAGTATTTTACTCCAGAGAACATGGAATCAAATTATTTAGAAAAATGAAATCTCAGAATTAATATTGAAGACATAACAATAAACACAGAGTTTTGATTTTCAAAAGATTTATCTATTACAAAATTAATTCGCCAACTTATTTTTGCATACATATTCCACAGCCACACTGTTTTCCTCTATCCAGAGTTCATGGATAAAGTTTGGGTACCTAGAACACGCATAGCTTCAGTTGTCATATGCAATGGAACATCTCAGAAGTTCATTTTTATTGGACTTTTTATGCAGAATTCACATGGAGTTGCATAAAAAATTCTGCCTCTGTGCATTTTCAATGTATTATTCTTGTCAGTTGAAGAATGTTTTTATTCTCCAGGTTTAGGTATGATTTCATTTTTCCAGAGTTCATTTATCTTGATTTCTCTATCTAGTCTCATCTAAGTAGAGTTCTCTGCATTGCCCTAACAATTGTAGGATATCATTCTCCAAGTGTATGAAGTGTGAGTCATTCTACTGCTAAGCTTTCTTCGGCTTTCTGGTAAATTCCCAGGCACACTTAGCACACCAATTAATTGTTCTGTGTTCCAATATCTTTTATAATTTATGAAGACTGAACCATACTATTAAAATAATGACCATTACAAAATCATGATTGTAGTTATAATTTCTAATATCTATGACTATTATAGTCACATTGGCCTTTACCAGAACACTCTGGCTCATTGCTAAGAGTTTCTTCCATCTGCCAAGAGCTTACTAATACATTAATATATTAACAAACTTAAAACAACTTATTAAGCACTTACTTTCTGCCAAGCCTTTGGCTAGAGCAAAGAGAATTCAAAAACAAATAAGATACAAACATTTCCCTCAGAAAGGATAAAATATAGTAAGACAAAAGGTCTTTTCTTAAATAATTATGTGAGCTAAACAGAAATCACCATTTGATTTTTTTTCTTCTTTGCTATACACTTAGGAAATTATTCATTGTTTATTTTCCATGGAGAAATACTGTAAGAAAACAGAGGCCATTGTCTGAATTCATTAGTCTTGTTGGTCTAGTAACATATATATAAAATAGAGTGAATTACAACTAGAATTTAGAATTTTAGAATTTCAAAATGACTTTTACATGAATTATCTCATTTGTTCTTTACAAACCCTATAAGTTAAAAAAAAAAAAGCAAACCCACAGGTCTTTTCCTACCTACTTTACTAGTGAGACAAAAGTACTCACAGGGGCCAATGTTACTTGTTTGAAGATATGCAAGTATAAGCCCCCAAGTCCTTTTATTTCTGATTGAGGTTTTTGTTCCAAGAGATTATATAAGAGTTGGTAGTTATACATGACAGACCTTTAATAAATATATGTTGAATGAATAATATACTTTTGATACTTAATGCCACGTGTGATTCAAATCCAATATGCTAACATGAGATCTGCCTAGTTGAAAGGTTTTTCATCCATGACTCATAAAAGTAAGTCAAATCAGGTGCAATAGTGTCAGGGTTTCAGTGGAAAAATCTTTAAATTGTACTGTAAATCCAGATTAAATTAATGTCTCATTAGAAAATCATATTAGATTCATCTCACAATAACAAAAATACATAAATATTTATGGAAAGTGCTCATAAAAGATATCATACAACAGAATCTTGCCATACCATTGTTTCTTCTTTTTCCTTTGTAGTTTATAATGAGAGGAACTTTCGTATCATAATGCTAGGTTTTAGAAAATTGGAAATATATTTCCCGTATTTATACACTGTCCACAATGTATAAAATATCATCTGGCTCTATAGTCAATCTCCTAGGATTTTTATTTAGCATAGCTTCTGCATCTGTTAATTCCCAGTCGGTGACTCAGAATTCTTTCTCCTTCTACCAAATATCAATTACCAAGTCCTGTTTATTTCCCAGTCCTGTCAGCTCTTCTATTAAACTGAAGAATCTGAGAAGCTGCGGAAGGAATTACAATTATCGCCTTAGAGGAACTGTGTTAAGATTAATGAAATTATAGACTATGAAGTACTTTGAACTTTCACAAGAAAGGTGCTACAATAAATTTAGTCTTATTCATCCCACTAAAGTGGCATCATTTTACACTTTGTCAGAAATTAGAATGTGGTATAAAATCTTCCCATGAAATCCAGCCAGTTGCCCCTAAAAGAATGAGTGTCACATTCATTTCTTATGACTGGGACATATCCATATACTGAGTTTTAACAACTGAGAATCTTCACTTGGTCACAAAATGTAATAGCCTGTGTCATAATAGGGACTTTATAAGTATATGTGATGGATGGAGTATTATGTATTCAAAAACATTGTGCCCACGGCTAAGGTTGGTTATTGGGCAATGACCCATAATGCTCATCTCTACAACCAGGGGAAGTGTAAAGAACTGCAGTATGTAGATAAAGATCTAGATGACCACTTCTTCTGTCAGTCAACCCTGGACATTTAAGGGACACTCCTTGAGTATTGGAGAGTTCTAAATCTTTTTTGGCACAGAAACGTTTGTAGAGAATTTTCAAAAGTCTAATGATTCACTTCTATCTCTCAAAACACCCAAGACCCTCAGTTTATCCTTGTTTCTAGGCCTTGTAATCCCTAAAATGACCATCCACTTATAAAGTGGTAGTTTTCTCCATTTATTTAGAAAGAAAAATTCTCTGGGATAATTTACCAAAAGCTTCACATCCTCAAAAGGGCAACCTATTAATGACATATTTGGCAAAAACCAATTAATGCAAGAAAGGTGCATAATTTCAAATAAGCACATTACATCGATAATATAATAGTTTAAATGATGGGTCTCAAAAGATCACTTGAGTACACCAAAGCAGGACCAGTGAGACAGTCCCAAACCATATTAACTCTTCTGAGAACTGCTTTCTCTGTATCTCTGTCTAGAGATTGTCCTGCTCCAAACACCAATGCAAGGTAAAGAGTATCTTTAAAACAGGCTGATGTGATGAGATGCATGCTTTTACATTACTGCATTTGGTTGCCCCCAAAGTCTGCAACAAACCTAGGAGTTTCTACCATCACATCCTTTTTTCTCAATGTGAATTTCACATGAAACTTCCATCCAAACCCACTGGACATAGTTTAATTCATTTTCTCTCAAGATTCTTACTTCACCTTCAATTTTATTATTACCATCTCTTTCCCACTAGCATTTCTTTCCACTGCTCAGACTCCACTCTACATTCAAATGTTTAAATTCCATTTATTACATTAGTCTCAAAGAGGATTTCTCTGCTGGCTAGCATGTTATAGTGGGTACTTTAGTCATTCCTTCTTCTATAGAGTCATAGTGCTTTGAACCTACATTTTTTTAGCTCTTAGGTTTCCATACTTTGATTATTTATTTACATATGTTTTCTTATTAGACTATGAGTTCCTTGAGGCAGGAACTGGGTCTTAAATGTACCATGAAGCTGTGAATCAACATTTCTTTCTATATTTAAAAGTCCTTTGAGACAAAAGGTACTCAGTGCTAATCGGACAGTTTCTACCATAAGACTCTACTGCAGGGAAGAAAAGTATATCCAATTTGGATTCAGTTTATCATTGATATTGTTAGAAAGCTCTTGTATTATGAAACAACTGTTTGATGGCTTAATTATAGATATTTCACTTTCTATAATATAACTTTTCTAGGCTTTCCTCAAGATTTTCTAACAAAATTTCCATATCTGAAATAATGTCTTCCTTTATATATCTCCATTAAAATTTTTTCTTTGTACATTAATACAAAACACTTAATAGCTGGCCACAGTTACAAACTCAGAGTCTGTTAGAATTTTAATAATATTTTTGTTGTGATCATCAGACTATTCTGCTTTTAGGTGACTAATTTCGTTTACTCTTTTTTGACTTTTCACAGTTGCAAGGAAAGTTCTTATCAAATTCATTATGTATCTGCTGAAAATGCCTCTAATATTACCCAGTTTATTATTTAAAATATTTTTTTACAACAAATAGCTTTACATTTTGCTCTGCTACAGCAAATTGTGATTGTCGTTCATGTGAAATTTGTGACGTATCTGCTTCCAGTTTCTGTTTCCTTCTCTGTCCCTGTCTCACTGTCTCTCTCTCTAGCTGTTCCAGACATAGGGCTAGCTTCTGCAACTCTTGATTTTACATCAGTAGCATGTCTTTATTTTAAATTTAAAAATATGTCTATACTTATTTTCTAATTAGAAAAATAATTTAATTATATTATAATTAAAATGTTAATAAGTATTCCCATTATATTACCAATTAAATAGATATCACTGTAACTTGTGCTGTCTGAATTAAAACCTCAAATAAACACATTACAATGTTATATCAACGCATAGAAAACATCACTGGAATGGAGTCAGTCTATTGCTCCTGACTGGATGGATGATGTGTTTATTTGTAATACTAGGAGAAATGCTTACCTCTTTCCTACACACACTTCCATGCAATAATATCTATGTGATGCAACAAGGAAAGTAAAATGTAATCCTACCAAAACAACACAGTTGTATTTAACAGAAAAACCCTTTACCCTCCTTCAGATTTTAAACTTAAAAGCAAATTAGTTAAAATTAAATAAAATGTAAAACTCAGTTCCTCTGTCACACTGGCCACATTTTCAAGTGTTCAATAGCCTCAGGTGGCAAGTGGCTCCCCAACTGAACAGTGCAGATCTAGATGGTACATTTCCCAAGACTGTGGATCAATTTAATATTTCTATTGCCCGCAGTTCCCAGTGTATAAACAATTATGGATTAAATTTGATATCCTAATATCATATATGATATTGCCATATATGATTGCCTAATGCTATATATGATTAAGGATGAGGTAAATGCATGTTTACAAATGCTACAAGTCCATAAAGAAAACTTCACAAAAGAATTGAGACTTTACCTGGCATTAAATATTTAAAGGTAGAAGTGAACAGAGAAAGGGCATTCTAAGCAGCTGAGTAACAGGCCAAAACAAAGCACAGATGGGAGATTGTGCAGTGAAAGAATGAATGTAAGAAAAATCCAGAGAGTTAGACTGAAGTCAGAAGCAGAAAGTCTTCAGGGCCCAGAGTGGACTTTACCCAAGAAGTAATGTGGAGCCTCTGAAAACTGTAAACAGTAAAGTTATTATGAAAGACGTATTTTAAGAAGATTCATCTGGCAATGGAGTGGACAGTGTATGGATGAAGACAAATTAGAAGCGTATCACTGTAATTAAATTCTGGAGATAAGGATCTGAATTATGGCAGTTGGTAAAATCTACATGGAGCAGAATTTGGCAATAACTTACTCTTTTATTCTTCATACATTCTTGAATAGACCGTGCAATTACAAAGGAATTGGCAAGTATATGAACTAAGCAAAAAGATTGAGATAGGAGAACCAGTATCTAAATATATGCATCCTAGAAAGTAAACATTACCATTAACTACTAAAGAAGAATATGTAATTCTGCCAACCATTCAGTCTACAACATTTTTTATTCTTAATAATACCACATGAGACTAAACAAATAAAATATGGCAACTAATTTTCCTAATTAATGTATCTGATTTAAAAAATTTTAACTATACTTTCCTCTCTTCTATAACTATTTCCATAAATATTTAAAGATTCAAATGAAAGGATTGCATTCAATTAAAAAGTGAATTCAATTTAAAATATTGAAAAAATACAGACATGTAAGTTATTTTAAATCTGGTGAAATAAAATATTATATAGTATTATAAATGGAGAAACATAAAGCAATATACATATGTGTAAAAAATAGTACATAATACATGTGTAAAAATTCTCTATGTATGGACTAATAGATAGGAAGCTGCACCCAAATGCCAACACCCTTTGTGTTTAAATATGTTGGAACCAGAAGGATTTTTTTTCATCTTTTTCTTTTTTTCCAAAATGTCTATAATGACAGTGGTTATATTTTGTAACCAAATGTAAATACATGCATTTAAAAAGAAAGTTCTAAATAATTTTTCTAAGTTCACATTGCTCCTGATTCATCTGGGATCAGTTTAAATCAACTTGTCTGCTAAATGCCGATTGTCTCACAGATCTAAGTGCTTAACATGGAATTCAAAAATTGAAGAACAAGGTTCTAATATATCAACTGAGGTTTTAAATGCCATTTATTTGTATTTAGATAATTAATTGGCAAATGAGACTAGCACAGAAAAGAATACACTGAATTACTTAGATGAAGCAATAACATACATAAAAATTGTCAAAAGAATAACACAGGAAACTGGTTTCATTAAACCCATGCTTTATACGTTGAATGAAACACCACTTGTTCTGATGGTAATGAATGTTGTATTTACATCTCAATAGTTTGAAGTACAAATATCCAATGCATTGTACAGTTTTGAAGGACTCATTCATATTCTTTAAAGTACTTCCTTCGTAAGAGGTAAATTATGTAATAGTAGAACACATTTGTGTTTGCTACAAAAATTCAATGCAACAATTTAATAATCTTCAAAAGATATTTGTCTACTCGAGTGAATTAACTAAGCACCCAATGGAAATTGCTTTAGTTCTCCACAGCGATTTACCCATGTGGTGTGTTCTCTGTGCAGATTTCACAAATGCTTCTGGGAGATGCAGACTGCACTCTTGATGCACTGAATGAAGACTCTGTTGTACTGATGGAAATTTATAGATGAAGACTCCATAAAAGTAATAACCAAGGAAAATAAAATACTGAAGTGCTTTGATTATATGCCTCTTTTAGTCACAGTTGTATATTTTCCTTGGGGAATAACTCTTGAAAGAATGTGAGGGCCAAATTGAAATTTAAAAGTATATGACTAAAAAACACACAAGCAAAGTCAAAAGGCAGATGACAGACTTCAAGAATTAATTAGTAATGTATGTTATAATAAAGGTCTATATCCCTAATACATAAATAACCCTTAAAATATGAGAAAAAGCATAAAAACAATGCAACGTTAATCGAAATCTTAGCAGGAATTTTTAATGGAAAATATCAATATGATTTTATATATATATATATATATATTTCTTTCCTGTGAAAGTCCAGGAAATAGCCAAAACTGTCCTGAAAAAAAATAAAGTTGGAAAACTTGCACTGTCATAAATCAACATTTATAATAAATTAACAATATTAAAACAGGATAGTATTGGTGAAAAGCTATAGACTAATGGAACAAAATAGTCTAGAAAGAGACCCGCACATATACGAACACTTGATTTTTGTCAAAAGTGGAGTTACAAAGCAATAGAGAAAGGATGGTGTTTTTCAATAAATAGTGCTGGTTTAAATGTAAAGTGAATAAGAAAGAACCTTGACCTCTAGATCCTAATTTACATAAAAATCAATTCCATATGTAAAAGAAAATAATAAATCTTCTGAAAAATATTATAAAATAATATATATATGATCCTGGGGTTTGCAGACATTTCTTAATTAAAACACAAAAACCATAAAATAAGAGACGGATAAATTAAGATTTATTAAAATTAAATATTTCTGTTCACCAAGTGATAACATTAAGGAAGTGAAAAATTAATCTGTAGTCTGGGAATAGATATCTGCAATTCATATATTAACAAAGGACTGATTTATATATATAAGAACACTTATAAGTCAATAAGAAAGAAGTAGAAAATTCTATAGGACAATAAAGTAGCTGGATGGACCAAAAATAAAAATAAAAAAAGGGAAATGTGCTCACACTTATTTGTGAGGAGGTAAATGAAAACTAAAATCAATTTAACTAGAGTGGCTAAAACAATCAATAAAATGACTGATAGTAGCAATTGTAAAATGCTGGAACCCTCATACCTGGCTGGTGGGAGTATAAATTTGTACAACTACTTTAAAAAAGTGCTTACTCCTATCTACCAAATCTGAATATATGCAGGAGTATATATCCTATGACCCAGCAAATCTACAGTCCACTCCTAGATAAATAACCAGTAGAAATGCATATACACATTAAAAGATATGGACAAGAATGTTTGTACTGCCTCAAACTGAAAAAAAGACCAAATATCTATAAGCAGTAGAATGGATAAATAAATTGTAGTATGTTCATTCAATAGAAAACTATACAACAATGACAATGGAAAGAACTGTTGGTATTGAGACAACATAATGAATCTTACAATCCTAATATTGTTCAAAAGAAGCCAGGTACAAAAGCAATACATACTGCATGGTTCCATTTATTAAAGCCCAAAATAAGCAAAAGTAATTATGGTATTAGAGGTCATGAGAGTCATCACTCCTGGGTTGGCAAGAAGCTGTAATTGGTATACGACAGAGAGGCTTTTGAAATGCTGGAAATTTTAATTCCTGATCTAGGTGTTCATCATGTGAGCTTATTCACTTTATAGTAAAGTCGTAAATCTATTATAACTTGTACATTTTTCTGATTATGTCTCATGTCAATAAAATTTACTTCTAAAAGCAATTATTGTTCATTATTAACCACCTTCTTCAGTGCCCACATCCACACACTTTCTTTTCTTCATATATCTAATTCCAAAAATGGCACATCTAATCTCATTCAAATACCTACGCCCAACTGAAAATGCGTCATCCTCTTCTCAAAGAAAGACACCAAAATCATGTCCAGTTTCTGAATTGTGCTCTGAGTTTAAGATCTCTGTGGGCTGTGAATTCCTCTTGGTGGGTTTCAAATGTGGCTCCTCATGGTCCAGAAAATGATAAATGGTCCAGCGAAATGATGAATGTGATCATCCCAACAAGCTCACAATACACAGGAAAGGATAAACAATATCATTATCACCAAAAGACCTTCCATTTGAAAAATAGAGGAGAAGGACCATGGAGAGGTGAAATGACTTCCTGCTCTGTATTAGAATGAAGTCCTAAGGGGACAGCCTGATCTTGAGGACCTTCCTGCCACACCTCAAGGAAGCAGGAGGAAGACTCCCTTTCTGGAAATACATTGCTTTGGCACCTCTCTTCCTGTTGGCATATTTTGAAGGGATGATGATTACCTTTGCTTAGGAGCATTTATGGTTCTCTTTTCAGACGCTGGCACTTTCTGGCAATAAACTCCCTTAAAATTCTAATTCACTGCTAAATCTTTATTCATCCCACAAATATTTACTATAAGTGTACTGTTTTCCACGCATGATTCTAGATGCTTGGGGTACATCAGGGTGCACAACAAACACAAATCCATAGCCTCAAGGAAGTTGTGTTCTAGTGGGAATAGGCTGACAACAAAGAACACAATAATTAGTAAATATGTACTTCAGAAGGTATTTATTGCTGGTAATAAAGAAGTTGAGCATGGTCTGCTAGGGAAAGGAGGACCAGGACCAGAGGACAGAGAAATAGTGGGAGGAGGGATGGCAAAATTTTAATATTCATATGGTCAGGGGAGGCCATTTTGCAAAAGTATGATTTGAGCAAAGACTTGAGGGAGAGAGTCAGCCAAGCAGATACCTAAGGCAAGAGAATTCAAAGGGGTGGAAAACAAAGAAAATTCCCTCAGAGGTAGCTTGCCTGACAAGTCTAAGGAATATAAACTGAAAGGTTTTTTTTGTTTTTGTTTCTAATTCTCACTCAATGGACTATTAAAATTATTCCTTCTTTTCTGAATTTCAGACTTTACTTTGCAATTGTTTAGTATATGTCTTATTTTATGTCTCACATCCAACCCAGGTTTACTTCTGAAAACATCTGGTCTTCTATTACAATTGGAAAAAGATCTTTTTTTTTTTTTTTTTTGGACCATGTATTCTATTACATATAGCACAGTAGCTAACAAAATGGATTTTGGTGTCAAAAAGACCTGGCTTTGAATCTTGGCTCTCCCGTGTGCTAACTAGGTATCTTCTAGCCATTTACTTAATCCCTTTTAACCTTAGTTTTTCTATAGAATAGGAATTGTAATAGGATCTTACTTACAATCACGTTGTATTAAATGAAATAATCATGTAAAGACTTTAGCACATTATTTGTCACATAGGAAAGATTCAAAAAGGTTAACTATTAAGTATTACTATTATTAATCAAAAGAATTGCCTTTGGGAAGATGAAAATAATTGTTAAAAGGCCATAAATATTTTAAATATAGACTTCTTTATAATTCATAACTTCTGATGAGTTATTAAATTCCACAAGTAATTTTAGTGTCACTTATTTATAGTTTTAGATGTAAGAAAGAGAAATCCAGAGACATACTGGGCCATTCAGGAAACCAATTGTTGAGTCAAAAATATATATAAATACACTCGATATGAAGTATCATTAAAATGTACCTCTGTGTTTTAACTATAACAATAATCAATAAATCTATCAAAAGTTTATAAGTAACATATGCCGGGCAATGAGCTTTATTTTACAAAAGATCTGGATTAAGGATCCAACTTCTGTTCAATAACAAGAGCACTGTTGCACATTCTGCTGACAATGAAATATTATGCAATTAGCATAAAGGCTATTTGAGTGGAGGGAATGGTGAGCTGCATAATGAGAAGCTAATTACAGGGAGAGATCCTGGCTGCAGATATTTGTAGACTATTTCTTTTCTGACAAAATGCAGAATATTTCTGTGACATTTATGGGAATCAGCTGATTTCTAGGATGAACTGGGGCAGCAAAAGATTGTTATCCTAAATCAAGAGGAAGTACTCCCTATCCCCATTATTTCATACTACATTTCATGTTCCTTCTTAATCAACCAAAATGTAAACGATTTTGCCACCTGTGTGTCCAAGTAGAGCTGAGAAGGATTGATATGAAGTTATTTTCCACCTGAAAGAGTAGGTAATTTGTGGACTCTTGATAAACTGTTTTCTGACTCTTAAAGTTTGTAATAAACAATTTCTTGCCCATGAGATGAAAAGGTAGAATCAGAAACTGAGTAACACAGCTTGTATTTTCTCCCCTGTATTCAATGACTCAATCTCTGCTCAGTGAGTAAAATATCTCAAAAGGTATGGCTACAACCACACTTCCTCCCCTGTCCTGACTCTACCCTGTCCAGCTCCCAAGAAGGTCACAGAGTCTAACCAAGAAAGTTAGACTAGAATAGACAGATCTTGAATACCAAAAAGAATAGGGAGCCCTCTGAAATGTTTGTTACTTTTAGTAAGTCTAGATCCCAGTCAAGTAGGTTTAGAAGCTGATTGTGATGTGTAGGATTATAGCTGATTATTATACATTCCAAGCCAAAACTCAAGTGCCAAAGTCTAACACATAGTTTGGCAACAGACAGAAGACATGAAGTTCAGCCTGCCCCAGAATAACTCATGAAAAATATAGGTCTAAAATGTATTGTAATAACCATAATATAAATTCACTTTTATGCAGTACTTTACAGTATGCAAAGTGCCTTCACATATATGATTACTTTCCCCACTACCTTGTGAGTTATCTCAAGAGCAAGAGATTTTAATTCATTCATGCTGTAGCCTTTAGGCCTCCCAAGTTCCATGGATGCCCTCTGGCAAGTTCCTGCGGTACCAACTGTAGACAGGAAGCCCCCTTCTTCCTAAGTGTGGGTCCCAGCTCTACAAAGCTCTCCAATTAACTTCTAAATTTAATAATCCCAGTCTTTTCTTTTTTATCCCAGCCATGGGGGTGAACCTACTTCCTGCAGTTACTGTCTCTGTGAATCCCGGGTCCTACTTATTTGAATTTTCAGTTCTCTAATACCTGATTGACAATTCTGCATATCAAATCCTATTGAATTAACTGGTGTGGTTTCTCTTTCTTGACTGAATCCTGGCTAATAGAGGAAAGAGGATTCAAAAAATGTCCAGAAGACAGGAATAGTGCATTGGCTGAGTTCATCACTTTGAAAGTTTACCTGTGCCCTTTACATACAGATCTTTGTACACAAATGATTTTTTTAAATTTTTTATTCTTTAAATATACTTTTCCATTGGGGTCTTGCTGTCAAGTTGCATCAACTCCCATATCCCACTCCTCCAACTAGTGAATGCATTAGGGCTTCTAATAATGATAATTAGGAATTTTCTGACATTGGCTGATTTTCTTGTAAATAGATGCCTTTGACTTCAATTTTTACTCCCTCGTTTTGTGAGTGACACTGCAGAGCTGATAGAAGAAAGAGAAATAAGTGAAGGAACTAAGACAAACATTTCCTTTAATGTATTTCCTTGATGAAAAGGAAAAGAAATACTTAAAATTGAGAGCCCAAGCCTGGTCATCAACGGCTCTGTGGGAGAAATGGTCAGGTGGATTGGTTTTCCACTTTTTAGGGTTTTATTAAGCACTCTGAAAAACTTAGGTCTCTTTGTGTTGAATGGAACAATCACATCCAATGTTGAGGCAGCTCTTTAAATAAAGTGTTTCAAACATTCTGAAAAAAAGGTTTCTAAGGAGTCAATTTCTGAAGCTAGCTGATTTAGTTTGTTTTGACCTAAAAACAAGCAACCACTATAGAGACTGAGATACCACAGCACACAGTTTTTAAGAACCCCATTTTGTTGCTAAGTCAAATAATTCCCAACTGTTATCCATCAACAATCTCCTAGTCAAACCCATGACCAAATAGAAAGGCCTAGCATTGTCATTTTTATAGTCCTTCTTGCAATATTCCTTTCTTTACTATTACAACCAACTACTCTTTTTAGAAAGATTTTCCTTTTTACTGACATTTTAAAATAAAATCTTGAAATACCTTCAAATCACTACTTTCCTAAAAGAGAACAGACCTCTGGAAAACTTCTTCAAACCTCCAGGTCCAAGTCGAGCGCCATCTTTCTCTCGTTCAGTAAGTACTTATGATCACCCACTATGTGCCAGGCCCCGTGTCACTGTGCTAAACACTGGAAATAGAAAGACAACCTAGATCCAGAGCCTGCCCTCAAAGAGCTGTTTCTTAAGATGAATAAACGTCTATAACACAAGATTGGATATGGTAACTAGCAAAAGAAGGAAACAGACGGAGAGCAATGAAAGTTCAGAAAAGGGCAAGATTAATCTCAATTGCAGAGGGTCAGAAATGGAAGAGATGAGATTTGGATTTGATTCAATGCTGATGAATTTCATCACACAGCTGGGTGGGTGGCATGTGAACTGTTAGCAGGACGGATTAGAACTAAATGAATTAAAACTTGAATAAGATATACCCACAAAATAGGAACCAAACTTAGGGACATGAACTTAGCTGTAGCTTCTCATACTTACAGTATGGTCCAGCAGTAAGTCCATCAGAATTACCTGGGTGCTTCTAAAAATCGAGACGCCTAAGACCAATTCCCAACACTTCTGATTTATTAACTCGGGTGAGTGAGTGCAAAAATCTACTTAAACGATACTGCAGATGATCCATATGTATCATAAATTTGACAGTCTTGATCCAGGGTCCTGATGGTAGGTAACAGGTGGTAGTGCGGAGAAGCAGCTGGAGTTAGGGACATCAAATATGAGAAAATCAGATGTTCTGAAAGGCAGGTGGACAAACAGAGCACAGCACAGGGTCAGGAAACCCGGGAGCAGACGAGGTCCAGAGAGGCCTGCTGCAAGGAAGGCATTCTGTCCCCTCTATTTGGGATTTAATTCCTTTTTCTTTCTTTCTTTCTTTCTTTTTTTCTTTTTGTTGTCATGGGATCCTAGCTCCCGGACCAGGGATTGAACCTGCACCTCCTGCAGTGGAAGCCCAGAGTCCTAACCACTGGACTGCCAGGGAAGTCCCTCTATCTGGGATTTAGAGCTAAGGACTCTGTTCTAGGTGAAAATATAGGGAGAAAGCCAATTGGAAAGAGCAAAGTAAAGCCCACAGTTTTAAAGTGTTCTAGGTAGTGTATCAAAAAAGGACTTGGGCACTGGACAGCACACCCAGGATTTAGTTACTAGAAATGGGGGACAAGATAAGAAAGGCAGAACCCTAGTTACTAGAAGTAAACCCAGAAGCCCATTTTCTTAAGTAAGTTTTTTTGTTTTTATATGAACTTCATTGTTTTTTATGTTTTTTTAAAAAATTTATTTATTTATTCATTTTTTAATTTTTGGCTGTGTTGGGTCTTCGTTTCTGCGCAAGGGCTCTCTCCAGTTGCGGTGAGTGGGGGCCACTCTTCATCGCGGTGCGCAGGCCTCTCACTATCGCGGCCTCTCTTGTTGCGGAGCACAGGCTCCAGATGCGCAGGCTCAGTAGTTGTGGCTCACGGGCCCAGTTGGTCTGCGGTATGTGGGATCCTCCCAGACCAGGGCTTGAACCTGTGTCCCCTGCATTGGCAGGCAGATTCTCAACCACTGCACCACCAGGGAAGCCTGTTAAGTACGTTTTTAGTTCTGGTTCATTATCAGAATTCCCTAAGGAGTTTTATAATAACATATATCCCTAAGCCCTACCTTGGATCTACAAAATCAGAATCTCTGAGTGTGGAGCCCAGAAATATAAATTTTTATAAAAGTTTTTCTAGGTAATTCTGATATTATTCAGGTTTGAGGAGCACTGAACAAGGACTCCTCGTCCTTCTCTTCTCTGACCACGAGCACCATAACAACCCTCGCCAACCAAAGGTCATGACTGAGCGTGTCACTGAGATCCAGGGGTAGATGCTGAGAAGCAAAAGGCCTGTGGACTGCCTGGCTGACACAATGACTTGCGGTCAGTAGATTTCCAGCACAGAAAGTCATCAAAGTTTGCTGTTGTTGTTTTGTTTTATAACAGTATTTAAAATAGTTCTCTGGCATAAAGATACTTAAAATGGTAAACATTTCTTTGGCCTGTTCTCTTGCTCCATCTCAACAAATGAAGATCACATTCAGTTACTGCTGAGCCTTCTCCATGTTTGAGATTTTTTTTCATGGAGTGACAATTGACAAAGAGCGGTGTTGAATGATGTTAACTTAAACCAAACAGCGTTGGCAACAGTAAAATATTTCCTTGTTCCATAGCTCCACGTCACATTATGCTATATTAAAAACAAAATTTGCAGGGCTTCCCTGGTGGCGCAGTGGTTGGGAATCCGCCTGCCAATGCAGGGAACACGGGTTCGTGCCCCGGTCCGGGAGGATCCCACATGCCGCGGAGCGGCTAGGCCTGTGAGCCACAACTACTGCGCCTGCGCGTCTGGAGCCTGTGCTCCGCAACGGGAGAGGCCGCGACAGTGAGAGGCCCGCGCACCGCGATGAAGAATGGCCCCCGCTTGCCACAACTAGAGAAAGCCCTCGCACAGAAACGAAGACCCAACACAGCCAAAAATAAATAAATTTATTAAAAAAAAAAAAAAAAAAATTTGCTTTTAATTTCAGTTTTAATTTTATCTCTATCTGAAACACAAATGGCATTGATAAATCACACAGAAGCAAAGTTCGAGCTAGAAAGGCAGTAACCAAGCTCAGCTTCATAGCAAATGAAACCTCTCTTAATAAGAAAAGAGCAGTAGAATCACAAGACAATGTTTCAAAAATCAGGAAATTTATGCTAAATAGTGTCCAACTCCATGGGGCACAACACAGCTGAAATTGAGCCAGGCCACCTGATTCCTTCTTCCTTTGGTAAAGACCATGTCATATGAACCAGCTGCCATGGATATGGTTCAGAAATCTGTCCCTAAAAAGAACTCTGGGCCATCTGTGCTTGTAGTTTTATTAATAGAATGTTCTCTAAATCATAAACCTTCATCCAGTAACTCACATCAAGACCATCTCCAACATGAGATTTGAAGAACAGAACTCATTGGCCTTCTTGTGTTCCACTGGGAAGGCACCTGATTTGAAGGGAAGGGGGGTCAGGGGTGTGGTGGGAACCAAATAACATTGTGAACTCCTTGAGAACAGGAGTGTATCTTTTCACTTTCATTTTGCTAGAGTCAGGCACTGTGCTGACAAAAAAAAATTGTATGTTGAATTATATTGAAGCAACTTGTAAGTGCCAAGCACAGTGCAAGAAGTTTTACAAGGTTATCTCATGATGGAAAGAAAGGTTTTTATGATCCTAAAGAAAGACGAGGAAACTTAGGCTCATTGGTTTAGTAATTTACCCAAGCTGACACAGATAGTGAGTGGCAGATCCAAGATTTAGACACAGGGCGACTTGACTCCACACCTCTATTTGGCAAATTTCATCATTTCACACCTTTTTTCTTTTTTTTGGTTTTTTTCATTCTGGTTTAGAACTTCAGCTTTGATTGTGATTTGTTTTTCTTGAGCAAACTTCTGATACAAGTTCTCTATGGCTCATGAGAGACAGGTGAATGACTAATGAAATGAGGCTGAAGTAGGAGGGAGATTTTTAGAAAATTTGTATTTAGGAGATAGAAAGACTTAAACTTGTAGAAACAACAACAGAGGATTTGAGACACAAGATAGAGTCAAACGAGGCAGGAAATATATGTTTGATAAACTTCAGAGAAATGGCAGAATACACTAAAGAAGAGAAATAAAAAGAATGCTTATTATATTTAGTTTTTTTTTTTTTAAAGAAAACCGTTGCTAAAGCCATCATTTTCTCTTAAGACCATGCAGTTAGTGGATGTCAGAAACATTACAAAGATACCTAAAGACATTGATGCGAAAGATAATAGCATCCTCACACTTAATGTGCTGGTGAGGAAAGAAATGTAAGTACATCAAGGCTGACCCTGTCCATATGTCCCTATCGTATTTGTCCACTGCAGCTCTGCTCTTAAGAACAGCATCAAATAAGAGACATGATTAATGAAGATGACAAAGATAATTTGAAACACAATCTGAATACAAGTATATGGCATATGACACACACACACACACTCACACACACACATAATACTGCCAAGAACAGAAAAGAGGAAGTTACTAAAATATGTTAAATTTTTTTGATAAAGAAGTTGGAATACAAGTCAAGTGAACAAATTATCTAAGAAAAATGGTAATACAGTTTATTCAGTCATTTTATTTATGTGCCAGGTAGTGTTAAATGTTCGAGATAAATGATATTCAATATATGTTCAATCTTAGATAAGTAACAGTTTAGTGAAGAAAATAAAAATTCATTTAAAAATGCCTTATGTGAGGCAAAGAATTAGAAAAGACTTCTAAGAATGTGTGCATGATTATGTAAAATGGGAAATTAGACTAATGAGAATCTTGAAGTACATTTTGAATAGTAATTTTGTAAAAAGAGCAAGCAATCAGGAAAAAAGGGAGAAAATGCAGACTTTAAAAGATAATTTTATAACATAGGATAAGGGTGATCAAGCTGTTCCTGGGGCCAAATTTTTGCTGAGTAGCTAGCTATGCATTACAACAACACATCAATGGGAACTCTGGTTCCCCTGAAGAAAACCTTTTCCATGGCCCTCTAGAATCACAAGAGGAAACTTAAAACCCTGTTTAGTACTATTGTGGTCAGTACAAGGTTATTTCACGGTTTTGCCTTGTTTTATTTGTCAGTATTAAAATCAAGAACAGTCCTTGAGATACATGCTTCTAATTCCTCTTATTTGTGTAGAAATACTGAGTACAAGAGAAAGAACTTCCAAAAACAGCAAAAAGAAACCCTACAAAACAGTATTGTAAAGTAGTGGCAAATGGGAGAATAACGTGCTCAGATGTCAAAGACCTAATAAGTAGTAGAAAAAATTCTCACCTTTAAAGGAAAAATGAGACATTGTATCAGTGATTATGGGGGGCTGAAGGAAGGGGGAAATGCCTCAGAACCATCTGGGTAGTTTTACAAAACCACACCATAGGCATGCGTGTGCAAGCACCATGAACCATGAATCAGATATCTGACTAGAGTGACACGTTCCCATGATTGTGCATCAGGGCCATGATGAGCCACTATTATTGATGGGAATGTATCTTATCCCTCAAGTGTGCTAGGGATGATAAAGACATTTAAATGATCATAAAGAGAGTGCAAGTAATAGAAGAAATTAAGGCAAACAGAGATGCTTGTGGAATATGCTAACATAGTGGGAGAATTAGTCCTTATCTACCTAAGAGTAGGGTGTAAGAAAGATTAGTACACTAATAAGTACACTAGTACTTAACCTCTAAATGTGCTACATCGAAAAATCTCCTAGAGCCAATTTAAAAGGAGAGCAAGAACAAGTCCCCAGAATAAATCTCATGTAATCATTTGTGAAAATACAGCCTCCAAATTACAGAAATGATAAAGTTTTGGAATCAGTAAGAGAGATGATCAGAAAAAAGGTGAGAACAGAGAATTAGGAGAGGAAACAAATGTTGTTCTTATGAGACACTGGAATATGCAATCTATTTAGTGTCTGAAGGCATTTTATTTTATTTATTGCTGGAGAAAGTATTGTGTATATTACTTTATAGCGAAGTTCTACATGATTGAATTATATCATAGAAGTAGGCATTAATTATTACACACAAATGTTACTATTTCTCATTTGAGTTTGGTCATTTCCAGTTAGAAACTGCATAATGTCTGCTATCAGGACTAATCTTTATTCACTGATAGAAACAGTGAACTAGAGGAATTTTTCATTCTAGCCTATTTATACTATGGGCTTATTCCTTTACCCTCCGAAATATTCAAAACTTGTATATTTCATTAGGTCCCGTTTCTTCAAAGTGAAAACAAACATTCAAAACACCAAAATTGTTAACGAACAGCATACTCATCTTCGGTCTTTGTTTACTGAAATCACCTGCGTATATTTTTGTAATTGCCAACATATTGTTTTTTTTTTCCCAACATTACATTTTTTTAAAAAAATAATTATTTATTTAATTTATTTTTTTTGGCTGCGTCAGGTCTTAGTTGCGGCATGTGGGATCTTCATTGAGGCATGCGGGATCTTTCATTGCGGCATGGGCTCCTTGTTGCGGTGTGTGGGCTTCTCTCTAGTTGTGGTGTGCGGGTTTTTTCTCTACTCTAGTTGTGGCGCACGGGTTCCAGGGCACATGGACTCTGTAGTTGCGGTGTGTGGGCTCTCTCGTTGAGGCGCACGAGCTCAGTAGTTGTGGTGCGAGGGCTTAGTTGCCCCGTGGCATGTGGGATCTTAGTTCCCTGACCACGGATTGAACCCATGTCCCCTGCATTGGAAGGCAGATTCTTTACAACTGGACCACCAGGGAAGTCCTCTCCAACATTGGTTTTGATTTTATTTTCTCAACTACTGTTTTCTTTTGGCCCCTTGAAGAAATTATTTGGGAGAATGGGTGGCTTCATGATTAAATTTTTGCAGACCCTTTGATAACATATGATGATGGTAGAACCTAGCCTCCAGTTATCTTCTGAACCAACAGCCTTCCCAAATTTGCACAAACACAACTCTCAGTGACCTTTGGAATGCTGAAACTGCATGAATCATCATTGTAGGAAAATTGGACTAAGGCATCTGTGCAGTCCAGTGTTCAGAGGATGGATCCCATCTTGGTGCATACATAAGCAGTGAAGTTACGTATAGATCCAGCTATTTTATCAAGTCAAGTACAATTTTCCTACGATTTAGTAGTTATGGTAAGCATACGACTTTATTTGAAACTCTATGTAGCTTACAAAGATCAAGAGGATGACTTATTCAAAATTGCCTGTATAAAAAAAACTAGTGTCCAAAATCTATTGTAGTTTTGCCACTCAATATGAAGGTTCATATGATATATTGTGCTTCACACAGAAGACTACTTCAAGATTACTTTTCCATACTTGCTATTTTAGCCTCCATTACTAATAATGAATGAACTTTTCTAGATACCATCTGTCCATTTGCATGCGAAGACAGAGATTCCCTGAACTTTCATGAGAAATAACTGACTTAATTTGAATCATACTGAAGTTGGTAAAACAGGTTGGCTTTAAACAGATGAAGATGTTTTTCTGAAGAAAATATGAAAAAAATGACTCCAATGCTGGAGTATATTTTATCCCATCTAAAGTAACAGTATAATATTATTTGTTTCTAAATAGTAGGGGAGTAATCTAGAAGTTTTCCCAAATTATTGATGTATCAACTGATAAAGGATGTAAGATGAATACCTTAAAACAGGGGTCCCCACTCCCTGGGCCGTGGGCTGGTAGTGGTCTGTGGCCTGTTAAGAACCGGGCCGCACAGCAGGAGGTGAGCGGCAGATGAGAGAGCGAAGCTTCATCTGCTGCCCCCCATCACTCCCCATCGCTTGCATTACCACCTGAACTATCCAGCCCCCTTCCCATGGAAAAATTGTCTTCCATGAAGCCGGTCCCTGGTGCCAAAAATGTTGGGACCGCTGCCTTAGAAGGTCAGTTCAGAAATTGTATGTAGTTCTCTCTACATATAAATCTCATCACTCACAAGTCATCTCAGATATCACCTATGTGACGGCTTTGGAAATTTCAAAGCATCCTTAGCACTTCCAGGGAGCTCTGTCCTCTGTCTCTAAACCAAACTTGTTGCATTTAGTTTGTATTGATAGAATGGCATATTTAGGATCTATGTCGGCAGCAAACACTGGAACCCTAAAACCTAGAGGGTGAAAGTTGTATTGGATCTATCACTTTGCAGGTACTAGCATAGTACCTGGATATAGTAGGTGGTCAATATATTTTTAAAATAAAGTATATTAAATTTATGACTTAGGATTAGATACAATTGCTTACTTTTTTACATGACATCCACTAATGATGAAGTTGAAGTATTGAATACAATATGGAGAATTTTATGAGAGTTTTTCATCAGTGTTCAAGTAGGGGAAAGGTCATGTGCCTGAGGAAAATGCCATTGAGAAGCTTCTTAAAAGCTTTGGATTTCTGAGTTGCTTTTCCCTTAGACTTCCCAGAATCCTTATGCCAATGAAATGTACACTCCACTAGTATCATCAGAGCTAATAGAACATTGTGCTGGAATTGATTTGTCAAGTACGTTCTAAACTGCCCTAAGTTTCAGTTATGTTAGGGGAAAAAAATGACTTCACAGAACACTGTGGACTATGGAGTAAAATTCAGAAGATTACTTCGCTCAATGAAATGTGAATTTTATGATTGTCCCTTTCCCTGAGCTTACCCTTTTTATGACACGTTATATATCCCAATGTTGGTATTCATGAGACTGTCAGCTGGTAACTCTTGCGTGAGTTGTTTGCATCAAGTACAATGACAAAAGCGCTTTCATTGTCTTTTTGTTAAAAAGCTGATGCAAAGGCAATAAATCAAGCAAATCACTGCATTACCATCATCAGTCCAAATTGTTCATATGTGGATAGAATAAATTCTTTCATTATTCCAAATATTTTCCAAATATTTAATTCTGGATAGTAAAATAAAATTTGAATATTTTCAACCTCTTCTTTTTATTTTATTCTTATTCTTTCATTTTGACCAGGCTTAGGAAAGTAGAAAAGCAATTTTCTAATTTTACTTCAAATAGTCCCTCAGGACTCATTTCTCCAACAAAACCGTCCAAATCACTGTTAAACCTATAGCTAACAGAAACAAAGACAAAATTAGTGAGCAAAACAGTAGCCAAACCTATAACACAATTTTTTTTATTCTTAGGTACTTCCTTATTAAGTTCTGTTTGTGACGTATTGATCTAGAAATTAAATCTATTTAGAAAGAAGCTTGAGGTTTTACCTTGATGATTGGACTAATTAGATGTAAGGTAATACAATGGAAATTATTATAAACAGGGCCTCTGGAGACAATAAACATAACTTTGTAAGGATATCCTACTTTGTAAGGGAGGTAAGGATGCCACAGTTGAGAGGAAAAAACTCCCCTCTCTGTTCTCTTTCTACCAGCAAATATATATATATATATATATATATATATATATATACACACAGTAAGAAATAATGGTGAATAAAAGGAAGGGCTAAATGAAGGAAAGATTACTTTAGCTTAATGGATTTGCATAATCTTCCTATAGGGTTAAAACTGTTAAATAAGTTGCTTCTTAAGAAACCGATTGGATAAACTTGTTTAATGTTAGACTTTCCTATGTAGTATTTTAACATATCTCAGAAACGCTGACTTTAAATCCGAATTCAACTGTGTTAATAAACATTATATTTATAAGTCACTACGTGGGAACCGTAAGTCATCACATCCCATTCAATTTCTCTTTTTTTCTTCCATTACCAAATGGAAGGACAGAACATATGCCAAGATAATCTAGGCCAAAAAGAAGTTCTCTCTAGGAAACAAAGCTGAAGAGGGGAAAAATAGAGTTTCCAAACAAACATCTGATTAAATGAAAGCAGCCAGTGCAGACAGAAGTACAGAGGATAACATAATGGTTATTTTGATCCAGGGAGTATTGACCACAGGGAGAAAAAGGATTTACTCTTATCTGACAAAGTCTAAAGTTTTCTAGGTAACCACATACCCAGTTTTAGCAAAGTGACTTTCAGATCTCGCATAACTATATAATTTATCTTTTGGCTGAGTTGATCAAATAAACTAGGAGGTCTTTGAGGACCAGGTTGACCCTGACCTGGATGTATTCATTCTCCATAGCTCATTCAATGAGGAAACTATTTCCATCTTAGGCAGCCTTAAAAATAACAGAAGAAACATTTTCACAAGAACCTATACTTTAGGTAGGGGGGGAATAACCATTTTCAGATGGCTTTTCTCTCCAACACTTGATTATGCTCATTATGTTTTGACGTTAGACTTTCAAGCTGGCCAGCATTTATAGGGACAAGGAAAGGAGGGCTAAAGGGACTGGTCACAAACACCACTGATTAGGAGGGAAGAATAGTATATAAAAATATAGTGAGATCAACATATCTAGATTAAGGGATTAGGGATATCCAACTCTGATCTGGAAGATCACAAGAAAAATTGTCCTGAGTGTCAAAATGTACAGGGAAGCACCTCACTGGACTACAGCTAATGATGACATCTGGAAAAACCATGCCCTGAATAATCTGACCCCAAAAAAGGTGAATAACTTAAAAAACCAAGTTGTTCCTTTTTTAGTGTCATCTATGCATTATTAGTGATTTACCCTTAAATGACTCAGTTTAAGATGAATAGTGTTTGGATTCAATTATGTGAACTATAATGTATTCAACGACAATTATCCACCTATTTATCTTAGTTTGTGGTTAATCTCCTAAAACCTCACTTAGGCATGATCATAAATGTTTAATCATTCATAATAAATTATTTTTAATTTATTTTTAATTTTTTAAGGTTTATTAAAGCTGTACAGGCACATATTTAGTCAAACAGTTCTATAAAGTTATTCAAGCACATATTTTAAGGAGTCAAACAGTTCTTCATGACTTACACCCCCCCAGAAAAAACCCTAAAACATAAAAACCCCATAACTTCCTGACACCCCTCACCTCCATCACATTCTCCAGGCAACAATTTTAATTCTTTTGGTTGCTTACCTCTGTATAACCTCCTTTGACTGCCACTCCCTGAGTTTTCAGTTTTAGGTATAATCTATGGATTTGTCACTATGGAAGCTGAGAACTTACTTCTTTTTCTCCACCACTACCTACCCCATAGGCATGATCCTTTTTTCTCCATTCTCCCAATATTGTATATCAACACTGTAATTGGTTAAATACTTAGTACCAAGCCATGTAGTATACTATGGTGACTTGTACATTTTTCTCCCAGGAGTCTTTTATTATTTGTTTCCTTGGTTTACTATGTACCTATAATTAGCAATAATTCACCTTCCATTTTTTTCCCTGTTGTGTAACCTGTCTCATTAAGTTGAAACATATTAGATATATTCTATTAGATTCAGCTTTGAAAGGCAAGTTTCCTGAAGCTTCCTGACTTAGTCCCATGAGAACTGCTTGCCCTCTGGGTCTGTTGCACAAATCATCATCCTGAGAGCTTCTGGACCATAATCCTGGGGACTCCCTGAATGTCTCTTGTGCATTTCATGTCTCTTTTTCTTCTTCTTTAGATGTCTTCTCATCTTAGTGGAATGTATCTTTCAGTAGCTTCCAGATAAGGGATGCATGGACCTTGATTCATTGTTGTCTTGCTTCAAGTATTTCTAATGAGAAATTCAATTACGTTTTGCTTCTTGATCCTTTTAAGTGTTTTTCTTCTTGGAAGTAATTAGAATCTTCTTGTTCCAAATGTTCTGAAATTCCACAGTGATATATGTATGTGGTTCTGTTTCATTTATTTTACAGTGCATCTCTGTGGACATTTTCATTATGGAAACTTAGGTCATTCAGCTCTAGGAAATTTTCTTGAACTATGTTTGAAAATTTCTTCCTTTTGTTTTTTCTATTCTCTCTTCCTAGTTTTGTTTTACAGTTATGATTAATCATCTAGTTTTCATATCCATTTGCTCCTAGTTTATATATCTGTCTTTTTATCTATTTTGTGGGATTTTACTTTATCTTTTAAAATAGTTTACTGTTTTCATTTCTGCTATTATATATTTAATTCCCATGGGCTCTTTCTCATTCTCTGACTACTCTTTGTATAGTATTCTGTTCTTATTTCATGGATATATTATCTATCTTTTTGTTTATTTCACCCTCTTCCATCATTTTCTTTCCCAACTGCCTTAGTTTATGGTTTGTTTTTATTGTTGATGTTGGTTTTGGCTAGCTGATGTGGTTTTGTTATTGTTTATCTGTTCTTGTCTTTCATATAGGATGTCTTAAGATGTCTGATGAGTCTGGATTATCAGGTCATATATAAAAGTAGAATAAAAAGAGCTGATTGGGAGTTTTGCACAAGAATGAGACTTTCACTTGTGAACTTCACTCTGAGTTCTGTGCTGTGGTGGAGGGGAGTCTTGAGGGGAATCAGGACTCCCTGCAAGACAACTACCTCATGGAGACCATTATGGTTTCTACAGCCAAGGGGACACTAATGTTGTAAGGCAGGAGAGAAAAGGATGCTTCTACTGGCAAAGAAAGTCTTGGCAGAATTTAGGATTTGATTTTCTCAGTTTCATCAGAATCTGCTTGCATTTTATCACCCCAAATTTGTGGGATTCCAACCTTTTACAGTCAATGCCCTAATTTTAACTTAAGAGACCCAATGAGAGTGGGGATTCATTTTGCATTATTCTTCAGCCAAGTGCAGGATTAGACCCTGTGTTTGCCTTTCAGAATTATCCGTTCTGCAGCTTTACGAAACAGGAATTTCTTTTAGGGCAGACATAGAAGTTCTGGCCTTTTACTAAGACCTTGATCCTGAACATAAATTTTCTTTCTCCAAATTGGTTCTTCTTAGAAACCACCAACAAAACACCGTACTTCTTATGTTCACTAAAAATTTCTATGGCAACAAGTACATGGTCGACCAAAACCTTATCTTCTATAAGCATTTGATCATAGATGACTCAAGGTGATAATTGAAGTAACTCTTACCCCTTAGTGCCACAACCTTGAAAGAGGGATGTAAACAGTTTTGGGGGAAGGTGAACTCAATTAATTAGATCCTCTTTCAAGTGGTATACTTTAAGGGATAATAGAGAAAGTGGGTGTATGGGGGATGACAGCAAAGATTGCAGGACTTTTGCTTCCTGGTTAAAATATTTATGACATTTATTTTTAAACCTCTTAAAAGCATTCACATTTATATGAGTTTATATGTGGGTCACGCAGTCTTTATATAACTAATAAGAATAATGCTTGAGTTAATATAAGAAGTGCATTTAAATTCTGAACAAATTTTGTCAAATTTTGATGAACTGCTGTATAGGTTACTCATTATTTCCAAAGACAATTTAAATTTCTTTTTACTAATGTTGCAACAACTTATTATTCTTCTGAAAATATTCTTTCTGCTTGATTTAAACTTTGATTTTTTTCACTTGTTTTATCATTTCATATGTCTTATCTGTCAAAATTCTAGGAAGGACAAATTAACCTATTGGTTTTTTTTCTGCTCTCCCCTGCCCACCACATTCTCCCATAATGTCTTCCAAAATAGTTTAAAAAATAATAATAATAATTTATTTATTTATTTTTTGGCTGTGTTGGGTCTTTGTTGTTGTGCGCGGGCTTTCTCTAGTTGCGGCGAGCTGGGGCTACTCTTTGCTGCGGTGTGCAGGCTTCTCTTTGCGGTGGCTTCTCTTGTTGCGGAGCACGGGCTGTAGGTGCTCGGGCTCAGTATTTGTGGTTCGCAGGCTCTAGAGCGCAGGCTCAGTAGTTGTGGCTCATGGGCTTAGTTGCTTTGTGGCATGTGGGATCTTCACGGACCAGGGCTCGAACCCATGTCCCCTGCATTGGCAGGTGGATTCTTAACCACTGTGCCACCGGGGAAGTCCCAAAAATAGGTTTTGAAGACAGTAAAATTATTTAGTTAAACACATCTGTAATAAAGTCATTGAGATCTGTTTATGAGTTTGAATCAAATACTGAAGTTTTCTATTCTGGCTAAACTAATATTTGGTGAGATGGGAGATAAGATCTGCATTTATTAGAACCCTCAAATTGCTTAATATTAAATTTTTAATTTGTTATTAATTAATTAATTAGCTTTAATTAAGGTTGTTTAATTTTTTCTTTGGGGAGATAAAATGCAGAATTATCCACACCAGAACCATAATGGAATTCATTCAGTATCTATTACCACCCTCCATGTTTCCACTTGAAAGATCATTTAGAAACTATGATAGATTGCTTTTCTGTTGATAATTTGCTTTTTAATCCATCTGTACTAAAATTAAAATTCAATGAGTTTTTAAATTGTAGGTGACTATTAAACTATTAGTTCAGCTCTAGAGAGATTTTGTTTTGGTTTATTATTATGTATGGCTTCTGTTGGGATTATTATCCTTCATACTAAGGCCTTCACTGAACTTGTTTGCTGTTGTGTACTAAGGGCCTATAGACATGCCTGCACCAGATTCATCACTCAATACTTGTGAAAAAAGGAAGGGCAGAAGGTATTTCCCTTTTGTGCAGATTTTTCTCAGAATATGCTAAGCTCTTGCCAACCTAAGACTGTGTTTTCATAGAGAGTTTTTAAGTTTATCAATGTATTTCCAAATGCACCTTTTAAATATAAGTTTTACAGTAACTTTTTTTTGATAAGCCTGGGAAGAGAGCCAGGGGTGTGAACTGGATGGTTGTCATTCCTATTGTCAACCGGCTGGGACAGGAATTCACCCATCACCACTGGGGACAGAGCCAAACATGGGCGTCAGTTTGCAGGCACACTTTCCCCTGGTTTGTGCCTGGGTCATACCCCCTCCAGTATTCCTCTTTCAAAACTGGCCACCCCCCTCTGTTGTCAGAATCTTTAGCCCGGTCAATACCACTGCTTAGGCTGCAGTCCTAGTGATCTCTCCCTCCTTTTACCCTGAAAGACAATCTTTCTCTTGTGATATTTGCCTACATCTGAGCTCATCCATTGAGTGTTGCCTTTATTAGTGTAACTCAAATTTGTGCAGGGACCTCACTGCTCCTTCTAAGACCGCTTGCATTATAGTTTCTGTGGTGATTTATACCTAAGAATACCTACATTTTAAATATATTAATATATATTGCAACCAGGACTTTTATGCCTGGCACTGTGCTGGGTACTTCATATGTATTTTCTCATACCAAACCATGTGGGGTACAATGTACCTTAAAAGTAATAATTAATCCTATATTTATTGAAAGAGGAAGGTGTTCAGAATTTTTTTTTTTTTTTTTTTTTTTTTTTTTTTTTAGATCTATATATGGTAACATTTATTCATTTCACATTTTCTCAAAGTGACTGAAATGGGTGACTCCTTTAAACATGGAACTTATTTTTTTTTTTTTTTCCACACACACACACTGTATTTTATTTTTACAAGAGATAAATAGACTGACACCAAGCATTGTACATGGATGACCACAACAAAAGCTACAATGATTGCAATTACCAAACATGAAACACACTCATACTATGTCATAATATTGACATTCAGTCCAGTAATCCTCCACTGTAACGGCTCCTTTACTTTGCAGTGAAAATTGATTTGTATATTCTTTGCCTCTGAGTCCTTGTGGGATTTTTTTTTTTTTTTAATTCAGACAGAAAGTCACAAAAATTATACTCATCCTCATCAGTTCACTCAGTCCCATGTAATTAATTGGTTTTTTTTTTTTTATCTTGATCTTTTGTTAGCACTTTCATGAGATCATCAGTTTTTCATCAGAGTTCTGAAAATGCTTATTCATTCAGTTCAGCAGTACAGTCAGTTACCAGAAACCTGTACTTGTCAGAGTCTTTTCCATGAATTTCTTGAAGATGAAACCCTTTTATAGGAACATATTTGCAAAATCATCAGAGTACACCCAGAACTGTCTGTAAATGACAAAAGACTTAAAAATGACCACGGTAAAAGATTTGATGAAAGTTCATAATAATGCAGTTGACAAGAAAATCAGTTATTTCTGAGATATACATTTTAAAGTAGTAACTAGGATTATTACTTATAACATTATACCAGAACATATAAGATTTTTAGAAATTTCATGTAATGTCTGAAACATTTATATTAACATATTTCCATACAAATACAAATATAAGATTTTTAGAAATTTCATGTAATGTCTGAAACATTTATATTAACATATTTCCATACATATTTCCATATAAATACAAATATAAGATTTTTAGGAATTTCATGTACTATCTGAAACATTTATATTAACATATTTCCATACAAATAACCCAATGAAAGTTTAGTATTAGTTGTTTTGTTTGCTTTTTTATACTGCAGGTTCCTATTAGGCATCAATTTTATACACATCAGTGTATACATGTCAATCCCAATCGCCCAATTCAGCACACCACCATCCCCACCTCACCGCAGTTTCCCCCCCTTGGTGTCCATATGTCCATTCTCTACATCTGTGTCTCAACTTCTGCCCTGCAAACTGGCTCATCTGTACCATTTTTCTAGGTTCCACATACATGCATTAATATACGATATTTGTTTTTCTCTTTCTGACTTACTTCACTCTGTATGACAGTCTCTAGATCCATCCACGTCTCAACAAATGACTCAATTTCGTTCCTTTTTATGGCTGAGTAATATTCCATTGTATATATGTACCACATCTTCTTTATCCATTCGTCTGTTGATGGGCATTTAGGTTGCTTCCATGACCTGGCTATTGTAAATAGTGCTGCAATGAACATTCGGGTGCATGTGTCTTTTTGAATTACGGTTTTCTCTGGGTATATGCCCAGTAGTGGGATTGCTGGGTCATATGGTAATTCTATTTTTAGTTTTTTAAGGAACCTCCATATTGTTCTCCATAGTGGCTGTATCAATTTACATTCCCACCAACAGTGCAAGAGGGTTCCCTTTTCTCCACACCCTCTCCAGCATTTGTTGTTTGTAGATTTTCTGATGATGCCCATTCTAACGGGAGTGAGGTGATACCTCATTGTAGTTTTGATTTGCATTTCTCTAATAATTAGTGATGTTGAGCATCTTTTCATGTGCCTCGTGGCCATCTGTATGTCTTCTTTGGAGAAATGTCTATTTAGGTCTTCTGCCCATTTTTGGATTGGGGTGTTTGTTTCTTTGATATTGAGCTGAGTGAGCTGTTTATATATTTTGGAGATTAATCCTTTGTCCGTTGATTCATTTGCAAATATTTTCTCCCATTCTGAGGGTTGTCTTTTCGTCTTGTTTATGGTTTCCTTTGCTGTGCAAAAGCTTTGAAGTTTCATTAGGTCCCACTTGTTTATTTTTGTTTTTATTTCCATTACTCTAGGAGATGGATCAAAAAAGATCTTGCTGTGATTTATGTCAAAGAGTGTTCTTCCTATGTTTTCCTCTAAGAGTTTTATAGTGTCCAGTCTTATATTTAGGTCTCTAATCCATTTTGAGTTTATTTTTGTGTATGGTGTTAGGGAGTATTCTAATTTCATTCTTTTACATGTAGCTGTCCAGTTTTGCCAGCACCACTTATTGAAGAGACTGTCTTTTCTCCATTGTATATCTTTGCCTCCTTTGTCATAGATTAGTTGACCATAGGTGCGTGGGTTAATCTCTGGGCTTTCTATCTTGTTCCATTGATCTATGTTTCTGTTTTTGTGCCAGTACCATATTGTCTTGATTACTGTAGCTTTGTAGTATAGTCTGAAGTCAGGGAGTCTGATTCCTCCAGCTCCATTTTTTTGCCTCAAGACTGCTTTGGCTATTCGGGGTCTTTTGTGTCTCCATACAAATTTTAAGATGATTTGTTCTAGCTCCGTAAAAAATGCCATTGGTAATTTGATAGGGATTGCATTGAATCTGTAGATTGCTTTGGGTAGTATACTCATTTTCACAATGTTGATTCTTCCAATCCAAGAACATGGTATATCTCTCCATCTGTTGGTATCATCTTTAATTTCTTTCATCAGTGTCTTATAGTTTTCTGCATACAGGTCTTTTGTCTCCCTAGGTAGGTTTATTCCTAGGTATTTTATTCTTTTTGTTGCAATGGTAAATGGGAGTGTTTCCATAATTTCTCTTTCAGATTTTTCATCATTAGTGTATAGGAATGCAAGAGATTTCTGTGCATTCATTTTGTATCCTGCAACTTTACCATATTCATTAATTAGCTCTAGCAGTTTTCTGGTGGCAGTTTTAGGATTCTCTATGTATAGTATCATGTCATCCGCAAACAGTGACAGTTTTACTTCCTCTTTTCCAATTTGTATTCCTTTTATTTCTTTTTCTTCTCTGATTGCCGTGGCTAGGACTTCCAGAACTATGTTGAATAATAGTGGTGAGAGTGGGCAACCTTGTCTTGTTCCTGATCTTAGTGGAAATGGTTTCAGTTTTTCACCATTGAGGACAATGTTGGCTGTGGGTTTGTCATATATGGCCTTTATTATGTTGAGGTAGGTTCCCTCTATGCCCACTTTCTGGAGAGTTTTTATCATAAATGGGTGTTGAATTTTGTCAAAAGCTTTTTCTGCATCTATTGAGATGATCATATGGTTCTTATTCTTCAGTTTGTTAATATGGTGTATCACATTGATTGATTTGCGTATATTGAAGAATCCTTGCATCCCTGGGATAAATCCCACTTGATCGTGGTGTATGATCCTTTTAATGTGTTGTTGGATTCTGTTTGCTAGTATTTTGTTGAGGATTTTTGCATCTATATTCATCAGTGATATTGGTCTGTAATTTTCTTTTTTTGTAGTGTCTTTGTCTGGTTTTGGTATCAGGGTGATGGTGGCCTCATAGAATGAGTTTGGGAGTGTTCCTTCCTCTGCAATTTTTTGGAAGAGTTTGAGAAGGATGGGTGTTAGCTCTTCTCTAAATGTTTGATAGAATTCACCTGTGAAGCCATCTGGTCCTGGACTTTTGTTTGTTGGAAGATTTTTAATCACAGTTTCAATTTCATTACTTGTGATTGGTCTGTTCATATTTTCTGTTTCTTCCTGATTCAGTCTTGGAAGGTTATACCTTTCTAAGAATTTGTCCATTTCTTCCAGGTTGTCCATTTTATTGGCATAAAGTTGCTTATAGTAGTCTCTTAGGATGTTTTGTATTTCTGCGGTGTCTGTTGTAACTTCTCCTTTTTCATTTCTGATTTTATTGATTTGAGTCCTCTCCCTCTTTTTCTTGATGAGTCTGGCTAATGGCTTATCAATTTTGTTTATCTTCTCAAAGAACCAACTTTTAGTTTTATTGATCTTTGCTATTGTTTTCTTTGTTTCTATTTCATTTATTTCTGCTCTGATCTTTATGATTTCTTTCCTTCTGCTAACTTTGGGTTTTGTTTGTTCTTCTTTCTCTAGTTTCTTTAGGTGTAAGGTTAGATTGTTTACTTGAGATTTTTCTTGTTTCTTGAGGTAGGCTTGTATAGCTATAAACTTCCCTCTTAGAACCGCTTTTGCTGCATCCCATAGGTTTTGGGTCGTCGTGTTTTCATTGTCATTTGTCTCTAGGTATTTTTTTATTTCCTCTTTGATTTCTTCAGTGATCTCTTTGTTATTTAGTAACGTATTGTTTAGCCTCCATGTGTTTGTCTTTTTTACGTTTTTTCCCCTGTAATTCATTTCTAATCTCGTAGCGTTGTGGTCAGAAAAGATGCTTGGTATGATTTCAATTTTCTTAAATTTACTGAGGCTTGATTTGTGACCCAAGATGTGATCTATCCTGGAGAATGTTCCGTGCGCACTTGAGAAGAACGTGTAATCTGCTGTTTTTGGATGGAATGTCCTATATATATCAATTAAATCTATCTGGTCTATTGTGTCATTTAAAGCTTCTGTTTCCTTATTTATTTTCATTTTGGATGATCTGTCCATTGGTGTAAGTGAAGTGTTAAAGTCCCCCACTATTATTGTGTTACTGTCGATTTCCTCTTTTATAGCTGTTAGCAGTTGCCTTATGTATTGAGGTGCTCCTATGTTGGGTGCATATATATTTATAATTGTTATATCTTCTTCTTGGATTGATCCCTGGATTATTATGTAGTGTCCTTCCTTGTCTCTTGTAACATTCTTTATTTTAAAGTCTATTTTATCTGATATGAGTATAGCTACTCCAGCTTTCTTTTGATTTCCATTTGCATGGAATATCTTTTTCCATCCCCTCACTTTCAGTCTGTATGTGTCCCTAGGTCTAAAGTGGGTCTCTTGTAGACAGCATATATATGGGTCTTGTTTTTGTATCCATTCAGCCAGTCTATTTCTTTTGGTTGGGGCGTTTAATCCATTCACGTTTAAGGTAATTATCGATATGTATGTTCCTATGACCATTTTCTTAATTGTTTTGGGTTTGTTTTTGTAGGTCCTTTTCTTGTCTTGTGTTTCCCACTTAGAGAAGTTCCTTTAGCATTTGTTGTAGAGCTGGTTTGGTGGTGCTGAATTCTCTTAGCTTTTGCTTGTCTGTAAAGCTTTTGATTTCTCCATCAAATCTAAATGAGATCCTTGCCGGGTAGAGTAATCTTGGTTGTAGGTTCTTCCCTTTCATCACATTAAGTATATCATGCCACTCCCTTCTGGCTTGCAGAGTTTCTGCTGAGAAATCAGCTGTTAACCTTATGGGAGTTCCCTTGTATGTTATTTGTCGTTTTTCCCTTGCTGCTTTCAATAATTTTTCTTTGTCTTTAATTTTTGCCACTTTGATTACTATGTGTCTCGGCGTGTTTCTCCTTGGGTTTATTCTGTATGGGACTCTCTGCGCTTCCTGGACTTGGGTGGCTATTTCCTTTCCCATGTTAGGGAAGTTTTCGACTATAATCTCTTCAAATATTTTCTCTGGTCCTTTCTCTCTCTCTTCTCCTTCTGGGACCCCTATAATGCGAATGTTGTTGCGTTTAATGTTGTCCCAGAGGTCTCTTAGGCTGTCTTCATTTCTTTTCATTCTTTTTTCTTTAGTCTGTTCCGCAGCAGTGAATTCAACCATTCTGTCTTCCAGGTCACTTATCCGTTCTTCTGCCTCAGTTATTCTGCTATTGATTCCTTCTAGTGTAGTTTTCATTTCAGTTATTGTATTGGTCATCTCTGTTTGTTTGTTCTTTAATTCTTCTAGGTCTTTGTTAATCATTTCTTGCATCTTCTCAATCTTTGCCTCCATTCTTATTCCGAGGTCCTGGATCATCTTCACTATCATTATTCTGAATTCTTTTTCTGGAAGGTTGCCTATCTCCACTTCATTTAGTTGTTTTTCTGGGGTTTTTTCTTGTTCCTTCATCTGGTACATAGCCCTCTGCCTTTTCATCTTGTCTACCTTTCTGTAACTGTGGTTTTTGGTCCACAGGCTGCAGGATTGTAGCTTTTCTTGCTTCTGTTGTCTGCCCTCTGGTGGTTGAGGCTATCTAAGAGGCTTGATGGGAGGCTCTGGTGGTGGGTAGAGCTGACTGTTGCTCTGGCGGTCAGAGCTCAGTAAAACCTTAATCCACTTGACTGTTGATGGGTGGGGCTGGGTTCCCTCCCTGTTGGTTGTTTTGCCTGAGGCAACCCAACACTGGAGCCTACCCGTGCTCTTTGGTGGGGTTAATGGCAGACTCTGGGAGGGCTCACGCCAAGGAGAACTTCCCAGAACCTCGGCTGCCAGTGTCCTTATCCCCATGGTGAAACAGAGCCACCACTCGCCTCTGCAGGAGACCCCCCAACACCAGCAGGTAGGTCTGGTTCAGTCTCCCCCAGGGTCACTGCTCCTTCCCCTGGGTCCCGATGCACACATTACTTTGTGTGTGCCCTCCAAGAGTGGGGTCTCTGTTTCCCCCAGTCCTGTCAAAGTCCTGCAATCAATTCCCACTAGGCTTCAAAGTCTGATTCTCTAGGAATTCCTCTTCCCGTAGCCGGACCCCCAGGTTGGGAAGCCTGACGTGGGGCTCAGAACCTTCACTCCAGTGGGTGGACTTCTGTGGTATAAGTGTTCGCCAGTCTGTGAGTCACCCACCCAGCAGTTATGGGATTTGATTTTACTCTGATTGCGCCCCTCCTACCGTCTCACTGTGGCTTCTCCTCTGTCCTTGGACGTGGGGTATCCTCCTTGGTGAAGTCCAGGGTCTTCCTGTCAATGATTGTCCAGCAGCCAGCTTTGATTCTGGTGCTCTCGCAAGAGGGAGTGAGAGCACGTCCTTCTACTCCGCCATCTTGGTTAATCCAGAATTTTTTATTAAGTGAAAAATTCAAGTTTAATTCAGTATATGAAGTTGGATTTTTTTTCCCCAAATTTCTTGAGATATAGCTGCCATATAAGATTGTGTAAGTATAAGGTATACAGAGGTATGATTTGATACCTGTCTATATTGCAAAATGATTACCACAGTAAGGTTAGTTAACGCCTCTATCACCTCATATAATTACCTTTTTTTAAACCTACGCTCTTAACAACCTTGAAGTATAGAATATAGTATTGTTAACTGTAGTCACCATGCTGTACATTATATCCCTGGGACTTATTCATCTTATACCTGGAAATTTATGCCCTTTGATTAACATTACCCCATTGCTCCCCACACACATACACACACACATCCTGCCCACGGCCTCTGACAACCACCATTCTGCTATCTATTTCTATGAGTTCAGCTTTTTGTAGATTCCACACATAAGTGAGATCATGCAGTATTTATTTTTCTGTTTGACTTATTTCACTTAGCATAATGTTCTCAAGGTTGATCCATGTTATTACAAATGGTAGAATTTTCTTTTTATGGCTGAACAATATTCTGTTGCATCTATACTACATTTTCTTTATCTATTCATCCATCGACGGACACTTATATTGTTTCCATGTCTTGTCTATTGTGAATAATGCTGCAATGAATGGGAGAGTGCAGAAATTTCTTCAAGATAGTGATTTTATTTTTTTCAGAAATACGCCCAGTGTGAGATTGCTATATCGTAACGTAGTTCTATTTTCAATTTATTGAGTAATCTCCATAATGTTTTCCATAGCAGCTGCACCAATTTATATTCCCACCAACAGTGCACAAGGGCTCTCTTTTCTCCACATCCTCGCCAACACTTATCTTTTATCTTTTTTGATAATAACTGTTCTGACAGGCATAAGGTGATATCTCGTGGTTTTGGTTTTTATTTACCTGATGATTAATGATGTTGAGCATCTTTTCACGTACCTGTTGTCCATTTGTATGTCTTCTTTGGAAAAAATGTCTATTCAGGTCCTCTGCCCATTTTCTAATCAGATTATTTGTGGTTTTGGCTTTTTGTTGTTGTTTTGCTTTGTTTGCTATTGAGTCATACAAGTTCCTTATGTATTTTGGATATTAACCCCTTATCAGATATGTGGTTTGCAAGTCTTTTCTGTCATTCTATAGGTTTCCGTTTCATTTTATTGACTGCTTCTTTTTCTGCACAAGTTTTTAGTTTGATATTGGCCCACTTGGGTTTTTTTGCTCTTGTTGCTTGTGCTTTTGGTGTCATATCCAAAAAAACAAGGTCACCAATATCAATACCAAGGAGCTTCCCCCTTGTTTTCTTCTAGGAGTTTTACAGTTTCAGGTCTTAATTTAATTCTTTAACCCTGTTGAGTGAAATATCTTTGCAACAGGAAAGTAATGGCACCATGAAACAGGGAAGGCAGCAAAGGCCTGTGGTCTCTGTGCTGCTGCCTTTACTGGATGCTACTGGTCTTTGTTCCCTGACCCAATGGGTCAATGAACATGAACATTGTTCTGGCACAGTGCTGCTAAAAAAAATTATGGAAAAATATAAATGTCCTGAATAACTTGTGCCAGTAACTCCTAAAACCCCTGAGGAGGTTCACCAACTCGTTGATAAATGCAAACCCCCTGTGGAGGCTTCCCGGGTGTTGCTTAGTGCTTAGTCATACCAACATGCTAAGGCTCAGGCATTTTGCTCCAGAGGCCTAGGGGCTTCTCCAAAGACCCTGTACATATGGCACTAGTGGAGGCAAACCTCCATCCTGGGGACGTCAACCAGGACATCCAGGGAAGATGCGGCCAGTTATGAAGCAGACTTACAGGGACATCCTTCACAAACTTTCTTGGTAACAACACGTAGGGTCAAGGAAATGGGAGAAAATGAGGAAGCAGAGACTGAGATAAACTTCCCACCTGGCTCCGCATTCCCAGTTGAGTTCTTGGCCATGTCTTGCTCTGCCTTCCAGAGTCTCTGGACCAAACATGAGTTTACCTGACTACCTATGGGGTTTTGGACTACATGCCTTCCCCCAGCAGCAGCACAATATATTTTCCTGGAGTGCCAACTTTTGACATCCTATTGGGCTCTTTTAGAAACCAAGCTCCTAACCAGACCCCACCTGGTACTGTTCTGTATCCAAGTTCCTAAAATGCCCTGGGTTAGACATGCCTCACGACAGAAGTTCAGCACAGTCACTGATACCTCTTTGGTAAAATGGAAATGGTACCTTCAGGGGAGGGCGAAACCTGACCTCAAAGCCTTTTCCAAATTACTGAAGGATGTGGCTTGCAACATGCTCAGTCCCTTGCCTGAGAGCCTTGTGGAACTGGTAGCAGTGCCCCCACTTCCTCCTCCTCTGGCTACGTGGGAAGCCCCTTGGGACCAACTGTCTGAGATGCACAGGGAGTTGCTGTCCTTCATCAGTAGCAGTGCCACCACTGTAAGGGATGCAGCTCACGGGAGGGTCACGGCATTTTACCCGGCCTCAGGCACGTCTCTATTGAGAAGGGTACTCCCAGCTCAGCCTAATTGGCGGAACTCATAGCTGTTCACCTATCCCTTAAGGAGGCCATAAAAAAGGGGTCTTTCGCAGACCCACGTTTTCATAGGCTCCTGGGATTTTGCTATCATCCTGTGGTTCCGTCTGGCCATTGCCTCCGTTTTTGGAAATGAATAATTAAAACACAGACCAAATACCAATGCAGATGATATCTAGGCTGTCCATCACTCTACTCTTCCAGGATATTTTTTAAAATGCTATTCTACTGGCATTCCATCTATCTGCATTACACAACAATAAAATTTGTGAATAGCTGAAAAAGAACCCCGAAGTCTTCTTTATTTGCATCACAGTTAAAATATGTAATTAGAACTCAGTGATCTGATACTACAATGAAGCTACATGGGAAATGACAAAATCCAGATGTGTGACTCCAAATGCTATCTTGGGGGTAAATAAGACTGTCTTCAAGATTGTGGCGGAAATTATGAAGAATAAGTACAGCCCTGTTAATGACTATTTTACTCTCTTCATAGTGTTTGTATACAGCACGTTCTGAGTTAGTTCTAGAGATGCAAAGATGAATAAAACACAGCTTTTCTCTCACAGAACTAAAGACTACAGGAACGGGGGAGGAAATAAAGGAAGACCTGTTGCGTGTAGTGGATGAAGCTTCAATCTTCATTCATGTTGTTTTCCACCATATCTTCAGTGCCCAGCTCCCGACATAATCCATAGTAGACGCTGAATAAATATTGGTTGAATGTATGAGGGGATACGCAGAGAAGGAGCCTCCAAATTGGACTTGTGGGTCAGAGAGGACTTTTAAGAGAAGGTGATATTTAAGCTGAGTTTTAAAAGATAACTAGGAATAAACTTTTTCCAAGTAGGAAAAAAAATTCAGGCTGAGGGAATGATATGTTTTAACCACAACATGTACAAACTGGCAGAATACAATGAAGGAATTTTATGTTGCAATTACAGCAAAGAATACTAGTGTCAGAGTGAAAAAGAAATGATTGACGATGACTCTCTCCTTGACTAGTCCTTGACCTTGAGTTCTGTCCTTGGCCCAGTTAGCCAGGTTTTAGCAAGAATTCTGTTGAGTCAGTTTAGTGAAGACCCCCACCCTAGGTGTATCATCACCTTCCATATCTGATCCAATTTCTCATCTCCATCCTCAATATTTTCTCACCCTGGCCTGCCTTCAGCAAGATTCCAGTAGAGTCTGTTTAGCAAGAATCCCAGTAACAGACTTAGTTTCCTCAGTAATTTTCCATCCACTGACCCCGCCACCCTGCTGCTTGGCCATCAACCCCTTCTTGTCCTCGTATTTGGAGTTCAGCCCTGTCTCTCTCCCCAACTCCAATACCTTCATTGTTGTATTAAATAATGCCTTCCTTACCATCTTTATGAGTGTCATGGATAATTTATCTTTAACAAAGTTAAGGAAAAAAAAGGATTTCAGAACAAGTTTGGCCTATTACAGTTTGGGGCCAATCTTATTGCTTGACTTTTGTCCTGAAAACAAAGGCAGATGACTGAAGAGTTTTTACACAGTAACGTGATGGGGCCAATGTGGAGGTGGAAAAACAGCTATTGAGGATGAGAGGGAAGAGAAGGGATGAAGGCATCGAACAAGACAAAGGTAGAAAGAAAACAGGTAAGCATAAAAAACGAGTGACAAAGCAATCTCAAGAGGGAAACCTATAGGAAAGTAATTGCGTAAGTTAGTAACTTAAGAAAAACCAAACTATATCCAATTGTTCCCAGGCACCTCAGCAGACCAGTAATAGGGATTGCTAATATGGATTTACGAGGTACTAGAATTAAAACAAAAATAAAATGCGTTTGTTCTATTTCATTTACATAAAAGTGGTTCTTTCCCATTTGTTTTCATGAATTTTTAAGCAGTCCCCGCGAGATGCAATACTTATCTATAAGAAAAATTAAATAATCAACACGTGCCTTGTGAAAATGCCAGGTCATATTAACTAAAGGCTGCAAGGAAGGAATCACACAAGAACAACGAGTGTAGCTGCTTAAGAACAGAATTTATTCACTGTTATAAACCAGAATTTTACAAAATAGTTTTGAAATGTCGGGATTGACAAACAAGAGTTCTAAAAGAATGCTTTAAAGTTACAATAATTAAATTCTAAACACAAAAATAGATATATCAGTGGCATTTAATAGATAATTCTAGACAATAAAATAGTTTGTAATTTACCCTTCTGTTTCAGCACTGATTGGCCGCTCCATGTGGCATGTGGGATCTTAGTTCCCTGACCAGGGATCAAACCAGCACCCTTTGCCTTGGAAGCGTGGAGTCTTTTTTTTTTTTTTTATACTGAGAAACAAATGTTAACTTTAATAATAAAAAACACAACCACAGAGAAGCACTGTATTTTCCCTCTACTGCATTAGCAAATACAAAGAAGAGCAATGAAATGAATGGATTTACTTCAAACTACTGGTTCTTACACCCATGAACATGTATCAGAATTACTTGTGGAGGTTTTAAAAACTATTTAAGTCTAGGCCTCACTCAGCGGTTGCAACAGGGGTCAGGACCCAGGTATTTTTTACAAGCTCTTTAGATAGCTCTGATGAGTTTCCTGCTGGTTGAGTTTCTGATTTTAGGTTGACTGGGGTACTTTGGGTTTTTTGGGCCACTGTTTAGGGGTACGGGGAGTTTTTTTTCGCAGATTTACTAGCAGTAGTGAAGAACTTGGCCTCTGGCTTTTTAGGAGTCTGTCTTGGGTCTTTTCTCCCCAGCGAAGAGGTTCTTTCTTTCTCCATCTCTTCTTTGATTCTTGCCTTCTTCCCTGGGCCTTTACCTGGGGTCTTGGGCTCCGCAGCTGCTGGGGTCTCCAAAGCTGGGGAGGCCTTTCTCTTCTTCCCATGAAGTGTGTTGGGACCAGGACTCTTCATTGGAGACTTCTTTCCTGCAGCATCTTTTTGTGTCTTTACGCTTCTTGCAGCTGGAGTTTCCTTCACTGGTACCAGCAGTGGGATTTCATCTTCAGACTCGTCTTGAGCTTTAGGGGGGGCGCTCACCCCACCAGTCTCCTTCTGGGGTCCAGGGTCCTGGGCTGGAGCACCACCAGTTTTGGGGGCCGGTGCATCTGTAGTCGGGGCTGGTGCAGCCTTTCCAGCCTGTTTCATAAGCTTCTTGTCTCCTTTCTTCTCCTGCTGTCTTTTAAGACATTCTTTCTTCTTTTGGCTTTTCTTTGCTACCTTTTTCTTCTGACTTTGTGTGCGTAGTCCCCTGGCTTCACCACGACTGCTGACAAAAGAAGAAAAGACAGGCAGGGAAACCGATCTCTCAGTCTTCACGTACAAGGGCTTCACGCTCTCCCACTTCTCCGGCAGTTTCTGTGAAAGCCTTTTTGTGACGGAAACAACGTTTTCGATGATGTGCTGAACTTGCATCCCAGTGTGACCGATGCGGATGGTACTGCAAGAACCACTTTTAGAGATGTTTAAGACAGTTCCCCCTACACAGTCACTGATCTCTCAGGACAAATTCTTGGCCTGAAGGTTTACAGGTACTGGAACTTTCTTTCTGTTGTAGAAATGTCTCCCGAGGTGTGAGGGTAAGAGCCGCCTGATTCTGGCATCCGTAATGAAGAAGTCGAAACTACCCAAGAGGCGGAGCTTAGCTTCATAGGCTTTATATTCCTTTTTTAAAGTTCGGAGGGGGATAATCTGAGAAATGGTTTTAACTCCATGCTTGTTCAAAAGCTTCTTATAAAAACGTTCTGTCTGTTCGGGAGTTAAATTAGGTTCATCTTTGGTAAATAAACAGATATCTGCTAAATCTGATCGAATACCATGAGGCAAGGACAATCTGACCCTCAGTTCTTTACTTGGAATTTTCCATAATACCACCATTAAAAAGAAATTTTCATTCTCATTCAAAAGCAATCCATTTGCGTTTTTCCTGGATCTGGAATGTGCCAACAGAGCTTCTACTGCCTTTTTAATCTGCTCTTCGTCCAGCTGCTCCAGGCCGACCGGGGTCGCTGGAGTCGAAGCTGAAGTTTCGGCTGAGGTTGACAGTGGGGTAGAAGCCGAGGCCTCCATTTCGCGTTCACCTCGTGGAGACGCGCATCCGGATCCCCGGAAGCGTGGAGTCTTAACCGCTGACTCCAGGGGAGTCCCTCTTGTTGCTTCTTTTACCATATTCTACATATTCACATCAAATATTACAAATCAAAAAAGAAAATTCCATTTTAATTACATTATATCTATATATTAATTGTGATAAATTGGCGTTTGAATATACTTGTGTGTCTCTCCAGATACTTAAGTTAGTGACCCTCAGAATAGTTTTGTAGTTTTCTTCAAATAGGTTCTATGAATTATATACAGATATAGATTGATTGATGTAGATTATAGACATAAATATATCCTCATATGTATTATATCTATCTACCTATTGAAGAATCATTTATTTGCATCTGTTTACATTTTACTTATGTTGATTAGATTTGTTTCCTTTGCTTAAAATATTCTTTAAAAATTTGACTTGTACCTCTATAAATTCTATTTTGCTGTTTTCTACATTTGTGATATCTTTTTTTTTTTTGCTTTTAATTTTGTGTCTTTTTTTTCTTTTTTAATCAACATCTATTATTTTCTGCTAGCACCTCTCCCCACTTATTCTAAAAACAGATTGCTCCCATGCATATTTTATGGAAAATTCCTCCTTCACTCTAATTTTTAAATTCAAACAGAAGTTGTTACAGTGCTGCAGAATAACTCACACTTCAGACAATACTTGATTGACCCAGGGTTATTGAAGAAATATCTGTAAAAATTTCAATTCTTGGTTTACATTTCCCTGACAATGGGTCAATGAATTATGTAACACTTCTCCAGAATTACATGCATATCAAGTAGAAGTTATTGTTTCTGAAGAACATGTAGGCTTGTTCAGTCAGTTACTGAGAGATATGTTACATTTCTCATTATAAATAAGGATTTTGCCAATTTTCCTTGTAATTTTGCCAGTGTTTGCCATATTACAAACTTGTACCACTAGATGCATTTTTATTTAAAACAATTATGTCTTCCTTGCAAATTGAGTCTTCTAGCGTTATGATAGATTATGATATGACTTGCATTATCTCAAGTAATTTTTTGCCTTAAAATTTATTTTGGCTGATTTTAATAAAGCAATATCAGATTTTTATTTTACAGTAGAATGTGCCTTGGATTTTTTAACTTATTTTGAATACCTGAAGCTTTTGTATACACAATTTTGGACATGTGTTTCAGTGAATTTGTTTCAGATTGTTTCTAGTCTTTTCTTCCCCACTAGATGATACCTGCCTTGAATGAGGAACTGTGACTTACTGCACAAGGCCTTCAACAGATTTTCAAAAAAACTTATGATATACATTTCTTGTTAAATTACTACTATATTTTAAGTTTGAATACTTTCATTTATCAAAAAAGAAAAATTTGCTTTTATGAAATGAAAAACCGGTATCATGATATTATCAATTCATCACAATTTTCAAGACTTTGAGAAGATAAATCATTCATCATAGCATTAAAAAAATTTAAGGTTGGAACACAGAAACTGAAGTTTTAAAGTACAGTAGTGTGGTCTATATTAAAAGTCACAAACTAAAAGTAAGCTACTAAGAATATACAAATTAAGACCGTTGTAAAGAAAAGTAACAATTGAGACTTGTTTACACATAAAAGTTTATTTAATAGATGTTCATTTTCATAATAAAACCATTCAACACTCACTAAAGGCTTGCTCCATAATTTTTATGGAAAATTACTCCTCAAAGTTTTGTAAAATTTGTTTAAGCTATTTTGATCAATTAGTTATTAAATGATGTACACAACTGAATATTATTTGAATATGAAATATAAAAATATGCAGGCAAATTCTCTTAAAACGGCAATGGAAAATTTAGTTATTACCACTGCTTAATCGGACCAGGGAGAATTAAGTTACAAGTCACAATTTCTTATCCAATGGCTCTATGGGGTTGGGGGAAAAGTAAAGGATACTGACAGGAGGTCAAATCAGAAGGCAGAGATCACTTCCTGTTCATCTCCATAGTCACAAATAGATCTGATGGGTCTCTGACTCTTCAAATACTTAATTTAATTACTTGAGTTTAAGTGATTCATGAGATGCATCAAGCAGTATTTCAACCAGCTCATGCACCATGAGATATAGATTAGTTGTTAAATAGCTCTGCAGAATATCTCTTCCTCTATGCCATGTCAAATTCTTAACCTTAGATTTGTCATTAGATTATCCTTCCTTCTTCTCTGATCATAAGGACAACTGTTAAACCTTTACTGAAAACTAAAAATAGCATAACTTTTAAAAAAAGAGAGAGATCAATAAGATGTGATATGAGGCTATAAATTTTTGAATGAAAGCAAGAAATATTCAAGTTTTAAAATGCTTATTTCTTTAGATAGATAGATATAACTCAATTTGGACCATCATAATTTATAAATGATAGGTTATTCCATTTTAATTAATATTTAATATTATCCAGTGCATTACAGTTCCCCAAATTTTCTGTCAGTGCACTCAGGATTCCTCTCCCATAAGCAGTATGGTGTAATAGAAAGCCCCTGGGTTTTGAAACCAAACTGCCAATGTTTGAATTCCTCCCACTTTTAAGCTTGGTGATGCTAAGCAGGTAGCTTAATCTTTTTTGAACCTAAGTAGGTCCATATAGAAATTGGCACTAACAATGGAACCTATTTCATAAAGTTGTTTTTCAAGATTAAAAAAGATAATGTCTCTGAAGTGCCTATGACACATGATAATACATTTAATCATTATTTCACCTTAGTTTTTAGAAGGGGTCAACAAAATGAGAAGAAATACCATGCTCAAGATTATGCTGCACATATTCATTTTTGGATTATCAATACTCTATTTGAAGCTGTGTAGTTATATACACTGATTTTATATATATATAATATACCTATAATATATATAATCTTATTACTATCTTATTAAATATATATATTTAATCTTAGTACTTTCCATTTTTAAATTTTAGAAATATGATAAGAAAAATACATAAATATTAAACACAGTCTAAAGACTAGGCTTATAAAAATAGCTTAAAATTCCTTTAATTTTTTGGGAGTTAAATTATACAATAATAATTACAGTTATAAATGAGCATGTGAACCTAGCCATGGTTTATGTGAGATTATTTTTCTAATCCAAGCTTTTCTTAGCAACCTTTATAAATCATGAAATATTCATTTGATTAACGTCATTGTATGAGGGGAAAAAAATAGTTGACTGGTATTTGAGCACATAGATGAATGTAAAAGAAATCACTGCAGTAGTTTTATTCAAGCTTATCTGAGTTAAAAAATAGAATGAAAAAAAATGGGAATTAACCTGCAAGAAACTTGAATTATTTAGGCTAAAGAATACACGACTTAATAGTATAACTCAATATATACTTCAGTATATTATACTTCAGTATAATATATACTTCAGTATATTATATTATTATCCCTAGGTGAATTACCATATACCTAAGGAAGACAGGAAATAGGAAAGGCATTTCAATAGAAGTTTATGAAAGTATGGTAGATATTTTAGTTATTGCTACCAGTTAATCAATGGGAAGATTACTGAAATTGGTTCCTTGTAATAAAAAATAATAATAATTTATTGTTATATATATAAATGAGCCCAAGACAGCCTCTATGGATTGACACCTAGGTTTTTTTTTTTTTTTTACTGTAGAGTGAGACCTGTTAGTTCAGAAGCTCATGAGCACCAAACTCAAACTTTTATGCACCCACTTATTTTTAAAACAGCACAAAAAAGCAGATTTTTCAGCCATTTAGAGCCTTCCTACTTTGTATATCCTGCAAAACCTCACCGGCCATCTGCTGGCCATTGATAAGATAGAGACTTGTGGTTATAAAACCTCAAGTTGCCGTGGCCTTTCTGACCCAGGGGCTCCCCACAATGCTGCTGAGCCACATCACCTAGAAGCCTAAGTTCCTCCTCTGATCCCCGCACCTCCCGCAGGAGCTCCCTTGCCCTCCTCCCTGCTGGATGGTGGCCCCCTTTGTGAGCGTCTGGACAGCCTCCTGCTGTGAGGCACTTTCCCCTCTCATGCAGTCTTCTCCGAGCACTGCCCAATAAAGTTTGTTACGTGGTCGTATCTTTTTCCTTTGATTAGTACCCAAATCTCTTCAACCGTGGCACCATTATCAGTCTAAAGCTGTCAAAAGCTTACTTTCAAGGAATCTACTTTCTGCTTTTAGTGGCCTGCGTTTTAGGCTGGTGAAGAGTTTAAGGAGCCAGCCTCTGAAGAAGGAAGTGGTGGTGCTGCTTGGAGAAATGACTGCTGAGCATTTATAAGAAGACAGTACAAGTAATATGCGCCACCCTGGAAGCAGAGACCCCTGGTGTGGGACAGAAGTGGTCAGCACTGGTCTGTCCAACTGGGATATGCAATATGCTTTGTACTTGTCTATAACGTCTAGCTTAGACTCTCAGAGCAGATCAGAAAAGAAAGAAACTCTCAGCCTGGCTACCTCTTCTTATTTCCTGCAGGAATGTCCTCATGGAGGTATAATAGAAAATTGTATTATCAGCTATTGTCAAGTATTGATGTAAGAAAAATACACTATTTTAAAAATTCTGTATATTTGTATATATTTGTATTTGTATAACCACATAAGCAGTGTCAGTTTTGTTTTGCATTGCACTCAGATGAAGACAGCCATGATAAATTTAGTGCCATAAAAATAAGATAATTCTCCTAAGAAAGTCGTATGATTCTCCTTATTAGCTGAGAGCTCATTGATAGTTGTTTATTTCTTTGTTCAGGTTTTATTTTATTTTATTTTTTTGGTCATATCTGCTTCCACCCAATGCAGGACTCTTGTTCTTGTATCAGAATTGCAATGATTTTGTGGTCTTATTGCATTTGTCTTTTCTTAACTGCATTAGAGCACTTTGCTCAGATCACCACTGTAGCACTGACCACATGCATTATAGTTAATTGCTAGCCTCCACTGGGCAGTGATTTTCTTGGGTACAGAGAACACATCACATCCATTTCAGTATTCCCATCACACAAGTGATATCATCACATCGCATATGTGCCAGGCACACAGATAACACCAACACGTTTTTATTGATTTGCTTCAGTGAATTATTGTAAGCTACCTCAAATCCTTTTGGCAGCAGGCAAAGTAAAACATAAATAGTAATTTTAAGTCAGGTATCAGAAAGAGTGTCAGTGCCTCTTGACACTGGAATAGAATAAATACTGGACTGTCATTCTTCTAGGAAAGGATAATTTTCTATGATATTTTTATAAATAAGAATTTCATAAAGGATATTAAACATTGTCAGTACAGATTCAGTCTCTCAACAAAATATGCTGAACATATAGTATGTGTAAATCACTATTGTAAGCCCTGGGGGAAAATGGTGAATATGGTAGAAGCTCAAGGAATAGTGAGGAAGAAAAATTTATCATATCAGGGTTCTATCAATTGGCCCCAACTTTCCTGTACTTCTTAGGAGTATGATAACATAGAAGAATGGTAGTGAATATGAACATGTCCTTAGTCTGTCCTTTAACAGAATCTCTTTAAACACCAAAAGGAAGCCTTGAAATAAGTGTCATCTAGGGAAATGTAGGCAAAGGTGGAATAGAAGCTCAAATCTATTACCTATAATGTTCCTTGAAAAGAAAAACTCATTTTGACAGTAATTAGCCCATGGCAAAAGGCAAAGTTAAGGGCTGGGTTGTGTAGAAAGCCTTTATTTGGGCACCATATTTGACTTGCTCCAGATAGTTGTAGAAAGGTAGTGGGAATTCAGAATTCCAGGGCTCTAGTCTGGAGTCCCTCTGCGCCTTCAGGACAGTCACCCTTTCCTGGTATTTTAGGTGAAGCTCTAGTTAGAGTGAAAGTGATGTAATAAATCCTAATATTTGCTAACCTCCTTCTTTCTCTACCTTACCAAATATTAAATGATTATTTTCCATCTATGCTTCCCTATGTAGGAAATATGGATTCAGTAATATTAAGCTAGTAAACAAATTTACACTGAAAATAGAACAAGTACAGTAATTTTAGTTAATTTAATGGCTACTATTATTCATAAAGTTAAATTTGATGCTGAAATAATATTCTTTCTTCTTTTAAAGCAATGGACAATAGATAGGGAATGCCATCTTGGAATGGTATTTAGATGGGAAGGGGTTTAAATAGGCTCACAAGATAGCCAGATTCCTGTGGTCTTTTCAGACATACTTTAATAGATTAAGACTCACATTGTTTTTAGGCTATTAAATTTAGTTTAAGGGACTTCCCTGGTGGTCCAGTGGCTAAGACTCCATGCTTCCAATGCAGGGAGCCCAGGTTCCATCACTGGTCAGGGAATTAGATCCCACATGCCGTAACTAAGACCCGGTGCAGCCAAATAAATAAATAAATATTTTTTTAAAAATTTAGTTTAAAAATTAAGTGATTCTATTCCCAAATTTAAAATAAGTCCTTTTCTATGGAAGACAGCACTTTTTTTTTTTTAAACAGCATTTTGGTTACTATTGTCAAATCATAGGGATGAAGCAAACTGAAAACCCTACCCATTCTAATTCTCTGACTTATTTACTACCACTCAGTAGCTTCCCAGTGGACTTGAGTAAAATCCAAACTCCTAACTGTAGCCACAAAGCTTGCAGGGACTCAGCCTCAGCCCCTTGTCTTCCTGTCCTCTCCCTGTCCTGCTCTCTGGGCACTTCGGCCTTCTTGTCTACCAGGAGTATCCTGAGTTCAGGCCCAACTGAGGGCCTCTGTACTTGCTATTCACCCTGTCTCTCAAGCTTTTCTCCTAGATTTTGTATGGCTGTTTCCTTCTCATCACTCAAGTTTCAGCATCAACTTTGCCACCTCCAAAGAGACTTCCCTAACTCCCAATTAAAATGATAAATTCCCAACTTGGCCACTCTCTTTCCTATTGCCTTATTTTGTAGTCTTCATAGCACTTCTTAGTATTTGAAATTTTTATTGTATTAGTTTATTTATTTACTGTCTATTTCCTCTAGTATAACATAAGACCTAAGAGATCAGGAATCTTGTCTATTTTGTACATTGGTTGCTATCTAATAAATACTTGTTGAATGAATGAATGAATGAATATGATTTCATTCTGCTTTAAAATATCTCCAGAGAAGGATCACATTTTAACTGTCTGGTTGAACTAACTATAAAGAGTGTCTTACCCTTATAGCTATTCAAAAATACTTATCTTTTAGCTAGTACTGTTTTTTTCTTGTTCTGTTCTTCTTAGAAAAGATATCACATATTTGAATTTTTTTCCCAGACAAGTGATTTTAGTTCCTTTAGGCTTTTCTCTTGTGTCTTATGCATTAATATTCTACCAATGTGGACGTCTGGTTCTCCCCTGAAACCTATTCAAGTTTTCTACATTGCTGTGAATTTTTGAAGCTTGGAAAAGTAGCCGTTATATGAATAATGTTCTGGTCAGTGTTGAATGCATATGAATCATCATTTAATTCACAAAAGGAGTGGATTGATGGCTCACAGCAATTTGTTTCCTTTATCTTTCCCTAATGAAAATTAAAATCTTATTACTACCGTACCCATGCATGTAGAAAAATTAAAGTTATATTCTTTGCAGTAATAATTTCCTATTTTCATCATTTTTGAAAAGAAATAAAGATGGCTTAATGGTTCCAGACTTTTAAAATGTAGCTAAATAACCTTTAAAAATGTGAGTAATCATAAACAAATGTTGTCTTCAGATCCTAATTGGCAATTAATCCCTTTTTGTCCTTCCTTCTTTGTCATGCATTTCAATAATATTGCAATTTGTTGAGTGGCCTCTGATATCTGGGCTGCACAAATCCAATCAGTGGCATTTCACATTATAGAGTTGCTCATGATGTGCCAGATTCTACATCACCTTTGAAGCACAGTCTCTTTAAGAATCCAAAAAAGATCAGGTCCCACTTAACACATACGGTTAGAAAGTTATTTGTTCTGCATGTAGAAAGAATATCATCATGTAGTAATAAGATGTCAGATATTAGCCATATTCCTTCTGATTTTAAGTAGACTATTTAGAAAAAAATGTTTTTTGAGAATGCTAGCTCATTCATCCTGCTGTTTTGCCAAAAATGAAAATCTGTCCTGCTTTTAATCATTTTATCAAAGTCTTTACTGTGTAACACTATTTCAGTGACCAGAATCTGAAGATTTATGAATATAAAATGTATAAGGCACCTGGCCCTTTGCCACAAAGGAAAAAAATCTTTCAAGTATGCAAAAAAAACGACAGTCACTGAGGTATCTTAATATCTAAACAGTATTTAATGACATCTTACTGGTTTCATTGCTTTTTCCCTCTTGTTTGCATGGAGAGTGTGTGTGCACAGAATTTCTGAGTAGAATCAAATGAGGAAAGAGAATGGTCTCCAAACCCAATCTCCCTGGTTCTATTTATTTGGACTACCACTGCCAGGTTTACCTTCCTTGTACACGGCCATCAACATCAATCTGTCTCTCATACTCTCTGTGGCTACCTAAACCATTTGGTTGGTTTCCAGATTCTTTCATAATTTGGTGTTGTTCTATTCAATTTAATTTTCCAGTAAACTCCCAAGACATTCTCCAGTGATGTGCTTTGTCCCAAAATTGTCATTCCTGTGAACACACCTTACTTCTTCTTGCTCTCTTGTTCTCATTCATACTCTGCCCTCTCTTGCCTAGACAATGTTCCTTTTCCTCATCAACACAGTGTCCTTCCTTAAAATTGCAGGCCAAATTATATCTCTTCCCATGAAACCTTCCCTAACCTCCAGCCTTCTCCCTCCTGACAACCCAACACCCTCTACCCAGGTCATGTCTCCATTGGTCTTCCTTTTCTTGGAATCTCAGAATAGTTCAAAATTCAGCATTTAAATTCATGCACACTGTTTTTTATGTCATACATAATACTCATATCACTCAAATTTGGCTCTAAGCTCCTAAAAAGCAAAACACCATGTCAAACTTTTTTACTCCCCCAAAGCACATAGCACGGTTATGGCTGTTGTCCTGGACTGTGCAGGGGAGGAATCCCAAGCATGTCTCAGGTCCATCAGCACTATACATAGAATTGGTGGTAAATAAATGCATCTATTGATTCATTGATTTGTTACAGGTGAATTTTAAATGTTTATGTTCTAAGTGATGAAAAAAAGTGACAAACAATGGTAAGGACAGAAAGGAAGCAGTATTTGGATAGGACAAGGCAAAATACAGAGGGCCAAAGTAGCAATTTTTGGTGCTTAGTAATTTTTGCAAGTATTTGCAAGGCTAATGTGCTCTGTTATCTGTTTAGAAACGTTTAGTGATTGATATAAATCAGTTCTGTAAGCCATTTATTAACCTGCAAACAAATGGTGCAGTTTACTTGGCCATCACAAACGAAATGCCAGGTGTCAGATCTCACCAGAGAGATTATGCTTTTCCCTCTAAATACAGCACAGTGCCTGGCACATTGTAATTGTCCAATAAATACTTGTTGACTGAATTAATCAACGAATGAATTTCTAAATATTTAAACCATGAGTACTGACATTGAATTTGTGCTATTTAAGTTTAATTTACACTTTTCAATCACGACCAAACGGAAATCCTTTCTTGACTCTCCCCTACACTGTGTTAGGTCTCTATCTTAGAATGTTAGGACTGCTATACCAAAATACCATAGACTAGATGGCTTTTAAACAAAGGAAGTTGATTTCTCACTGTTCTGGAGGTTGAGAAGTCCAAGATCAAGGCACTGGCAGATTCGGTGTCTGGTGAAGACCCACTTCCTGGTTCATAGATGGTCCTCTTCTTGTTGTGTCCTCACCTGGTGGGAGAGCTGAGGGAGCTCTCTGTTGCCCCTTTTATAAGGACACGAATGTCACTCATGAGGTCTCCACCCTCATGAACTAATTATCTCCTCAAACCTTATCTCCAAATATGAACCTTGGGAATTAGGTTAGGTTCCATATATTAATTTAGGGGGACCTGAATATTCAGTCTATAGTAGTCTCTCTGATGTATCTACTCATGGTCAGGTATAGTGGGGATAGAGGGCTCTATAAAATCCATCACACTTGGTTATTAATGTTTAATTATCTGTCTTCCCCTCTAGACTGGGTGCTATAGGTGCTGTGAGATCAAGGACCATACCTGCCGTCTTCAAAGATGAATCCCCTGTGCAAAACAGAATCTGCCACCCTGTATAAAACAAACACTTGAATGAATGAATGATTAACCTGCAATATCACTAGGGGTACGTTTTTCCAACCTCCTCTCTGTCCACTTTTTCCACAGCACTTTGTATTTTAAAGTCAAATATTTTGTGAAGGTTAATTTGCATCAAGTTGATAATCATCCTGATAACCATCTAACCATCTAATCATCCTGATAACCATCTAACCAGAAATGTAGTCATTTCTGTGACTACAGTGGTGGGATTATTTGTTCTATAATGAAAATGAGTTTCTGTACAAGACTTAGGAAGCATACTTAAATCCATTAAGCACATCTGTTAAAATCTCTTGGCATTAAAAAAAAAAAGTTTAACTGGATTCATTTCCAACATTTTTATGAAATGTAGAACAATTGAGAACTAGAGATCTAATAACTCTCTCTACTATTTCTACAGGTTTGGACCACTGCTTTATGTAGAGAGAGGTATATTAAAAAATCACTTTCTAAACAGCTTTAGGATGGACATTAAATTGAATAGAAGGAATACTTTTTTTTCTCTGAATCTACTAATTTCAGTGTAAAAGTGGAGAAAGAAATAAGCTATGAGATGAAAGCCTTATGTGAAGATAGGAACTAGTGGGTTCCCTCAGAGTCTGAAGTGGTCTTGCTGTTAGTGAAAATATTCATTCTGCTTCTCTATCCATTTGGGCACCGTGAAATATCTGTCACTAGAAATCCCTTGAAAATGTTTTGCTTATCAGTCCTCAGAGATCAAATTCCCATAGGCTACATTTAACTGGCAAAAAACCATCAGTGTATGCCTTTCCTTATATTTGATGTTCCTTTTTCTTACAGATGTTGAATCATAAGATTAGGACCTTGACTATGACTTCTATAATACACGGAAACCATTTCCAACTAAAATAAGATAGCAATATAGTAAAATATAACCAAAATTATGCTTCATAAATACTTTTACATTGCTAATGACCTAAACTCTTACTATGGAAGAAATTCTTCAGTTTGACTACATTTCCAAATACCTTCAATAATCAGTAAAACACTGCCAAACTCCCTTTCAGTTTCTACAGACTCATCGTCTCCAATAGTGTTCAAAAGAGAGAGAGAAAGAGCAAAAGAGCAGAGCTGTCTTCACAAACAAGTGCAAACTATTTTCAGCAGAATAAAGCTCCTGCTTTCTGGAAGTAAATATAAAATGGAAACTTAGTATTTTTCAGGTGAACACACTGCAGCAGACAATGACGCCATTTTGTTTCCTTCCCTTTTCTTTGGGTAGAAGGAAAGAGTCCTCAAATGTACAGTGAGCTAACTAATGCTGCTGTTTTATTCAATTAGATTTTGGAGTCAGGACAAAACACTGGAGATATAAAAATCTATGACTTTGTGCAATTCATAGAGATTTAAAGGGAAAGAAACATTGCCATTTTGGTTCTGAACTTGAGGTAATTTCAGAGGTAATCTAATTAAACACTCAATATTACAGATGAGTTAATTTCAAGTCTGAGAGGCATAAGTAACTTACCCAAGGATAGTAATCAAGTTCATATTTTAAAGAGTTCAATTTTGTAGAAAGAAAAGCATATGTGTAGATAATTTAATGAAAGAAACTTTGTGAATCATTTCTTTATTACTGTTATTCCTAGTTTACTAGCAAATTTTAATAGTATTGGACTATATACAGATATGATTGAATACTAAAAAGAAAAAAAAATCTACCAAGATATTCCAGTGTTATCACTCTGGGTTATAATTTTTTAGAGTAATTACAAAGATGTGTTTTTACTATAACAAATTATATTTTGGTGCCTATAAACTTTTGAAAAGATGTGAGAAGATACTACATATTCTATAGAAGTTATGCACATTTACATATAAAAATACATATAAATAATATACCATTAAAATGATATCTATAGATGTATACATGTATTTTATATATATATATATATATTCACATATGTCTGTATATGGTACACTAGGCAGAGATGTTTTTACAATGTATTTTCATGTAACTGAAACTTATATTGCTGAAGATTTCCTTTCCTTTTCATAGACAGAAGTTTTATAACCTAACATGAGACATCTGTCACAGAGAAAGAGAGTTCCATAAATTTTAGCTTGGCTCACCTCCACCTTGAATTTAGGAAACACATTTTGATGATTCATATATATGGCATAAAGGTATCATTGACAATAAAATGACTTCAGGCTATATAAACCCATAAATAAAGGGAAATCAAACCTTTCATACAAGTAATCCATACAAGAAATCATTTTGTAAATTTGAAGACACCTATCCTATATTGGCATGATGGTTACAAGTCCCTAAAAAGAAAAAATACATAAGTTTGCACTTTCCATTTTTTAACACATTCAGAGTTCCCCTTCCCTTCCTTCCAAGACACATGTTTTGGAGTTTTATGGTGCCCAGCATTAATTTTCTTCCAGTTCCTTGCTTTCTGAAACATGCCCAATAAGAAGCTATTAATCAGTTAGTGGAATCAATCATTTGTTTTCCTCAATTAACCATATTGACTAGAACAGCGATTCTCAGTCCTTAATGTGCATATAAATCACCTGGGGATTTTATTAAACTGTGGAACGAATCGGATTCAATAGGTCTGAGCGAAGACTGACATTTCTAACAAGCTTTCAGTTGCTTATGCAGCTGGGCAGTCGACACACGAGGCTTATCAAGGCTCCAGAATCCTTAGCCATAGGTATTTATTGCTGTTCACTCTCACACATAGGCATTCAACAAACATGTATTGAACATGAACTCTGAACCAGCCATTGTGCCCTCCAAAGAGTAAATTTAAGGGCAAGCAGGCTTTCAAATTTCTTTTTGCTTTATATTTGGCTTATTACATTTCCATTATGGGAAATAGGGTGCAAAATGCCCCAGGGAAAAATGTGAATGGGGAATACTGGCTGGACTTGCTTGGGAGTAATTAATTCCCTCATTTAGGTTAATTTTTTGCTAAGCACCATTTAAATCCTGGGGGCCACCATCCTCATAAGTTTTACTAAAGGGAATGTCTTATATTCTCCCCAATAACTGTAAAAATGCAACCTGGCAGTTCAGTTATGAGGATCAACCAAAGGTTCATTTTCTTCATCCCTTCAACTTTTTCAACTCTTTTCCTAAGTAGGAAAACCCCATGGAAAGAAGATAGTTTTTGAAATCAGGCACGTTTGGGTTTAGATACAACATATTCTGCTTACTTGTGTGATCCTAGGCAATTTACTTCAATTCTCTGAGCCTCTGTTTTCTTACCTGTAAACATGGGTTAATAAAAATTATCTTACATTCATTTAAAACATACTTCTTGAACACCTCCGATGTACTGGGCACTGTTCTAATTCTTGGGATGGGAGAATGAACAAATGAACATAGACTTCTTCCTCATGTGTCCACGGGGTGGAAATAATGCTTATAAATAGGATCTGACCATCAAAAATGGTAGTAATTAGCATTCCTTAGTAGCTTTCAACTCCTTGGTGTTTTCCAGTTAACTCCTAGGTAAGTATTGGGTTGGCCAAAAAGTTCGTTCGGGTTTTTGGTGCCAGCGTCTGCAAAAACCCGAATGAACTTTTTGGCCAACCCAATAGAACTGCCATTTTCACAAACTTTCATAGCAGTTCTCACTTACTCATGCTTACTATAAGCCAGGCATGGTTCTAAGTGCTTTACGTATCTATCCACACTCATTTAACCCTATGAGGCAGGTTGTTATTTTCATTTTACAAGGATAAGAACAGCAATGCTTAGAAAGGAAATTAAAGAATTTACCAAGACCATGAGCTGGTAAATAGCAGAGCTGGGATCTGAATTCACATAGTTTGGCTTCAGAGACAAGGTCTTAACCACAACACCTTGGAGTAATAAAGTTAGAACCATTCTAAATAAGTCCCCAAATTTTCACTTCACGTATTAAAACTGCCCATACCGAATTGTATGTTAGCTAGGTTTAGTATGCCCTCTGGTGGAAAACCAAAGAAGGAAAGACAAGGAATGTGAAGTGCAACAGGAAGAGACAGGAACAAGTTCACTGACATTCTGGGCTCTAGAAAAGTTTGCAAGCTCATGAAAATGGCTGGAAAATCTACCAGGAAGAAGGCATAAGAATACTGAGCAAGACTAGTCAACACGACGTAGCTGCCTCACACACTGGCTACACACGGCAGAGTCCCTACAGAGGCAGCTGTGCGAAGGAATCTTGTAAAATCTCAAAGAATGAATATCAGAATTACAGTTTTTACGAGAAATCATTTTAATTAAAACAAGTATATGCCAGAACGTCAAAAAAACATGATCATGTAGCTATTGTACACTGCCTTCTCAGGAAGGAATTGAGAGCAGGCAATGTGGTATTCCCCTCTAGAGTGCTAGAATTTTCAGGATTCATGAATTCCTGGGACGTGCCTTCCTAAGGCCCTAAGGGCTGATTCTGTGCTCCCTAACCTCACCTCCCAAGCAAAAGCTGGTGTAAAATAAAACATTATTTCTTTGCTTCTCAGACTATACACTCAAGTGGTTAAAGGCAATAGATCTTAAATGTAAGCTGGCTGGTGGACCTTGAAGACTGCACAGCATTTTGTATGAAGTCACCAACACTGATACTTTTCCTGTGCTCAGGCAGCTGAGGAGGGGAGGGAAGTACTGCCCCCTCTTATGCTTCTCTTCACTCTTCCTCTCAGTCCCAGCAAGATAAGCACCTTTGTTCCATGGAGGCCAGGAGCCCCTCAGGAAGACTCTTATTCCTGGTAAGAAACAGTCACTCTCAACTATAGGCTCTTTGGCTAAGGATTGCCCTCTCCGCTTCTTATTCGGGTCTCTCAGGAGGATGGCAGTGACATTAGAGATTGCTGTGCATCCATCTTCTGAGAATCTAGGACTTTATGTGCATGTTAATTTATCTAGGGGGAAAGAACATGACCTATTTTGCCCTGGGACTAGAAAATTGATCCTTCAGTTGGCTGATGGGCTGGCATTACTGTTTCTACTCTTTATCTTCCTACAATCCATCTTCCACTCATTTTAGTGCTTCTAGCGCATCCTCTGGAATGAGAAAACTCATCCTTAAAAGTATAAAGTATTTTCTAGAATTTTTACTTAAAATTAAAAAAAAATACTTTTACTTTAAAAAAAAATCGTACTAGTCCTTAAAAATAACTACGTAACTGTGTTCTGAAGTTCAGTCAACAATATACATGTTGTTTTGGGTTGTCACAATCTCTAATATCACTTCAGAGTTTCCTTTTCTGCCACCCTATTCTGAAGGCTTTAAAAAATAATTTTCTACAGACTTTTCCTAGCTCTTGGCATGAAATAGAAATGGATTTTTCTGTCATGTAAAGAAAATAGGTGATGAGCATTACTTTTCTTCACAGTAGTAAAGGAACTTCGGAGGACATCAGTGTTTCCATGCTGAATTCACACAGTCATTTGCTTGTGTACCTCTCTCTCAGCACTTACTACTTTTCCAGAAACCATATAAGCTCCTTGACCAATCCATCTCTGAATCAATCACAGGACATAGTAGAAACTTTGCACATTTGAAAAAGGGAAAGAGGAGGGAACAAGAAAAGAGGTCATTCTTATCACCATCAAGATTATTTTCAATATTTCCTTTGTTCTGAGCCTCTTGTTAGAAGTCATTTTTCCTTCCATTCTATTATCATATTTTGTTTACTTCATATTTATTTCATTTTGCTTTCTATTATGGTTAATTTAGTATTTCTTTTTCTCTTTCTCTCTACCCCCTAGACTTTTTCAACTGGATTTCTTATCTGAGCCATAGAATACAGAAAATTATTTGAGTGATTATTTTCTTAATTTCTTCAAGGAAGGCTCTTAACTGGTACCATTCTAGATGCCTAAAAGAAATGTTAATTTGTCATATATAATAGATGCCTTAGGTCATTAAAGCTCAGTTCTTTCCTGCAACCCTGGCTGGGAAAGGCTACGCATTTGACATCACCCACAGTACTGCACTGTACTCCATTACAATAAGTGTTTTTTTAATAAACAAATAAATGAATGTAAACTTCTAAGTGTGAGTCATTTGAAGTTTCATTCAGTTCATGCTTTAACAAAATTATTTTCTAGTAGGTTACTTTCTTTGCTCATCTGCTGAGGACGAAAAACCTTTTAAATTCTCAAGAGTTAAGAACATAGGTAATGGAAAATTTAACATGAGATTTTTCTAACCTTATCAAAATGATAGAATTATTTAGGAAGGGGCCTGTTTATTTAGACTATCATAAACATCCAGATATTTCTAAGCATTCGTATTTTGGCCATAATAAAAAAATTACAACATATACATTTATTTACTATGTATCAGATACTGCATTAACACTTTACCTGTATTATCTCACTTAATTGTTATGTTAATAATATCAAGTAGGTGTTATTACCTTCTCTTTATAAATATGAAAACTGAAGCTCATAGAGGTTAAAAACTTGCTCAATGTTAAATAGTAAGTGGAAGAGTTAGGATTCCAAACCAGAAATGTCTGACGGTACAAAATGTCTGCTCTTTCCATTTTGGGACACTACTACCCCACGGATGATTTAGACAAATAAAAATTCAGGTTCATCTAATATATGACTATGTACCTGCTTCTGTTAATGGGTTGAGTTATCTTTTGAATATTGGCAACATAGAAAGAATTACATTAATGAAAAGCAGTGGATGTTTAACCATCAGCGCTTAAAAAAAGAAAGGGGATGGTTTCCTTCCCCTTCCCTTTCATCCTAATGACCCACCACTTCTTTTCACTAACTTTGTCTATTTTATAATCCTTTTGAAACCAAATGATAAAGTGTAGCTGGACATTCTCATCTATGTCCAATATATAAAATGATATTGGACCAAAAAATAAGCCCTCATAACCAAAACAAAAAAGGCATTAGCAAAACAGTATTTTACAAACCTCAAATTATAGGTTCTCTATGGCCCTTAAAGCTCAGGAAGAAAGGAAAGCCTTATTCCTGAGGAAAGGGAGTAGAAAAGAACTTGTAAAGGGTCACAGCAGTTTCCGTCACTAATGTGTAGGCAAAGCCCAAGTTCAGTTCCACCCATTGACTCCCAGAGATGTCAGCCTGAACCCACACAGTCAGTTCTTTCATTCATTTCTTCCACAATTATTTAGTAAGCATTTTCTGGGTGATGGGGAGATAGGACCTGGCCTGCGCTGGTAAGAGCAGTTACCTGTTAGTTTGGGAGTGAGGATGGGCAGAGGTCAGATAAGGAGCACGTAGCTGCAAAACCATGAGTGTTGGGGGCTCGGAGAAAAAGCATCCAAGTCTATTTAGGTGACCTCTAGTCCTTCATTTTCTAGCAAATACCCTCTTATCTCTATACCTAGAATAAACTTATTTTTAGAAAGTATGGTAGATCTTGGTACTAGGGTACTAGAGTGTGACATGTTTAGGTTATGAGGCCAGAAAAGGTTCTTCTGTTATTGTTTGTTGTGTGATATTAGACCAACGCTGTCCAATAGAAACATAATGCCAGCTGCATATGTAATTTAGCATTTTCTAGTTGGCACACTAAAAATAATGAAAAGAAACAGGTAAAATTAATTTTTGTAGTATCTTATTTAACCAAGTATATCCAATATATCATTATTTCAACGAGTAGTCAATATAAAAAGTATACATGAGATTTTGCTTCTCTTCATTCCAACTCTTCAATATCTGGGGTGTATTTTACATTTACAGCACATCTCTGTTTGGATTTGAATGAGCCACACTTCAAGTGTTTGGCAGCCTCATGCTGCTACTGCATTGGACTGTGCAGATCTCAACTTTGAATATAAACATGGATAAAAATGTTGAAGATAAGCAAGGCTTCTGTTCTTAATACCTGAGACCAAAATGTAAATAGTTTATATTTACCTATCCTAGCTAAACACTATGTTGTGGGCTTTGTGTTATAATCTGACAGTACAAATTGAATAGAAAAGCAGTAATATTGTTTCATCCTTTTTTATATTAAATTTCAGATGAATGAACAAATTCAAAAGTATGGTGTTATAAGAGCACCATCTTGTGGCATTGTGCTGTTTATATTGTTGAAACAGAATTTGGGGAAAAGAGAACAATGCCAAGCAATCAGGATAAGATTATGATTTTAAGAAATTAAATTTCTTAAATTTTAAGTAATAGTGGAGGAACGACCATTGTCCTCTCTCATCTGCAATCTTTCGGGCAGACCCTCGAGTTGTATGAACCGGGCTTAACAAACTTCCCAGCTAGATAGAGGATGTGGAAATGCTAAACTCTGGGAGTCAGATAACACTCCAGCATGAACCTTGGTAAAGGTAAGCAAGGCTTTAGTGCTAATATGTGAATACAGTATTTACTCCAGTGAAATATGACAAGGAGAACGCTCACAAAAGACCAATGCATATGAACACATTGAGATTTTAGCAGAAACCCTAGAATATAATCTCCACCATCATAAGCGATGACAGATCTACTACGGAGCTGCCAAACCTGAACTTTCTTCATTAAAGTCCTCAGTGAAGTAGCATTTGCCACTAAATGGTCACTTCAACGAATCAGAAATACCAGTTGGTCCCAGCACCGTGTTAGTGGGGCCAGGAGTGACTCTGAGAAGTCAGACTGCTCACTGGCTTGACCAGAGAAGCCACGTAAAGGAAGTCATTTTGGAGACTAGCTCCCAGTAGAGACCACGTGTGACCAGGTTCAGCTCAAGTGCCCTTCTGAATGTAGTCATGTGTTCTTGTCACAACTTGAACCACCTAAGGAATCTTTTGACATAAAATTTATTTAGGTTCAATCCATAAGACATATAGGGTCTCCCTGGATGCCAGAATACAAACAAAGAAGTTTTAGGAAGCTTTAAGCCAGTACTATGATTTTCTGTAAAAAAAAAAATGAATCATTAAAAAAAAAATACCATATGTATCACAGTCACCATGAAAATAGTAACATCTATAAGTTACTCATTATACTCCTTCTGTAGCAGACTTAAAATAGTCCATTTTGGTGATCATACTAGTCCCAAACCTATTTTGGTCTGGGAGTATGTGTTCTTTATTCAGGGACATTCTACACAGATGCAAGATGGCTTAGCCTCCTGTACTTAACGTTAGTGTTGATTCCAGGCAGAGAAAGTATACATCTCAGAGTCCTGGAGAAGACTTGACCTTCTTAATATTTATTAGTGTAGCTAACTGAAGGGTGTGAGGAAAGACCTCTGTTCATCTTTCTCTTGTCCGAGGCTCCTAGAAAGGTGTGCCCACTTTGTATGAGTTGTCTATTATTGCATAAGGAATCTTCCTCAAACTCGGGGGCTTAAAACAAAAAACAGTTATGACCTGGGGTGGGCGCAGGAGTTTGGGAGCAGCTTAGTTGGGTGACTCAGTTTGTACTCAGGATGTTGACAGGGACCGAAGTCTGAAGGCTGGGCTGGAGCCGGAGGACCTGCTTTCAAGAAGACTCACCGACTTGGCAATTGGGAGGAAGCCATTTGGCACTTTACAGAGACCTCAGTTCCCCACAGTGTGGGCCTTTCTATAAGCTGCTCACAATGGACTTTGTCCCAGTGGGTGATGAGAGAGAGAAAGGGAGATAGAAATCACCATGTCTTTTATAACTTAGTCTTGGAAGTGACACACCATCACTTCTGCTGTATTCTATTAGTCATGTAGACCAAACCTGAGGCAGTGTAGAAGGAGATTACACACAGTTGTAAATACCAAGAGGTTGGGATCACTGGGGGATATTTTAAAGGCTATTCTATTCAACATTTTGCTGGAGGTTTAAGACAGTATAATATGGCAAGAAAAAGAAATAAAAGGCATATAGACTGTAATGGAAGAAATAAAGCTGTCTTTACTTTCAAAGACACAGATCATCTACACAGAAAATCCGATAACTAATTTAGTTTAGCAAGGTTGTAAGCTACAAGTTCAATTACATTTCAATATATTAACAATAAATAATCAAAAATTGAAATTAAAGACACCATTTACCATAGCATTAAAATATAAAACATTTAGGAATAAATCTGACACAAGATGTACAAGACATGATGATTAAAAGACAAAACATCGCTAAGAGAAATTTTAAAAGATGTAAATAAATGGAAGAACTACTGTGTACACAGGTTGGAAAACTCAATGTTGTCAAGGTGACAATTCTCTCCACCTAACCTAATCCAATAGATTAATAGGTTCATTGCAATCTCAATCAAAATCCCATTATGTATTTTTGTAGAAATTGACAAGTTAATTATAAAGTTTATGTAGAAATGCAAAGGACCTACGACAAAGAACTTAGAAAATATTTTTTTTGAAATAAAAGAAAAAAGGACAGTCACTACTTCATTTTAAGACTTATAAAGCTAGTTATCAAGGCAGTGCAGTTTTGGAGTTCGAGAGACAAATAGGTCAATTAAACAGAATAGAGTCCTGAAATAGTCCCTCATGTTTATGTAAAATTGATTTTTGACCAAGATGAAAAGTCGTTTCAGTAAAGAAAGGATATGTCAACAAATGATGCTGGAACAAGCGGACACTCATTTCAATCAATACCTCCCACTATGTTCCAAATGTAAACTGCAACTGGATCATAGACCTAAGTGTTAAATTTAAAACTATAAAGCTTCTAGACGAAAACATAGGAGAAACATATATATGCTCTTAGGTTAGGCAAATTTCTGAGATGTAACACCAAAAGCATGATGTATTAAAGACAAATAATTGATAGTTTATACTTGATCAAAAATAAAAACTCTTCCAAAGACAATAGGAAAATGAAAGACAAGACACACCCTGATAAAGCACTTGTACTCAGAGTATATACTCTCATATATCAATAACACACACACCCACACACAAATCATTTGCTAGACACTTGACCGAAGAAAATGTATGATGGCAAGTAACAATGCCAAACATCATAAGTCATTAGGGAGATGTAAGTTAAAACCATGACATACTGCTACATACATATTAAAATGGCTAAAATTAAAGACAGACTGTACCAAGTGCTGATGACCACGTGAAATAAATGGGATGCTCATACACTGCTGGTGAGAATGTAAAATGGTACAGCCACTTTGGAAACATTTTGTTATTTTCTTAAAAAGTTAAACATACACTGACCATATAATCCAAAAATTCCACTACTAGATATTTACCAAGAGAAATGAAAGAAAACCACTTGCAAAGACTCATATACAAATGATTACAGCACCTTCATTTCTAATAGCAAAAAACTGTGCAAAAAATCCAAATGTCCAACTACCAGGGTGAACACACATATAAACAAACTGGTATATCCAATAGTATATTGCTTATTAAGAAACAGGGATGAACTACTGGTACACACAAAATGGATGAATCTCAAAGTAATGTTCTTTGAAAGTAGACAAATAACGTAATTATTTCATTTATACAAAATTCTAGGAAAGGCAAACTAATCTACAGTGACAGATCAGTGATTGCCTGGGGACTAACAGGAGGGATTACACATAAGCAGGAAAAACTCGGTGGATGATGGTAATATTCATTACCTTCGTTCCAGCGATAATGATGGCTTCATGCACGCATATGTCAAAACATCAAATTATACACTTTAATATTTTTGTCTGTCAATTTTACATCAACAAAGCTTAAGCAAACCTGTGTTAATTTTATTGGAGGTTCTACTCCATTAGACAAAAGATACACCCACAAACCCATTTGAGATAAATCCTCTACCTTAGGTTTCTGCTGAGATCAAGGGCAAAGCCCTTAAGCTTCTGTGAGGCCCTACTGAGAGGATCTGTGTGGCCCACCTTTAAGTCTATGACTTTGGTAGACCTGAATTAAAACTCTTTAATTCCTCCATATCCATAATTAAAACCAAAATATATTCAACTTCAGAATTAAGGAATAAAAAAAAAAAGTCCTTATCCTGGGCTCTTATTAGCACAAATGCTCTGATTGCAGTCAAAGACAACATTTTATTCTACATACTGTTTTTAATCTTTCTAGTACAGTTTTATATATTTCTTTTGTGGCTGTTTAAGCCATACAGTTTAACTGGTTTAGTGATGAATGAATTAATACACCAGTATTCCTCAAAGAGTGTTTTATGGTCTTCCTGTATTGAACCATCCTGAGATGCTTATTTCAAGACCCAACTACACAACTACTAGGATACTGGGTGGGGAGAAAACTGGAATAGAGCCTGGAACAGAGCCTGGTAATCTCACAAGGTCCTCAGAAAAGGAGACAAAGATCCACTCAATGCCTTCACACATACCAGGCAGTGTCCTACAGCTTCTTACTTCAGCTGTTTCTAGGATTAAAATGTTTAAATAAAAGACTCACATTATTTATTAAGCTTGTAACACTTTTATTCATAACAGGAAAAAAATTTATTTACATGTATATACAAAAGAGACATTTATTTTCTTACTCTGGCACATAAAAAATACAGAAATATTTACATATGTACAAAATATTAAAACATACAAACCTTACGAATAATGAAAAGCAAGATTTCACAAAAGATACTTTTTTGGGAAATACACACACTGAAAAAGAGGTTCAAGAAAGGTGACAAAACATTTAAATTAACAGACACCAGAAGATGATATTTCAATAGGTATTATTAATTTGGTAAAGCAAATAAAATGTCTCAAATGCTAATGGATGGTAAAGAAGATTTACATTTAAGATTGTCCAGGTAAAATTACATGGTCCTCCTTTACCATAAAATTGAGACAATTTTATTTCATCTCTGAATCACAATCATCAGAAAAACAGTTTTTCTTAAAATATTTAAATTTTCTGATTTATATTGAGAATTTTGAATTTTTTCACATTAAATTGTAAAATATTTTAAGAGTTTGTGTATCCTCTCTTCTCACTGGGGGAAAAAAATCCCATGTACTACACTGATTTCAACATAAAATTGAACATCACAGTACATTTATTTTTTTAAGTTAAAACCTAACATTTTCTAACTAACCTTCAAGATCACTTACAACTGATTTATTAAGAGATCACAGTCGTCGTAAATTCTTCTTGCTTTTCTTAGTACCAGGCAAAGGACCCATTTTAAAACTGGCTTTTAGGGGCTTGCCATTTGAACAGTCTTCAGTGGTATGATAATTACATAGGCACCTTGTGCAATAATCAAATCCACAGCCTTCTCGTTTACAGGTTGCCCGTTGTAAATAACAATCGTATTTTGCAGGTGAATTACAGCGAATACAGGCTTTGAGGCTCTCGTTCTTTTTCAAAGTTCTGGCAACCTAGAAAGAAGAAAATCCATAAACAAATTTTAGTAAGGACTGAATGTAATTTAGTTAGTCAAAACAAGGGCACCTCTGTGCCTTCCCCAATACACCTATAAAGCAATAATGTCACAACTCCCGCCTTTAAGGAGCTTACTGTTCAATGGGTGAGAAACCATTGTCAACTGATCCAGTGGCTATTTCCTAATGCTACAAACATGCTCTTATTCATAAATGCTACTCACACATCAATGCAGAACTTAAATGTCACCTTTTCTGTGAAATCTTCCTAGAGTCACTCAGGAGTTGGTTGCTCTTTCACCTCTAGTTCTACTTTTTTAAAAACACCTATCACATGATATGGCATTTATCTTTATATAGCTATGAAGGTTACCATGTTTCCATATCTATGCGGTGCCTGATAAAACTGACTTCTTACTTAGCTCTCTTCCTCAGTTATTAAAGGCAGTAATTGTGAAACGTAGTACTTAACAGTTTTATAAAAAAAACTTCAAAATCAAGGTTTTTCCTTATTCTCTTAGTGTTTCCAAATTAGATCTCAACAACACTGAACTGTCATAAACAATGCCAAATGATATCTATTATTTTCGGCATAGAAAGACATCTCTGTGTACTTCCCTAATTTGATTAGTTGAGTTATAAATGGTTTTCTTACTCTAAATCCTTTTAACAATAAATGTCCCATATGTTTCTAATTTATTAATAAACAAAAAATTACCTCAGAGAATTCACTGTGTCGACTGTAAGTAGAACCTTTCTGATCACCTGGATCAGGTAACTTGGTTCGAGCGTCTTTTTTGGGGAGAGTCTGGGTGGCTGACTTTTGCACGGATACTAATGGGGTTCTGAATAAAACATACTCTCTGGTTGAAGCGTGTGGTGAAAACTTAATGTTCTTTTCCTAATTAAAAAAAAAAGGTTTTAATAGGATTAAAAAAATATTCTCCTATATTCTCAACAATCAGGAATTTTTATTATGTTTGTACATGTTGTACATGTAAAAGGGACAAATGAGAATGTAAAGGATTTATTCCTGTATCCAAGTTACCTGCATGTGCTTAAACACAGCCACCCACAACTATTCACACATTTAAAGCCTAACAACCAAGCTGTTGAGCGAAACTGCAAATCAGAAATTGTGAGAAAGCGCTTTACACTCTTAGTATGTAGCATTTAATACATGATTTATAAAGCACTACCACCAGAACAAAAGGTCATTCTCCCCACCCACCAGTAGATGGCAACAGTCACTGTTTAAGTGTCCCCTCAGTGCTATGAATGGATTCAAAACAATCTTTTGGAGTAGAAAAGTTTCCATTAACACCAGCTTATACATAAAGAAACTGAACCTGGAGAATTTAAGCAATGCTTGTCTAAAGCTACACAGCTAGTAAGTAGCAGCACCAAAATTTGGACCTAAGTCTGCCAACTCCTAGGCCTGAAATTTTAATCATGTGTCGATCTTGATTCTCAGAAACATCTCCAAAGTTACGAAGTATTTGGTAAAGTAAATGAATTCCTTTCCTGCATTAAGAATCTTCAATATGTAGATAATTACTGTTTGTTAACAGCTAAACTACAAATGGCAACCAAGATTAGCTGTATGGTCAACTCTCAATGAGATCTGAGTAGTTTTCCCTTTATCTTCGGACATTTCCTTTCATGGAGAACCCAAGAAATAAATGACTGGGGTGGGATCCCACCCCCTTTATCTTTGAATTATTTTAATGAGTTATGAATGCAAAGGATTTCCAGATCATCTGTTATCCTTGCTATTTCCCCCTACGATTTCAAAGGTAAAGAGCACTAGCTGTTATATTTTAAAATTAAAACAACTGCAAAAGACTTACGGTAATTCTTTGTATTGCTTTATTGTACAATTGCAATGCCCCCTTATCATCTTCTAGAATCTTCTTCCAAGTTGTGCTCACTTTAGACACACTGGAAAAGTAAATGATTATAAAGCAAACAATTAAAGCACCACAAAGAGCTAAGATGACTATATTACAGAAACATTAACAGTGCAAAAAAGAAATTTCTATTAGCAGTGCTTCTTAAACTCGGCTATACATTAGAATTGCCTGAGGCATGCACTTAAGATTTAAGGATGGCCCATGCCTAGTCACTTGGGTTTAATTGATCTAAAATGGGGGCCAGGGCGCTGTATTTTTTTAAAAGCTCACCATCAAGTAATTCTAAGTGGATCCAGGCTTAAGAACCACTACACTTCGTACTTCACTTTTTCACAATATCCACAAATATCAAATAAGACGCCCCATTGTATATATGGCACCATCTTGGTTATTTATTAACATTAGACAAATTTCAAACAACCTGAGGACATACTGCTATTAGTAGAAATCAATTTAAAAAATCCATTTTGCTAACAAAAATGTTGTGAGGTTGATTATCCCTCAAGAAGCTAGCCAATAATAAAAATCAATCCTTACTTATGTCTGTTTTGCTTCACCTGTATTTCATGGACCAGTGTAAAGTAACACAAAGAGTACCTCTAAAAAATTTCTCAAAAAGCCAAAAATGAACCCAGTTGAGCTGGAAGCAATCTAATCCAATAGTCTGGATAATCATCTTAATTCTCAGTTACCTCATCCTAACAGGTTTTCTTTGGTGGAATGCGAAAGGGTGGTCAGTATAAGGTTTCTAAGAAATAGTAATAATCAGACCCATTTGTGGGTTTCTGTATTTTCATCACTCTCAAATTTGAAAACGGACTAAAAAGAACAGAAATTATTTCATACTTTCAAGTGTGACAAAAATCATAATGCCTATTGGACCTGTACACCAGACCTAGGCTCTTGTTTTATAGTTAAGACTAAAAGATGGAGCTTACGTATGAACAATTTCAGAACCAAAAGGAACGAAGATCCCAATCTCACAGAAATAGTTTTCTAATAGCATAAATATGAAATTTGAAATAACTGGATTAAATGCATACTTTAAAAATTATCTTTCTTTCCTCCTAGTGACACATAAGTAGTAAAATACCAGCAACCAGACAAAAGTCATCACTTCAATTAAAAACAGTGCAAGACTACCCTACTATGTCTTTGCATGAGCTGGTGGTACTGAGCCATCTAACAAAATGTTCATGGATTATATTAACAAACACAAAGCAACAATACTTACTTGATTAAGTCCATATCACTGAGCTGTGTCAAAATATTTGCTAAGAGATGTCTGAGTCCCCTTCGAAAGAGTTCACTGAGAATATCTACACAGTCTAGGCCCATTTTCCTTCCAATTATATTCTGTAGTCTAAAATTTCCACTGGATATAAATTCCTTCAGCTTCTCCCAATCTATTTTAGGATTTCGTTTACAATTTTTTTTTAATGTTGAACAAACCACTTTTTCAAAATGAAGAGCTGGCAGCAAGTTTTTGTTGGGATATTGGTCTGGGCTTTGCGTCCGTAGCAGGCAAGATTGTGGACTGTCACTGAAATTTTCCACCAGGGGAAGGCTACTGTCTTCATGTTCACTGAGGCCACTTTGCTGGGAAAATGAAGAGTAGCCACTGTCTTCATAAGGTCCACTGGTCTCTAGTTCTTCTATGTCGTTCGAACTATTAAGTGTTTGCTGTACATGTAGATTTTCCTTATTATGCAAGGGCTTGCTCTCAGTTTCAAGTTCTACAATCCTGGGGCTCACAATCGGTGACCCAATATCTGATAACCTTTCATAGTCTTTAATGAAGTCTTTATAAGAACCTTCCAAATTCGCAGTAGTGTAGGAACCTTGTCTTCTACTGTCATCAGGCTTTACCGGTTTAATTCCAGAATGAACATGGTTATAGTTAAAATCACACTTCATTTTGACAGCGACAGTGGAACTTTCTTCTTTACAACCTACAAAAAGAACATAACATATTTACTTCCTAATGGCAAAATTTCCACATATCCCTACTTCTAAATTTGGGATATAGAGACTTAATTACTTTGCATTCTCTCAGCACTGTGTACTGCCTATGTAGCTATGAAATTATCCAAGTTAATGTGAGAAAACATTACTAAAACCTTGTAAAAGTATATACATCTTATTCTTGAGGGGGTACCTTCAGTACAGACTGCTTTTAAATCTGTATAACTATACCATCTGACTTTTAGAGTCATATCTGGGTAGAAAGTAGTGACAAAAGGGACTATTTAATAAATATCTGTGCTTATGGAACAAATAAGGAAATGTGATGCACCAAGAGCGGGGTCTGAGATAAGAAATATCCTTATAGAAGTCAAATACTTCTAGAGAAATATGGTTAAGACAATGGAGGAGGGGAATGTCAAAATAGTTTTGATAAAAGTAGCAAAAAAATTTGTATATTTAAATGTTAGTTTAGCAATTATTATAAGCCTTACAATAATGAACCAAGAAATCTATAGGTAGCTTGGAGAAAGGACTGAAAAGGCAATAAATTGAATCGTTTGAAAGTTAACCATACTGCTGAGTTTTTGGGCCAGATAATTTTGCTGGGGGCTGTCCTGTGCACTGTAGGATGTTTAGCAACTTTTAGCCATTTGATGCCATTAGCAGCCGCTACTCCCCAGTCAGGACAATAAAAAATGTCTCCAGTAACCACTTACTGGAGTGTGGGGAAGCCAGCAGAAGCCAAATTTCCCCCATTCCTTAGGTGAGAACCACTGCTTTAAAGGATGATTAGGATTTCTGTCAGGTAGTAGAGACTGGGAAGGAATGGGTTCAAGGAAACTGCTTAGCATTTTTGAAGGCAGAGTATACGGATGGTATGTGCTTCTAATGTACTCCCCCATCTACTATACCCCCTGCAAACCAATCACAGGTAGGTAAAAATTTACCCTATAAGTAAATGTAGGTACAGCATCTGTTCATATTAATTTTACTGTTTTTACTTAGAAACTCTAAGTACTAAAGGACACCTTGATAGCAAGTAACCTTGTAGGTAGAGACTCTCTCTTAATTAGGTTTAAACTAAGAGTTCAGGGGCATAAAAGTAAATAAACCCCCAATTAACCCTAAATCTAGAACAAATTATTCTGAGTGGTTCTCTTCTACTCAGAAGAGTAAAAAATTCCAAGAGATTTTTATTTTTGCCTCAAGTAAAGAATTAAGTATGATTTACTCAAGACTACATTTTATCTGAGAGGATAAAAAAGAAGCCACCAACAAAGACACACCTTTTACTTTGTTTAGTTGCCTAAAGGGAAGAAGCCTGAAACTGTATTTCAGAAACTCAAAATTCTTTTCAAAAGTATTCTTCCTCTGTTGTCTTTAGAACTTAGTTACTGCGAGACTATCCTATAGAAACCCTTTCATTCAACATTGTTCTTTGGATACGGACAGTTCTTTAAATTTAGAGCTAATAATGATTCAACTTCCTTATTAAGTGTTTAGAAGTTAATTTCCAGTGTGTTTCCAAACACTTGATTCTCACAACCTTTTGAGGTAGAATGGAGAGGCATTATTATTTACAGTTAAGAACACTGCAGCTTAGCTAAGTAACTTGCCTAAGATTTGACAGGTAGTTAAGAGGGACAGATTATTCTTCTTCACTGTAAATTCACTGTTCCTTCCACTATCTCACCTGGGAAGTAAGATAAAGAGCATTAAAAAAAAAAAAAGCATAAAAGTATAAACTTATGGACTTTGGGTTATAATTTAATACTACGTTATTTACATTGTTGCTCAAATTGCTCCAGCTTTTGCCATTCTAAGTTCATGTTCATTTGACATTCCTTACTTTTTGGCACTAAACAAGATGCTCCAGGCTCATCTTGTATTTTTACTGTTCCAGCCAGAAAATCTATTATTTCTCCAAGGAACTTTGGTTCCTTTCATTGGTTCCAAAATCTGGATGCTGGTTGTAGATTAAGAGTGTGAAGTTTATACTGCAAAATAAACTGAATACCATCTTTTATTTAAAAAAGGAAGCTGAAAGACTGTAAAAAGCTAATTCCATGTCTTTTAACTAGTTCAGTGCTTCCCCATGACCAAGCCAAATGCCCCTAAACAATTTGGGAAATATAACTGATCTGATATTACCCTGGAAGGAAAAAAAAGTATCACATGGTTCTGTGACCTCTTGACTCAGATAGGTGAGGGGTAAGTCTAGTTCTGCCACTTCATTCATTTATCTAATGCCTCTTTAGTGACAGGGTGTGGAGTAGAAAAGAAACTAGTCATGCAAGATCTTTTGGAGGTGAAATCCTGACATCTAAAAGCCTTGTGAAAAACCAGACAGAGGTGGACCCTGGAAGGACAAGTGTTGAGCTTTCAAGGAAGAGGAAGGCCTGCAGGGCTGTGACTTAGTCAGCTAGGGGAAGAATTGATTGAAAATGAAAGTTGGAGAGGTACAGAATGCTCTATAGGATTCTTGGGTAGACTGGCTTTTATTTAGTGTGTAAAAAATAGCCTTTGAGGGGTTCTAAGTAGAGACATTTGGTTTACATTAAAAAAAAAAAAAAAAAGATTGGCAACTGTGGAAAATGGATTGTAGGAAGATTCAAGTGAAAGCAGGGGGGCTAGTTGGAGGTGCCTATCACAGGAGTTCAGAGAGTTGGGTACCTGAAACTAGGATGGCCGCAGCGGAAATAAAGATAACTGGATAGATCTGAGATCTTTTTAGAAGGGTAAAGTCAACAGAGGTTGGGGATGTACTGTATTAGATGTGGATGATGAGGGAAAGGGGAGTAAAGAATACCCTGGGGTTTAAATCTTGAGCATCTCAGGTACAAAAAACAAACAAACAAAAAACTAAGCAAGCTTCCTCATTTATAAAATGCAGGTAAGAAAACCAACCAAACTAGATTAAATGTATGGAAGAGTCCCTGTCACTTATAGTTTAATAACTAGAACTTATTTTCACCATATTATTTTTGTAAGCCAAATCCCTTCATATTCTTTATACTGTAAATCACGAACATTTTAAAAGTAGCAAAATGCATTCTACACAGATCTATGCATTTCAGATTACTATATACTTTCCCTAGGAATCATACCCGACTTCAAATGAAAATCCTTGCTCAGCCTTTTGACTAGTTGTGACTAATGTGACCTAGAACATTGAATTAGTCTTTCAGTTTCTTTAAAATGGAAATACTAATGTCAACTCTATAGAGTTGATAACATTCTTAACACCTCTTAGTTACCCACTCGACAATCCAATCACAAGGAAGTGGTATGATAGTTAACTGCACAAAGTTTGACCTTCCATTTAACCTCCCAGTGTAGATGTGACACGTCATATTACAATAGTTAAAAAGATTACAGTGCTTGGAATCAAAAATCTTTACTATCCCAATGCTAAATAATCCAGTTCTACAATCTCCAATACCTATAAGACAACCAGCATGTGCCCAACACTAATGAGGCACGGCTATTCCTTAAAAATTTAAGAGAGCCCCAAGGCCTGCCGCCATCAACTGCAAACCAGCCATAATCCCTGAGAGAAAATTTTAGAAAAGCCTACTTTCAGAAGTAATGGAAGGCAACAGATTTTTTATTTCATTTCCTAAAATTTGTAAATATGGAAAAAAAAATCCAGGGACCAGCAAATACTCTCGTGAGGGGCAAGGCAGTAAAGACAACTGGAATTAAGCAACCAAAAAAATCCCTTCCTGGAGCCACCAAGCTTCAGAATTTCAGAGGGACTCAAGATTCAGGGTTTTCTAGAAACAGACTTAACCTGTTAAAACATTTTTTGAGTTTTCTACATTCCTTCTCAAAAGAAAGGAGCACTTTTCAGTGATGACCAAATATACAATATCAAGTTGCTGATTTCTAAAATTCTTGGCCATTTCTGAGGTAAAACGAATGCATCTGGATCTCTTTTGGGAGAAGCAACAAAGAGGATAAAAAGTCAGCGTTTATCTGAGTGCCTCCCATCGCACCCAAGAGCTGGAATAAAAGACTGGCTCCTCAGGAGCGCGGGGGAAAAAGAGAACTGATGCTTCACTTCTCAAATCTGCTTCCCAAATTCTTCAAGACCGTCTCAGTTTGGACAAATTCAGGGTTCTGTATTAAAAAGTGCCTTTCTTCCTCCCTCCTTCTGACTCCAGGCCTTGAGACTGAGTCACTGGGGAAAGGGAAAAAAGGAGAAACTGAACATTTTTGGTTGGACGTCCCAGCAGAGCCTGGCCCGATGAGGGGGGCCCTGCATTTGGCGGGATTGGGGCGGCGGGGACCCTGGAAATCCCGAGGGGTCGGAGGGGTGGCCCTCAGGGCGCGGGCCGGCGGAGGAGGCGGGAGATAACAGCGAGCACGATCTCCCGCGCCCGCCAGGAAGGCTGAGGTGACGAAAACCGGGGGGAACTGACTTCCGACCCGGGGGTGCGGGGCACCCGGGGAAACGGGGCACAGAAGCCGGGGTCGGGCCCCCGGCAGGACGCTGCGGGCCGCCGGCTCGCGGGCCCTGTCAGAGCCGCAGCCCCGGGGTGGGGGAGGGGAAGGAGGGGCGTCTGGCGCCCAGGCCGGCGGGGTGGAGGTCGGTGGCCCCGCGCGAGGAGAGAGGGCCACCGGGGAGGCCGCGACCCGCACCTCCTCGGGAGCCGGCGCCCAACTACGCGTGCACGGCGGGACCCGGGCCCGCCGTCCCGCCTCGGCACCTCTGCTTCCCCTCCCCGCACCTCTGCCTTCTCCATCCCGGAACCCGGGACCCGCCGCCGCCGCCACCGCCGGCCGCCCGAGGCCCAGCGACGAGCCCCACGGCCGGACTCGGGAGCGCGTCGGGCCCGGGGCGCTGTCCCCCGTCTTCCCCCCCCACTGGGCACCCCTCCTGGAAGGCGCACCCAGCTCGCACTCTCTCCTCTCACCCACCGTCCGAGGGGCGAGGGCGTCCGGCGGCTGTCAGGACGCTGTAGCTGCAGCGGCAGGAATCGGAGGGCGGCCGTGGGGAGCAGCTGCAGGGGCACCGGCTCATGCCAGGGCAAGTGGGGTCCGCCTCAGGTGAGGGAGCTGCGCCCGCGACAGAGAAACGGGCCACCCGCTTCTCAGAGCTCTAGCTTCTAAAAGGCGCCAGCTGGTACTTTTAAAATCTTTGAATTTGGTGCCCAAATCCGCACGGCCCAATGGGGCGCGCCGCTCGCACGCGCGCTCCAATGGGAAGGCGGCAGGAGGGGGTGCCCTCACCCACGCCCAATTGGAGGCTGCCGAGGCGGGGCCGAGCCGCCAGGCCCAACCTCCTTCTTCCCCGGCGGCTCCGCGCGTCCGGAAAGATGCTGAGGCCGGGGGCGGGACCTCGGAGCGCAGGGAGGCCACTGCCGGGCCGCACGTGGAGGGAGCCTACCACGCATGCGCGCTCCCGCCACGCTTCCCTTCGCCGCCTGGGGAACTGGCCTCCTGCGGGTCCTAATTTCATCCTGAAGGCAGCTCCGGCTTCTTTCTGAAGATCTCCGATGGGTAGAAAGGGTGGCCGACTTTCTCCGGTCATCTCACAAGCGGGAGTTTGGTGAGTGGCGACTGTGGTCGTCCGGGAATGCAGACTTTCCGGAAGAGGAGCCCTCCCCCAGCCCTACTTAGCCCGCCTCTCTAGGATTTAGGCGCGCTCCTCTCTCCTCCTAGTTTCGCCCCACCCCCGGCTCGGCGCTTTCGCGCAGGCGCTTGTGGCGGGCGGTGGCTGTGGTGTTGGCGGGTTGGCGCTTGCGCGCTGGGGTCCCCCGCGTTTCTGTTTGGGGGGCGGAGAGCGTGGGACCGCGGTGGGTGGGGCCGCGTCTCTCCCGGCACGTGGAGCTGGTCCCGCTGCCCTGGTGGTGGGAGATCTGGGCCCGCATCTCCCTGGAGCCTTCCGGAGGGAGTGAGGCTGGGACAGTCACTTCTTGTAAGCGTGTTTGTTTTTATTTTCAACCACTGTTCCCCAGCCACCACTGCTTTGTCACGGACGTTTAGCTTATTAAATTTATATCTACTGTACTCGCCCGGGTTTCGTTTCTTTTCAAGGGCCATGCGCACACAGTAGTCCTTGCTCTAGAATGAATGAATCAATCAATCATCCTGCTCTGGGAGTTCCCATTCCCACACCCTGGGACCGAAGGCTCCTGGCCATGATTTTCTAGTGATGGAGGAAACGGAGGAAGTATTAATTAAGTCTTCTATGACAAGTTGTACCGTATAATTTGTCATGCTGAACTTTTCACTCTTTGAATGTGTGCTTTAAGTGGTGACATTGCAGTCCCCCGACTCAGCTTTTGGTCACAACACAGTGAAGCTACAGGAGGTAAGCTCCCCAAAGTCCGAATGCCTGTCTTTCGCAGTTTTCCCTCTTTCTTTTGCTTTTCTGCAGCCTCGGGGAGAGTTAATAGTTGGCTTGTGGTAAGCGCTCAAATTGTTGTCAAGTCCTACGCGAAGCAGGGCCGGGATCAGGATGAATCATGCAAGTGCTGAGTGGATCCTGTCTTTAGGTAAACATTTTTTTTTTCTTTTTTTATAATGGAGTATTTTGAATTTTTTAAAAAGGAATTCCTTTATTTTTATTTTATTTTACTTTATTTATTTATTTATTTATTTATTATTTTTGGCTGTGTTGGGTCTTCGTTTCTGTGCGAGGGCTTTCTCTAGTTGCAGCGAGCGGGGGCCACCCTTCATCGCGGTGCGCGGGCCTCTCACTATCGCGGCCTCTCCCGTTGCGGAGCACAGGCTCCAGACGCGCAGGCTCAGTGGTTGTGGCTCACGGGCCTAGTTGCTCCGCGGCATGTGGGATCTTCCCAGACCAGGGCTCGAACCCGTGTCCCCTGCATTGGCAGGCAGATTCTCAACCACTGCGCCACCAGGGAAGCCCCTAGGTAAAATTTTTGATAGTTCATGTTTTTTTGTGTTAATTTTTATTTTTCAGAATGTTGCATTAAATTAGTATTTTTCTGGGTTGCTGAAATTTTTGGCATCCGCTTAAATTTTTGCACCTGAGTCACGTCTCTCACCTGGCCCTGGTGCTAGGTCCTGGAGACGTAGAGTTGGAAAAACAAAAAGTCCTGTTCTTCAGGGAGTTTACTTTCTAATGGGGAAGAAATTGGCAATTAACAATTCCACTGAATGAAAGAGGAATATAAAACAACATAAGGGGGTACAGAATGGGCAGTAGGGGCAGGGTTAAGGACTTTGGGTGGTCAGGAAGGTTTCTGAGGCTTTGGACCAAGATCGGAATGCTGAGCTGGCAATGCAGAGATCTGCATAGTAAGCAGAGGAAAGAGACTGAAGGCGCATAGCTTGTTCCAGGGCTAGAAGGAAGTCTAGAGCCTACAGAGCAAAAGACTGTGGGAGGTGAGGTCAGATAGGTAGAAGCCAGATCCTGTAGGACTTGGTTAACTGTTGGAGGAATGTTAGCAAGGGAGTGATTTGTTGAATGAATATTAAAGCTATGGTAGCTTTTCTATCTACTAGGCACTTTGTAATATTAGCCTTTAATTCTCCCAGTAACCTTAGGGTTTTCATTTTCTGCTTGTGCTTAAAAGTGTGAGTTCATTCCCACAGAACCACCAGTCTTGGGATAAGTCCATGTACTTTCCTCTTTCCTCTGTGTTATACTGAGGAGTAATAATATTTGTGGGAGGCCTGATTGCTTATAAGTACGTTTTCATATTACTTTCCCATTTGACCTCAGAGATCATCTTTATTCACCTCTTTTATTTTTAGATGCAAATATGTGAAATTTGAGGGGAGGGGGGTTCTCATTAAATTAGTTACCTTTGAATCTTAACCACAGCTTAAAAGGTATACTGCAGCAGTTATTTTTAAAATTTATTTTCAGAAAAAGGCTAAGATATTGGAAAAATTAAAATTACTATCGTAATATAAGGTAATATAAAGAGTGAAGCATGTTTTATTGCATGCTGGAATAGTTTGTTAGAGTCTTTTTCTTTAGGCTTATTAAGTTACTTAATATTGATTTTAACTGTTAGAGCTTTAATTATGTTGAAATATTATTCTTAACTGAGAGTTAACTTTTTCAGTAGGTTCATGAGCACCTGTTAGTTTCATTTTTAGTGAGAAATTTAGAAAGGGCTATTCTGAATTTTACTAGATGTCAACAGATGCATGTACCTCTTTTTTTCTACAAATCAGTATCAATCAGAATTGTTGAGTTTTTAGGTGCAAAATGAAGTGCAGAGAGAATTGCCCTTATTCTCACCAAATCCTTATTGCAGATCTACAGCATGCAAGACATCCTGGAATGTCTGGAAATAATTGGGACGTGGTACCTGCCCCTTTGCTTCCTTTCTGGGCCTGCCACCTAATAGACGTAGATGCTCAGTAAATAATCTTTGAATAAAAAGCATCATGAGTACAGGGGGGAGGAGATAAGGTGTACAAAATACAGCTGTGAACACTGGATGGGTCAAATACGTCTAGATACCGTGGGAATTTTTACAGAACAGTGGGGTTACTGCTGTATGCCAGGATAAGAGATTACTCTGTAGGACAGGGTTTCTCAACCTCAGCACTACTGACATTTTGGGCCAGATAATTATTTGCTGTGGAGGCTATGCTGTGCATTGTAGGGTGTGTAGCAGCAGCCTTAACCTCTAACTCCCCCTGCCCCCCGCCCCAAGTTGTGATAACTGTCTCCAAACATAGCGACATATCCCCTGGGGAGTGAGGTTGCCTCTAGATGTGAACCTTTGCTGTTGGGGATGTCTTTTAAGGGAATGGGGAGGAGAGTGGCCCTCCCTGGCATAGGAACGAAATGGGGGCAAGCTTAAGTGCAGGAGGATTTATCAAGAAAAATTAATATGATGTGACATAAAGGGGTGGTGTGTAAAGTGGGCTAATATGAAAGGATGCTGGGTAGGGATATGGATGTGCTGTATGCGTACTTAGAGTTGGAGTTTTATTTCGGAGGCAGTGGGAACCTATTAAGTTGTTGAGTAGAAGAGTGATAAGATCAGAGCCTTGCATTTAAGGAAGATGAATCTGGCAGTTATGTATGTGTGACCTGAATTAGAGTTAGGATGCAGGGGACTATTAAAGTAGTCCGGGAGAAGCAATTGTGGACCATAGTGGTGGTAACCGAATCAGTGAAGTTTAGGGTATTTAGGAGAGTAGGCGTTAGCAGTAAACTGCATATGAGGAAGAGGAATTGAAGATGACTACAATTTAAGTTTGAGAGAGGGAGAATGGTAGTGCCGTGAAAGAAACTGAGATCACACAACGAGAAACGGGTTATAGAGGAATATGACGTTTCATTTTAGACATAGTGATTATCTATTTTATACATCTTTAAAATTTCCATTCTGGCTGAATGAGTTTTGATTAACTGATGTTGTAGGCCGTTTTGAAATGAAGTTCAGTTTTGGTTCTTCCTGAACAATACACCAGATTTCTAGACAAATAATTTTAGATCTAACTGCCTTTTAGACATCTTCTTAGTGCCATGAAGTTAGGTGTTGAAGAGACAAGAATGAAGAAAAGTTTTGTCCATTAATGAAATGATGTGAAAGGGTTAATAATACATTCCATTTCCTGAGCACCCTTTCCCTTTTCCTTAAGCACACAAACCTGAGATAGGAGTAACCCAGTGAGTTTATTGCCTTGCCATAAATGTTTTCATACTGTTGTGTAAAGTGCTGTGGAATACTAATGAAGAGCAGTTAATTCTGCATAGGTGCAAAGGTTCCCTTTGGGTTGGACTTGAAATCTGTGGAGGTAATTATGTGTTTTAGGCAGAGAGGGCAGGGAAAGCAAAGGCAGGTGGGAGCAACAATGGGTGCTTTATAATTCAGGTAGCTGTGTAGATGCATAGTTTGTGCAAACAGCTACAAAGTTCTAAGGCCCTTAACATGTTAGACGTAGGGTTCTAGTAAGCTTCACGCCAAAATTCTGTTGCTCTACTCTTACCTTTTCCTGGGTTCCAGAAATCACATTTGATCATATAGGAATAACTAATTTAGATTAGTGAGTGAAGTGGAAGCCAATGTCAGTTCACAGACCAGAATTTGTCAATTGCTCCACAGGTGTTCATAAGGCACATAGTGATACGTATCTTAAAGTTATATTGTTAAAATGACCAAAGTATTATGATAATTTTTTTCTAACCAACTGTGATGTTCTAATGGGCAGGAAGTTTGAAAATTGATCGAAGGTTCTTTCCCACCTCCATTAGTACAGCTCTCACACTTTCCTTTCCTGTGGTGCAGAGAGGGAGGGAGTGGAGAGGGATGGGGACAGAATGAGTAGACTTGGCTCTCCCTTGTTCACAGAATGAAATACAACATTCGAGACCTTTCATAATCTCAGTGCAACTTTTCCAATTACTACCTGTTAGAGGAGGTAAAGAGAAATTGAATAACAGCATATTGTAATATTAAATAACCTGTAGCTATGTCCCTTTCATTCAAAAAGGAAACCAGAAGACCCAAGGGGAAAGTAGTAAATCTGGGAGACACAGGCTTGCATTGGGCCGTGTGCTCAGTGACGATGACCGCTGAATGACTGCTGAATGAACGCGTCTTGCTGTATTCTTGAGTTGCTTAGGTCACTAAAAGGGGCATTCATCAGCTGTTCCTGGGAAGGCAGAACAGAATGGCCTTCATGAGCAGAACATTACAGGGGAGACGGATACTCTTCAAATTAAAATTCTCTGATTTATTTGATAACCTTTGGCCAGCTTAAATTCTTAACTGTCTTTAATGGTTTTTCTACACCTCCCTTTTAGAGCAATAAGGTGAGAAATTATCAATATAAAATTACTCTGAAATTTAGCACATGCTGGGGCTTTAAAGGAAATTTGGCCAATAAATGTTGACTTAAAGAGGAAACAATTGCCTGACAATAATGTAGTTTTGAATTTATGTAGTACATGTTTATAAAAATTAAGACTACTGTTGACTCAAACACATATGAAAAAATGTGCAATTTTGAGTTAACTAAATGTCTCCTAATACTTTTAACATTTCAATCATATAACCTTAATAGTGAAATCACTTTCTCTTGAAATCCTACCTTGTTGTTAACTACCATAAATTTGACATTTATTCATTATCCACTAGGTAGAGCTCTTCGTAATTGTAGTCCTTAGTTTACCTCATGTTTTCAAAATATTCTCGAGCCAGCATTTCTAGCGTTTCTCACTTTTTTATGGGGTAACTGACATGTCCTGTTTCTTTTCCGTTTTTGTTAGTTAAACAGCTTCAATTTATGACTGCTTTTTGCAGTGAAGCACACACCATGGGAGAACCATGGGGGGCGTCTATTTATCAAGCATACTACTTTATTTGCTGTTGCTCTCAACACCAAGAGGTCTTTTACCAGCTGTGCAGCCTCAAGCAGACATTCCTGTGCTCTCCTTCCCTCCCAGGCTCAATTCTCTGAAGTCAGGCTTATCAGAAAAGAGCTAATCATAACCAGGATTGCCAGGGAAAAAAGAACAACTTCTTTTACATCTTATGATAGAAAAAAGACTATACTGATTTAGCTTTAAGCTCACTTTCAACAAATTCTTATTTCACAAGGGTGAAGTCATTTTTTAGCAAATCTAATACATCTTAGCATATCAGAGCATTCAGGCTGGCTTACTTAAGTGTATATTTTAATGACAAAAATGCCAAGTCACAGGAAAGGGAAGGACTATGCAAAACTAACCTAGTCTTAAGCTCTTAACTTCCAGTTTGCAGGAACTACTGTGACTTGAGGAACAAATGACGGGACCCATAATAGTGTCGCCTTCTCAAATGAAAATTCATTGCAGTGTCATGAAAAAAAAGGGGCAGCGGTTGGCAGGGCTGTTCTACAATAAGGGAAATTTAAGCAATATAATCACAAATTCCCATCTGTGATTCTTAATTGGATCCTGGTTTGAGGAAGCCAGTTAAAACATTTCGGGGAGAACTGGGGAAAACTTGAAATGGGTGTTTGAAGATGTTAGGGCATTACTGTGAATTTTGTTAGGTGTGATGATAGTATATGATTAAGTAGAACAGTGTCATTTTTTTTTTAAAAATACAAGCTGAAATATTTAAGGGTGAAGTGTAACATATGTACAACTTCTAACACCAAGCAAATATGAAAACATAAGTTACTGAAACTAAGCAATGAGTATGGTTGTGCCAGCTACCGATGTATCGCCTTACTCTGTGATATTGGAGCTGGACCTATAAACATTTCTCCTTTGCCAGCTGGTACCATGTTAAGCTTTGTCAGTAGGGCAGGCGGACAGACAGTGCAGGAGGACGGGGCTTCTTTTCTTGTTTCTGTTTCTATGCACAGCTGCCAGGGTTGCTCCTGGACACTGACGGTCAACTTTATGTGTCAAGTTGGCTGGGCCACAGGGTGCCTAGGCTTCTAGTCAACATCACTCTCCAACGGGCCTGACTCTCCACCTGGAGGGAGGGGAGGCCCTTCCAAGGGTATTTTTTCCTTGGGTACTCTCTCGCAGTCCTAGAGTAGTGATCTTTCATCTCCTAATAGCTAATCCCGTCATTGGTTAAGAATTTCTTTATATCAAAATTATCCCTGTTCAGATTAAAGGTATGGTTTCTGTCTCTTGACTAATAACAATAATTACTGTCATATTTCTACTGTTTTATGTTTGCAGTTTTCCTTAAGAGTTAAACCAAATTTCTGATCATTCATTAAATATTTTGCATAAATCAAAGGACTCTTTTCCTTTCTTATAAGAGTTCAAAATGTACAACCAGAGTCATGATTATATTGTAATACATTTTACTAATAAATTGAGAGACGATGCATATAAATTACCTATGTATTAAAAACATGTTACTCCCAACTGTGTTAACTCATGTGTTTCAAGAGAATACTGGTATGTACACAATGTGACTTGCCATAATAGAATTTTCATAAGCTATACAAGTCTTTAATAACAAACCAACTTAAACTTTGTTGGAAATAATTTCTACCAAAGATTCATAATTCGCATAATCCTTCAATGACTGTACAAGTTCATCCAGCAGATACTCTCCTTGCATAAAAGTTTCAAGATCATGAAGTGACTTGTTTATTCTGTGATCTGTGACCCGGTTCTGTGGAAAATTGTATGTTCTTATTTTCTCTGACCTTCCTTTAGTGCCAATCTATATATTAAAAAAAAAAAGGATATGAAATACAGTTAAATTCAGGGCAACTAAACCTACAAATTTAACTTACCTGGAGATTAAGCTCTTGGTTTATAATTTACAACAATGTTAAGCAAGTTTTAAACATTCTGAATCCTCAAATAACATGGGAACTTGACAGAGAAAAAAGAATATAGGCTTTAAAGTCAGACAGATTAGTACTTGAATTTTGAATCCTCTCTCTGCCATTTAATACTTTATGACTTCAGGTAATTTATTTCAACTCTAAACTTTAGCTTTCCCCATCTGTAAAATACAGGCAATACCTACTGCACAGTGATGGTGCATACATACAGCCTGGCACACAGTTGATCATCAAATGCTAGCTAAACATATATAACCTCTGTGAATTAATCTGGTTATCGTCAGTGATGACAAAGTTATAATAAGGAGTTAATAGAAGGGGTCTGTAATTATAAAGTCAAATGCCAAACAGGAAGTAAGTTCAGTTTCCTTTGCAACTTTCTTCCATAATTTTCAAAGGATTCAAAATGAATGGGAATTCCATATATCTTTTTAAAATAACTTTGGTGAATGAGAAAGACACCTTTGAATATAAAAAACAGGGCAGAGGTGTAAGATTGCTATAAAACAAGTATAGCCCTTGGTTGAGCTACTTGAATTGTACTCTAATTTCGACAAATACATTGAAATGATTTTAACACATACAAAAGCTTGTTTATCTAAAAATATTTTTATCCTTTAGAGGCATTTTTAAGAATTCAGTTTTACCTGAATCTTTCTAGCATTGTATCGTTTACTTGTTTCTTCTTCTACACGCAGGCTGTATAGTTTTGCACGTAACTTTTTCATAGCCATCTCTCTATTTTTCAGTTGAGATCTCTCTTGTTGGCATTCGGAAACAACACCTGAATAGTGTTATGAGAATTAAAGAGTTTTAATAGAAAAATCTTCTTCATTTATTATCAAGGAATACTCCTTTTCCTTCTCATTCTTTTTCTTCTTCCTTTATAAAGGGAAAAAATAGGACTCTAATATAAAAAAAGAAGACTGTAAACTTAACAAATAACTTTTACAGTTATTGGAAAACTGAAAATTTGAGTTATAGCTCAAAGTATTTCCATATTGAAGGCATACATACTAAACAATAAGCATTAGTCATTTTAAATGGATTATTTTCTGGTACCTTCAGCTAGGCACCATAATTTTTTTTAAAGTAGTAACTACTCATTATAGAAACTGAATTATAAAAGTTAATCTTATTACCAGAGTTAGTCACTATTGATATTTTTGAGTATTTCCATCCACTTTTTTTTTTCTATTCCTGTTGATATAATATGTATTACATAAGACGTCATCTTCAAGTTTAACGTGAGGATTTCCTCATATTAAAAAAGAAGAAAATGAACCCAGCACTCCCATCAGCCACTCCCAGTCAACAGGAATTATGACTGAGGTCATTTACAGTAGGCGATTCTTGTATCCTTTCTAGACAACGGAGCTCTGTTAACCATATGCTCTTTATCACGTGTAAATCAACGGCAAAAACACATTTAATAATAGTGTATTGTACACTAATAGTATTTTGAAGGCTTAAGGAATATTGAGTTATAGCTCCATTGCCTTACTATCCAGAATTAAGACAGAACCCCTGGATGTCTGCAGATGGACTTAATGGAAAGAAGCCCCTGAAATTACCTGCAAAACTCTGCATATAAGCATGTTTTTCTGGGTAGCAGGTCCAAGCTTTCATTTTCTCAAAGGAATCCATCTCCTCCTCCCTCCAAAAAAACGGTAAGAACTAGTGATTTAGACCATTTTTTGATAAAGAAGAAGCCATGATATTACTTCACTGTGAGGATTTTTTTTAATTAATGATATAGTCACTAACATGGAAATAACCTGGGCTTAGATCCCTCCCTCCTTCTGGCTTTGTAATTATCCTGCAGAGTTTCAGCTAAGGATTCAAGATAAATCAAGTATTAAATAACAACTATATTCCTCTGATAACTGAGGATCTGTGTCAGTGGAAAATTAATCAAGTCATTCAGAATTCGATTTCTTTCTTCATTGTTTTATGTTGAAGAAATAAGTACATACCTGTTGGGAGATGAACTATCCGGACAGCACTGTCTGTGGTATTTACGTGCTGCCCCCCAGCTCCACTGGCTCGCTTAGTATCAATCCTCAAATCTTTAGGATTAATCACCAGATTAATCTATATGTAAGAGAAAAGTTGGGATTTAAAAATTACATGTATGATCTGTTCCAAGGGAAGATCTATTTATAAATAGATGTCATGTATAGAATTTATATAAGGTTTAGAAGATTTAATTTTAAGAACAGAAAGTAGTTGGAAGGATACCATTTTTTAAACTTTTCTTATTGGAAAAGTGCATTATCAAAACATAATGTAAAACAAAAACAAAGCCTCCCTAATCCTCAAAAACTGGACTTCTCTGTAATTACCCTCTTCTTACCAATAGCAGAAACTCAGCTACTAATAGAAATGTGACTATAATAGCTAAAATGATTTGAGTGCAAAAAGACTTTAGCAGAGGGGGAAAAAAATGACACTAGCTTAAGAACTATAGGAAGGTTTTATTTTTAATTTTAAATAAAGGAGGATTTAAACATATTTAGAGGCAGAGGAGAGACAAACGGAAATGTCAAAGGCCAAGGAGTCAAGGGTATAGACTCAATTCATAAATACACTGGGATCTGACATCAGGATAACGCTCTGTCCTGCGAGTCACCATCCAAAGCACTGTCTCTAAAAAGCTCTTTCAGGAACCATTACAGCCCAGTCTGTGCGCTGTCCACAACCCCAGGAGCAGGAATCCTGTCATTCACAGGCCCTCCATGTCTCCCTATGTGGCTCCCTCTTACCGCTGCTGGAAGAATGAAATGAGATGACATACGGACCTCAGTCTTCAGTCTCCATCTTTGTCTGAAAACTCCTTACATCTCCAAGATGCTTAAGCCAAAGTGACTATATCTATCCCACTTCACTCTCTCCCTGAACTGTTCTGTTCCTCATCTAGGCCTCACACAAAACTTAGACCTGAAGAAAGGAACTCCATTAACCCTATTAGAAACCCTCAAACTTCCTTCTCAAATCATTCATACTCCATTCTAAAAAACAAGTTATATATTTCCTATCACTTTTCAGCAGAAGGGATATAAGCAAAATAGAACTTCCCAACTAAGCTACCTTAAAAATATTATACAGTCTGAGAATTTATCTGTGAAAATAAAGTATACTCATTATGAACACTGTAGCAATATATTTCCATTTAAATATGATTGGGTTATAAAGTAGCAATTCTGTTAAGTAATAGTTATCCTTTGTCAAAACAGGATTCTCGCTATTAATATTCTAGGAACAAGTCACACAGAGCAGAAGTCTTTATAAAGGTAATCACTCTTGAACTCTATTTAATATTGTTTCTCCTGTACATGGTCTCAAAATATCTACTTGAAGCTTAGTGGTGGAGAAAAAAATAATAAATAGGCAATGTAAGATTAGATCACTTATATATCCTTAATCCTTACCATCTACTGTTAAAATCATGCTTTTTGGACTGTGAGAATGTATTTGTAAAAACAACTCAAAATACATGATGCAAACGAGACACTCAATTCAGTAAAGTGAGTGTTACTCTGGGGGCAAGGCACTGTGCTGGTCCCAGGATTCCAAGGAGAGGGGCCTGTGGTGCCTCACCTCAGTGGGTTGGGGTAAGATCGCCACAGTCATGGTGCTGGTGTGGATGCGGCCTTGCTTCTCTGTCTTGGGCACTCTCTGTACTCTGTGCACACCTCCTTCAAATTTCATGTGCTTATAGGCTTCTGAACCCCCAATGCTGGCAGATGCATGTCTAAGGCCGCCTTGAAAACATTGGGAAAAGGGAATTATTTTATTTTTCCTACCATTTATAAACAACTGACCATCACTTCTACCATCTTGAAATATATTTAAAAGAGCCACAAAATAATATAAGCATATTGATTATAAAACATACTGAAAACCTTTAACAAGTCTATGATATTCACTTAATATCTTTATTTCATATAATTATTAAACATAAAGCATTTATGGTGTTAACTGTTCAGTAACACCTCTAAAGGACCACTTTTAAAAGACTATTAGTCATTCAGTGGTTAGTACTGAATGACTAACGTTTTATAGGCCATTTCAAAATTGGTATATTTGCATTCAAAATTATTAAGTAAATGATAAGCATACAACTACTTAAGCATCCTTACAAATAAATTATAAAGCCTAGTCAGATCTTTCCAACCCTTTCCTAAAATATATGTAGATAGATAAATTAAATCTATACTTTTTGCAAAACAGTTTACTGACCTCTTTCACTTGGGAAATATTCCAGGGTTTCAAAATGCCATCTTTTAAATGCAGCATACTGCTGATACGTATCAAATATCTCTGCAGTAAACAACATTGCCTCCTGACCCCCAACTCCTGCAGTTACCTCCAGGATCAAATCATTTTCATCCGTTTCTTCCGAGGGAACCAAAAGTAAGATAATCTGCAAATACAAAAATATCACCCCTCCTTTAATTAAGATTTAAAACTTAAAACCTCAGTGATTAGATGTAGGATTTTAAATATTTAATTTACTTAAAGTTTCCCTAAGCAAATAATTTAATATTGCTGATTACTGTTCAATTATCTTGCCAATTAGAACCGTATAATGCATAATTTCCAAAAATATTAATGTTATAACTACATTATAAATGCTATATATGGCTCAGCTAAAACTTACAGGTGTTTTTATTTCTTTTTGGTGTTCATGTATACATATCTGTTCTCTACTCAGTTAATAATTAAGTGCTTGCTGTGAGTAGTACACTATATTGTGTACAGCATACAAAAGAAGATTCTAGCTCTATCCCTGGAAATTTATAGCCTAGTATGGCAGGAAAAAAACACTCAAATTGTATTTGTATTTTTTCTAAGCCTCTTTAACATGGAAGAGAAACTTGCAATTTTGGAACTGGAGAGGCCTTTAGAGAAGATCTGGTCCAATTCCCTCGTTTTACAAGTAAAAGAAAATGAGATTAACAGAAGTGAGAAGACTCGCGTTAGTTACTGCCCCAGCAGGCACAAGAACTCAGATCCTTGTGCCTAAATCAGTCTTCCTTTCATTACAATTCTGTGTTTCACACTTCAGTATGTACTAATTAAGGAGATACAGAAAAAAGACTTAGATGAGGTGAACTAAAAAAAAGCTGCCAACATTGATTGGTTCTTTAACATTGACAGGCACTCTGCTAGGCACTCGACGTACTTTAATTCTTAAAACATCCCGGGCAGCTCCTATTAACAGCTCCGCCTTAAGAAGTGAAAACAAAGTTTAACGAAGTTTCACTCTAGTTGCCCAATATCCTACAACTGGAAAGTGGAAGAGCCAGCATTTGAACCCGAGTCTACCTGAGTTCTGAAGTATCACTTTGTGTTGGTCAGGAGCTATACTTGCTTTCCTACTTTTCCATCTCTCTAGCCTGTGCCAACAGAATGTGACCACTCAAATCTTGAACTAACACAATAGAATTTACATCTGTTAATTACTAGCCAATGAACAGAAACCATTAATACGTATGTCCTTCTACGTCACAAAAAATTTAGAAAATGGGTAGAAGGCAAGCTACATGAAACTTTTCACTCTATAGTGGAACTTTTCTCCTAGACTGGTGGTGGGGACATTAATTTTTGGTAATTTTCTACACCTGGATAAAGAGAATCTCTAAATGAGGCACCTCCTTTCCAGGATCCTTCCTCACCTTATCATGTTCTTTCACTTATATTTCCAGAGATAACTGCTGTAAACCTTTAAGCTATGCTTTACAGAAGTAATGAAGGGTGGATCTAATTTCATGATCCTTCGTCTAACTCCATATGTTCTGCAGTTCTCCTAGATATATATAAAGCCAAAGCAATGCAATTCCATTTTAAAAATCCTAAGGGCCTATTCTAGGCTGGCACTGTAATAGTGTCAGAGACACAAAGATAAAGAAATATTCCTGCTTCCTCCTGCCATCGCTCCATAACCTCTTCTTCTCATCGTCCATCCCCATCCTCACCCCTCTTACAAAAACAAAAGAAGGAAAATATACTACCAACATTTCACTGCCTTTCTGGCAAATCCTATTAATGTGACAGTCATCCTTCTTTCAGAGTTCTATCAATACAATCCTTTTAGCACGATAAAAAACAGGGCCATGGGGAGTATGCTTTTTCCTTCTTTAAAAACCAGTTTATAATCATAAATACTAGCAAGCTGCTTAGTTCTCAACTTGCTTTTGTAAACTTCTAATAAAATACATTAGAAGTAATAGCATGCACGGATGCTTTATTCCTTGCACAAATACCATACCTGATGCTTCAGTTGAGCTATTTCTTTTTGACATGAAGTTATTTCACTCTCTGCAAGTTTCCTTAAGTCTTCATTTTCATCTAAGAAAAAAAGGCAGCAGGTTAAGTTTTCCTTAATTAGTATTAAATTGCTAACAGAATTCAAGGTAATAGTTTTATTGTTAATTGTAGCTTAAGGGAAAAATAACAATTACCCTGTCCTTTTAATAACTGTTATTAATTTAAAGCATTTTACGCATTAGTTTTCAAAAGCATATAGTATAAAAAAAAAATTTTTTTTAAAAAGTTTTTCCTGATGACCAAAGTATATGTTCAAAATAAAAAGAATCTCTATAGAAAAATATAAAGAAGCTACAAAACTTTTCTATAATTCTGCCTCCCCAAAATATTCATATTAACAAATATACTTTTAGTTTTCCAATTCAGACTCTACAATAACAAATGAATACACTGAGCTAGTTCGAAAGACCGGAAGGGGAACAGAAGGTACCACCAGTCAGACCAAAACTGAGTTAAAAAGTAGGAAGTTATTTATTGTCTTATTAGTAAATACTTCATTAATATAAAAGTGTCCACCTAAATAAACATTTAGACCCGGCCTAATATTGACAGGATATTTACATGAAGCAGTCTTCTCTCTCAGGCTTTACCTAATTCTTATTTCATCTTGCAGTTTTCATTTTTATCTTACAAAATATACCTCCTCATTCCTCTATCCTGTGGACAACATGCAGCCTATAGAAAGGAGAGAGGGGGAAATTTTCTTAGCTATTACAATTTGCTGTCTCTGTTGGAAGAACAAACTCTATCAGCTGGAATGCTTATTCATTTATTAACAGCCAATTATGCTGGGAGCTGGGGATAATATGTTAAGACCTGCCCTCAAGGCAGGATTTTAGATCATTTTACTTTCTTTATATTATTCTAGGGGAGAAAAACTCACAAAAAATAACCTAAAACATTATGTGATTAAATACTAAAATAACAGCATGCTGAAGGATTTTTTGTTTGTTTTGGGGATGGGTAGAAAAAGGAAAGAATTAAGGAGAGAGAATGATAACAGCAAAACTGAGATAGGCGAATATAGGGTGTGTTGGTGGAATGGCAGGGAATTATTTTGGCAAGAATTTGGTGAAATGTAAAATGTGCTTAATTAGAAAAAGGAAAAATGAATTCTAGCCCTAGTTCAACAACCAAGGTTCTCTTAGGGCAACACACCCAACTTCTGAGTCTCAGTAATCTCAAGAATAAAATGAAAGATCTGAGCTGGATGATCTCTAAGGGGCCTTTCAGCTCTGAAATGCAGTGTTCTGGTAAGGCTAAGGAGATTGTAGAAGTAATCTAATTTAAATACTACGTTTTATTTAATCCAGTATACCCAAAACACTACCAATTTCAACATGTAATCAATATAAAAATACTATATATTTTTTAATATTAAGGCTTTGTGGCTGCTACTTGGACTTCAAGCTTGGCTTAAGGAATGAAACCGATTTAATTTTTTCCCAAAGGATACTATGGCTCAACTATACAATTGCATTAGTCTCCTATTTTCCATGGCATCTTCAGTCCTATTCCAGGCTGCTTCTAAACTGCCACCAATCAAGATTCCTAAGCAAGAAAGCTATTCCTGTCATTCACTCCCAATCTGAAAGCTTCTGCTGGTTGGCTTCTGCCAACAGGATGAAATCAAACTTTGTAGGTTAGTACTTGAGCTCCCTTACAAAATGGTTCCAACCTCCCGCTCCCCATAACCTCCCCTTCCTTGGTTAACATAGAGTTCAGTGATTAAGAGCATGAGATTTGGGATCAGTCCTATCCAAGCTCCATTCCTTACAAGCGGTGTCACCCAAGCTGAGTTATTTTATCTTTATGTCTCAGGTTCCCCTTCTGTTGAATGAGGCTAATAGAACCTACTTCATAATTTATTACGTGAATTGTATGAGTTATTAGATAAAGGAAGCTAAGCAAAGCCTGGAGTATGGCCAAGGATCAATAAAGGTTAAATTATTATTAAATCATCTAAGGGTGGGTCTTTATCCCTGTACAAGTCTTTCCCAACAAGTTCTCCTTGCTCTCCTAGGTCTTTATTGATATATATTTTTACTTATCATCTGTATTATAATTAATTTTCTTGCCCCCAATAGATTGTGACCCTCTCTAGAGCCTTTCCAAAGTGTGGGCCACAGACCAGCAACTAGGCATCCCCAGAAGCTTGTGTAAATGCAGAAACATAGGCCCCATCCAGATTCGCATGGACATGAATCACTTGGGAAATCTGTTAAAACCGCATGTTTCTAGGTCTCAGATTCCGAGCCTGGGTTTACTTAGCACGAACCTCTCCTGTCACTTTTGCGGGTGGTCCCTGTACCACACTTAGAAACACTGCTCTCGAGCCCATAACAGGAATAGTGCCTTATTTGTCTTTGGCGAGCTAATCTCCTGCTATTAAATACGCCACCAATAAAGGTCAACTTAAGTTTTGTAAAAGGGCGCAGAGCACTGTCAAGGGAGCCCAAGGAGAGGATGGGACCAGAACTCACATAATGATGCCTTGACCTCTGACGCAATCAAAAAGGGCTGCAACCGAGTAAAGACTTCAGACTCGGAGAGTGTGGACATCTGAGCAGCGGCTTAGTGGCAAGGGCAAATGAAGAGGCAAGAATCTGCTCTGAATTCCGCTCCCCTAGGCCCGGCCCTTACCATGTAGCAGGTGCCCGGTCTCCTGCAGCTCCTGCTCCTTCTCGTTCAGAAGCTTGGCCACCGCCACCAGCTCAGGCCGCCTGACCGGCAACTGGACTTCAGACCGTACCTGGCGCTCGAGGAAGGTCCGTAGGGGTCCGCCGCGGGCGAACAGCTCCTCCAGTGGAAGGCTACCGCAGCTTACGTGTCGGCGGGCCGGGCCAGCAGCCTGCCGGGCCCAAAAGCCCCGAAACGCACTCCAAAGAAACCTGGACCGCATAGCTACAGCCGGATGTCCGAAGCGGACAAGAGCCGGAAGTTCCGGACAGAGCAAATCTCGCGACACCGCGCAGCTTGGCAATAGGGGCGAGACCTAGCCAAGCCCCGCCCAGCGCACGCGCCGGTTTAAAAGGGCCTCCCGGAAGCCTTGTTGGGAACTTCCGGCCAAGTATTATTAAATGCCGTATTATGCGCGGAGGCCGGAAGTTGAGGGGCAGAGCCGAAAGCGATAGGGGCGGGTCCGAGAGACCTCGGGCACCTCCTCTAAAGGCTAGGTCAGACACGCCTCCTTGAACGAGCGGGGGCGGAGTGTTAGACCGGAAGGAGAAAGCAATAGGTTGTCATTACGTTTTCTGACGTAGAAGATTTGTCTCCCAGGCCCTCAGTGAGGATTTAAAGTACAGCCATGGAGGGCAGTCTAGTGTCCGCTACAGGGGCTGAGGTCACAGCACGGATATCCTCTCTCGTGCCAGCCCGGACTGTCGTCTCCAAGAGCGAATTGTAGGATGGTTATCACTGTGTACGTGTGTTTACTCTTCCAATTTTCCTGCTCATGTTTCTCTTTTCGACGGTGGTTAAGGTTCGTATTAACAAAGACATGACAAGTGGACTCGAAGGCGACCACGGAGTGATTTAGCAGTCCGCATTTCTGCCCTTTATCTGCCACTTAATTTACCTGCTTTTAAACGGCTTCCTTCCACACCGAGTCTCATGCCCATTCTCACTAATTCCTTGTTACTCAGCTACTTTTTAAGGTGGTTGAGCCGTTCCGTGTTGCAACTAATCACAGCCCAGCAAAGCCTTCAGAGCCCCGCCTCCGGTAGCCCCACCCCCCAAAGCCACCAACCTCCGCCCCCAAACTTGAGAGTGGATTAGTGCCAGGAATACTGAAGTTTACTCGTATAATGCTTTTGCATTTTTCAAAAGACCTTTCCATAGCCCACCAGAGTAATGTATATGAGGGAATAATACAATCTAGACAGGCCTGAGGATGCAAGGGCTGAACGTTCAATCTGGGAACTCCCACTACCTAACTGGTTTGCCCAGGATTTACTAAGTGGTGGTGTAACTGTACAGAGACCTAAAATACTCAAAATCTTCCGATTTATTTTTTTTAAAAAATGGTAAAGTACGGGAGCCCTTGACAAGGTTAAGTCATCCTTAAGTCATCTAATCAGAATTGTTGAGGTTAAGTATAAAATTCTTATAAAATGAGCTTGCATTGCCTCTGTTCGTTTCTTTGCTCTCTACATACAAATGCAAAGTGAAGTAGAACGAGCTGACTCTCCAAATAATATAGAACAAAAATAGGTTTTGCTACTTACAAGCTTCAACTAACTCAAATCTTCTTTCACTTTGAATGTGTATTAAAGCCACACTACTTTATAAAATTGTTTTGCTTTAAAATAGTGATCCAAACCCAATTTAAAAAATTCTAATCCGAGTATAGAACAGGACTGATTAGGCTGTCTGTATCTCTTTTAGGAATAGTTATTTTCCAGGTCTAAACTCAACTTTGAATATTAGTTTAAGCATAGAAATTGTGGGAGCTACTTGAACTCAACATAAATCTCTCAGCTGAATTCTCAAAACGAGTTATTTCAAGAATATACTTTATTATTTATAAAAGGTGCAAAAATGTAATAAGTGATAACCTTATAGAACAATGTAAAGAAACCTGCCAGAAATTATTTTCCCTCAGATGTGTAAGCAATTTAAGCAATATAATTAAGTGCACCTTTACTCCTATAGTGTTACACCAATGAGGAAACAGTAACTTTTCTAAGGATACATTGGTGAATTCTTTATTCAAAACATTTTTAAAAAGTCAGTGTTATGCATGTGCATTTTACAATAATATCCATAGGTTTCCACAATATAATCAAATGAAAACAGCTTTAGTTTTACTTTGAAAACTCAAAGAAATATACACTGTTCGAGATTTCTGAATTTTTTTCCATTATGGTCATGCTCAAATTCTATTACATGTTGGAAATTCTAGCATTTTCAGGAAGTCTGTTATTGTACATAGGTAGAATAATAAAATAGATTCAAGGAAGGGGGCATAAAAACCCAAAACAACTTAAGTTGGTGGAAAAATAATCTGGATTATCTATTCAATTTATAAGTACCTACAGTTATTCTGGCATTGCAAAATAACCAAACATGGCGTCTCAAGTTATATTCATGCATTCAGAATTTCTTTATGGTCCACTAATAAATATTGGTGAAGTCCAAGATACGGATATAGATTATTAAGTACAATGAACATGGTAGAAAAAATTACACACGTTCAATATAAATTTTACAGAACCAAACACATTGATATACTTTTTAATATTTAGCAAACATCCTAAAATCATATACAAGATACACTGTATTTATGACAAATAGTTTAAAGCAAGGGGAAAAAAATCAAGCCTTTTACATTATTCCAGTATTCAGTGTTCATTGTTCAGTGGAAGGCAATATAGAAAAGTACTCAGCAAAATGATCATCAATTTAGATTACCTTTTATGACAGTAAAACTAAAATCTTCACTATCCAAGGGATGCAGAGGATTAAGGTAATTATACAGGTAGTTCAAGGGAAAAAGTTAACTTTCACCTCCTTTAAGTGAATATTGAAGCTAACACTATTTTGCAGTTTTACTTTCCCTTATCAATTTCCAGTTCATTTTATTTTCTTCATAGTATTGGTTAGCAGTCATTTAATGGAACCTAGTAGCAATGCTGAGGAATCCGCTCAGAATATTTTTATCTCAGTGTGAATGTCCAGTAGATTTACGTCCAATATACCCTCTTAAAAAATGTATCACTTTACAGTGGAAAAACCTAACAGACACTACCTCAGCCAGGTGATGAAGTTCAACATCAACAATAATAAGTCGTAATGATGGTATGTACCTTTGATATGGTGTGATATGAATGGCACTTCTGCCGTCTTTCTTCCAAAAAGTGGTAACACCTGTCTAATCGTGGGAAAAAGATCAGACAAATTCCAGTTGAGGGCCGTCTTACAAAATACTAGACCTGTACTCCTCAATACTACCAAGGTTATCAAAAACAAGAAAAGTCTGAGAAAATGTCACAGCTAAGAGGATACATGATGACTAAATGTAATGTGGTATCTTGAATCCTGGAACAGAAAAAAGACATTAGTTAAAAGCTAAGGGAATCTAAATAAAGTGTAGACTTCATAACGCATTGATATTGTTTCATTAATTGTGACAAATGTTTCATGGGTGTGTCATATATGGGTTCTATCTATACTATCCTTGCAATTTTTCTGTAAATCTAAAACTATTCTAAAATAAAAGGTTTAATGAAAAAGTTTATGGACATACAACTGCCTTTTATTCTTTTATTTTCATATTTTCATGATAAAATTATTTAAAAAAATCATACTACCTTAATAGTAAAAAGAATGCTTTCTATTCTGTGCCAGTATCAATGTTTTCTACAGGCCAATCTCTTTTAATTTAGTTTTACCTCTAACCACCACATATTTATTTGGCAAATTAACTGATATTTATATTCTTCCTATCCTTGGGAATGTTTTATTTCCTGTAGAAATAAAATTTTCAAATAATTTCTCTTATTTAAACTTTGATTTAAACCTACAATATTATACACACACATATGCATATGCACATCTATATATATCTTTGTGTGTGTGTCATTGAAAGAAACATATTTCTTGTTTGTAGCTTCAGTGTGATGTTGGTGAACTGAGAACAGTGATTTTGAATCACATTATTGAACAAAGCAATAACATATTCATATATTCCTCTGTCTTAAAATAAGCTTGGTTGTATTTTTTTAATGAATAATTAAATCAGATTTTTAAAGTACAGTTTGAAAAAAATCGGGGGAAAGTGCATTAAAATGGCATTTAATACATACATTCTTGAAAATGGGAATTATTATTGAGCTGGAGAACTTTGATAAAATAATAATATTATATGTAACACTTTACTCTTTCCGTGTTTATTTCATTCCCATGGCCATCCTGTAAATTATTATATTCCTCATTTGAAGATAAAGAAACTGGCTCAGAGAGGATAAGTGATTTGCCCAAAGTCACATGAGACAGAAACATAACTTGAAACCAAATTTATAATTAAAGCCTGGTATCTGGAAACAAAACTTACCGCTCTGTGCACTGTTGTGTGTTGCAAGGATACTACTAAGAGTGCTGCAGGGAAGATCTGAAGCAAGTTTTTGGTATCAGTTTCATTGGTAAATATCTGAAGTTGCAGCAAGTAAGGAGTAACTAAACTTTTTGCAGATTGAGTATTGTTTTCTCAGGAGAACAAACATTTTATATTGGTCAGAAATTTTTAAAAAACTGAAAAGAGCATGCAAATATAAGTGTCTGAAAACCATGAAAATTAAGGTCATAAACTGTCAACATAAATACACGGACCAAAAAAATTCTGGAAATATCTTTACCACTTTTCAAAATAATTTGCCAATGTATCTAATGCAAAGTTTTCAAAACTCAAGTTTGACAGGGTTCTATCTATAGACATTTTGGATCTAAGAAATTTTAGGTGGCTTAGTTTCCTATTTTCTGGTTGTATTTAAAATTTCTTCCTTGTATATTTCTTCCTCAACACATCTGGTATATTGCATTTTTTTGGCAAATGTAGTTTGTTGCAATTACAATATGACATTTTTTTCAATGTAAGTTAAAAGTGTATAGAAAAAAATGGATAAATTCAAAAAATAAGAATCAGGTATTATTTTAAATCAGCTTAATGGGGTGAAAGTGTATTTTTTTGCCCCTAATAAATAAATACTATTTACCTATTTCTATAGTCTTTTTGCAAAACTGAGCTATCAGGTAAATATATGATACACATTTCATTCCACAAGTAAGAATCTAGGCAGCATTAAAGGATACGAATAAACACCCCATGCACCATGACCAAATATCAGAACTGGTCATCCTATGTACATATTTTAAAATTAAAAAAAAAAATGACCACATTATGGTCTTGATTTTTGCACTTCATAGTGTTGATATCAAAATTGTGTTTTGCTATTGTTCTCTTGCCAGTGCACCTGCTGTGCTTAGAGCTGCCCTATAACACTGTCGGGACGTCTGTATTACCTTTAGGTAACATAATAATAGTTATCCAGAGTAAAGAAGCATCATGCATTCATTGTTAGTGTGATCTATGTTCAAGATCCATCTCTGAAGAAATCTCTCCAATTTATATAAATATATGTATACATATTCATATATAATCTATATCCTCTACTTGTCTTTCCATTATAGACACATCTGAAGTTAGGCATTATTTAAAGAGCATTAACCTCTTTCTGTGTGCATTAGCAGATTCTAACAGTATACAAAGATATCTTGGCAATGTAAAATATAAAGTGTACCTTCTAAAGTGCTAATTTTTCCCCAGGGAGGAAATTTACTCACTAGGAAAAATCAAACTCTACCAAAACAAATATTGTGCTCTTGGAATGGTAGCATAGACACCAGTTGAGGGCTTTTTTTGTTTATTATAGCTCTGTAATTAAAACTGAAGGAATTATACCATACTTTCAAAACTGGTAGAGTTGCAAATACACAGACGTACTCTTACATGGAAACTTTAAACATTTTGAAATTAAAAGAGAAACACTGCCCTCCCCTGAAAATAGGAATTTAGCATGGAAATCTCACATAGCATGGTTACCAACATCTGATGTGTAAATCTACTCTAGAATCATTCTCAACACAACTTCCTAATCAGATTTCAAAAGGACATACTAGCTTCAAAATCTGTATTCTACAAATGCCCAGAGTTAGAGATTAGGACTCTTTATAAGGGCCCTTATCTTTTACATTTGGTAAAATATTAAAGGTATTGTCAAACAGACAATTCATCTAATAGTCCAAAGTATCTTATAAAGATAACTTATGACTAGCAAGTCACCATCATATATAGTAACAACAAGAATATAAAGTCTACATTTAAAAAGATTGATGCATGCAGTGTATCATAGTATATTACATATTTTCTAGTCATGTGCCTCAAACACAGCAACGAGTACGATATTACAACATACATGTGTATACAGCATAGTAGCATAACAAACTCAATTCTAATCAAGAAAAAAATTAGATAATTTAGGAACAATAAACTTCACAATAGAAGTGATGATTCTTTTAGCTTTTTCTTCACTCGTTAGGAAAAAAATACGACTTTTTGTAAACATCTTCATAGCTATCTTTTTTCACCATTTTACTGAAAACTATTGTTCAAATAGTAAATATCTAATTGACACGGATAAAGCATGTCTTAACACACTAACACTTTCAGACAGAAACACGCATTTGTTAAAAGAAATGATCATTATAAATATTTTCTATCTTGTATTTTAATTACATTTTCATAAATAATGTATTTAAAAGTGCTGAATATAGTAGGATAGTCAGCAACGCCAGTGTAAACAGAACGTTTTGTTTTCTACTCTGCAAACTTTTTTTTTTAAATCCCATTTTGTCAAACACTGCAACAGTTAAAATATTTGCATAGGGAATAGATAATAGCCCTTTTAATCATATCTCCTGAATTCTGTATAAGTTAGAAAATCAAATTCACTTAAAAAAGCAATTCTTGAAATGTTTTAACTTCATGGAAAAAGAAAATTACGATGTCAACCTTTCAAGTAAAAGAAATGTTAAAAAGAAAACCCCAAACTTGTTTTTTTAAAAAAACTTTAATAAATTAAAAAAATGAGAGGTAGTTAAAAAAATGACAAAGGAAACTTATAATTTTAATATCCTTAATATAAGGCCAGTATTCTCAGTGGATATAAATATTTTTAAAACTTTCATTTTAGGTTACTCAGTGTTTATTAAGTTTAAGATTAAAAAAATAGCCTCCAGGGGATATTAATATTCAAATGTAACACCTTGATATAAATATGACACTGACTTTTGTGTGTGTGTGCGAGATAGGATACTGTTTTCTTGAATGTCAAAAGTACGTGCCAATGTCAGGCAAGTATTTTTTGTCTTAAAGATTTAGTAGTACATATAAAAAATAATACGGCAGCTAAAAGATTTGAGCACTGTACTGCCTTTCAATTATGGACCAGAATGGTTTGGTTTTAACATTTTTTAAATAAGTCATTTTTAAGATACTATGTGAAAACAGTTAAGGTCTGAAGTAGAGAATTATCTTCTAGAGAACCCCTATAAAACTTTTCTTGCTTAAAAACTTAGCTTTTCTTGGATTTCACTTTCAAGGAAAATATGCCACAGCACAGATGCTATTCATCAAATGTTTTATGATGCTACATATAGGCATTCCTTTATTAAATCCTTTCTTTATATTCCAAAACTAAGTTATCAAGCTTATTATTATTATTTTTTTTGGCTAAAGTACATACTTTACACAACCATTTTAGAACTGGAGAGCCAGTCTTTAATAAATTAATTACAGTATTGGACATCTGATACATAGATTCATTTTCCTCTATTACAGTTAAAAACAATATCACTCTTTGATTTGTCTTTGAGATAGAATATCTTCAAATTGTTTTGTGCTTTTTTTTTCTCTTTTCTTCATATATATATATATGAAGTAAACTCTTCCGTAATAAAAATGCCACAGTTTTGGCAGTGAACAACCAGAGGAATTCCCCATTAGGATTTTCCAACAAACAGAGATAAATAGCTCTTTTTTCATGTACAGAAATATTGGCTTCAAAATTAGTGTACTGAGCACAGTATATAGCATGTTGAATATCATAGTTACAATTTAAAAATTGGCTTTTTCTGTCTTAGATTATATTTAAAAATGCAAACCACAGCCAACTTTTTGGCAATTATTTCTATAAGACCATATTGCACAGAAGTCCTTAAATACAGATATAAGTTATGCCATTGGCTTAAATATTAACAACTACATGGCAAATGAAGCAGTTTTACTTTGCACATGCAGTCTCTGGATACACTAGGAGACTGTTCATAGGACCTACAAATACAGTTTGCTTGCAAGTAGAATGCGTGTTGAACAAAACAAACTTAATTTGGCAATTCATTGTTTCATGTGGTATTTTCTCCAAACTTAACCATGGATAGCCTTGATAAAAAATGGAGACAAAGACCATATGGTTGTATTTTCACAGTAGCCTGAGGAATGCTAAACTGTAGTTCTCCAGGAACTCAGTTTCAGGTGTTATTTAACTACTTTTATTTCTCATCCCAGCCCTCCAAAATGATTTTTTAAAAATAAAAATTAAGATTCAGAAGTAGAGCTGGCAGTACTTTCAACAAATGACTTATAAATCTGAGAGTTCAAAAACCTTGGGAAAGAATCTCTGTGCATTAAGGTATATATCTGAAGTTGGGCATCTTCGTACATGTGAGGATTAGGATCCAACAGATTTCTATTGATCACCTCTCTAACTCGAGAATCGAGACTGACCTAAAAAGAAATAAGAGCAGATACATTAAATAATATTTTTTCAAAAGATCTCAACCAAGTAACTATAGGTTCATGATATTTCAGAGGAACCTCAAAGAGTAAACCTAAAATCTTGAGGTTATGTTTTCAAAGGTTACGTGATAACCCTGCATACATTTCTCCTTGAAAAGTTGAATTAAACAAACAAAAACCAACTTTTAAACCAGAATTTTAGTTCAGATATCTTGGCTTACTTGGATGTATCTTTTCTATGCATTCACTCAGGAGTTTTTTAACAATTTCTATTCATTGTTGCGGTGCTAGAGAATTCCCTGGCCAGAATACAAATTGACGTCCTCCTATTATGAGACTGCTGGGCTAACTCTCTTGATGGAACAATATAAAAATCTGGCAGCGAGTAGTTCTCCGTCAAAACTTAACATGTATATCAAGTGCTGATTCCCGATAGTTTCATATCCCAACAAGTCCTCCCATGTCAGAAGGAGGACACCAGGAATGTGGAAGGGCTGAGTAGAGCAGAACGACAGCACACGTTCTTCAGGTCTTCTATCTACCCGGCAGGGCATAGGACACTCTGTAGTCCTTACCTAGGAATACATCCAAAGGTCTCTGTACTAAAGATTAAGCAGAATATTTACTTGAAATTCAATCTTTGAAAGGAGAAATGTAAGTAGGAATTCAGAGTGCCCATTAATCATACAGTGTTATTTGAAAAGTGTAAAGAAATTAAATTCTGCAAGTGATTCAATTTTGTTTTTTGTTTTGTTTTGGTTTTTTCCTCCCTAAATGCTAATCTGGTTGGAACTGGTAGAGCATGTTGGAATGGAAAGGGGGGGAAATTAAATACCAATAAATGCACACTCCGGGAAGAGAACTAAGATCTGCCCTGAAATGACATGTTAGCAAAACCCTCTAAGAGGCAAACCACCTCTGAGTCTTGACTGGTGTCCATAGTTCTCACTGTTGAACAAAGACTAGGGCGTTGTCATCCACAGTTATTTGTCTCATGATGTACTCAGGTCTATACAAACCTTTCATATTTATAGCTAAATGTTTTGTCACAAGCATTTTGCAAAAGCCTTTTTGGTTTTGGCTTCTTTTCCCACCCACTGTTTGGACTAAGCCCGGGATCTGAAACAGTCCCAATGACGGAAGCCACTCATATTCCATTTGGTGTCCCCAGATGCCTGAGCTCAACAGCCCATGTGGCGTTGGGTTCCTTGATACACACCAGGGATGGCTGCTAGGGAAGGATGTGTCGGGAAATGGTGATGCAGACTAAATTTCTGTGGTTTAGCTAGACTAACTTATATATAGAAAAAATTAAACGTTTCTTGGCTGAACTATATATTCTTCTCTCTAAATTCTAAAGAAAAAAAGAAAAGATGTTCTGGAAATGGATCGTTTACGTTTTATTCTCTGTGTTACTGCCATATGAGGTCATCATCAAGTACCAAGTAATAAAAAGTACAGAATTTTTATCTAAGCTTTTTATTTAAAAATATCATTTGTTTTTCTACTCAAAAGGAAAATATTGACATTGGAGTTTAAACTGATAGATCTTATTCTGAAATGTGGTGTTATGGTCAAGTGAATCTTAACAAACACATTCTATTATTTTTGTAAATGGTGCTCTTACTTTCAAACTTGGGAACTTTTTGTTTCATTGGAGAAAGAAACATTAGATTAGTGATAAAGAAAGAGGTCGTTTATTTCTTAAATAATAGCATAATGAAATGTATGCTATTTAACATATATGTTCCCTAACACATATTTTGAACATATTTAACATGTGATAAACTGATAACAGTTTATCAGTAGCTGGAATAATATTAGTTATCTGAAGACAGAGAAATAAAATAATTTGAATTATTAAATGTGTTGAGTCTTCATTGCATAATTTAAAAAAATTTTTTGGCAAATTAAAAACAGTAGTGAAATGCAGTACAGAAAGTAGTACCATTCAACATTTAGTAATCTGTAACAAAAACACATTTGCTATTTCCATTTAAAAAATAAAATATTTTCCTAAATATCTGGTTGTTTGTTTGAAAAGGTTGTCTGTCAGTCAAAAGAAGTGTAGAGAGGTCAAACAACGAGGATAAACCCCGTGAGCATAACAATCTATAGTTTCATCTTGTAGCATCTTTGTGCTTCGATTGTGGAACATCTATAGTACAAGTTAGTGGGGGTAGATCCCAGCATGGGCCTGAGCCATTGTCACCCTAGGATTCACCCATGATTGGATGGCTTGTAAGGCTAATGCATAGGACTGAGGAGTTTCCTGTAAAGAACTCATCCTAAGGGAAGAGAAAGTTGAGTAGCACAAGACAAGAGCTATCCTTGGGCAATGGAAATTCTTCTCTTAGTCCTCACAGACTCCCATTTAGGTGGGGTGAAGGGAGGGATGCACTGCAGCAATAACAGTTAAAAAACGATCTACTACTGTGGGACAGGGCACAAGACAGCACTGATAGACTTGGCAGCATTTAACTGGCAGTTTTAGCAGTGCTGGAAATGTTGGCAGTGTTGAGAGGTGGTAACTGAAGCTTTAAAAAGGCGTTAAGTGACTTTGTGACAGGACTCAATGAACTTGGAAGCATCCATTCCCACAGGGAGTAGGAGACAGGGAAGAAGAAAAGCACGTGGCTTGCAAACATAAAAATATGCACCAGCGACTCCACAAACTAATTGGGGGGAAAATGAAATGGAAGCTAAAGGTTCAACAAGAGTATGGGGGGTAAAGTGGGGAGGATGAAAACAGAAATCTTTCTAGTGTGGTTGGGAAAATCTGGGTCAAATTGAATTATATACTATGCTTGATAGATTACCTAGCAATGGAGCCAATTCATGTAAAATAGGTCACTATTGCCAAAAGGGAGCACACCAAGTTTTGACCCTGTCTTCCTCTTCTAGCCATCAAGATGCAATGGAAATTTTGACTCTTTGGACATTTTTTCGGTGGAATTGTACTGAAGATGATGAATTACCACTAAAAGTCTTTTACTCTCATAAAGACCCTCCTAAGTCAATTAATTCCTTGAACAATTTTTTTTACACATAATGATTTAATTTTTCTCCCATTTTTTTCCACTTTATTTTTAATTTTACTGAAGCTGCTTTATTTAGGATTATTTTCTAAGTAAAATTCTGATTAATTTTTTTCTTTTTCCTTTATAAGTCCACGTTCAATTTTACCAATTATAGTTTCTGCCATTGGAAATGTTCTTTATAATTTTAACTAAATTAGGTCTTCTTATGTAAAATTTTACAGATCTGAAGGCTATCTGATTTTCCTATCTGTTTTAATACACTTTTACCATGTGTGTTTTTAGTCATATTATTTTGTGTTGGTTATTTCTACTGAAAATAATTATAAATTACAAATAAGATTGATTATTGGAATGTATTTCTTGGACCAAAGATCACTGGTAGGATAAAGTGGAGTAACCATATTCCTGATGGCGTACAAATGATGGGAAAGTTCATCTTGTTTCTGAAGGAGAGTTCAGACATGTGGTTAAGGTTACTAGTTCTTATCCTGTCTCAAGTTCTAAGTTTGGGTTCATAGAAATCCATAGTAGTATCATGAATAGAATACAATGGAATAACTCATCAGCATATTGTAGTTGGAAGAGCATCACACTTGGAATCAGAAGATCTTAGGGTTGTGTTCTCTCTCTACCAGATATAATTCTAATATCCTTGTTTTACCGCTTTGAAAATCAATTTCCTTTCCTGTAAAATGGTGCCATCTGTCCTAGAGGCTAAAGGATTCTTGTGAGACTTATATTGTAATAATATACATAAGACCATTTTGTCAACAACAAAGTTTAAGCCCAGTGTGAAGTAATAATAGTAATGATAATAATAATTGAGCATATGTATAATGACACCTCAAACCCAATGTCTTTAGACTTTGTATCAACTTGAATTTTACCTTCTCAGAGTGACCTTACCTGACTAACCCTATTCTAACTACATCATTTGACCTCCACCCCCATCATAATGTTTATCACGATTTTTAGTTACTTGTTTTTGACATGATTTGTCTTTCTAAAATGAAAGCTCCATAAGGTATAGGCTAATGTTCACCATCATATCCCTAACATCTAGCCCAGTACCTGGCTCATAGGAAGTACTCAATAAATATTTTTTGAATGATAATATGCACGCACAAAGAAACGAATCTAGGAAAGTACAATCATGAGTCCTGTTTAGAAAAACTGATTTAAATTATTGAAAGTGCTAAATTCACATGATTTTGCACGAAGAAACATCTGTCTATGTGCACACATAGGACCCTCATGTCTTTCACATAAGCATTATGTTTAGATAATTCTGGTGTTTAAATAGGCTTTTTGCTTTTTTCTCCCAGATAGCAACTGGAAGTGTAGGGTGAAATGAGAAGAAGCAAACAGTTCCTACTACTATAAAAATTGTCATTCAGCAGAGCCTGAAAGTCATAGATGTAGTGGGTTTTTGAGCTTTCTCCATGCCCGCATTCTACAGAACAAGGTATCTGAGGCTGCAGAGCACTGAAGTGAGTTGCTCAGTGTTAAACAGATGGTTAAGTGGTGGGGCTGGATTACAGCCCTGGTTAAGGACAATGCCGTCACTAGATATCTGAACACACATAGTTTTCTTCAATTCCAATAAGTCTTACAGTTGTTTCAGCATTTATAGATATTTCTTTATTCAACAGCTCAATGCTGTTTAAGTTGGTCATAACTTTTAAGCAGACTTTTTATTAAAGTTCTTTATTTTGCTGGGTTTGTCTTTTCAATACTTAATATAAGCTGCCACTGGCATCTGCGATGCATAGCAAGGCTACTATTAGTCTTAAATTCCTCTTTATTTCGTCCATTTGTTTTCCCTTTGAGGACAAAAAAGAAAATTCACTTTTGAAAGAAATGTTGTTTTTGTTTGTTTTTAGATTTTTTTTTTTTTAATTTAAAATTTGGTCATTTCCCCTCTTGAAATGTATGCTATACCAAGAGTGGAAGTTATATTGCCTCCTGATTGTAAACATCTATTTTATAATATAATGTCCAAATTATTAAAAATGCATATAACATGATCTTGAAACAACGAAATGTAACGTTCAGCACTCTGGCTTCATGAAGGAAATATGCTATGTATATATAATTTTAAGAATGTAGACCTCCTCAACATTTAACAAAGGGGAACATGATGACCCAATCTAATTAAGGTAAAATGAAAGTCTAGTGAAGAAAACTGAGGTTCTGGTTAAGAACAAAGTGCTGACAATTTTCAGTTATTCAGTTATTACCATTTTACAAGTGATTCAAATGTTCATATTCTTTAAAAATATTCTAAGTAGAAACAAATTGGCTCCAAAGTGGGAAGTAGATTCCCAACACCGATTGCCTTGCAGTGGTTGCTCTGAGGACCATGTTAAGACAGACTCTGAGGTTGAATCTGGGTACAGCAGTGAGGAAGACCATGACTAATGGCCATGACATTTGGTGGGGAGAATGCAGTAGTACCACAAGGGCCTTACAGCTGCCATTCTGGATTTGGTTTACTATCCTCTGTGCCCCTTTGAATTTTGATTTTTATAAACAAATCAACTGAATACCGAGGCCTAGAAAAAGTGAACTAATTTATCCCAGGCCACACAATTAAGTTGGAGCTGAGCACAGGTAGAATCCTGTCCACCTGAGTGTTAGTTCAGTGTTCTTCCTACTACATAGTCAGGGCTCTCTGGATGGGATATGTGTTCTCTCCAGTGGTGGAAAACAAAACTTGAAGGGTGATAACACAGTATCATTAAACGGTTAGCAGAGTATTGTTGATTAGAAATGGACAAGTTTTTGCATAGAAGGTCAGTGAGATATCATATTTTGGAAAGGGCCCTGGGATAGCTAGAAAGTGAGTGCCATTTTGGGAGTATATCAGTGAGTCAAGTCATTTGACTTGGTTCAAAAGTAAATACATCTATACGTGGGCTTAAAATATAACTTTTTAACAATTATCTTTTATAATTGCCTACTTGGGGTTTATTCAATTTTGCTGCTAAATAATAAGTGTAATTACTATGTTGACAGGAGACCAATCAGTTGGCTAAACAAAGGTACTTCATACAGTCCAATAACTTAGATTCTATGCTGAGAGTTATTTATATATCAGCAAACAAGTAACCAAATGATAAAAATTTGAATTTCACCTCTGTCTCTGGTATTTAGAGAATATTAAAGGAGAGAATAAATATGGCTATTACACTAAATATTAGTCTATTTAATTTAGGAAAGGTCAGTTCTTATTCAGGAAATAATATTTTAATGACTTGTTGGTGAAACTCATGTTCAAAGTAAAGAAATTTGGTTAAAACAAAACTCCATTACTTTTGCAAAATAATGAAAATCCAATAATTTATATTTCAGTAATCAATAACTATGATATCTCTAAACTGTGGCCCAGAGAAGAAGTAATTTTGTGAAAATTAAGTATCCTACAAAGCTCCATCAATGAGTGACATCTGAAAATCAAGAGGTGTGAGAACAATGCGGAAGTGTTTCCCATAAAAACTTAAAATTAGAAAATGGAGACTGTAAAATAAAGGAATTGTATGTACTTAATATAGAGAGTACTTTTTCTACTAACATTATTTTAAAATGGGACAGTCATCATTTTAAGAGGATACATAGTTCAAAAGAATGGACTAGATAATTTAAACAATAATCATTTTCAAATTATACATGTTACATATTTGGGGGAGAGAAATGGGATAGATAATCTTCCCAAAGACTCTGTAATTATGTGTACTTATGGACAAGAGAAGCACATCTTGGGGCACATTTGGAGTATTTGATATATTTGCCATGTATTGCAATATTAAATAAAAATGAAGGTGAACTTGATATACTAATAAAATTCAAGTAGAACTGGTTAGATGCTGAGGTTCTAGAGACCAGAAACCTGAAGAATGTATTCTTAGGATGTAGAATTTTAATGGCGTTAGAAATGCAAAGTGGCATCAGTCATAAATGTATTGAGGCTATAAAAAATTTCTCCCCACCTTGTTTCTATGAATACTTTTTCTATGTTAATGCAGGAAATAAAAAAATAAGAATCTTTTGTGTATCCAATTCAAGGTTTCTCATTTTGCAGAGACAATGATGCTATTGGAGTACTCTGGAATACCAATGGCAGGAACGGATACATCCATAAAAAATTACTTAGGTATACCTGATTAGAAGTGAAATAGCTTATATAGCATCCCAAGCACAGAGCTGATAGACCAGATGCAAACTCATCTTACAGATTTAAAGGTAAGGGCCGCACCAAGTGCTGGAGGAGACAGATGCCTGTCTCTAGGGGATGTAATAAACGTCCGCGTGCAGGAGAGGGGTGTGGAGAATAAAGTCCGGAGGCAGACAGCACCAGGTCAGAACACTTAAATGCACAGGTAAAATCACAGTGGATTAAGAGAGACAGAAAAGACAACAAGAGGGTGGCGTGCAGAAGAGAAGGCATTCTAGGAAATTCTAAGTTCAAATTCTGAAAAGCCCCGCTGGAACTCAGTCACTCGGCACTTCAGAGGCCAGGCACACTCTTAGCCCCTCCCTCACCAAATGCTTGTTAACTCTGGTAGCGGGACCGTTTCTCTGGAGCAAACTGATTTTTAGAAAGCTAATGGAACGGTGTCAATCCGGTTGCTTGAAAGGTTCCTTGTTTATCAGGTACATTCTGGCAATGGGAAAAATAGCTTGCACTTACAATAACAGGAAAACCAGAACAAGTAAAATGATTGCCATTACACATCTCTCCGCCAAGAATATTAATGGGTCCTAAAGGGTCATACTTCAGTTCTGTAAAAACTCTATCATAAGCATCAACATGGCAGGGTTTCTTTTGTTTTCGTTTTTTCCCCCTATACCAGAGGTTTTCAAACTAGTATGCATGTGGAAAGCTTGTTAAACGTATGGATTCCTGGGCTCTATTTCCCAAAATTCAGATTCAGAAGTCCTGGGTCAGCCTCGAGAATTTGCTTTTCAAACAAATGCTCCAGGTGATTCCCATAGAGGTGATCTGGGGATCACACTTTGAGAAACACTGCCCCAAAATAAGTTGTTCTTTTCCACTTTAAGTCATGGCAAATTGTATTACCAGGCTTCCTAACGGTAGTTCTGAAAAGTAAGTAGACTATCACATGATTCAGCTAGAGATAAATGATCAAAGCATACTGGGGAGACCTAACCTTGATACATGTGTTCAGGTAGATTCTCAGAATGGAATATAGATTATCTACCCAGACAAGACTTCTAGCTTGTCCACACCCCATGCATTCATTACTCAATTTGGACAGAAGTCCTTTTAGGTTCATCCTTGGTCTAAGAAGCTCACATCAATATTTTCCAGATTTTTACCTCTTTTGGTGAGAGTATAGAAATGTAATCTTCGTATATCATTCTGGCCTTTTCTTCAATTACTTTTTTATTCTGCTCTTTCTTTAAGTCTTCACAGGCAAGCCAGAAAAGTAGGTTCTCTTCACTGTATTCTGTTCGGAGGAACTCTCTGAAAAGGTTTCTTCCCGCCGGGGCCTTCATCATCTTGTCAAAATTTTGAGACCAGGACAAGACTTCATCTGAAGTGGGGTTTTGGCTGCAGAGACAGAATGGGGCCGTTATCAAAAGCAACTTCGGTGCCGGGATGGTGAGCAGCAGATAGAAATGCCATTCAATTGCTGCCATCTAGTGGTCATTGAGACTCAGTCCAGCCTGACCGGCAAACATCTGCCAGGACTGGGCTAGTTATTTCTGGGTCTTGACAAAAATTCGTGTAGGTACAAGCTGTGTGTTAGGGAGCCAAGCATTCAAATAGCAAGGGGCTACACACGCTATGCACGTGGTCATCATAGATTCCTAATGAAGCTTGGGCATTTTTGAACCCAAACAATCTACTGCAAGTCTATGCATTACTTTGAAAGGCAAACTGAACCTTTTTCTTTGCATCTGATGTAGATTTTAATTTCCAAGCCATAAGATACAGTTTCTCTTTTCATCTCTGGTCTCTGTCTTTTCATTTTTCACTGAATCAAAAATAAGAATATATTGTGTGCACTTGTCACATATTTTCCTAAACTTTAATAATTATTCTGGTAACTATTATGACTGAATTGTTACCTATGAATGGAGTTATCACAATTGAAAAGCACAGGACATTTATAATGACATCAGGGACTGTTTAGATATCTATATTCAGGTTTTCAGCGACTACTTTCCTGCAGAAACCACCAGTTATTACTTCCTTTGCTTACACATCAAAGAAGTAAAGGAGAGAAGCTTGGAGATCCTTATGGTTAAATTGGTCCTGATTTTGCTTTGCCATTCATTCGTCTGTTTAATAATTTTCCAACCTAAAATGCGCTTGGTTAAAAAATACTTTTATTTTTTCTTACCTTTTTGACCAAATATTTTATATAGATTTGCTACTATTCCAAGATGTCTGAACTTCCTCATTTGTTTAAAAAAAAGTGTAAAAGACAGAAAAGTTACTATGAAGCATCAAAATTAAAACCTTCTCATAAGAAGTAGAAAAAGAAAGCACCTATCATTATACAAATAATCTGCTTGTATTTTAATTCTATTCTGTGGATACTGCATTTCAACTTCTCAGTTTGGAGAAAATACTTAATTAGAGTCCCTTCCAATGGAAATGGGACCGAGGAACAGCTGGGTGCCCTTTCTCACTGACTTAGGTAGTTCCATATCTTTTTTGTGTGTGTTTTAGACTCTTCTATAAAGAGAACAACTTAAAAATATTCTTAGAAAAGGGAAGTAGAGAACTAGGGCAGTTTGGGGGGGGGAGGTTAATTCATGTATCAATCATTGTTTTTTAAAAGGGAAGGATAAACTCAAGCAATGTTTTAGCTGATAGTTTAACACAGCTAATTAAAAAAAAAGGGATAAAAAGCAGTTGCAATCACAAAAAAAGATCTCCCAGACTAAGTATACATTCATTTCACAAAACCATTTTGAGGAGTTACTGGGAAGCAAGAGATTATGTTTAAGCATTGGGTAGATGTACACAGTACGTGCATGCAACACACAATTACAACGTGAATCACACTCACCATTCCTCTAGGACCTGGATACTCTCCATTTTTGTGGTATGTGTGGGTCTTCCTGCATTTTCCCCTCTTTCTTCATTCCTAACAGTGAGGCTGTAATGTAGTATAACACTTTATTTTGTCGAGGGAAAACCAATTATTTAAAGAAAAGAAAAAAATTCCAGGAAAATATTTCATGGAAGAATTTTATTTTCAACTATGTGAGAGTATTTAGAGTACAAAAAGAGCAATACCAGTTTTAAATGTTGGGTAAGCCCATGTCAACTAAAGGAAAGAGAATCATTATTTAATAAAATAAAGTAAATCATAACCTCAAAAAATGGATACTGTTATACATTCTGACTTCATCCTTGCATAATTCAAATTACTTAAAATCTCCGAGATAACTTACATGGTTATATGCTTTAATATTTGATATATATCATTACATTACTCTTTAGTGTAATGCCATTTTGATTTTTGGTTAGTTCTATTCATAGTTTGTTTTCCATTGATTTTCCCCCATCGATTGCTAAAAAGATAAAGTGTATCAGAGTCTACAACAGAATTCGCTAAGTTCACATCACCCTTCTCTGCAGACCAGGTTTTCTGTCATCATTCCTCCATCCACTCAAGTTCGAGCGACAGGATTTATATTTGATTTTTTCTTTGCCCTTTCATCCCTTTAAGTAAACCTCCAACATCTCAAGAGGGAAAAGCCAGTCACTCTCAGGGTTTGGGGTTTGGATATTAGAGCATTGAGTGGGAGGCGTCTCTGGGACATAAATTTGGGAATTCTACAGGATTACAGGAGCTAGGATAATCCTATGGGCTTTAGTAACCCAGAACAAGAATAAGAATTGTCTGATTCAGGTAAACTGTAGCTGAGCAGCTTCGTGGGGTGAAACACTCAGGGTTCTAGGTGCAGACAACGTGATGAGGAGGTTGTGGGCAGATATTAAGAAGCAGGGTGGGAAGGATAACTCAGTGGCCTTGGAAAAGCCAAGCTACTGAATTAGCAAATTGATCCCTCTGTCTAGAAGCCGAGAAGCTTCATGAGAGCCTGTCAGAGAGCAAAAGAAGTTAGATGATGTCTCTTTCAGTTGTTCATTCATTATTTATTCAACAAAGGGAAATGGAAACTATTATTTTCTAGTACCTATTATGTGCCAGGCACTGTTCTTTTACTTTAATTTTACTATCCCCATTTTACAGATGAGCAAAGTGAGGCACAGAGCTGTCTGGTAGGTTGGCCCAAAGGCAGGCACTAAATATGCGGTATGATTGGAATTTGAACCCAATTCTCTTGAACCACCCTGTAACTGTTATTATGAACCATGCTCTCTGATAGGCACTGAGGCAATAGAGTACTTATGTGAATGCAGAAAAGCGGCACCAAACATGGTTGTGGCTTAGTGCGCGAAAGCTTCCAACAATTAGCTATTATTGATCTGGAACATCCGGTAAGGGAAGCGGAGAGATGTCTCATTCATTCATTCATTCTCAGGTGCAAGGGTGAGGATGGAGAGAATGTAGCAAAGACGGGAAGGCAAAGGGGTCAATCTACAACTGAAAGTGGGACCAGATGGAAAATTTAGTTGCGACATTGGACCACCTGGAGAAAAGAGAACTCAATAGGAAGTGGAAAGGATTCTTCAGTCAGAAACAGGACACATCAATGAAAAAAATAAAATGTCAGAGGGAAGTAAATTAAGTTCTCCTCTACCAGTTTCTAGGGAACGTGGCAGATTTACTGGTGTAGAAAAGGAGAAACCTCTCACAGAGGTGGTATGGCCCAAGGAATTCTGGGAAGCAGAAACTATAGTTTGATTGTTACTCAAATGCCCAGAAGACTGACGATTGCTCTGCAAGGTAGTCAGCAATTCCAGACCCCTCTCAGCCTTCAGTGTGCGGAGCCGCGAGGAAGCAGCGAGGGGGGGATTCAGAGAGCGGCACAGCTGGTTGAGTCTCTGCCTGCCCAGCTGTGACCGTGTCTGCAGGTTAGGAATGTGTTGGAGGGGAACATCATTAACTTCTCAAAGTGTCTTTGAGTAAAGGTGCCTCTCTGGAATTTGATGTATTTCCGGTAATTATGGGAGAGTGGGTGGGAGGAGATAGGAAGACACCATTGACAATATGCTGTGACATTTCCTGGGAGAAACTAATGATGCCAAATGTATAAAATATGCAACTTGGGGGGTAAATCGTAGAAAGATCACATTTATATAGGAAATTAGTATTCATTCTGCCAAGCTTCACCGAGCTCATACGTGTGTGTGCACACATACTGAGGGACTATAACAAGACTGGAAAATGAGCTTGCTTGGCTGATTAAAGAATAAACTCCTTGAGAATTTGTTTCAGTTACATTTCCACACAGTATCCTACGGAGCGTGCCACACCAATGCAGGTATCCTTATTTGAAAAAACTCTGAAACACAACATCTTTGAAAAAATGTGTTCTCCATTGTGTCTTTGCTGTGGAGCAACAAATCTGGAATCTACATACATGATTCACAAGTTTCTGAAGATGAATTCTGGCTCTTGTATCTGTTTCTGTGATATTTACAAACATCCCAAATGCCACCATATTAGAGTGATCATTATGAAATATTGGGTTGTGTTTATATCTTTGATTTCTACAGATGGTAAAATATGGACACACATTTGTACTAAAACTACTTATAACAGACATTCAATAAGTGCCTAACTGTTCACCGTTTCCTCCATTTCTTGATCTAATACTGGACACAACATTGCCCTGTAGAAAGAAACTGACCTTTAGCAATCGATGTGTCCTTTTTAAATCAGTTGTCCTTTAGGACTGTTCTTTAAAAATCGGTTTCAAAGTTTCAATTATCAAGAACCATTAAAATAATGCCATTTTAAGATGAAGAGAAATGGAGAAAATGATAGGAGACTTGGTACTAGACTGTTTGCCATCTATGTCTTAGGCATGACTAATGTCTGTCCCCAATTTTACTTGGTCTTGCTGTAAGTAATACAGTGGGTTCGTTTAAGGTAATAAAATACAGGACATATTTGATATATATATATGTGCTGGAGAAAAGCTCTAAAAGGAAAACATCAAGCTTAATGTGAGGGGTCACGTAGAGACGTGTTCTTTTTCACTTTTACAATGCTTGTAATATTTTGAACTAACATTTCCACTTTTTAAACAGCTAAAGCCATGAAGAGAACAGAATGCATATACAATGCTCACTGTGGCAGTCTTGGTCAAAGCTGAAATATTTTATGGGAGAAAATGCCAATAGCCTATGCTAAGAATATTAAAATAAGTATATAAAATCTTATTAGAGATTGTCTCGAATAGTGACGTTGAGAAGAGAGAAATACATTTGGTATACTTCAGAAAATAAGGAACTATGCCCTCTTTGTGTGTGGGTGGATTTTTTGTTTGTTTACAGGGGAGTTTGGGTAGTGGGGTAGGGAAAACATTACCTACTGCCCTTTAACGAGCTTACCTACTGGTTCATCATCATGGCTATGTGTGGGGACTCTTTTGGAAGACAGTCTACTTTCAGAAAACAATTGGTTCTTAGGGAGAATCCTTGAAATGGTTGCAAATAAGATGAAAACTTTGCAGTAGCTATGGTAACTCTGGGGTAGAGGCTGATCACAAAACCACATATCTTTACACAAACACTCAGCTGAGGAATTAATAAGATGCTTACATTTAATACAGTATGACATCAAGGCTCAAGAAAGAACCACTGTCATTGGTAAAGGCAATTCATTATTTTAATATTCTCACATTGTACTATCAGCTTTTCCTTTACATTTAACAATTCTACCTCAAATTTCCCAGTGCAAAAATGGAATCAACTTCCTTCAGGTTCTGAAAAAAATTGCTAAGTTATTCTTTAAATGTGTCATTTTTCTCAGTCAAAATACCATGGTAAAATAATACTACAGCTTTATTTAGGCATCAACAACGATTTACAAACATGTATGAGACACCGATTTATGCAGCGGTGTCTGTGTTGGAAAGTCAAGCTGAACAAGACAGAGGCTCTGAAACTGAGGAGCTCTGACAGTTAAATAGGCATCACAGAGCATTGCAATGAGAGTTGAAATAAATGTGTTTGCCAGATGGAGACCTAGACAAGGAGAATTCCAAGCAGAGGGGGTAAAATCATGTGTAGAGTTGTAAAAATGCATGGTATCAATGCAGAGCAAAATGGACAAATCAGATGTTTCAGGATGGAAGCAATAAGTTAGAATAGTCAGGGAGGTGTGGTTATGTAACGGGCCAAGAAAACAATGAGGTGGACTCCAGATCTCGAATATATCTCCTTTACGACGATTTTGGTTTTCCAAGCTTTATTTTCCCCATTCATAATGGGGACAAAGGTAGTGACCTACTACACAAGGTTGAAAGCAAAGACTAAACACTTGTGACAAAAAAGGCAAATTATTACACATGCTTAATTCAGTGGAGGGGCAAATTGGTGGCATATTAAAATGACAATTCCAAGTTTATCAAAGAGTTTTTTATTTCAACTAGAGGGAGTAAAAACTTACACCGTGCTGTTATTATAAAACACTTCCGCATACAACACCTTACCATTTCTTCCTCACAACAGTCCTGTAAGGTAAGCAGGGGCTTTGTTATTAATCATTCCCATCTGATTTAAGAAAAAGCAGTCACCAAGGTTGACTTACTCAATACCCACAACTAAAGCATATCAGGCCCAGCAATGGAACTCACACCTTCCGACTTCTTATTTCAGGTTCATTTTCGCTGTGCAATGCTTTTTCTCTTGATATAGAAGAATTACTTGTGGTATTTTACCTTTTCAGGTATTTAGAGAAATGGATTGCTCTTAAATGTCTGGAAAGGGTAAACCTCTTATCACAAACCCATGTCTTGAGGGCACAGCCCCTTCTAACAACATTACCCCACAGCTGCCAGTCTGCAGGAGGTATTGCCCAGAGGACTGAATATACAGCAGATATTGGTGAGGAGCAACTTCTTGATTGCCTGGAACTTGAGATTGCCAGGGAAAAAGGAGCTGTTAGAGAAGGTTTGACAACAAAGCCTGACAAGGGGAAGAAGAGGTGGTGCCACTCATGACTCCAGAACAGATGTTGTTACTGCAAAGAGCACCATGGGACGTACAACTCGCTCCCACCGGCAAAGACAACTTTGGGGAGAAGGGAAAGGAGAGGTGCACTGATGCATTGCTTAGAAAGGACTATAAAAAGGAAGAAAAAAGGCAGCAGAAGGGGGGACAGTAGCCATATACGATCTACCACTTCAGACATATAAAAACTCAGTTATAATCAAACCTATGTCTTGAACCTTATCTCTTTCATTTCTACATTTTGGTAGAACAAGTTGGTTTTGACTGGGGTGCGTAAGGATGGGAATGGTGGTTAGAAATGTGTCTGGAAATGTTATTCAACACTTGTCTCAATAAACATTGCCCCTAGAAGTACTCCTCCTATTTTTCATAATCATGTATCATATATTATAAAACAAGTGTTTCATTTCGTTTAAGCTTTTATTTTATAGATTTAAAGCCTAGCAGAAGTAAAATAACCCGCTATTAAAAATCTGTCCACTAGAGGGCTGTGTTGCCTTTATAAATAAAATATTTTAGTCAACTCAATAAAACTGAAAAAGTTTCTAAGTTTACCCTTATTTGGAAAAAAAATCTATTCTTATATGTATGGGGTTTTGATAATTACATCTTTCTAAGGACTTTGAAAAGAGTCATCAAATTTTCTGTGAGTGAAATATGCTCAAAAGGGATAAATTTAATCTTGACAGGTGTACATAATTACACCCAGTTTTCCTTTTTGCTATTTAGGAAATGTTCTGGATACTTCCCGCCCTAGGTCATTTAATTTAGGAATACTTTAGTCTTAAAAAAGGGTCAGGCATAATCCTATTAACATCGTAGTTATCCTTTCCAATAATAAGCTGTTTGAACTCTAATTATGTCTCTTGCTGGGGTAATATAGATCTTGGGTGATACATTCTTAGAACAAATTAATTAGAAAAGGTTTTTAGCAACCAACAGGCAGGAAATTTTTTTGTTATTTCAAATGTTTTCAAAGAGCCACTGTGAAAGTGGATTCTCCAAACGATTTCAGTCCCAGTTTGGGTTGTATGTAAACGTTAATTGCTTCTTTTGCTGCAGGGAAACTGAAAACAAAATCACTTCGTCTTTTCATACTCGCCCTCTTTGCTACCAATTTCCCTCTATACATGCTTTTGTTGGAAAAGATGGGTTTCCAAAACTCCCTTTTTCTATTGGTATTAAATTTTTATTTCACACTCTAAGCCACGTATTTTAGGTTCATGGACATTCATTTGGTTTAGAATGCCAACTGCATTTAACAAGTTATTACCTGGTTAAAATCTGGATCTACTATGTCAGCTGATGTTCAGTTAAATAACCAAAGCCTCCTATTTGGCATATATAGAATTTCTTTTTTTCCCCCTTAACATTAAGAGAATTATAGGATTGAATATTTAGATGTACTTTCTATAACATACACCAATCAATAGAATCCTCTACTTCAGTTCTCAGGTTGACTGAAAGCCTATTTTAAGCTCTTCCTTCAACCCACTGTAATTTTCCCTGTAAGTCATAATTAAGTTAGTGGATGCTTTTGTGGGAAAGCAAATATCTTGGATGCGAAAAAGCCAAATGGACTTTTATTTAGTTAGTAGACACTGTTATTAAAATGGCATGTAATCATCCAGATCTTTAAATGCATCAGTTAAGTTGGAGCTCAAGCTTCTAGCTTTAGTTAAGTTGTGTCTCTATTCTAAAAAGGACAATGAAAAGGTTAAAACCCTAGCAGTTGACTCAGAAAAACATCTGCTTGCTGGCAGGGTCACTTACCCATCCACCCATTCATTTGTCCCCGGGGATTTTCCAGTTACTGTGTGTGTGAGTATGTTTGGGATGAGGTGGGAGCATCCTTGAGAACAACTATGATTGAAGGCAACAATCCTGATCTGTGGGGAGACTTAACCCCAGGATACGATGAACTCACATCACTCTGTGTATCAAGGAGCGTGTGGTCCATGCTCCAGGAATGCCGAGTTATACCTGTGCTGGTTCATGTGAGAGTTGGGGAGAAAGGACCAGGGATACTGAATGCAGAAAACAGGTTCTGTTACGTTAACTGACAACATGGAAATAGAACATGCTAAGCATACAGTGGCCAAAGTCTGGTAATTTCCTTTCAGCCTGAGACTTGCAAATAATATCTATCAATAAAGGATTATTCAGGGGTTCCTGAAAGAAACTGAACCCTAAAGTAACTGTTGTGAATCCCATCTTACAGATGAAGAAACTAAAGCTCAGAGAGCTTGAGCAGCTTGCCAAACATTTCACAGTTATATGTTATGAAACTGAGATGCATCCAGGTCTAATTCCAGTGTGGTTTTCTTCCCTCCCCAGTGCTGCCTCTTGAAAGTAGGCTTTATATGAGGAAGGCATGTTATTAGAATTTGTGTGAAATCTTTAAATATGGCAAGACCACATCTATTTACAATGAAACATATGAAGTTATTATTCAACTATTACTTATGAAATTGGTCAATTAAAAGGGTTTTGTGCTTTTAAATAATCTATGTTTCTGTATACAGAAAAGTAGCAATGGCAGAAATTTGCTTTCTACTTAGGAGCACATGCTCCCAGGCATGAAATGTACATTAATATATAGTATATTGATATCTGAAACAAAGATATGAATTTTATAGCATCGAAAATTATAATATTTATAAAACCCAATGAAGCAGAATTATTATACAATCAACTTCATATTTGCTAGAAGTGGATTTTATTGTCTTATCTGACAAGTAAATAGTAATTCTTGAGTGATGTCCTAAAACATCAGGCAGATTTTAATAGGTCTACCAGGCCTAGACCTAAATAAGTTAGGTTTAAAAGGACTAATAAAGAGTTCCAGTGAGAGAGATGAAAATAATTAATATTAATTTCAATCAGATGTAGCACAACTATGACATTTTATAGATAGGTTAGGGGTAGCAAAATGTCATAACCTCAGTTTTTGTATTATTATTGATTTGCAGAGGCTGGGATGGGTGGGCAGTTCTTAAACTTTGTCCAGATAGCTAATACATTTGGCCGGGATTTAGAAGGGCTGGATTTCACATTGTTTTAGAAATTGAATAATTTGCTTTGATTAAGTCAGAAAGGGAACGCTGGCTTCCCCCAACTTGAATCTTCACCCCCAAAGATCAGGGTGTCTCAGTGCCTTTGAAAAGGGCTGCACTCAGCAGCTTTTCTCTCTGACTTCTTCTTCCTCGTGCACCTTAAGGAGATGCTTGATTCTCACAGAGTTCACTGATAACTTCCTGGTAGGCCAGATGACAAGAAGTTTTATGATTCTTATCCCATCAGACCTCCTTGGTGTGTTTGCAACATCCATCATTCCCTTCTGTGTGAAACTCTTTACTGTCTGGGCTTCTGTGCCAGCCCAGTGGTGTGTTTTGTATGTTACCTCCCAGACTGTCTAGTCTCTGCATTCCGTGTTTGCAGAGCTGCACTGCTTTCTCTTTAAAGGCTTTTTTAAATTTTTTATTTTTATTGGAGTATAATTGCTTTACAACATTGTGTTAGTTTCTACTGTACAGCAAAGTGAATCAGCTGTATGTATATATATATCCCCTCTTTTTTGGATTTCCTTCCCATTTAGGTCACCACAGAGCATTGAGTAGAGTTCCCTGTGCTATACAGTAGGTTCTCATTAGTTATCTATTTTATACTTAGTATCAATAGTGTATATATGTCAATCCCCATCTCCCAATTCATCCCACTCCCCACTTCCCCCTTGGTATCCATCCATATGTTTGTTTTCTATGTCTGTGTCTCTATTTCTGCTTTGCAGATAAGATCATCTATATCATTTTTTTACATTCCACATATATGCGTTAAAATACGATATTTGTTTTTCTCCTTCTGACTTACTTCACTCTGTACGACAGTCTCTAGGTCCATCCATGTCTCTACAAATGACCCAATTTCATTCCTTTTTATGGCTGACTAATATTCCATTGTATATACGTACGACATCTTCTTTAGCCATTCCTCTGTTGATGGACATTTAGGTTGCTTCCATGTCCTGGCTATTGTAAATAGAGCTGCAATGAACATTGGGGTGCATGTGTCTTTTTGAATTATAGTTTTCCCTGGACTATATGCCCAGTAGTGGGTTTAAGGATTTATATTTGAGGTTTCAGCCTGTAGCTCACTGCTCTTCATGCTGGGCCATCCTCTTTATCTCCTGTATATTGTATGCTGATGACTCCCTGATTGTTATATCTAATCAAGACATGCCCTGCAAGCTTCAAAATCATTTCCACAGCTAATCCTTGGGTACCACACACGGAGCGAGCCCAACCCACCATCCTATCCTGGCCTAAACCACCTCCTGTTCCAGCATTCTCTCATCTGATGGGCTTACCATCAACCCGGCCCCTCAAGCAAAGCAATGGCGTTATCCTTCCCTTCTACTTTACGTCTATTGCAAATTCTTGACAGTACTTCCTTTTTCTTGAAACTGGAATCTCTCCATTCCTTTTAATCACCTTTAATTTTGAGCCCCTTGCATCTTTCACCGAGACTATTACAGAAGTCTTCTAACATGCTTCCTGTTTCTGTCCTGTCCTTCCACACACTTTCCAAGGTCTCCACAGGGATATACTTAAAACATAAAATGGACTTTGTCCCCTTCTTACTTAATCATGTTCAGTCACTTACCATAACCAAAATGGTGTAAAGTCTTAACTTCTTAATATGCCATAAAAGGCATTTTATTACTTGTCATCGTCTCTCTAGTCTTCTATTTTGTCCTTCTTGACTTTATATCCCAGTAGTACTAACCAGATTTTAGCACTCCCTCCTGGAATCCTGGCCTTTCTCTACTACTAACTGCTAGTACTACTAGTACTAGTACTGCTACTAACACACACACAGGGGAATGAAGAACATGGTGCATAAGAAGAAATCTGGTGGTTCCCTAACGCGTATTAGCTGTCACGTCATTATGCTAATGATAGGAGAATATACCTGTAATTTTTGAAAAACAAAATCTGTGATACAAATTTCCATATTTTATAAAGTAGACTCAATTGGAAAATCCAAATTCCATCAACCATTCAACACCTTATTATTCATTAAACACCTACTATGTGCCAAATATTATGTTATAAGCCAAAATATACTTTTAGTTATTTTAAAACTTTAGTATACGTTTAGGAAAAGGCCCAGTGCCAACTGACTGATATGAATGGCTGTGAATTCCACTATAAAATCCATATAACATAATTTTACTGAAGGCCTTCACCTAAAAAACAAAAATGCATGTCAAACAGAGGGAGAGTCACTGGTATGAAAACCAGCACAGTGAGTTGGGCGTCAGAGCGGCCCCCCCAAGTGTGCAGGCTTGTCCAGGGCAGAGGGAAGCGTGGCCATGGGGATGACCAGCACACCGGCCCACTGCCAAGGTCATTGAGAAGCTCCACCACATCCTGCCCTTTGAGACCCAGATGGCCCTCACCCACCCCATCACGACATACAGTGAGTCAGCTGAGATTGAGAGATCCTCCCCGGATCTGACCCTGAAATGACTTGAAGCCAACTGGAGTATGTGGGCCCGTGGACGGCACTCAAGTCTCGGTGCCAAGTGCTGTCCTTGGACGCACTGCCCAGCCTCTTCGCCTACAGTCTGTCTCCTCCTGTCACTTTAGAATTCTGGGCTTCTTCACAGAGCGAGGTTCCTCTCACCATCCACCCTCTCCCCTCCTGAGGACCCATCTGTGTTTTCTTTGGAACGCCCTTTCCACGTCAGAACTCTCCTACATCTCGACTTGGGAAGGCCCACGTCCTCTCCCCGCCCCACCTGGCACTCCGTCTCTCCGAGGCGGCTCCTCTCCACTCACCGCAGGGCCAGGCGGGGGGTGGCGTTCCCCTTCCACATCCTCTGAGGCTTCCGCTCTCTGACTTTCCCCTTCCCCCCTCCCCCCTCCCCCTCCCTCAGCTCTGCGATCCCTCACCAGGCTCCTCACACTTGGACTCTTCCCTCTCCTTCTGACCTTCCACCTCACGGGAATCATGACAGAGGTGACCCCACAGGTGTCCTCGAGACAGCCAGCAGGACACGTCCTTGGTTCCTCCCCGACCTCGCTTCCACTGGCTGTGAGCTGCCTGACCTTCGTGGCTGGCTCTTGCTTTCTTCTAGCTGGAATTAATTTAATCTTCTTTCTCCATTCTGTTTTGGTTCTTTCTACTCTCTTAAATAAAATTGGGTATGATATTTTCATCTAGTATTTTGTTTTCTTCACATCCATTTTTCCATTGATGGTCTAAGCACTGCAATGTGACACTCAGAAAAAATGTACATTTACAGTAAACACAGAGTCAAAAAGGAAGGGATAAAGAAGATGTGGTTCATATATACAATGGAATATTACTCAGCCATGAAAAAGAATGGAATAATGCCATTTGCAGCAACATGAATGGACCTAGAGATTATCATACTAAGTGAAGTAAGTCAGAGAAAGACAAGTATTATATGATATTACTCATTTGTGGAACCTAATTTTAAAATAAATGATATAAATGAACTTATTTACAAAACAGAAACATACAGATTTTGAAAACAAACTTATGGTTACCAAAGGGGAAACGTAGGGGGGAGGGGTAAATTAGGAGCTTGGGATGAACATACAAACACTACTATATATAAAACAGATAACCAACAAGGACTTACTGTAGAGCACAGAGAACTCTACTCAGTATTCTGTAATAACCTAAATGGGAAAAGAATCTGAAAAAGAATGAATATATGTATATGTATAACTGAATCACGATGCTGTACACCTGAAACTAACACAACATTGTAAATCAACTCTACTCCAATAAAATTAAAAAAAGAAGAATGGTGTGCTTTCCTTGGAAAAGGGTCAAGGCATTCTATTGGCAGAGGCAGCTTGAATCCTAAACTTTTCTGGAGGGTGACCTGGGGAGTAAACCAAATGTTCATGTCCATGTTCAGTTGCTTATTGAGCATTTGTTCCCTGTCAATGTAGACGCAGGGAGAATCTGGTGAAAGCTAATGACATCAACAGTACCAGGAAATAATTAGCATTCAATCAGCTGTAAAGGAGTGAATAAACAAGTGCATGACATAGAGATGGTCCATTGTGCCAACGTGCACTTTTTGGTTTTGTGTATATGGCCTGGGAAACCTGGGTTCATTTTTGGTACATGTCTTCTGATTGTGTGCGTTTAAAAGATTGTGTAAGTTATAGAAACTACTGAAAAATTTTACCTATGACATGGTGAGATAGAGTTTTCAAAACTAGAGTTCTTTGTAAGTGATATTTTTGATGGTCTGGTTACACGTCCTTTGGAAATCCTATGCAGATAAGTTGTGCTCCCATGTGAGATGAATCAGGTCTCTGAGGGTGACAGCTAGAGAAAAGACTGCTTCTTCACTGGTGCCTTAGATGAAATGATTCAGCTTGCATGTGTGAGCAGATTTATTTCCAGGGGGTGGTTTCTTTACCATGGAGCAGACGCGGATTTTGTTTTTCCTTTCAAAAAATATCCTTTGGCTTTTAAAGCATGCGTTTTAGTGTTTCCACTGGCAAAGAGCTAAAGTGTGACAGTGTCAGAGGATAAAATAGGACATTATTTTTGCACTGTTTTGAATTATAGAGGCTGTGGTACTTGTTAAAAATGGAGGGAGGGGCAACCAAAAGTATGTTTATGAAGTGCTTAAAGTTTACTTAGTCAGATCTGTTCCGTGGTCTGGAAACTAACGTGTCAAAAGGGAGACAATTTTAGCTTTCACAGGGCTATTTAATGTACTAATGTTCTGACCAATTTCTCCCGAGAAGAATGGAGACCATCCGATGCAGTGGACCAAATCTTGTAGGCAATACATAGTAGTGCATGGGATCGTGAATTCCATTTGAAAAGTGTTTACTTAATATAATTCTTGAAGAGTTTGCCAAGTAAAAAGCTTTGGAAACGGTTCATATCCAGCCTGGAAATGAAAAGTTTGGAAGTGTTCTCTTAAAATGGACAAAACAATGGACTGGGATATTAAGAGACTTGCATTTTAGTCCCACTTCTGTCGTTAATGAGCTTAGTGACAGTAGGCAAGTCTTCAGTTGCCTTATCTGTAAAATGAGACACAGAGTCTTCTGAACATTAGTTTTTAAGTGAGGACATTTTTTTCTTCCAAACAAAAGCTTATACACTAATCTAGTAAGTAAAGTAGCGAAAGAGAGAACCATTCCCTTGGAAACTGTAGGTGGGGAGCCTGAGGCTGCCCCACCCCGGTGATCCCCTCACCACCATGCAGCAGCTTGAGAAGCCAATGGAACATTTTGGAGGCATGGTATCTGAAGTCTGTTGAGTTCTCATTTTTTATAAGTAAACATAGCAATCTGTTTTGCTTGCCAGGATACCCCTGGGAGCAACGAGGAATTAAAGCAGAAGTGGATTAGCAGCTAGAGATTTCCTTGAAAAAAATACTCTGGGTTATTTTAGTTTAACCTCTGATGTTAGGAGAGGAGGGTTCATGGGACAATTTGGAAATTAGGTTTAAGCTCGCAATGCATTTTGGAAGCTCTCTCTTTCTACCTCCTTTTTGTGGCACCTTGTTTTGTGAGCACAACGCAATTTCTGGTTTCCGACACACTTTCACAGGCGTCTGAACCACCTCATGGATTCACACTGTCGGCAGTTTTGCGAGGATCCCACATCTTTAAAAGGTTTATTTCTCATAAAGAAAAGGGAAGAGGGTTAACGACCTGAAGGGGCAGGTCATTCTCTTTGAATCCTGATATAAGGGGAACATTGTTTTGACAATTCTGAATCTCTAGACACGTGATCTTGACAAAGCTCTCCTGTTGGGAACAGCTTTGTCCCACGTGTAGAAGGGCTTGCAAGTTTACAGACTGTCTGCTTGATGGCCGAGACTCGGGCATCCATGACTTATTTGTGTAACACAGGTTAAATGGTCTAAACCTCATTCCTTTGCTTTCTCTTCTTGAAATGGAGGGCTCTGGGGAGAAAAGGGAGATAGATGGATTTGGGGAAGGAAGTAGTTCCTTGACAGGGAGAGAGGACATCGTGAAGTAATCCTAACTTTTGAGATTTTTGAAGGAAACTGTGGAACTATTCAGCAGTTATATATTTGCTCTGTATCACCACCCAAAATAAAGCATAGTGGTAATTTTGTAAAGGCAGGAATAAATTTAAACACGAGAGAGGAGCTGATGATGAAATATGAATGAGAAATGCAAATTTGAGGAAAATACTAAGTTGTTTTAAAAACCCATAACGTGAGGCTTGAGTGAGGTATTTATATTTATTACTAGATATAGAAATTTATTTTCTTAGCACTCTATTTCCTTAGAAGGAGGTAAAATCAGCTACATGACAACTATTCCTATTTACGAATGACAGTTACTTCATACTTTTATTTCTAACTCTTTTGTCCCTAAATTACATTTTTTTAATGTTTTTGTTATACTCCTTTCCCCTAGCCTGGAAAATTTGAAGAACATTGATTTCTTTCTTTTTTTTTTTCCACTCTAATAAGACTTTACAATTTTTTTCCCTTAAACTCAAAATGCAAAAATTATGATACTCTAAAAATGCATGTGTAAAGGACATCTCCATTTATACTGAGATAACAGAGTTACAATTAAAATGCAATTTAACTTTCATTCTTTTTTTTAAAATAGTTGCTTACATTAGAAATTACCTTACCTATCACTTATCATATAAAGAAGACATACGTTTACAGACTCTGCATTTTATGGCCTGGACTTGAGTGTCCATGACTCATTATTAGCAAACATAGTTCTTAACGATACTCTCTCGTCTAGAACTAATAGAACATGCATCCAAGGCACCACGTGTTTAGGGTCCAAATACCTGTCACCCTAGACGTGTGGAGAGTTAATGCAGCTTCCAAAAGCTGTTTTGTTCTCCATCCATGGTCTGTGTTCTGTGACAATCTGATGCTCACGAGCTCACGTTGACTATTTTGTTATTTAATGTGCACTTTAAGAATTAATAAAAGCAAGTCTTGCTAAATATCTGTAGGACAGATAAAAGCAAATCTCACTACACATCTGTTTGACAGCAAATATTGCACAAAAAAACTTCAGTGTTTGGTGTTTTAATCCTGAAGCAATTCAGAAATAAGTTTTTGCAGGCAAACAAAATCACATACTAATTACTGGAACACGGCGTAGAGCAAGTGAGAAATAGAAATATGATCCTCAACACGATGTAACAATATATTTGCGATGTTTCATATGAAACTCAAAATAAAATAGCTTTCCTTTTCAAGATAATTTTTTGTATTGTATCTACAAGCTGATCTTTAAAAATAAATATACATGATTTGAAGCCAGATCTTCTTTAAAGAGATTTTATTTTCCCAATATGAAGTGTTCAATAGCCCAGTAACTAACTCTTATTAAATGCATACTGTGGGTCAGGCACTGTTCTCAGCTTGTATGTGTTTTACTTCATTTAATGTTTAAAGCAATCTTATGAGGTAGGGATTCTTATTACTGTCATTTGATAGAAGGGGAATCTGAAGACACTAAGGAACTTGCTGAAGGTCAAACAAATAGTGAAAGATGAAGAGTTTGAACCCAGGCAGTCTGATTTCAGAACCACCATATTAAGTCACTATCCTGTATTTCACGGATTAAGACCAGAGCTAGCTGATCTCTTGAGGAATGAGACAGAAAAATATTACACAGTTGCATTGAAATAGTTCTCTCCTCTAGGACTCTGTTGCCTCCATCTGAAATGCTGAATTTGAGGCTAAAGAATGAAAGAAAAAGGAATCGTACATGACCTTCCCCAAAAAAGAATCATCATCTGGGAAGCAATTTTGATATTTATAAAAGCTACTTTAAACGTTCCAGATTGCTACAATATCAGATGGTTTTTCTGGAAATGAAGTTTCCTAGAGAGCTCAGAGCTTGTTCAACACCAAGGCTGCCACTGGAGCATTACATATTTCATCTTCTCTTTTGGCCACTGTGATAGAACATTATGCCACCATATCATAACACCAACCATCATAATATGGACATTGAGAAACTGTAGAGATCATGCGTGAGAAGATGACTCAAGCATCTGGGCCTTTCTTTAGGGTTTTGAAACAGGTCATGGAGATCCAGGAGACCACTGCTAACCCAAAAGATCCACCTGTGAATTGGGCCTTACAGTACCCTGAAACGTGTGGTTCTCTGGAAATTCCATTAAGTCTAGCATTCCCCCGCTCCCCCCCGAGGAATCTCATCTTTGTAAATCTCAGGACTCTGGGTCTCACTGATTTTCTTATTTGAAGACTTTGGGAATTTGGAACTAAAGCAGGTTTTCTAAGGTGCCTGAACCATGGACATTTAGTACGAGACGGGACCTTGAAAACCAACTTGTCTGACTCTTCATCACTTTGCCAGTGAGAAAACCAAAAAACAGAGATTACAACTTTGTCTGATGTCCCAGAGCCTGTCAGTGACAAAACCGCAACAGAAAGCAGGTTCTCTGGCTCTAAGTTCAGAGTTTTTAATGAACTGACTTGGCCTTCATACCCATCATAGCCCCTGGCCTTTTAGATCTGTGGACACGAGTCTGCGGCACTTCTTTTTCTGTCCTTTTCAGGAGTCTGTGGCTGAAGTTGCCACCCAACTCTGTGACAGAACAATCAACCCCCCATGGAATAGCAGAGAACTAAAACACTACCCTGAATACTACATACAATACTACTAGAGATTATCTTAGTGTTCTTGCACCTTCTGTAACATGGGAGAATGTTGTTTACTGTTCAGTAAATACATAGCCATAATCTTATTTTTACCCATACCTTTAAGAAGCACGGATGGAGAAAACCATGATATAAAACCATTTTTCATTCTTTACCTTACTACCAATTTCAGTGTAGATTCTGAGAAAATATTATATTTTGTTTATGGAAATTTGTGCATTAAACCAACGATCGTTTCCAGTAATTCCTACTGGTAAAGGAAGAAAAAAAGACAGATTGAGAAGTTTCTATGGTCCCAAGAGCTGACGTGCACGTTCACGCCAGTTATGACCCAGCTCAGGTGTGGTGTCACACAGATAAGAAGACATACCAGGAGCAGCTGCAGCAACAGCACCAACAAAAGCAACACGTGTTGTTGGGCCTCTGGTTTCCGGGTGCTTGAGACACAGCAGGTGTTGCTTCATTCTGTGGCTGCTGCCTTTTTCGCATTTCAGCTACTGCAGTGCCCAACTGGCTGAAAGAAGAGAGAAAACATAAGGTCTGAAAAAATTATGATAAGGGTTAAGTCGCCTATGCTGAAGGAAGCATACGTTAATTGAGGGGTCAGGAAAAGATAGTTTGAGAAAAGGTAAACATGAATAAGCTTTAGCAGTCAAGGTGAAAATTCCCCCGAAATTTTTTAAGGCAAATATCCTAAAAACTTTGGGAACAAACTTCGACCATTATCTGCTACATACTATCTTGGTAAGTGTTGCCACGTAATCAGAATCAGTTGGCAAGGTAAATATGATAAGGTTTGAAAATTTATTTTTAACTTCCTTCTGTACTCAAGGATGATTACACCTGCTTGCCTTTATGAACACCTTTAAATGGTTATGGGGGTATGAATAACTCGTTTCTCTGCTATTATTTACAATACAGTTATTTGAGCTTTACAAATCATTGCTGCAAGGTTTCTAACTCTATAACATGGTGAAGAACAGTTTGTTTTTGGTCCTCTCTCATCTCCTTTTAAAACATACAATCTCCTTTTTGGTACTCTGGCTCACCGTCCAGGGGCCTTCTCTTGATAATATGGGCAAAATGTGTTACTCTGTGTTAGGTGTCCCTGTAGCAAAGGCATCACCTCCTTGTCCTGCACTGCTCAAAATTTATTTTCATTTAGTAGATAACCGTGGAAAGACTAAAAAGTTATCAAATCCAGGAGAATCATTTTGGTGGAATTTATATATCATGGCAGATAAGAAAAATACTGAGGTGCAGGCTGCTCTACCTGTGACTTTACAAATGCAGCCAAGTGAGTTGCTACAGATTTATAAGACCAACACTGATCTAGGAGTTAGTTGATGATAAAAAAATAAAATTTTATTTAGTAGACTAATATAAAATTTAGCATGAACTTTTAGAAAAAGGAATGAATTCTACTGAATAATATTTTCACAAATATGCAATGTATGTAAATCACACATATATATTGTCATATGTGTGACTGAGAACAATACTTGTTAAAAACATAAAGTACTTTGGGCTTTTTTGGCATTGTGAGCTCATGCTTTAAAAAATACATTTTCAGTTCTGAATACAATGATAGATACTTTAAAAAATACTGTATTCTTAAAAATAAGATAAACATCTCTTTAGACCAGAAACAGATGAAAAAACCACAATGGTAGATAAATGGGGGTAAAGTCACAGTAATTTTGTAATTCAGGTATGGGAACAGAAAGGTGCAAAGGTTCCAAACTCTAGTGGGGTAAAAAATGCTCCACCATGAGTAGTGGGAGACCAGAGTTCAGACCGGAGTTTTACCTGAATAAAATCAGCGGCTGGGTTTCTGCCACTCATAAAAAGTTGCTAAAAAAACTATCTGTACCATCAATGGTACCTAGCTTCAGGAGAGAGAGGATGCATAGAGAGCCAATGAAACCTGACCTAAGCCAAGCAGCCCACAGGTTCTGTGACTGGGCCAAGGATGTCTCCAAAGCCATTCCTTGATGGGAGGAAATCCTGAGATGCCAATGAAAGAGGTACTTTGGGACTGAAGGTCTTGGGGGGCTAGTGGAGACAACTGAGAAGCATTATAAAGAGTGAGAGTGAGAAATACACCTCTTACTCAGTGTGTTGCCTGAAAGCAAAAAATCCAATTAACACTAAAATCAGAAAGCCAACTCAACAATCATGAAATGAATATACTCCTGAGCAAAGGCAAATAACAGAATCATCCAAAATTAGTGTAATAAATATATGTTTAATATAAACAATGTGATAAAGGAAAAAACTGTTCATATAGGAGAACAAGAAATTATAAGAACAAATATAGGCAAAAATGAAACAAGAATAGACAGAATGAAAAATGGAAAATATAGAAACAAAACACATAGCCATTAAAAAGATTCAGATGGAATAATATCTTCCCAAATCCACCCCCAAGAGAATAAGTGTCAAGGACTGTACCCAGAATCCAGTGAAAAGAGATAAAAAGATGAAACATAAAAAAGGGAATTGAGACAAGCATAGCAGTAACATTGAAAGACTCCCCTATGTGTCCAACAAGATTTTCATCATCAGGAGAGTATTAACAGAGAATATTAACGGGAAGTATTTTCAAGGAATCTGGCTGGAAACTTTCCAGAATTGGAAGGAAAAAACAAACAAAAGCCTTACATTGAAAGAGCATACCACATGCTCAGCAGGATTTATAAAATAAAAGTAAATCCACACATATATGCATAAAAATAGAACCACAGAACTCCAAAATAAAGATATAAGCTGAATTACCCACAGAGGAGTAACAAGCACTGACAGCAGAATAGCACAGCAGTCAGACAAGAAAAAGAAATAAAAGTTATCCAGACTGGAAGGGAAGAGGTAAAATTATCATTATATGCAGATGACATGATACTATATATAGAAAACCCTAAAGACTCCACACAAAAACTACTAGAACTAATAAATGAATTCAGCAAGGTATCAGGATACAAGATTAACACACAGAAATCTGTTGCATTTCTTTACACTAACAATGAAATATCAGAAAGGGAAAGTAAAAAACAATCCCTTTTAAAATCACATCAAAAAAAAAAAAAAAAAAAACTTAGGAATAAATCTGACCAAATAGGTGAAAAACTTATATGCTGAGAACTATAAAACATTGATAAAGGAAATTGAAGATGATTTAAAGAAATGGAAAACTATCCCATGATCTTGGATTGGAAGAATTAATATTGTTAAAATGGTCATACTACCCAAAGCAATCTACAGATTTAATGTGATCCCTATCAAATTGCCCATGACATTTTTCACAGAACTAAAACAAATAATCCTAAAATTTATAAGGAATCACAAAAGATCTAGAATTGCCAAAGCGGTCCTGAGGAAAAAGAACAAAGCTGGAGGCATAACCCTCCCAGACTTCAGACAATACTACAAAGCTACAGTAATCAAAACAGTATGGCACTGGCACAAAAACAGACATATGGATCAATGGGACAGAATAGAGAGCCCAGAAATAAAGCCACACACCTAAGGTCAATTAATCCTCAACAAAGAAGGCAAGAATATAATGGAGAAAAGACAGTCTCTTCACCAAGTGGTGGTGGGAAAGCTGGAAAGATGCATGTAAATCAATGAAGTTAGAACACTCTCACACTATACACAAAAATAAACTCGAAATGGCTTAAAGACTTAAATAGAAGACAGGACACCATAAAACTCCTGGAAGAGAACATAGGCAAAACATTCTCTGACATAAATCATAGCAATGTTTTCCTAGGTCGGTCTCCCAAGGCAATAGAAATAAACACAAAAATGAACAAATGGGACCTAATCAAACTTATAAGCTTTTGCACAGCAAAGGAAACCATAAACAAAACGAAAAGACAACCTACAGAATGGGAGAAAATATTTGCAAATGATGCGACCAACAAGAGCTTAACTTCCAAAATATACAAACAGCTCATACAACTAAACAACAAAAAAACAAACAACACAATCGAAAAATGGGCAGAAGACCTAAATAAGCAGTTCTCTAAAGAAGACATACAGATGGCCAATAGGCACATGAAATGATGTTCATTATTGCTAATTATCTAATTTGCATTAGAAAAATGCAAATCAAAGCTACAGTGAGGTATCACCTCACACCAGTCAGAATGACCATCATTAAAAAGTCCACAAACAATATATGCTGGAGAGGGTGTGGAGAGAAGGGAACCCTTCTACACTGCTGGTAGGAATGTAATTGGTACAGCTACTATGGAGAACAGTATGGAGGTTACTTAAAAAACTAAAAATAGAGTTACCATATGATCCAGCAATCCCACTCCTGGGCATATATCTGGACAAAACTCTAATTTGAAAAGATACATGCACCCCAATATTCATAGCAGCACTATTTACAATAGCTAAGACATGGAATCAACCTAAATGTCCATCAACAGATGAATGGATAAAGATGTGGTATATATGTACAATGGAATACTACTCAGCTGTAAAAACGAATGTAACAACACCGTTTTCAGCAACATGGATGAACCTAGAGATTATCATACTAAGTGAAGTAAGTCAGACAGAGAAAGACAAAAATCATATGATATCACTTATATGTGGTATTTAAAATATGATACAAATGGACTTGTTTACAAAACAGAAAGAGACTCACAGACGTAGAAAACAAACTTACGGTTACCAAAGGGGAAAGGGGGGGTGATACGTTAGGAGTTTGGAATTAGCAGGTACAAACTATATATAAAATAGATAAACAAGTAGGTCCTACTGTATAGCACAGGGAACTATATTCAATATCTCGTAATAACCTATAATGAAAAAGAGTATGAAAAAGAATATATGTACATGTATAACTGAATCACTGTATAACTGAATCATTCTGTACAATAGAATCTAACACACTACTGTAAATCAACTATACTTCAATTTTAAAATGTTTTTAAAAATAAATGTAATTTGATTATTGGGGGAAAAAATATATAGAAGAAAGCACTAATAGATTCAGAGAAGGAAAAGGATTTCTTACAAAACCAAGCCAAAAGGGAAAAGATGATTTTTGATACAGCTAATTTATCAAAAACCTTTGAACAAATAAAAGAACATAAAGTAAAAAAATGAGAACCAGACTGGAAAATACAGAGGACTAATATCTATAGCATATACATAACACATCACAGTTTAAAAATACAAATAACTTAATAGAAAAATAGGCAAAGGAAATGTGCAGGCAGTCTACAGAAGAGGAAAATACTAATACCCCAGATTAGATGAATAGATGGTCAAAACTAGTGACTAGGGAAATTCAAATAAAAAAATTATTTCATATCCAAATTTCCGACAGGTAAAAAGTCACACAATACCAATTTGGGGAGAGAACTTGGGTAATGAAAAGCTCTCATACAATCATTTTGAAGAGTAACACTGACTATGTAACAATGTAGTTAACGATATACGTAACTTATAACAAATTCCACTTTCATGTTTATACTTTGAAAGTGTATAAGGTAATAAAAATACTGTAATTAGTGTCTTCATATGCATATGAAGACACTAATTACAGTATTTTTATTACCTTAAATTAGAAACAATCTATATTTTCATCTTTTCAGGAATGAATACAAAATGGTGATGTCACTGTATGGTGATACATAAAACAGCACTTAAAATGAATAATTTAAGGGCTTCTCTGGTGGCACAGTGGTTGAGAATGTGCCTGCCAGTGCAGGGGACATGGGTTCGAGCCCTGGTCTGGGAAGATCCCACATGCCGTGGAGCGGCTGGGCCCGTGAGCCACAACTACTGAGCCTGCGCGTCTGGAGCCTGTGCTCCACAAGAGAGGCCGCGATAGTGAGAGGCCCGTGCATCGTGATGAAGAGTGGCCCCCGCTTGCCGCAACTGGAGAAAGCCCTCCCACAGAAACGAAGACCCAACACAGCCAAAAATAAATAATAAATAAATAATAAATAAATTTTAAAAAATGAATAATTTAAACCTATATGAAACAATTTGGGAAGACTGTAAAAAAATGTTGAATGGAAAAAATAGCTGCAAAATATTAGATACAGTCTGTATCATTAACAAAATTTTCATAAGTATACAAAATATAAATCGTATTTTTTTTCTGGGTAATATATACAGCAAAGTGATAAAAACTCATGAACAAGATCCATGACTTTGGTTGATACTGGGGAATTATGATGGGAGTGTGATTGGAGGAGACAGGATTTTAACTTTATCTGATAATTTTTTTAAAAATCTGAGGCAAAACAAAACACTAATATTTGTTCAATTTGGGTATTGGATGCAGGAGTATTTTTTAATCATCTTTTGTACTTATATATATATTTTTCTATACACAAACACACACACACATGCACACACACATGCAATATAGCTTTATACGAGACAGTGATCAGAGAGGGCTTTCCTTCTGTTGTGAATTAATTGTATCTTCCAAGAAATGAAGAGAAAATTCTGATCTCACTTCCAGTTGTGTACAATTTTACCCCATGTTGCTTCTTCCCTTTTTTCAGGATCGGATGCAATGATCAAAACCATCTTTATGCAACAAAAGCAAGAATCAGCATGCAGAACTACATCAAACTAAAAAGCTTCTGCACATCAAAAGAAAAAAATAGACAAAATGAAAAGTCAGTCTACAGAATGGGGGAAATATTTGCAAACCATATATCGAATAAGAGGTTAATTTCCAAAATACACAAAGAACTCATACCACTGAATAACAAAAAGACAAACAATCTGATTAAAAAATTAGCAGAGGAACTGAAGAGACATTTTTCCAAAGAAGACACATAAATGTCCACCAAACAGATGGAAAGATGCTCAACATCACTGATCATCAGGGAAATGCAAATCTAAACCATAATGAGATATCACCTCACACTTGTTAGAATGGCTGTCATCAAAAAAAGACGAGAGATAACGTGTTGTCCAAAAATGTGGAGAAAAGGGAACGACTGTGCAGTATTGGTAGGAATGTAAATTGGTTCAGCCACTATAGAAAACAGTATGGAGGTTCTTCAAAAAATTAAAAATATAACTACCATATGATCCAGCAATCTCACCTCTAAGTATATGTCCAAAGGAAATTAAAACATGATATCAAAAAGATATTTGGTAGTGTATATATGTCAATGCCACTCTCTCACTTCGTTGCTTTGTGACCACTTAGAGGTGTGGGATAGGGAGGGTGGGAGGGAGACACAAGAGGGAGGGGATATGGGGATACATGTATATGTATATCTGATTCACTTTGTTATACAGCAGAAACTAACACCACATTGTAAAGCAATTATACTCCAATAAAGATGTTAAAAAAAAAAGAAAAAGATATTTGCACTCCCATGTTTATTGCAGCATTATTCACGAAAGCCAGGATATGGAAACAACCTAGGTGTCCATCAACGGATGTATGGATAAAGAAGGTGTCTCACATACAAACACACACACACACACACACACTGGAATATTATTCAGCCATGAGAAAGAAGGACAGCTTGCCATTTTCGACAACATGGATGAACCTTGAGGGCATTATGTTAAATGTGATAAGGCAGACAGAGAAAGACAAATACTGTATGATATTATTTACATGTAGAATCCAAAAAAGCTGAATTCATAAAAACAGAGAGTAGAATCATAGTTACCAGAAACTGGGGGGTGGGTGAATTGGGGGGATGTTGGTCAAAGGGTACAAACTTGAAGTAAGAGGATGAATAAGTTCTGGAGAGCTAATGCATGGCATTGTGATTATAGTTAACACTACTGTATTGCATATCTTGAAGTTGCTAAGAGACTTGATCTTAAATATTCTTACCACAAAAAAAAGAAATGATAATTATGTGATGGGACAGAGGTGTCAGCTAACACTACAGAGGTAATCATATTGCAATATATAAATGTATCTGATCAACACATTGTACACCTTAAATTTACAATGTTATACGTCAATTATATCTCAATTAAAAAAAATCTTTACAGTTTGAGCAGTGAGCCAAATAAAACAAGATGAAATTTAAAAGGATAAATATAAGGATATGAACTTAGATTTTAAAAAACTGCAGAAGACTAGGATGGGAGAAACATGGCTTAATAGGAGCATATCTAGGTGATTTACTGGACAATAAATTCAGTACTAATCAACAGTATGATGTAAACAAAATAGTTAATGGAAATTTAGAATGCATTAATAAAAACATGTTTTCTAAAACAAACTGGTGATAGGTCTTCTCTGGGCTGGTTAAATTATTATGTTCAATTTTGGCCCCCATAATTTAAGAAGAAAAATGAAATTTGCTCAGAAAACTAGAAGGAGAGTTTAAAAAAAAACTAAAAAGAAAATCTCATAAGAATACTACGCTTAGAACAGAAGTGTTTAAAGAGGTTCATATAATCAGAATCATAATTATCTAGCATTTGAAGTGATACCAAGTAGAAGAGAATGTCAATCTGCTTTGTAAGATCCCAAATGTTAGAAGATGGATTGATAAACAGAAGCAACTGAGAGAGTTTTGCTTTCACAAAAGAGGTTGATCTACAGGGGTCTTAAATTTACATGGATGGTTAGACTGAGAAAACTGTTCTTAGTTCTGAAGTTACTGTTCTTAAAATGGGCTGCCCAAGCTGAGAACTCTCTTCAAAATACAGTTGGGAGGGAGATGAGGAATCCCTGTTTTGTTTTCAATTTGTACTCTTGTTGATGATATGGTCAATCCTTGAGTATTTCCTGGTATTCTTCTTCATCTTTTTTGTTTACGTATTGTTTCCCAAGTGGATTGTAAAACTCTAATGGGGAAGGAGATAAAAAATATATTTCTCATATATTGGTTTTCCTGGAATTTAGCAATGTTTTCTGTCAGTAGATGCTCATGATATTGTACATCAACTGTACCTCAATACAAAATATTAGATGCACAATAAATTTTGAGTATTGATGATGGTGAATATGAATGATTTCTCTGATTATTAAAAATATCTATTTTCCCAAGGCAGAAATTTGGGAAGTTTTGGAAGTTGTCTAAGGCAGAAATATGGAAGATTTGCATACAAATTCTTATAGCTCTAAGACACATTATTAAGTTTCAACAGTGCTCCATGTCTTTTCCCAAAGCATCTTTCACAGAGGATGGGAGTAAACTCATATTCAGGAAGTCTAGAGAATTGAAGCCTGAATGGCCCACTGTAAAGTGAACATTTACATTTTATCTTAGATGAAACATTCATACCTTATCTTAGAAACCCACAGAAAATTTGCTTGGTATTTTGATATATTCATGCATAAACATAAGACTAATTATTTTACATATCCTAACTTTAGAAGAAAAAGGATATTCCTACATCTTTCTTAATGGTCCAGATGCTGCTCCTGTGAGATTACCAATTTTGGAAAATTAGGCTGAATTGCAAAAGAACTGACTCTGCACTCAATATTAGTGATTTATCATCTCACTCTTGGTGTAACAATATTTCTAGAACTCAAACTTAGAAATACACCAATGACAATATCCTCCATCCCCACCGCCAAGCTGCACTACAATATGGTGATTAAACAACTTCTGGAGTTGGGCTGTGTCCAGATCTTGCCTCTATCATCAACTGGATGTCCTTTGGTTAGTTATTTAATCTCTTTGTGTCTCAGTGTCCTTATCTGCAGATAATTATTGATTATAATAGGACACATCAGTACACCATTACTAAGTGGACTGAACATGTAAAATACTTGGAAAAAGCCTTGTACATACAGTAAGTACTTAATAGTGACAGCTCTCTCAAGGTAATGCCGGAGAGCATTGTTCATGATGTCGCCCAAAAGTTGGTGTGGTACAATGTTTTCAGGCTACAGATGTTGAAGATTCCCACTCTTTCTTCCTGCTGAGAGCTCATTTCACTTCTTATAGTGTGGGTTGTACAGTTTTTGTGTCCATTGGTTAGGCTCTTCCTAGCTCAGGGATCTACACAAAGGCTTATTCAGTGAAGAAAGAAGACTAATGGTTTGGATTTTCATTTCACCACTAACACTGCAATTTTTATCACATGTAAATGAACTGAGTCTCAAGTGACTCACAGTATCCACGATCAACTCCTACCCCACAATCACACTTCATTATAATTGTAGCCATTTTGTCATGTTTAGTGAAAGCATTCAGTTTTGTCATATAGTTGTTGATTCAGTGTTTAGCCCCCAAAAGGTATTTGCTAAATAAGCCAAATTTGTGAGGCCCTTTTTAGCACTGGGATGGACAAGGAAGCAATTCGCCACGTACCGATATTTATTCTTGGTTGTGATGCATTTTCCCTGTAAAGGAAAACAACCGACTCCTCAATTTAAAATTTCTGATAACTACCTTGCTTCAGCTAAGCCAGCGTATATCTATGTAACGGAGCAAGCTTTCAGTGTCACCTCCTGTCTCGTGACTTGTTCATCTAAAAAGAGTGGCATCCAAACCAGTTTTCCTTTTTTTTTGCAGGGGGGAGAGGGATAGTTTTTAGTGTGCTTTTTTCAAAAACCACCATTTTATGATTACATTAAACTATGAAAAATTCAAGAAGTAAACTCTTCGTGCATTAAGAGAAAATAATTACTAAAAATAGGACTCGGTCCGCTCCTTTGGTAGTTAGAATCTGGTTCCATCAGTGAATACGTGCATGCAGTTCCTTTTCCTTGGTTATACACGAAGCTTGCTAAAAATGCCACATTATGTTGAGTCAGCGATTCTCCATGTTCATGATATTTTCATACATATTTATAAACACATAAATATGTACCATAACATATAAATATATAAAAAGACTAAAAAATCGTTCCTCCTTTGCTTTCCTCTCTCATTAAAGTACAGAATCACAGCCATGTCAGTCCTCTTCCTGTTTCGGCTCATGAGCATCTATCGGACATGCTGAAAAGCATTATTTGACAGGGCTGTTTGAAAAGGGCACCTTGTGCAGCTCAGCTGCTAATTTTTGCCCCCAGAAGATTCAGCCATTTCCATTCCACAGAACATCACAGTTTCTACTCTTGTGATTCTGCACTTCTATCAACTTCCTATTTTCTTCTTTTGACCATGCTTTTTAGAGTGTAGTGGCTTTGCAGTAAGAGAGATCTGGACTGGAGTCACAAAGGGCTGCCTTGTACTGGCTACGTGGCATTAAGTTACTTAACGTCTGCCTCAGTTTGTCAAATGGGGAGCGATACTTACTTCACTCAGTAGTTGTAAGGATAGAAAACATATCTATTGCTATTATAACTACTAACTTTAGCAGTGTGCCAGGGGAACAGCACTCAATAATCTGTAATCACAATCACAATCATTGTTCCTATTATTATCACCTCTAGACAAACTCCTGTCTTCGTATTTATTTACAAAAAAATACCTGATGATTTTCTTCAAAATTGTATGATACATTTTTAAATATAACGGCAAAGATGACAGATTTACTTGGCAATTGCCAAGCTTCTCATATGAAGAGTTAAAACTTGGGCCCTTGCCATTCAAAGTGTGGGCCGTAGACCAGAAGCCTCACACTCCCTGGGAGGTTGTTAGGAATGAGGATGTCAAGTCCCACCTCAGACGTACTGGATCTGATTTTGCATTTTAACAATACAAAACGATACGGACTTACAAGTGATGGATATACACATTAAAGCCGGTTCAGGCCACGCTAAGTCGTGAACTTGAGGCATCGTGATCAGTGTGTAGAGGACGTATATTCATGAGAGTTGGAAAGACATCGTGTATTCTAGGGAAGCACCCGGTGGAAGGAAAGACCGCAGAAGGCTTGTTGAACTGCTCCGCTGTCAGGCTCATTCACTTGTCGTCCTCTCTCTGTCTCCTTTCTTCCCACTTGGGAAGAAACAGGTGTTCCCACTCAGTGTCACACAGTACTGCGTGCCTTCCACTTTGAGCTGCGATTGTGTACAAGCCTGTTTATATTAGAACCGGACTCTGACATCGTAAAGAGTCTCACCTGTTTTGGTATCCCCAGCAGCTGGTGGAGATGCTTCCTCGCGGCAATCTTTGCAGACCCTTCCAGCCTGTGGGAAGGTGCCCGGCACTGCTTGACCTTCTCTGACCTGTAATTCCATATTGTTTTATAGCTTTGCCATTTGTGAGTTTTTCCTACAAGACTATGAGCTCTTTGAGGGCAGAGCCTGGGCCATTTACCTTGGTACTTTTGATACACATGAAATAATACTTATGTGTTTCAATTAAGATTCCACTAAGAACTGATATTTTGTGAGCTGGAGCAGGTCATAGAAACAACCCTCTATTTCGCTCTGAGGGGAAGTGTTAATTTAATGAGGAGAAATTTCTCTCATAAAGTTTATCCCCCTTTTGTTTCTTCTTAAAATGTTGGTACCTACTCATGTTTGTGTATTTTGGAATCTAATATAAGCCAGTATTTAATTCCATACATAAATGTAAAATTTAGCTATTTTGATGCTAATATCATCAAAATGATAGGTGGTAAAAAGCACCATATTTTCCAGGAATTTCACCACATACATAAGCTTGAGAACCAGTGAGGTCAGTCAATACTTGTTAAATGAGTGAAACAGAGAAAGAGAAGGCTTTTCTAGCAGGAGTGAGTAGATAGATGCTCCGACAGAGGCCAGAGTTGCACAGTTAAAATGAAGGGGAAGGTTATTCAATCACTTGGCAATTTCAGAAAGTCTAGAAGACCAATACAGATAAAGTAGCACTTTTAAAAATCCCATTCTTACCTGATTCATTCAGGCTTTGCTTTAGTTTAGAACAGCAGCATTAGCTTAAGGTAAATGTTTCAGAAATGGGACCAAAACTACACTACAGTAAGAGCAATTTTGTCATAAACACTGCCTGGTGACAATGAGACTCCTTAGCATAGTCTATTACTGTCATTGTGCCATTCTAGAAAATACCAGTGATTAATATGGAGTCATAAAGTGTTTACTTAGGAAAGTACTGATAGCACTTTCTTCTCTGTGACATACTCATTTTGAGATTCATCAAACTGCTTTGCAGAGAGCAGACATGCTCATTATTTCAATTCACATAAAGAAGATAAGCAAGTTAACATAAGGAAAGAAAAAAAAGACTTAAAATGTGAATAGAAAAAGAATTCAGTAGAGAAAACAAAATCACAACGTTTGGAAAAAGGGTGTGCCAGAGACTGTTTCTCCTAATAGTAATTATTGATGTAATTATTTAAGATAGTTACACAAGCAGGGATAATTGCTATGGAAATTCAACATAGAGCACTGTTTATATAAACACGTTAAATGGGAATAAAGAGAATAATGCCATGTGGAAGCATCCCCAAAAGGATCTAAAACATACAAAATATATCCCATTTATGTTTGTGTTTAATGTCGTATCCCTGTATGTTATTCAAATCTTTTTCTACAACTAAGCCGGTGTGGGTTATCTCTGATTCTCTGTTGCATTTCATAACACGTCTATATGGAACTACAGCTCTACTTTGCCAACTCCTCAGACATATGCAGCATATGAGGTAGTATATTATCTATTCTTTCCAAAGCTACATTCTGTATATTTTGTCTTATACTCATAGACATCTTTAAAAGAACATGTAAAGAGATAATCAGGTAACCAGTAAACTGTTCAAAAGCCCATGTTCTACTCAAGGTGAAAATTTGTCAAAGAGGGTTATGGTCATCTTTCCCTTCAGCACATTATATCTATTTAATCAAAATAATTACTTCCCTTCACTTTGCCTTTAATGTAATTTCAGCAAACTGGTGCCTGTTATAAAGTTCATACCAGTTCAGCCCTTTTTTTTTTTTTAAAATAAACACACCAATCTCCAGGAAGTGCACCAGTGATGGAATCAATTCAATCAGCTCTCTTCATTCACACAGCAAAACATTTTTACTCATTCCAGGAAGAGTGGGCAGCAGCTATTAGAAAGGCTGAGTACAATGATGAAGGAATAAAGGCTCTCCCCAGGAGCCCCTGACATGGCTATTCCCAGCTGCCCACCAAGTACCCTCCGAAATACAGAAAAGAGATAAGAAATAACAGGTTTTTTTTTTGGGGGGGGGGTGGGGAACCATAATTATTCTCCATCCTCATAAATTCGTGGAAGAATGTTGGTAATGAATGAAACTCTGTTGGTTTAATTTTTAACAAAGAATAACTCTAGGGAGAGAAGTGGACATTGGCAGTAATATCCAGGACACAATCAGGTCAAATGGGCATGATAAATATCGGCTTCAAAGTTCAGGGTTATTGTGAAGATATTAAATACTCTCTCTATACACAGATATATACATATATGTGTATATATATGGTGCTGTATATATATACACTTATATACATTATAAGGTATATGTATACATATGTAACATGTATTCACATATGTACATTGATATATATATACATATATATATAGGAGGAGAGAGAGAGAGAGAAAGAAACTAAGCACAATGATAGACACAATAGTAGGTAGTCAAGTATCATTAGCTAGCCAGATTGCCATCATAATTCCTACTTCATCTATGACACTTTCCCAGCTCACTAATCCTCTGGTTTAGAAGAGTGACTCTCACACTTGATGGTAAAGGACCAGGGTGTTTTTTTTGTTTGTTCTTCATTTTTAAATTTCCAATCAGCCTTGGAGCAATACTTTGGTCAAATATAATAAAAATAAATAATAAATTGGAAAAAAAAAGCAATGTGCAAACCCCAATTAGTTTTTACTATTAGATTTAATAGACATAAAATTACTCTGTCAAATTGCTGTGAACATTTCTAGATGCTTCCTCTCCATTTCATTACTTACTTTGTTGTGAACCAATAAGAAATGTTTTGCAAATCAGCGCATGGGTCGCATGTGGCCACACGTTGGGTAGTGATGTTCTATCACTTACTGTCTGTACCAAATGTCAAAACTAGCTTTGTTGGGAGATGATATTGGGCAAATGATGGCTATCCACAGGTGAGGATTGCTCTGTTGGCCCATTTTCATGTGTATATTCTGTGTACTGATTGATTGATGACAGAATGTACTGAAAGGAGTTCTTATCTTTACTTATTGTTGCTAAGTATGATACCCTGACCTAATATAAGATGGGAACGAAACTTGGATATACCTTAAGAGGTGTGCTAGAATGCAGATGTATTTTGCGACTATTAAGATAAGTGTTTCATGTCATTCTTGAAATATACAAAGAAGGCATTTTTTTCAGCATTATAAAAACTTTTGAGGAGGAAATGAACTCTGCTATCCTCAAGAAAAGAGCTGCCTCTATGTATAAGACAAATTTACACAATTCCTTACATTTCCAAAACTGATAGTGTTTTCTGTGGCTTATTGTGTAACAATTTACTCCTGGCGGTTCATTCACACACAGCCAGCACAGCCAAAAGTCAGCAGTGTTCTGTTGCTCCCAAATCAGTGTTTCTGAGTTTTAACACATAGACAAAATTAATTCAACAGGAGTAGCATTTCTCCTAATAATACATCCCTTTCATTGTGTTTGGCTCTACGCCTTTTTTTTCAACTAGTAACGTAAAATACGTTAAGAACACTGCTCATTTTCAACAGCTTCTTCACAATAAAACTCCCCGTTAAAGCAGAACGGATGTCAGAAATATTTGAAGTTCTCTAGTAACAATATTGAAATGACTGTGGAGTAGAATGAAAAAAAAATGTCTCCTTAATTCTGTAATTGGCAGGAAAAAGGCTGCCTTCCTAGTTGCCAGGTATATAGATGTTATAAACAGGATGCAGTTTATTAGAAATTCCCCCTTAGGCTTAGTTAATTGGATGTTGTCAGCAATCTTTAGTCTCATCATTAATTGCACTGGTAGTATTTTAAAAAGGATTTTTGTACATACAGTCATCCATGGTTTGTACCAAAGATAGATTGTTCATTGACTGATTGATTGCCTTTCGTATGGAAACCTCAGGTTAGGAAAGGAACTAAAATCTATTCTTTGAGATTTACTTTTGAAATACACTATTAAGAAAAAAAGCTTCGTGAGGCAGAGATCATCATCTGCTCCTCTGTTAGTGCAATTCAGCATGAAACCATGAGCAGCGCTCCCTGGATACTGATCAGAAGAGAGAGCAAAATTGGGCTGATTATTTCAACTAGATGAATTTACAAAATGATGAGTAAGTAACAACATAAATAAATTCACACATTTTATACTGTGCTGTATTTACAAAGATTTACATAAATCAAATTAGGTAACTTAGCTTTAAATAAACTGAAAATAATTTGACTTGTTATTTTGTAAAAGTTCATTCTTATTTGGCATTCACAGGTAAACCAAGTCAAAATTGATCCCATTTACAGAGAAAAAAATTGAAATTTAGTATAGAATAAAAGTGAAAAGGATTCTTTTAAATAGGATTAGAAGAAATGAATCACCATTTGGAGAGAGATAAAATGAATTAAATCTTCAAACCACATATCAGAATCTACTCTAAATATATTCCAGACATAAATGCAAAAATTGAAAATATACAAGTATTACAAGAAAACATAGGTGAATTCCTTTATAACATGGAAGAAGGGAAAGTCTTACAAACCATGATCAAATTTTAGAAAAAATAAAAGACTTTGCGAAGCAACAAAACAAAACAAAACAAAAAGACCACCATCATAAGCATAATCAATGGACAAACGACAAAGTGGGAGAAAATATTTTAATTTATAGCTTAAAGGATTAGTTTCCAGATAAATAAAAAGCTCTTTTAAAAAGAAGAAAATGAAAGAGTGGCAGGACATATTTAAAGTGATGAAAGGGAAAAACCTACAACCAAGTTTACTCTAGCCAGCAGGGATCTCATTCAGATTCGATGGAGAAATTAAAACCTTTACAGACAAGCAAACGCTAAGAGAATTCAGCACCACCAAACCAGCTTTACAGCAAATGCTAAAGGAACTTCTCTAGGCAGGAAACACAAGAGAAGGAAAAGACCTACAATAACAAACCCAAAACAATTACGAAAATGGTAATAGGAACATATATATTGATAATTACCTTAAATGTGAATAGATTAAATGCTCCAACCAAAGACACAGACTGGATTAATGGATACAAAAACAAGATCCGTATATATGCTGTCTACAAGAGACCCACTTCAGACCTAGGGACACATACAGACTGAAAGTGAGGGGATGGAAAAAGATATTCCATGCAAATGGAAATCAAGAGAAAGCTGGAGTAGCAATTCTCATATCAGACAAAATAGACTTTAAAAATAAAGATTATTATAAGAGACAAAGAAGGACACTACATAATGATCAAGGGATCAATCCAAGAAGAAGATATAACAACTGTAAATATTTATGCGCCCAACATAGAAGCACCTCAATACATAAGGCAAATGCTAACAGCCATAAAAGGGGAAATCGACAGTAACATAATCATAGTAGGGGACTTTAACACCCCACTTTCACCAATGGACAGATCATCCAAAATGAAATTAAGGAAACACAAGCTTTAAATGATACATTAAACAAGATGGACTGAATTGATATTTATAGGACATTCCATCCAAAAACAACAGAATACACTTTCTTCTCAAGTGCTCATGGAACATTCTCCAGGATAGATCATACCTTAGGTCACAAATCAAGCCTTGGTAAATTTAAGAAAATTGAAATTGAATCAAGTATCTTTTCCAACCACAATGCTATGAGACTAGATACCAATTAGAAGAAAAAATCTGTAAAAAATACAAACACATGGAGGCTAAACAATACACTACTAAATAACCAAGAGTTCACTGAAGAAATCAAAGAAGAAATAAAAAAATACCTAGAAACAAATGCCAATGAAAACACAACGGCCCAAAACCTATGGGATGCAGCAAAAGCAGTTCTAAGAGGGAAGTTTATAGCAATACAATCCTACCTCAAGAAACAAGAAACATCTCAGATAAACAATGTAACCTTACACCTAAAGCAATAAGAGAAAGAAGAACAAAAAAACCCCAAAGTTAGCAGAAGAAATCATAAAGATCAGATCAGAAATAAATGAAAAAGAAACGAAGGAAACAATAGCAAAGATCAATAAAACTAAAAGTTGGTTCTTTGAGAAGTAAACAAAATTGATAAACCATTAGCTAGACTCATCAAAAAAAAAAGGGAGAAGACTCAAATCAATAGAATTAGAAATGAAAAAGAGAAGTAACAACTGACACTGCAGAAATACAAAGGATCATGAGAGATTACTACAAGCAACTCTATGCCAATAAAATGGACAACCTGGAAGAAATGGACACATTCTTAGAAAAGCACAAACTTCTGAGACTGAACCAGGAAGAAATAGAAAATATAAACAGACGAGTCACAAGCACTGAAATTGAGACTGTGATTAAAGCTCTTCCAACAAACAAAAGCCCAGGACCAGATGGCTTCACAGGGGAATTCTATCAAACATTTAGAGAAGAGCTAACGTTTATTCTTCTCAAACTCTTCCAAAGTATAGCAGAGGGAGGAACACTCCCAAACTCACTCTACGAGGCCACCATCACCCTGATACCAAAACCAGACAAAGATGTCACAAAGAGAAGAAAACTACAGGCCAATATCACTGATGAACATAGATGCAAAAATCCTCAACAAAATACTAGCAAACAGAATCCAACAGCACATTAAAAGGATCATACACCATGATCAAGTGGGGTTTATCCCAGGAATGCAAGGATTCTTCAATATATGCAAATCAATCAATGTGATACACCATATTAACAAATTGAAGGAGAAAAACCATATGATCATCTCAATAGATGCAGAGAAAGCTTTCAACAAAATTCAACACCCATTTATGATAAAAACCGTCCAGAAGGAAGGCATAGAGGGAACTTACCTCAACATAATAAAGGCCATATATGACAAGCCAACAGCCAACATTGTGCACAATGGTGAAAAACTGAAACCATTTCGTCTAAGATCAGGAACAAGACAAGGTTGTCCACTCTCACCACTATTATTCAACATAGTTTTGGAAATTTTAGCCACAGCAATCAGAGAAGAAAAAGAAATAAAAGGATTCCAAATCGGAAAAGAAGAAGTAAAGCTGTCACTGTTTGCAGATGACATGATACTATACATAGAGAATCCTAAAGATGCTACCAGAAAACTACTAGAGCTAATGAATGAATTTGATAAAGTAGTAGGATACAAAACTAATGCACAGAAATCTCTTGCATTCCCACATACTAATGATGAAAAATCTGAAAGAGAAATTAAGGAAACACTCCCATTTACCATTGCAACAAAAAGAATGAAATACCTAGGAATAAACCTACCTAAGGAGACAAAAGACCTGTATGCAGAAAACTATAAGACACTGATGAAAAAAATTAAAGATGATACAAACAGATGGAGAGATATACCATGTTCTTGGATTGGAAGAATCAACATTGTGAAAATGACTATACTCCCTAAAGCACTCTACAGATTCAATGCAATCCCTATCAAACTACCAATGGCATTTTTGACAGAACTAGAACAAAAACTTTCACAGTTTGTATGGAAACACAAAAGACTCTGGATAGCCAAAGCAATCTTGAGAAAGAGAAACGGAGCTGGAGGAATCAGGCTCCTGGACTTCAGACTATACTACAAAGCTACAGTAATCAAGAGAGTATGGTACTGGTGCAAAAACACAAATATAGATCAATGGAACAGGATAGAAAGCCCAGAGATAAACCCACGCACCTATAGTCACCTTATTTTTGATAAAGGTGGCAAGAATATACAATGGAGAAAAGACAGTCTCTTCAATAAGTGGTTCTGGGAAAACTGGACAGCTACATGTAAAAGAATGAAATGAGAACACTCCCTAACATCATACACAAAAATAAACTCAAAATGGATTAAAGACATAAATGTAAGGCCAGACACTATAAAACTTAGAGGAAAATACAGGCAGAACACTCTATGACATAAATAACAGCAAGATCCTTTTTGACCCACTTCCTAGAGAAATGGAGATAAAAACAAAAGTAAACAAATGGGACCTAATGAAACTTAAAAGCTTTTGCATAGCAAAGGAAACCATAAAGTAGACAAAAAGACAACCCTCAGAATGGGAGAAAATATTGGCAAATGAAGCAACTGACAAAGGATTAATCTCCAAAATTTACAAGCAGCTCATGCAGCTCAATATCAGAAAACAAACAACCCAATCCAAAACTGGGAAGAAGACCTAAATAGACATTTCTCCAAAGAAGATATACAGATTGCCAACAAACGCATGAAAGGATGCTCAACATCACTAATCATTAGAGAAATGCAAATCAACACATCACACCAGTCAGAATGGCCATACTCAACAAATCTACAAACAATAAATGCTGGAGAGGGTGTGGAGAAAAGGGAACCCTCTTGCACTGTTGGTGGGAGTGTAAATTGATACAGCCACTATGGAGAACAGTACGGAGGTTCCTTAAAAAACTAAAAATACAACTATCCTATGACCCAGCAATCCCACTACTGGGTGTATACCCTGAGAAAACCATAATTCAAAAAGAGTCATGTACCACAATGTTCACTGCAGCACTATTTACAATAGCCAGGACATGGAAGCAACCTAAGTGTCCATCAACAGATGAATGGATAAAGAAGACGTGGTGCATGTATACAATGGAATATTAGCCATAAAAAGAAACAAAATTGAGTTATTTGTAGTGAGGTGGATGAACCTAGAGTCTGTCACACAGAGTGAAGTAAGTCAGAAAGAGAAAAACAAATACCGTATGCTAACACATATATATGTTATCTAAAAAAAATAAAAATGGTCTGAAGAACCTAGGGCAGGACAGGAATAAAGATGCAGACATAGAGAATGGACTTGAGGACACGGGGAGAGGGAAGGGTAAGCTGGGACGAAGTGAGAGAGTGTCATGGACATATATACACTACCAAATGTAAAATAGATAGCTAGTGGCAAGCAGCCACAGAGCACAGGGAGATCAGCTCGGTGCTTTGTGACCACCTAGAGGAGTGGGATAGGGAGGGTGGGAGGGAGACGCAAGCGAGAGGAGATATGGGGATATATGTATATGTATAGCTGATTCACTTTGTTGTAAAGCAGAAACTAACACACCATTGTAAAGCAATTATACTCCAATAAAGATGTTAAAAAATATATCAATACTTCACATTTAAGCTTCAAAAAAAAATGCAAATCTTTGTGTGCACCCTAAATACTTTTCTTGGGATTAATTTCTAGAAAAGAGAATGTTAGATCAAAGTGTATGCATATTTTTAAGTCTTCTAAAAAATCTTGTTAAACTGCCATCAGGAAATATGTATAAATATTTACTCACACATGCAATATATGACAATATTCCTACCCCACCCCATCTTATTTTATTTAACATTGACTCCAGCATAATGTCCTAAGAGCATAATTTTGTTTAGTTCTTGTTACATAGAATTCACGCACATTTCCAGCCAGTTCAGTACTTTTACTGAGTATGTAGCGTGGGCCAGTCACTGTGCTAGGTGGTAAATATACAAAAATGAATTATCTGTGATTTTCCATAAAATCAGCATCTTGTCACAGTCTGGATACGTGGCCATCAAATGCTTTTATAGAAAAAGTTTAGAAGATAAGTAAATCTGGTTAGATGAGCTTTTATTGGAAGAAAATTGTCTTTATTTTGCAGCACCTACTGCAATCAATTTATTGTGAATAATTTATCATCATCTTGGATGTGCGACACAACGATTAACATTTTCTCCAAATATTTAAAGCCTTTATTAGAGATAAGTTAATATAACTTTTGTCTGATCCATTCTTACTGCAAAAATTTGTTGGACTCCTAGGAAAGTAATCACTGTAAAATGCATTGCTGGCTCAGGGGCAAACACTGAACTAATTATTCTGGGCAAAAAAATGTGTTGGATTTAAGTCCCATATCCTTGTTGCTGCACTGTGCTAGTAGGCCCATATGTCAAGTTGCTACCAAAAGAAATAGCAACACAAGTATTAATAAGTGAGATTACATTGTATATCTTGAAAATTAAACTGTGTTGTAAGGCAAAATTAAAGCTGAGGTAGATAATTGCAAAGTAACACAGTTTCTTTTCTTAAATTTCATTTTCTGCTTCACTTTCTGAGATTGGGGAGTGGCTTCATTGTTAATCTGATTATTTCTTTCTACAAAACAAAGGTTAGCTTGGGCAATATACAACTGTCTTGAAATTGAATCAAATGTGTGCACTTTTCATTTCACTATAATATCTTATTTTTCCAACTCAGTGCATGTCAATAAATGCTATTAGATTTTGTGCTAACAGCTGAAGCTGTTTTTTTTTAATTGAAATAATCCCATAAAAGTTTACACTTTAAAGAGATAATTCATTTGACATTTATCTATATTCAGAAGTAAAATATATCTACTAATATCACACTTAGATTGTTTTCTCAATACTTTCTTTTGCTTTTTCGATTGTAGTTGATTTCCTTCAGATGAAACTTACTTAAGGTGTAATGACCTGTTTTTAAAACAAATCATGATAATGACTACAATTTGTATTCTTTACAGGCAGTTTATTTTTTAAAGTAGCATTGACTCATTCTAGAAAAATTTAGATTAAAACCAAAATATAAAATGAACTCAGCATATGAAATATTATTAATTTGATACACTTTCGTTGTGCTCACATTGTTCTAAAGTAATGTTCTATAATATATATCCAACAATTATAATAAAGATGAATTCTAACATGTCCAGAAAAAAAAAAGAAAATGACCAAAAACCTAATAAAAGATCGACAAAAGATGTATACAGATGGTTCACTAAAAAGAAATTTATAATTGCACTTCAGCTTAAGAGAGCAAAATTTAACCTTATACATAACCAAATAAATACAAATTATATTATATTAATGCACCATTTTTCAAATATCGGATTTATAAATCAAAAGCTTGACAACACATGCTGTCAGAAAAGCTGTGGAGAAAGAGCTACTTTCCACATATTCTTGAAGGGAAAACAAAATTGCTCATCCTTTATGGTGGGGAATTTGACAATAACAAAATACATATGAATTTATCCTTTGGTCTAACCAATCCCACTTCCAAGAATCTGCTGTGAAGATTCATCTGTATAAACATGAAAAAGCACCACCTGCACGTGGTTAGACAATACAATGTAATTTATAGTTATACGAGACTGGAAACGACCAAAATGTCCACGGAGAAGGGGTCTGGCTGAATAAACTGTGATACAGTCTGTGGTAAAGCGTTAGCCAAGCCCTGTTCCCTTCTGCAAGAGGATTTAATTTTTGCCTCAGTGCCCAGCACTGTACTCCTAGCAACTGGGTAAACGTAGAACATCAACTATATCCCAACATTATTGTCTCTGATAAAAATGACCCCTGACTGGTACACTGCATCTGGATTGGGGGCAATTGTAAATAAATTATGAATATCTTCACTGAGGATGGTGACTTTTATAACTAGGCTTATGCCTTGTGGGGACCCTGAAAACTATGCCTATGGAAATGTTACAAGAGATACTGGCTCCTGTGAGAGACAAGGTCCTCCCCACAGGAGGACCTCCCCCATCCCTACTCTCACCCTGTCTGCTGTGAATCTCATTTCCTTATGCCTGGGGCGTGTCACTCAGGAAGAAGAGCTCTGCACTGCCTTGTGGGCTGTCACCAGCAGGGACGGTGGTGTGGATTTCTGCTGAGCTGGGATTCCTGTCCTTTAACCTTCCAAGTAGACTGAGGGTCTCTTGAGTCTGAATGGTTAGGAGAGCCTAAAAAAACTCCTTGGGAAGCACATCTATAAAGTGGAGAACTATGCACTCTAAAAAATAAGAAATATCTCTACAAACTAATATGGGACAATTTCTAGCCTATTTAGCATATGTGTTAAATGAGGAAAGAAAAGGAAAAAGTAATGTGTGTGTAAAAAAAAAGAAATACGTGCCTTTCTGTGTTTCACATACACATAGACACATATACATTTTTACATACATACTTGTTTACTTTTATCAAAAAAAAGACACAAGAGGACTAAACAGATAATGATGGTGGTTATATTAGTGGGTGGGTAGGAATAAAGTAAAGGGAATAGGGACAATTAGAAGTCAGATTTCTCAGAGTATAACTTTTTCCATAGTGTTGACTTTTGAACTATGTTTTTCATGTTCAAAACCTAAAAAAATTTAAGTCCTAAAATTGAACACAAATATAAACAAATAAACCTAATAGTATATTAAATTAATAATATAACCATATACAGAAGAATTCACCAAAGTAATTTTTTAAAACACCATACTCTGACTATACATCCTTGGTGGGACAGAAGCAAAGAAATCTTAAATTTCACTCAGTAGGTTTTGTGTTAGTAGTGATGCTGCTATTGCCACTATGAAATTATTATACACACATGTAATAAGATAACACAAATATATTTAAAACATAAGTTCATGTAAAATAATAGTATTATTAAGAATCAAAATTCTCAAAGAGAAAACAGAAATATAAAGTAAAAGTTAAGAAAAATTTTGCTATCGTAACTGAATTAGAATTATTCACATGATCTTATGATTAAAAAAATATATATTTCCTTGCTCTTTCCACTGAAAAGCCTCAAAAGCAATGACATCCTAGTAGCAATAAACATACATAGCATCTGGATCCTGGGTTCTAAATATTATTCACTCTAAAGAGGAACCAGAATTCCATGGAGAAATGGTGATTCCAGGACTGATATAGGAAAATCCTAAGATGACCCAGGGATATCTTTTGCCAGACAGTAAGGAAATGCTTAAAGACCAATGAGTTCATGTAAAAAGAAATAGGAGCCAGTTTGAAAAGGCTCCCATTAGCCAAAGTTAGAATAATTTAAGCATCTAAAAAATAATGCATGCATTTGATTTTCACGCACTGAATAAAAATTCATGTCCACAGTAATACCAAAAAGGGGGCCATAAAGCTCCTGTTTTTACAGAAGAATGACAGCTAACAAATGTACTAGGAAGGAATTAAAAAATCATGTTTCTCTAAGTAATTGACTCAGTCAATTACTGAGTCATGAAAAAGACCAGGAACAAAATCTTTGTATGGGGCCAAAATATCACAGAATCTTTACTGTTTCAAAGGAAAAGATGTGCTTTCATAGTGGAGTGATGTTTCAGACACCACTTTAAGCAATTATCACTAATGGGGAACCACCTGGCATTGTCTGACTTGTAACTAATTCAATATGAAGTACAGTTCAAGTTACAGAAATAAAGGAGACAGAGGAACAAGTTAAACAACACTAAGAAGAAGCAATAAGGCAAATCCAAAATACAGGAAATTCTAAAGGACAACTCCCTGGGCTCCTTGTAAAATCACTGCTATGGGGGAAAAGTAGCAAGATTGTTCTAAATGAAAAGGAACTAGAGAAATGGAACCAAATGTGATACAGGAGTTCAGGTTAGATTATGCTTTGTATTTCTATTTCAAAATTGGTTTGGCTAGTCTAGATGCTTTGCATTTCTATATACTTTTTTAAGAATCACTGTCTCAATTTCTACCAAAAGCCTTTTAAGATTTTGATTGAGATTGAATTAAATTAACTTGGGAGAAGTTAGCATTCTAAAAATATTGATTCTAATGATCCATGAACATGTTATCTCTTTATATATTTATGTCTGCTTAAATTTCTCTCAGTGCTGGATTGTAGTTTTTCAAGGCTTAGGCCTCGTATATTTTTAAAGATTTATCTATAAATATTTCAGGCTTTAAACAGTTATTAATGGCAAAGTTTAATTTCAATTTCTAGTTGTTTATTGCTAGCATGTAGAAATACAGTAGCATTTTGCATATTAACTTTTTATTTTGACTTGCTGAATTCACATCTTAGTTGTAGTAGTTTGTGCATGTGTGTGTGCAAATTCTTTAGGATATTCTACAAAAATTGTCTTCTACACATAGAGAGTTTTTCCTCTTCCTTTCCAATTTGTACTTCTTTTACTTGCTTTATTGCACTGGCTAGAACATCTAACACAATATTGAAAAGAACTGGTAATAATGGACATTCTTGGTTTGTTCCTGACTTTTTAAGGGGAAAGCACTCAGGTTTCACCATTAATTGTGGTGTTAGCTATTGATTTTTCATAGATCCTCTTTGTCAGATTGAGAAAATTCCCTTCTATTCCTACTTTGCTACGTCTTTATCACAAATGGGTATTGAATTTTGCTAATTGTTTTTTACATATACTGATGTGATCATATGGGTTTTTTAATGTAATTAAATATGGTAAATTCCGTTAATTGACTCTAAAATGTCAAACCAAACTTGTATTCCTGCAACAGAAGCCATTTTGCCAGGATGTATTATCCATTTTTATATATTGCTGGACTTGAATTGTTAAAGTATTTTAAATAATTTTTGCATCTATATCTATGAGAGCTACTGATCTGTAGTTTTCTTTTAATGTATCTATTTAGTTTTCATATAAGAGTATGAGTGATGCTCTCATAAAATGAGTTGAAAGTGTCTCTTCCTATTTTCTGAAAGACTTTATGAGGATTAGCATTATTTCTTCTTTAAATATTTGAGAGAATATTAAGCAGCTATGTGGGCCTTATTTTGAGGGAGTTTTTAAAATTGTGAATTTAATGATTTAATAATTATAGTAACATTTAGATGTTCTGTTTCTTGTTCTTATGTCTTTCAAGGAATTAGTGCATTTTACCTGAGCTGTCCATCACTGGCATAAAGTTGTTGATAGAATTCCCTTATTCTTTTAATATCTACAGTATCTATTGTGATGTCCCTTTTTTTTTCATTCCTGACAGTGTTAATTCCTGTCTTCTCTCTTTTTCTTGATTGGACTCATTAGAGGTTTATCAATGTTATTGTTATTAAAATTAACCAGCTTTTGTTTTCATCAATTCTCTATTGTTCATCTGTTTTCTATATTCATTATTTCTGTTCTTACCTTCATTATTTCCTTCCCTCTATTAATTTTGGATTAAAAGTTATCTCTTTTTTAAGCTTACTATTCTGGAATTTTAGGTAATTTAGAATTGAGATCTTTCTTTCTAACAGAAGTATTGAAAGCTGTTAAATTTCACCTATACCCTGCATTATAAAATTATGATATGTTTTCATTTTCATTTAGCTCAAAACATTTTCTGATTCTCTTGTGTGTGTGTTTTTTTTTTGACCCACGGTTTGTTTAGAAGTATGTTAATTACTGATTATTTGCATATTTTTCAGACATCGCTCTTTTGCTAATTTCTAATTTAATTCCATTTTGTACCAAAAACATTTTGTGTATATTTTAAAATTTAACTTTAATTTTTTAACTTAATAACGACTTATGGCTCAGCAAGTGGTCTATCATTGTAAGTATTTCATGTGTACGTGAAAAGAATGTGTATTGTGCTGTACTTGGATGCAGTGCTTGTAAATTTCAATTGGTTGATAGTGTTATTCGAGTTCTATATCGTCTCTGATTTTCTATTTGTTCTACAATTGCTTACCGAAGAATGTTGAAATCTCTAATTATTATTGCCAATTTTTCTCTTTCTCCTATCAGTTCTACTAGTTTCTGTTTTGAGTATTTTGAAGTTTTCTTATTGTGTGCACACACATTTATCATTGTTATTTCTTCTTGATGAAATGTCCCTTCTTATTCCCGATCATATTCTTTATTTTGAAGTCTAGGTCTCTGATTAATATAGGTCCTCTAGATTTCTTATAATTACTTATTTAACAATATATCTTTATCCTTTTACTCTTTATCTACTTGTACCTTTATATTTAAAGCGAGGGTTTTTTGTGGCAATATATATAGTTGGGTCTTGCTTTTTCATGCAGCCTGAGGATATCTTGTTTCTAAGTGGAATGTTTAGACCATTAATATTTAAAGTGATTATTGATATGGTTAGTTTTAAATCTATCATATTGCTCTGTTTTCTAATTGTCTCATTTCTTCTTTCTCCTTTTTCTCCCTTGAGTATACTTCCCTTTTACATGCCTCAGTTCTTTGTGTTATTATTGTTATACATTTTATTTTTACATATGTTATAAACTCCATAATACATTGTTATTATTTTTGCTTTAACCACTCAATAAATATTTAAAGGAAATGAAAAAGTATTTCATATTTACCCACACATTCACCATGTCTGGCCAACTTCACTTCTTTATTCTGGCTGAATAACTTTAACACTTCATGTGGTACACTTCTGTTTGGCACAAATTTTCTCAGTTATTGATTATCAGGTAGAATTTTAATTTAGATGTCAATCTTGGAAGACAGTTGGAGTGTGTAAAAACTCTAGGTTGACTGTTTCAGTATTTTAAGATGTTATTCTATTATCTTCTGCTTTGAATAGGGCTTGAAAAAAGTTTGTGGTCAGATTTATCTTTGTTTCTCTGTACATAGTGTGTCTGTATGTGTGTGTATTCTGGCTGCTGTTAGGATTCCTATTTATTACTAGCTTTGTATTATTATAATGTCTATTGGTGTGGTTTATCTTGCTTGAGGTTCACTGAACTTTTTCTGTGAGTTCACAGAAATTCATCAAATTTGGAAAACTTTTAGCTATTATTTCTTCAAATATTTTTTGTGCACTGTCCCCTTCCAAACTCTGGAACACCAGTTATGTATATACACACAGCTTGGCACTGAGGCTCTGTTCCTTTTTATTTTAGTTTTTTTTTTTTCTCTTTCTGTTTCAACCTGGATAGATTCTATTACTATATCTTCAATTTCACTGATACTTTTTTGTGCTATTTACTCTCCTGTTCAGCCCAGCCAGTGATTTTATTGTATTGAAGGCATTGTATTTTCATCTATAAGAGTTCCATTTTGTTATTGTTTTTATCTTCCATTTCTCCTCATTATGTTCATATTTTCCTTTAATTCCTGAGCATAGCTATAATAGTTATATTAACATTTTTTTCCTACTAGTTTCATCACCTAGGCCTTTTTAAAATTCTACTTCTATAGGCTGATATTTCTCCTGGTCTCTCACATATTTTATTGTGTCTTTGTATGTCTAGTAAGTTTTTATGGGACACTGAACATGGTAATTTTATACTGTTGGATGCCTACATTTTGTTTTCTTCCTTTAATGGGAGTTGGACTTTGTTCTGGCAGGTTATTAAGCTACTTGCAGATCACCATGATCCTTTCAAGGCTCCTTTTTAAAGCTTTGCTAGTATAGGTCTATCACTCCAGGGGCAGTTCAGCCCTACTACTAAGGCCTGACCCAACAGGGGTCCCCACTGAATGCTCCAGGTGATTAATGTGGACTATCCCTCTACTCTGGCTAGTTAAAGCTTGAGGGGCTTCCTGCCTAGCTGTAAGCCCTGGGAACTGTTTAGCTTACAATTCTTCTCTCCTTTGTTTGACTTTGTGGAGTGTCACCTTAAGCATCTGTGGCCTGGTACAAAGCAAAGACCTAAGAAGACCCTTGAAGATTTCTGAAATTCTTCATCTGAAAAGTTACCTCCTCTATGGAACTCTCCCTCAAAATCCCAGCCTCCATCTCTTCCAAGATAAGACTGTGTCTCTAATTGGATGCTTATCTGAATTCTGTCTCATTTACAAAGAATGCCTCATGACACTAAGAAAGTTAGTTTTCTTCATTCATTTTTAGGGACTAGATTAAAAAATAGTTATTATAGCTGTCAGCACAGATTTTTTTAAAAAAATTCTCTTTTGGGAAAATGCCAAAGCAGATTAAGGTCTATGCCATGGCCAGCTTTATCGGAGGCAAACGTTTTCTAATCTCTTTTAATTTTTTAACTAATGGATCACTTCCTACAGGCAAGCTTGCAAAAGGAAAAGCTGGCAAAGTGGTGAGTCTGTTTCTATGGAAATAAGGTCATTAGTACTAATATTTAAAGGAAACGATTCATTAATTCTTGGACAATATTGATGGAAGAAAGAAAGAGAAACAAGCAAGAAACAGAACCAGTAAATATTAGTTCATGCCTAGAGCTTGGAATTGAAATGTAAGCACTGCTACAACATGAATTAATTTTAAATCCAAAGAGCTACATTTTAACAAAGAAGAATCTGAATTATAAGCTAAAATCACTTGAATTTGTTGATGCTGGAAACTATAAATCGGCATGCTCGTCTTGAGAAGACAATCTTAGGTTTACCATATTAAAAACTGTAATATAGCTTTCCAGATGTTTATTTTTTAAACACACACGTACACACCCACATGTTGAAAATATCATTGTAAACCCTATTATCATGAAATACAAAAGTTGACAGTATTCATGCATAGCATTCAGCTATGATGTGTGGTCTTGAGTTGTGGGAATGTAGTGATGGATAAACCATTGGAACTTGGATAAATGACTAGTCTATTTATGTAGCATAGGGAGGAGATGGCCACACTGGAGAGAATTGGTCTCCTGGCATGCAAGGTGGGAGGAAGGCTGGCTATTCAAGGATGGGAGCTGCAGAGCTTCTATCATCCAGCCTGAAGCTCTATCAACGCTGTAGCAATGCAGCAATGTAGCAATGATGTTTTCTCTACCGTTGCTGCAGCTGGGCCTTACCCCTGGATATTTCGCCATAGAGCTTGTCTCACTGGCCCCCTTAGAAATCTGTGAGCTACTTAAAAGCCCTTAGCAAATTTGTTTTCCCTTTTATTGTAGAGTGAATTCTGTATCTGAAATCAAGAAAATGTATTGGATTTAGCTACATGGCGGTGGGTGGGTGGGGGGGTTGGTCAATGACAACCAGAGGACGGACTGTTGTAATACAGTCATAGGATGTTGGACTGCTGGGTGAGGTCCAAACGAGAGGTGAGGAAAGGAAGCCAGCCAGCCAGTTTAAACAACTCTTTCAAAAGTTCGGCTGTGTTAATCCCATACCCCTAATTTGTCCCTCTTGCCTTGCCTTTCCCCTTTGGTAACCACAAGTTTGTTTTCTATGCCTGTGAGTCTGATTCCGTTTTGCATATACATTCATTTGTATTATTTTTCAGATTTCACATATAAGTGATATCATACAGTCTTTGTCTCTCTCTGACTTATTTCACTAAGCATAATATTCTCTAAGTCCATCCATGTTGCTGCAAATTGTAAATCAACTACAGTTTGGTTGGGCTTCCCTGGTGGTGCAGTGGTTAAGAATCCGCCTGCCAATGCAGGGGACACAGGTCTGAGCCCTGGTACAGGAAGATCCCACATGCCGCGGAGCAACTAAGCCCGTGAGCCACAACTACTGAGCCTGCGCTCTAGAGCCCGCGAGCCACAACTACTGAGCCCACGTGTCACAACTACTGAAGCCTGCGAGCCTAGAGCCCATGCTCTGCAACAAAAGAAGCCACCACAATGAGAAGCCCGCACACCACAACGAAGAGTAGCCCCTGCTCGCCACAACTAGAGAAAGCCCACACACAGCAACGAAGACCCAACACAGCCAAAAATAAATAAATAAAATAAATAAATAAAATAAATAAACTTGTTAAAAAAAAAGTTTGGTTGTGAAGAGGAGAGAAATGGGAGAGAACAGCTGCAAATGGCTATAGAGTCAAGAGGGGAAATCTTTATTTTTAAAGATGGAAGTGATTATGGCTCCTGAGAAGTCTGGAATGTAATATAAAGGACAGGTGGAGACAGCCTTAGCTAGAAGGAGTTGGGCCTCCTTTAAAGTAATAGAAGCCTATGTAGGTACTGTCCAATGAACAGCTTCTTTGACTCCGGAGTGGCTGGAAGTATACAAATATTTGCTCTGGAAGAGGCTCAGCTGGTGCAGAAAGAAGGAACTGAGAAGTGCTGTAGGAAATTCCAAACGGTGAAAACGGAGCAGTTATATTCATCAAGTATATGGAGGAAGACTCAAACCTGTAGCTGTATTACGTTTAGTTGAATGCATTTGCATGCTATTTCTTCTTTTATGCTTGTGAACAATCTAACCATGTTATAAAAATGCAGGTAACAGAGAAAGAAAAAAGTCCACACACAAGCCTCATAGTTTCACAATGCTTTTGAAATTGTGTTTTTAAAAATTTACACCTGGTCTTTTTTTGGTTTTTCTATCTTATACAGTATTCATAGTCATCATTCTAATAGTATAATATTTAATTGCTATAATTTACTTAGCCTTTTCTCTGTTGCTAGCCATGGCTATACCTAAACTCAATCATTGCATAAATTTCAATGATAGCTCTGAAAAGGAGCTCAGGGATTATCAGATGCTATATCCTTTTCATATAGAGGAGAAAACCAAGATACAAAACAGCTGAATATATTCCATCAGGATCATACAGCAAATGAGCAGCCAAATCAGGACCAGACCCCTAAGCCATAACACAGACAGAGGGCAGGCTGGCAGAACGGATGGGACCTGCAATACTCTTGCTCAGTGCTTTTCAAAATTCTAGTCTGTAAAATGTTTATTGCTGCTCACACTGAGCTAAGGGGCTTACAAAAGAATATGGGAAGCAGGGCATTGATTTATATTTTGTGATTGATCAGTAACTATCAGCTCCCATGTCAGCATTAATCTGCAGATCACGCTTTGAGTAGGACAGCTCTAATTGAAAAATCACTCACAAAATCTCTGGTTCTCTCTGTATCTGTCAACAGCATTAGTAAATATTATGTTGGAGTTTCATAGCCACGTTTACGTCATTACTCTTACATTTCTTTCCTTAACAAAATCAAACAAGTGCCCAAGAGATTGACCTTTTGAAAATAAAGCACACATACTTGGTCTGTAAGTATGAGGATGATGTGTTTACCATGCAGGTTTATATGACTTTACTTGAAGAGATTCACATATGAACATGGAGTGTAGAGGAGGTGGGCTGTCCTTTTAACCTGGTCAATTTTATTGCTTGATAATTCAACAGAGTTCTTGGGATCCATGTTCTCCTGTGTTGCTCTGAGAGAAGGGTAAGTGCATCCTTGCTAACTCATAGGCTTCAGTCACTCCTGACCACTACGGAAATAACTATTTCAAGAATTTTTTAATGTATTTAATCACCAAATGCACATGGTAATTGCCACCTTTTCCCCCCAAAGAGCAGAAAATGACAATACTAAAAACAAAAAAACAAAATAAAACAAAAAACCCAGGATGGCATGATGCCATGATTCATCAAACACAATGTGAACTGATTTTTCAGAACTAATGACAAATTTGGATACAGTGTCTTTAAAAATATATTTTATAGCTCTCAAGTTATCTGAAAGTTAATTCTAAGCCTGAGAATAATTACTATTGAATTACTAGGGTAACAGAACACCAGTGGTCATTGATTTCACTTCTCACTTTATAACTCAGCCTGTACATCAATTACCCTGAAAAGAAATGATGAATTCTGTTTCTAAAAATCTCTAGAGAAAGAAGTGATGCCACACTGGCTGTGATGGATAACATATTTACAGCTACCCTGAAGGAAACCCTAACTCTTACAATTTTCCTTCCAGAATAGGTTATCTTCTTTCAGTACAGAATGCTTAAGCATTATTATTAGTATTATTAATGGCAGCAGGCAATATTCTAAGCACACTGAATATACTAAATCATTTAATTGTCATAAACACCCTAAGGGGTAGGCACTATTCTTTAACTCCATCATATAAAGGAGGAAACTAACTTACAGAGAGATTGGTAACATAACTTGCTCTAGACGAACCACACAGATGTGAACACAGGTATCTGGCCTCAGAGCCTGTGCTCTTAACCACTAATTGTTTCTCGATGATTTAGGATAAGTTAATTCATGACATTATCTGGAAGTGCAGTTGAGCAAATTCCATGGTTCTTTCAATCTTAATAGTCTTCTGAGCTGTCCAGTATGGTAGCTACAAGCCACATGTGGCTACTTAAATTTAAATTAAAATCATATACTGGTAAAAATTGACTTCTTCAGTCACACAGTTAGTGGTTACTGTATGGGACAGCACAACACTTCCATCACAAAGAGTTCCACTGGCTGGTACTGGTCTAAAGTAACACTAACATTCTCTATAATTGACCACCTACTTTGCTTTTATGCACCTTTTCTTTTTGTAATGCACTCTGCAAATAAAGATGGTAGGTAGAAGTGGCAAGGTTTTTGTTTTAATAATTTTTTAAAAATTTATTTATTTTAATTTATTTATTTTTGGCTGTGTTGGGTCTTTGTTGCTGTGCAGAGGCTTTCTCTAGTTACGGCGAGCGTGGGCTACTCTTCGTTGTGGTGGGCAGGCTTCTCATTGGGGTGGCTTCTCTTGTTGTGGAGCATGTGCTCTAGACGCGTGGGCTCAGTAGTTGTGGCTCACGGGCTCTAGAGCACAGGCTCAGTAGTTGTGGCGTATGGGCTTAGTTGCTCCGCGGCATGTGGGATCTTCCCAGACCAGGGCTCAGACCTGTGTCCCCTGCATTGGCAGGCGGATTCTCAACCACTGCGCCACCAGGGAAGCTCAGAAGTGGCAAAGTTTATAGAGGAAGAAATGTCTATCAATGTCTAAGTGACTAAACCTTTAAAAAGTAATTTGGGAAGTGCAACCAAAATATTTTTAGCCAGTGCATGAGAGGTAATGACAAAGTAACTCAGAATTCAGAGTAAACTTAGTGAGAATTCAAATGTAAAGGTATTCAGTATTTGTTATGTGCAAGAATGAACCCCCAATTCTTTTGTAAATATGGGGACACAGTGGTTTAGGAGACATGACACAAATGCAATTGTATTTTAAACGACTGTAATCTAAGCTACTGAATTTTATTCCGCGAGGAAAACTGTAATAACAGTCAGGAGATGGTTTCTTTACCCAGAAATAGTAGATTTGAAAGGCAAACTCAGCCCAGCTCAAATGTACGGCTTGACAAACTGACACAGTGTAACCAACCTTTCCACAGTGGAAAGATTTATCAACTTAGCATGGGGACACTAGTCACTTATCCTACCTCTTGCTCTAATTCAGCGTTCACCAAGCAGTTATCAGCACCGAGTGCTCACTTCTACAACAGGTAGAGGAAAAAGTTCACATTTCGACCCTGGATTCTAATGCCTACGATAAGACCATTTAACAATTAATAAAATAATAAATCAATAATTTAGGCAAAATGTAGGTATTTATAAAGACTAAATAATTTAAATATTTAAAAATATTTTAAAGAAAATTTTAGTATTTAAAATTATCTAATTCTACTTAGAATGATAATCTCTAGGTCCAACCATGTCGCTGCAAATGGAATTATTTCATTCTTTTTTATGGCTGGGTAATATTCCATTGTGCGTGTGTGTGTGTGTGTGTGTGTGTGTGTGTGTGTGTGTGTGTGTATTATATATATATATATATATGTATATATATACACATATATACCACATCTTCTGTATTCATTCATATGGTTCTGGCACAAAAAAAGAAATATAGATCAATGGAACAGAATAGAAAGCCCAGAAATAAACCCATGCACCTATGGTCAATTAATCTACAACAAAGGAGGCAAGAATATACAATGGAGACAAGACAGTCTCTTCAATAAGTGGTCCTGGGAAAACTGGAAAACTACATGTAAAAGAATGAAATTAGAACATTCTCTAACACCATACACTAAAATAAACTCAAAATGGATTAAAGACCTAAATTTAAGACTGGATACTATAAAACTCCTAGAGGAAAACATAGGTAGAACACTCTTTGATATAAACTGCAGCAATATCTTTTTGGATCTGTCTCCTACAGTAATGGAAATGAAAACAAAATCAACAAAGGAGACCTAATTAAACTTAAAAGCTTTTACACAGCAAAGGAAACCATAAACAAGATGAAAAGACAACCCTCAGAATGGGAGAAAATATTTGCAAATGAAGCAACTGACAAAGGATTAATCTCCAAAATATACAAACAGTTCATGCAGCTCAATATCAAAAAAACAAACAACACAATCAAAAAGTGGGCAGAAGACCTAAATAGACATTTCTCCAAAGACATACAGATGGCCAAGAAGCACATGAAAAGCTGTTTAACATCACTAATTATTAGAGAAATGCAAATCAAAACTAAAATGAGGTATCACCTCACACCGGTCAGAGTGGCCATCATTAAAAAATTTACAAACAATAAATGCTGGAGAGGGTGTGGAGAAAAGGGAACCCTCTTGCACTGTTGGTGGGAATGTAAATTGATACAGCCACTATGGAGAATAGTATGGAGGTTCCTTAAAAAACTAAAAATAGAACTACCATATGACCCAGCAATCCCACTACTGGGCATATACCCTGAGAAAACCATAATTCAAAAAGACACATGCACCCCAATGTTCACTGCAGCACCATTTACAATAGCCAGGACGTGGAAGCAACCTAAATGCCCATCAACAGACAAATGGATAAAGATATGGTACATATATACAATGGAATATTACTCAGCCATAAGAAGAAATGAAATTGGGTCATTTGTAGAGACGTGGATGGACCTAGAGACTGTCATACAGAGTGAAGTAAGTCAGAAAGAGAAAAACAAATATCGTATATTAACGCATATATGTGGAATCTAAAAAATTGGTATAGATGATCTTATTTGCAGAGCAGAAATAGAGACGCAGACATAGAGAACAAACGTATGGACACCAAGGGGGGGACGGGGGGGTAGGATGAATTGGGAGATTGGGATTGACATATATACACTATTGATACTATGTATAAAATAGATAACAAATGAGAACCTACTCTATAGCTCAGGGAACTCTACTCAGTGATCTGTGGTGGCCTAAATGGGAAGGAAATCCAAAAAAGAGGAGACAGATGTATATGTATAGCTGATTCACTTTGCTGTACAGTAAAAACTAACACAGCACTGTAAAGCAACTATACTCCAATAAAAGTTAATTAAAAAAAAGTGGCACAGGAAACTTTTGGAGGTTATGAACATGTTTGATATCTTGATTGAGGTGATGGTATCACAAGTATATGCATATATCCAAACTCATCCAATTGTATGCATTAAATGTACTTTTTTGATATATCAATTACACTTCAATAAAGCTGGAGAACTGTCCTATATGATTTTGTCCAGTGTAAATCTATGAATATTTTCAGAGAAAGAAATCTTCATTAATAGTTGTTGAGCGAATATCCCCATAATTACATATTATGCAAAGACACAACACTTAAAATCAACACATTAAGTATAATGATTCTAATGCAAATATTTGACTTCAAAATGCTGTTTCCATGGAATAATAATATTCTGTAAATTTGGGGCAATTAAAATAATGAAAATCAATTTTCAATCAGTATTTGATGAGACACTCTTTTAGATCAGGCTATGAGAGTTTTAGATGAAAAAGAAACAGTGTGTTAGGGAAACTGGTCGAAATATAATGTCCAATTCAGCTGGAAATATCCTAAGACCGATATTTCCTAGTACAGTACATAAAGTCTTAATTTAAGCCAATCATTAAAAAATTTTCAAAAATTTACTGGATTTACTTTTTGTATAGTTTTCTTTTAAAAAGTCCAGACACAATTCATCTTCTTTTAACCCATGGTATTATGATTATTCACTTTGGAGAATTCTTGTTTGAAGAAAATGCTGCCTTGTTGTTACAGCTAAACATTAAAGCGCAATTTTTAACTTTATGATTTTCATGGCACTAGTTGAAGACTTAGGTAACATTTCTATAGGACGGCCAAAAGTGGTCTTGCTGTTTGGTTTTTGACATTGAGGCTTTTATCAATATCTGTTTTATTAAGATCGCTCCAAGAAATTACAGTATTTTGGTATCAGTATTCTAAAGTAATGCCCCATTAGTTGGGTTGTTTTGTCATAAAGCGTTGCTTGTCTTCACTCACCTTCAACCCCATCTTTACTCATTCTGCCTTCTGAATAAAAGATGTACAATTATACAAGGCTTGGAGCAGAATGGGCTTGGGATATCACAAAATTAAAGTGACGCAGTCCTCTTAAAAAAAATACCGCTAAGCTACAAAGTCAAGTGAGACTCGGAAATGCTAGAGGTCAGAACATTGCTCACAAATTATCCCAGTACAATTTAGCTTCTGAATGTTTTGGAATTATACAAACTGCATCTGATGACTCATATAACTTGTACCTTAAATGTGTTTTGCTGGTGTGCATTCCTTTTAGTCCAAGTACCCCCTGAGGAACAGAGTGTTACAGAAGCAGTTATGGCTTCAATTTCCCCTGTATGATATGCTTTCATTTGAAAACCAGTAAAAGGGGGGGAAATGGACTGGCTAACTCCTGACATTATCAGGGCTTCAGAGTACTAAATTTCCACTCTCCTTTTATCAGGGGAGAGAGCCCTACCAATGACAACAGATAACACGGGCGAAGGAAGAAATGTGAAGATGTTACTTAGGAAATGTTATTATCAACAGTAATTAATTAGTCTTACCAGGTTCTATGTTCTTGAGACATTTTTTTTTTTCTTTTTAGTTTTAAAACTATTGCACATGTAGTGTCTCATTTGATTCCAGATTTGAGGTTGGTGTCCTTCAACAATGGATATTTTTATGGTATGCTCACGCTATCTACAGGCAGATGAACTGCATTTTAGATTACCGGGGTAATCTGACCTGATTCCTTCTGTATCTCTGAAACTCACTCTTCTCCAGGGATGTCTTCTCACTGATACACAGTATGGTGATTCTTTTTCTAAGTTAATAAAGCATGCGTGATTCAAGTATTGGTTTTGCTCATCTTTCTTTTTCTACCAGGAGAAAGCTCACTTTATCTTCCACAAACTCCTTAACTACCAACTCCTGATTATGATCATTCCTCAGCTTTCTCCAAGGATGAGGAGTAAACAAGCGGACAAGTGGTGGGGACACTGGCACACATTTTGAGAAGGTAATTAAAGGGTAGGATACATGGTGCATAGACTTTACAGAGACTATAGAGATAGGGAGAACAGAGAGGTACCCAGAAGGGCACCTACCCAATGCAGTCTTGACTTAGTCGATAAGGGGATAAGTATACAACAAATTTCAGTTTATAGCTTTCTGGGGACTTAAAGTGGTCTAGAAAAAGATCACTGGTCTTGGAACCAGAAGACTTGAGCTTCAGCCTTACCTATACTAAATCACTGGGTAACATTTGACAAGTCACTTAATGTGACTGAGCCTTAGTTTCTCCATCTGTGAAACAAGAACAAAATCCTCTAGTACCTAAAGGGTTGTTCTCAAGCCCAGATGTCACAATGTGTATGAAAATGCATTATATAAATATGATTATGTTATATCTGGTTTCATCAAGGGGTGAGGTTTCCTGTATGTGCTCTTCCACAGTCTGATACACACTCATGAATTAAGGTAGGTATGTTGAACTATCTATGTGATACCCATTTAAAGTTGATGATTAGAGAAAAAAATCCCCATTGTATTAAGAACAACTCTGGGTTCTCTGCGTTTCTGTACCTAATTTCCATGTTTTCATCATGATACTCTTTGAAAATGAAATATAGAAAATTCAGAGCACTGAACACAGGAAGGCTGGCTCTGTGTTACTAGAATACAGATGAGCTTCAAATTAATTACTTTAATTCTTTGTCAGATATTTTTTGTAGCTCTTTGAGATGTTTTCAGTATATTGGTAACTTAAAAATTGTATAAGCAATCTACGGGAGAAGGGCAGAAGTCTCAAAATAATTTTCTGGCTTCCTTTTTTCTTTTCCCATTCTTTATCTACTCACAGGCATATATTTTTAGTGGAGGACTTTTATACCTTCTCCCAAATAGAATATCCAGTTTTGCTTTCAGTTAAAGCTCTATTAAATATTTTTGAATTAGGATGTTCAATTAAAAAAATTTTTAACCTTTTTAATAATTACCACATTCACAGATGAATATAATTTTGTGGTTAACATAATCTTTATAAATAAAAGAAATACAATAAATATCTCCAAAAATAACAATGTTAATAATAATGCAGTATCTCAGATGTGTTCATGAATAGTTTGATACTTGTTAGGTATGTTTTTGTGGGAATTTCTTAAAGAGTCATTGTATTTTTTAAAATATGCATATCATTTCTACTAATCCAACATGGATACGCTACTTATTTTTGTGTATGCATTCCTATGTCCTTAGTAAGATGTCTGTCGTGGAGTGTGAAGTCAATGAGGTAATTAACATGTTTTTTGATTAAACTATCATCTAAGATCTAAGCAGAAAGCTGGACATATGGTGGGCATTCAATAAATAACCTGTGTTAATGATGACAGGGTTGAAAGTAGAGCATCATAATCTTGAATTGTTTTCAATGAAGTTCTGACAAAATTTTGGGGAAATATCATTGAGCAACTCTTATTTCATGTTAACACTTTTTCCAAAGTGAACAAACTTTTAGGTGATTATTACAACTTTATCTTTTTCCCCAGTTTTTTTTATTGTAGTAAAATATACAAATATAAAATTTACCATCTTAACCATTTTCAAGTGTCCAGTTCAATGGTATTAAATATATTCATAATGTGCTACCCTCACCACCATTCTCCTTCAGAACTCTTTCATCTTGAAAAACCAACTCTGTGCCTAAATCATTATTCTCCATTCTCTCGTTCCCCCTATCCCCTGGCAAATACCATTTTACTTTCTGCCTCTATAATTTTGACTACTAGTAATTATTGTATTTTTTAAGAAAAATAATTAAAATAATTTGGGGAAAATAGAAATTTAATTGACTTATTCTCTGAGGGAAAACAATATTTATGAAATTCAGTTTTGTTCAATTACTGGCAAATTATTTAGAGATCCTGAGTAGCAGAGAGAGAAAATCATCATGTTTGATATTATTTTGATATTAAAGAGAGTCTATTAAAAGGAATTTAAGGGGGTATATCTTGGCCACCATGTGATAGTTACAAAACAACAACAACAAGACAGAAGCAGCAGAAAAAGACATGAATAAAACAGGAGAAACATTTCACGTTTCTGAAATGGTATCGTGATAGTCATAATTTTAAATATTTCTACTTTGTGTTCTGGAAAAATGCTGCCATTTAATAAACGATTTTGAAATTGAACATCAGATGTATTTACTCTAGGAAAATCTATCTACTTAATAATTGAATCTGTAGTACAGCAGGCTTTTGAGTTATACACACTATTCTACAGAGACGCAGAATTGAATTTCTAAATCTACTCCAAGTGATTCTTTGAAATAAGTATTTTAAGAGAAAGAATCTCAAATTGGTTTTACCAGAATGCCATTTCTCCAATTTTATTGGAAGATTATGAAAAATGATCTAATTATATTATATATTAGTCATATTTGCTGAGTCATAAAAGGAAATGCATAACTCTTCATATGGGAAGGCACTTGATTATTTAGTCTATGAGAAATATTTGCAGCTTGGTTTGCAAATAACTACAAACAATACTTAAAATCCAAACTGCTTTCAGCCCTGAAAATTTTAATATATCAGTTCAGGTCTCTAAAACACATAGTTTGTCTTAGAATTTAGTCATCCAACCAATGTTTGTTAGACATTTTCTATGTCTTAGATATCTGTTAAGTCCAAGAAATCTAGGAGAAAAATAAGACAGAGTCTTTAAGGAGCTAATAGTCTTGTGAGAAGAAAGACGCATGAATAGATAATTCATAATGCTACAAAATAAAGGCTTTCATAGAGGTGTGAACAAAGTGCTACTGGAACCCAGAGGAGAGGGCTGGAGTGGCTTGTGAAAGTAGAGACATCTCAGTTGGGTGATAAGGATGGAGGAAGTAGAGCTAACCCAACAGGACTGCCAGGCAGAAGAAACATCATATGCAAAGGCACAGGGTTAGGAAAGACATAAAGTGTTAGGGAAACAAGAGTTCAGTGAGGCTGAATCTCACTTGCTGTGTAATATCGAAATGTTATTTAGCCTCTCTGGGCTGTCTCCTCATTTGAAAAACAGAGTTGACGATAATAAGACTTGCCTCACTACCTTATTGTGAGGATTTTGTGATGCATGTAAAATGCTTGGCAAAGTGTTTGCTCCCCACTTACACGCTCAATAAGCTTTAGCAGCTGCAAACAGGAGATCCTGGCTGTCAACCTGGGTTCATTTCCTTATTACAGTAAGTCGGCCATTTAATCTCATTGGGTTTCCCCTTCCTTTTCTTTAACAGGAGAAGGATCAAACTAGATGATAGACTGACCTCTAGTCTCTTCCATGTCACAGGTTACTATAGCTATATGGCCACTGCCACGTAAATAATAGTTCATTTAACACTTAAAACTTAAAACATTGTTTCTATAAGGAAAATTTCCTTTATAAAATTTTGACATTCAAATTTGACAATTAAAAAAATTGGCTTTCATGTCTTCAGGCTGAATGACTAAAACTGAAAACCTCTTATTTTCATGTTTAGTTCAGATAAATTAACTTTTCTTGAAGGATTTCAGAAAGATGATAGAAAGCATCTGAAAACATGGCCAAATGTATAGACTGTCCCTTTATGAGAGTCTCCTTAGATATAACAGTGGTGATAGGAGAACCATCTAGAATCTGTTTGTTTTGTGGCTGTTTCAACTCAGTATCTTGTCGGATTGTAACTTAAGAATGAAATGTAATAGCTTAACGGGCACTTTGACTTATTTGTTCCTTGACAAATCATGGAGAAAGCAGTGAACAAGTCAGCTGTAATTTGTGGCTTTTGATAAAATATGCATTGTAACGGCATGAGAGAATGGTCAAAAGTTTCTTAAGAGCAAAAGCAAAGGAAAATGATCTGCGGGTTTAAATGTTCATTACACACATTTCTTCTTCTTTAATTCAACAGATGTTTATCGAACAACTATTATGCATTTAGTAGGGTTTAGACAATAGTGATCCAGAGATGAATTTTTAATAAGCTTCAGCAGCCAGGAGTGAGAGACATCAAGGGGATGAAGGATGGTGAATTAACCAAGTTTTGGTCAAGGGATTGCCGAAATCTGGGAGAAGAATGAGTGAGTAATGTAGGCAGGAGGGTCAGAGAAGTTGTTGCCCAATATTGAGATTATGGGGGAGTTGCAGAAATTTGCCATGCATCAGTTTAAGGAGGCATGACAAGGGAGTGAGTGTCTAGCACAGGATGGAGAACAGGATCACCGGGAAAAAAGGAGGGCAAGGAACCCTAGGATGAATCTCTAAAATTATTAAGATTCGAAGTAAGACTGTGAGAGTGACAGTACGCCAAGAGTGAAAATTGGTGAGAAATGAGGGAGAGTGACACAGGAATTAGGTGGATGATGGCAATAATGAGTGGTATAGGGTGATATTATCTGATTACATGAGGTTCAAATTTGGAGATTTTTAGGGAGGATGGTGAGAGACTGGTCTGGAAGGAGCAATGGTGAGCAAGAAGGATGACCTAGGCATAATGTTCCTAGGAAGAGTTATAAGGAGGTGCACCAAGGGAGTGAGAGAAAGAAAGGCTAAAAATACCAGAGTGGAAGATTCTTAGGGTCACTGTTAGGGGACCCATTCATTCTGATTTGTGTGGAACTGTTCATATTCACATGTCTTAGCTCAAGGTGACAGCCTTTCTAAAGTGAAACTGAGTTGGATGATAAATTTTATGATATGATCTAGACATAGCAGATTGCAGAATGAAGATGAACACACACACATCCACATGGCATTTAACTGAAATAAGTTTAATTCACCCTCTCCCTTGTACACACTTTTTAAATGAAGCCATGGCTTTTATACCTTTCCTTCTCCTTCTCTTCTAGCAGAGTTTAGTGAAAAGTGACTTTGTCTTTATATTTAATATTTATTGATTTACATTTAGGTACTTTCAGAACTTTTAATTAATTTTTTTAAACAGTTAGTGGAGAAGATTTGGACTAAATTTTAAGTACCTGTGGGGAGGGATGAAGTTAAAATAAGTATAATCCTGACTTAACTTGAATTATGGTTCTACCCTATTATTAGAGAAGCATAATTATGAGAAAAACTCTTCTAAAATTTATTTATAAATAAAAAAGAATAGCTGTATCTGTCCTTAGAGGAAATATGCATTCTGCCCACATCAAGTTTCTCTCTTGCTGGAATCCAAGTGATTTTGTATTTTATGAGTGGCTTTATAAAGAAAAGTAAAGAATGGATTGGGTGGAAAAAAAAGAGATTAGGCTTTTGAACCAGAAGTCCTGGATTCAAATTCTGCTTACACCACTCATTACTTCAATAGCTGTAAGCATATTACCTAAATTCTCTACACTTCAGTTTCCTCATCTGTCCAGTTATTACTCCACAAGGAGAAGAATACTCTCAGAGTATTACTATGAGGATTCAAGGAGAAAATATTCATGAAAGGACTTGTCACTGCACTTGGCACTTAATTCCTCAAATGTTACTTGGCTACTCACCTTCAGCTTCTTCTCTTTAAATCTATAACCCTTTAAACGAGAACTAGTTTTAATAACGGTATTTTCGAGATGCTACCAGCCCCCAACTCAAAGTCTACATTCAGGACATTCTCCTTGAGGGGGCAGAAAAGTGAACGAATACATTTTCAGTTTGACAGGACTTTTCCCCATGAAATAAAAGGAAACTTGTTGAGCCCTTAATTAACCTGGCAGATCATTTACCTAGAGGCTCCCGTCTCCTGAGTGTTCTAATTAATCAAAATTTTATGTGAAAGTAGTATCAGACAATTTATGTATTTAAAGACAGTATTTTTATTTGTGTGTCATACACTGCCACATTGTATACATTTTATATTTTTTTCTGTAAGAGGCAATAATAGGCTTCTATTTGTCATAGTTTATCTGTCCTTTCTTGTTTATATTCTAATGTAATTCTCCATATCAATGCTTCTCTAGAAACAATAGTTTAAGTACTAATACATATGGGACATTATTGCTCAATGTTATAATTTACCTAATTTATTCTTTATAATTCTATCAGGTACATATTCTCTCCACTTTACAAATGAAAATTTGAGCTTCAAAAAATCTAAGCAAATTTGCCCATGCTCTAAACACTGGAATTCATATTTGAACCTAGTCTTATAGATTTCAAAGTTCATGCTTATTCTACTCTATTCATGACTATATTGTCTGCTATTGATTTAAAAGTAATGGCAGATGTCATTGCTGTATACAGCAGAATCCCTTCATAAAATGGAAATGGGGACTGGTATGATTGACCTTAGCAGTTAATAATATATGCCTCCCTTGGTGATTATTTATGTTGGGTGGTTGTGAAGTGGTAACTACCAGTGAAACATCAAATCCGTTGTCTGGCTTTCCATCAATGCGGTGACCTGTCTTTGTACTTTGAAGACATTTTGCTCCTTCGCAGCCTTCTATTACAGGAAGTGATAAGACTTATCACCTAAGTCCTTCATTAAGTCCTAACAGTAGACACGAGATGATGCTGTGAAAGGTCTGATGGGACACCAGTAAGGAGGACAGGAAATGCAATACGCCAGAGACACACTCCGTCATTTTCTCTCGGGGTAAAACTGGCAAAACTCAGACATCTCTCAAGTTAAGTAGAATTACAAATACAATGTGTGTGTGTACAAACATATGTGAACACACAGAAAGACCAGTTCTAGAGTTGTTACATCCCTAGAAATGTGATTTGGGCTCTGAAGGAGTAGAATAATGAACTGTACTGGAACTTTTTATTGGATATAAATCTTTAGTCTTTCCTAATCAAAGAAAAACAATGTCTTTAGTTTCCATGCTGAAGTCATATCCCAATCACTCTGTAATCTAGTTCCATTTTTAGTTTGGACGGAAGCATACCCAAATGGAAGCTAATGTTCTCATTTTTTAATGTTCGGATCAAAGGGAAAAAAAGAATCAAAGAATCAGTTGGCATCGACTCATGAGTTAGAAGGGTTTTCTACATGTTGATCTGGTTAATAAATTCTTCAGAGAAAGGAAAAATGAAAGTAGCTGAATTATAAAGGCCGTGCAGATAGATGAACAGAATCAGATGTTCCTGAGTCTAAAAAATGTAGATATATAATCTAATAGATGTATGCTTGAGTTTGGACTTTGTCCAGAACCCATTAAGCACATAATGAAAACATTACGATGGACAGCTATCCAAGTTTCCTTGAAATGACTCAGGGATAGTTCATTGGCTTTCTTTAGCCCATCTCACTCCTGTGGCTGTAACCCAATGTCACAGACAGCAGTGCCCCTTAGAGTCCCTCCAGGCCCTCTGTGCCTGTGAAGGAATCTAATCACAGTTGCCACCTGAGGGCTGGCTTATGTGGTTTGTTCCCAAAATATTTATTTTTCTGAAAATTAACTTTCTTTCAAATGCTAATGAGGGCTAAGCCCAAAACATTTTGGTGCTCTCGTCACGTAAAGGAAAAGTACAATGCAAACATTAGGTATTCTATTTTCATCATGTTTGTGTCTCGTTTTATGCGTTCTATCCTAAAATATTTAATTTTAGCCGCAGCCCTGACACTTAGTGGCTGGTACTTGGTAGGATTTCAACCATAATTGCTGAATGAATAAAATGAATTGTGCAATGAGCTTTCTTGATTGAAAGTCATTATGGAAATTTACTACATCCATCTCAGAATTTATATAGTTCAGTGAACAAAGAATACGGCTAATGTGTGCAGAATTTCTTGCAATAACCCACATAGCACCCTTCATTCTTTTCTAATCCTGTTAACTGAAAACCAGGACACTACACAAGCCACAAGATATATAGGATGATATAACATTGAGTAATGACCTACTGCTAGACTAGAAAACTGGATTAGTCATTTCAGTTTAAGAGAAGAGTGTATAAGGAATAATGGGCTGAAATGTTACATATCTTTATGATGACATCGTTAGTAGTAACTTTTTTATTCCCTTCGTGTTTATACTTGATTTAAAATCGAGTATAAAATATTCCTGCCATTTATGTAGGGCATGATAGAAGAGTTATATTTCCATGCCCTTCTGCAGAAGGCGGGGTGGAGAATGCTGCCTCGATCTGTGGGTTTCGGCCACAGCCCACAGGCTCCTCTGGGATGAGAGAGCCACGTGTGCTTTTCAAGTGCAGCTGCTACTCTCTTCTCCTAGCAACCGTATTATGTTACAGTGTGGCGCTGGGTTGCCAGGATATTCTTCTATTCTTGCCCTTCATGACCAAACCGAAGGGGAGAGAAAGCTAAACCAAACTAGAGGTGAAGACACAGGGAGAGGGATGCAGAAAAACAAAGTGCCTTCCTCTTATTAAGAGGAAATAAACTGAGCAAATTACTTTGTGGTTAATGCTTTAAGTTAATTTGTAATTTCTTTTCTTTTGGGTAAAATCAGAAAAACAAAGTTTAAAGACAACCTGTCAAAATAATGGCTATTAAATATTTTAAGACAAAATTGACCACTTTATCATTATTCCTTGAAGGCTACTTTTTCCCAATAAAGGAAGAGAGGAAAATATCTTAAAATTGTCAGTGACCTGAAAGATTCTGAACTGTAATTACCATCATGCATCACATATGAAACTTTTGAAGTACATACCACATATCACTGAACTGAAGACAGCATCGGTTGTAAAGTGCATACTGATTTCTGAGATGTTAAAATGTGAAAAAATGTGCATCTTAGAACTGTTGAAACATGGTATACTATGTTACTTCATTTGGTATTTCAATCCGTTCTGAAATGAATAAAATATCTTCCGTATTTATAGAAAAGGAGGCAAATTTTCTCAGAGTCATACAGTTAATAATTCTGGAGTTATTGAATTCAGTTAATTGAATTCTGCTGGAGACAGAAGTCAAATCCATATCTGTTTGATTATTATGTTCAAACTTTTCATTATGCCATGTTGCCTCTTCAACTCCTCCCACAGATAATAAATAAAAATAGTTACCAACTAACATGCTTACAGAAGTTTATAGTTTGTCCTATTCCTAGTAATTCATTAGGTATTATTAACCCTGTTTTAAAAATGAGACAAACCGTACCCAGGAAGATGGAATGACTTGCTCAACGTCACATAATTAGAAAGTGACAGAGCCAGGAGTGAAACCCAAGATAAATGACTCTTAATCCAAACCATGTTTGACTAAGGTCAGACATTAACTAACTACCAGGCCTGAAATTGGATCATGGACATAAAGTTTATTCAAAGAGAAATATATCTGTTGGATATATAGGAAGAACTGTTGCAAATGTCACATGGATTCATTGATTTATTAAACCAATATTTATTGAACGGCTACTTTGAGCTAGGCTCTGTTTGGTACCTGGGATACAGTAGTGAATAAAAGACATAACAATCGCACAGAACTTCTGAGTACTATTCAGAGAAACAAGGTGAAAGAGAGGAGCAGCTTGCAATTTTAAACAGTGGTCAAGGAAGATGTCCCTGAGAGGTGACATTTGAACAAAGAAAGATAAAGGAGGTAAGGGAGTGAGCCACATGGATGTCTGTGGGAAGAACATTCCAGGCAGGAGGAACCAAGGGTCTGAGTTGGGAATACTCTGGCCCACTGCATGAACAGATAAGAAGCTGTATGTCTGGACCAAGTAGCAAGCGGGGAGAGTGGAAGGTGATGGAGTCAAAGAGGTATGGGGTAGGGGTAGAAGGCTGGAGAGGGAGGTGTGGACAGATCACACAGGGCCTTGCAGGCCAGCATGAGGATTTGGGGATTCACTCAAAGCAAGATAATAACCTTAGGCAGAGTAGCCTCATGGGATTTGGAATCTGGTCAATTTCAGTGACTCCTTCCTAGGCATCCCAAGTATGTCTACTGCATCAGGCCAATTTAATCTTGGGCTACCTGGCAAACAGATGTTACTTTGTGTCTACTTTGTTGCTGGGTTATAAAGCATGACTTATTTCAAAGAGTGTTGACAGGTCAGCTTCCAGCTTCACAGAGAGCTAATACATAAATACTTATTAGAGACCTATTATTTGCATGGGGCTTTTTAAGAAAAGCTTCTGCAACCCTCAAAAAAATTGATCCCTACTTTCAATAAGCTTATAACTTGGCTGTGAGATCATAAAAGTCTGTATCAAGTTTTCACTTGTGGAGGAGTAAGCACAGATTTATGCCTGCAGTAGCCAGAGGTAGTTCTATTGAAAGCAATATGTAAGGTGAGATTTTCCAGGTACATAAAGGCAGGTAAAACATTCCATCTAGAGGTAACAACATGAGCAAAAACCAGGAGACTTACAATAGCTTGGCCTACCTTTTAAAGAAAGATTCATTCATTCATTCAGTGTGACTGGGGTATTAGGTGCCTGAGAATAAAAGAGCAATGGGGGCAGACAGGGAGGGAGGAATCAGGGACAGAGCCATGCAAAGTATTTGAATTTTATCCACGGATGATGCGGAGACAGTGCATGCTTCCTAAGTATAAGGCAGCATCAGGAGTGACATGTTTGGTCATTCTGGTACCGGTGTGAAGGACAGGTGGAGAGAAGTGAGAATGCTGGCAAGGAGGTTGTTGCAGTAGTGCAGGCAAGATGCTGATGGTGAATTAGGAAGAGCAGAAATGGAGAATGGGGCAGAGGTAAGAAGTACCCAAGAGGTAGACTAAGCCTAGGTTAGGGATAGGTTAGATACGAGCAGGGTGTGAGGGGGGGCAGTCAAGGTTGACTGTTGGTGTTCCAGCGTGGGTGACTGTGTAGGTGCCACCTTTTGATAAGAATATGGGAAGGGAAAGGGTTTGCTCATGGAGAAGAAAAGAATACAAGTGTCATTGTTATGAGGTAGAAAGTTTCCGTAGAGGGAGAGGCCACTTGGAGGTGGCCAGACAAGGATTTGTGAAGGTCTCAGGACTTGAGCTGAGACCTTCAAAGATGGTCGGATTTAGAAAAGTGAAGGGACACATGTACAGCATTCTAGGCGAAAAATGTCTGAGCAAAGGCACAGGAGTGGCATAGTAGAAACCATTTTCTGGAGGTAAGTATGTATATTAGTCTTTGCAAGTAGGACAGTGGTGGAAGAAAGGGAATGGAGAGGTTCATCCTCAAACAATATAGAGTCTGCAACTGAAATCTTCCTTTAAGAGAGAGAATTCACTACTTCGTGAAGCATCAGGGTCCACTGTTGATCAGCAATCCCAGATGGCAAGTGGGAGCCACCATAAATGTCATGATGACATTGACAGTGACCTTATCTGAATATTACAGTTCTTTGTCATGCCAGGATTCATGAGTCCACTGAGCAGCTTTACAGCTATAGCCAGAACTCGGTTCTCCTAAATCCCATCTCAAGATTAAACATCATTTTAGCAGTATACTCAGAACCACTGGTGCACCAAGTTTTTTGCAAACATCTAATATTATAGTTATATGTAAAGTGTCAAAAAACAAGTTCAACACAAGTTTAACACTTTAAATTGATTTCATCTCACTATGAAGTCTTTAACTGTTCTTTTAAGTTAAACTAAATAAATTCTATAATAAAATTTTCACATTGTATAAAACAATTACTAGTAAAAATAAACTTCTTAAAGTCTATACCATATTTTCTATCATATCAGGCACTATGAGAATTAAATTTTAATGCCATCCTAAAACACATAATTTTAAAAATTATTATTTAAAAGTTTCAGCTGTAAAAATATCACTTGCTGTGTTCAGTCTTAAATTATCGCCAAGTGGAGGTGGAATACTTGTAAATTTGTTAAGTCCATCATTGCAAAACAAATAAAATATCAACCAGAGCATTAGGTACTTATTTTCTTGGAATACATTCAGATTTCTTTCCGTCATTTCCCCTTGGTAGCGATCAAATCCCTAACAGCTCTTGATAGTTCATCAGTTCTTGCTTCAATGCCATCCTTGAAAACAAAGCCATTCTGTGATTCTGCATATGTCATTATGAACCAAAACAAATCACAGGTAAAAGGGGAGGTCAGATTGCTTCATGTGAGTTCTTTTAGGAAATATTGTTTCTCCTATAATATAATTGGAAACTCTGAGTAATGTCAGTTATAGGGCAATCTGCTAAACACCTGTCAAAAAAAAAAAAAAAAAAAGTACCACATCCTTCCTCATAATTTTAAGCTGCCTCTTCTCTTTTACAGCTTTATTCATTTTTATTCGTTTCACTCCCATTCTGGCTCTGCACATTATGCTCCTTCCATATATAATTTTTTCCAAGAGCTCAGACACAGTAAAACTGCATTCCTATCTTATTGCCTAAATACACATTTCAGGAACATATTCCTTTTGGTTTTCTACCTCTGTTAAACGCGATCTAAATTTTCTGATGTTCCTCAAAATTCTACATCAGTGAATTATGCTCTAAATTCTCTGAAATATATCTCAGAGCCCAGAACACTAGGAAGCAAGTTTGGCAGGCAAATGCAAGAAACAGCTAAGGGATAAAGATAAAATAGGCAGCTCACTCCTGGGAAATTCCTGGAGGGAAGTCAGATTTCTAGCCTAAGAAAAATGAGCTCACTTCTCCCCCTGGTGCCCAGAACTTGCGATGTTATCAGCTCTATATTTCCTTGAATGAGAGAAGGCAGGATAGTGGACTCTCCTTCCTCTGACCTCTCATTCTGGTATCTTCTGAACTGCAATTAATATATTTGGAGTAGTACAATATATTGATTTGAAATGGACTGATGTCATGTCAGTTTCTTAAAGAATTAAATGTAGAAAATTCCCATTATATTTCAGTCTGATACAGCCACTATGCCTTTGGTACTCTCTCATTTAGCCTCATTTATTTGCAATTAATGGAGGAGTAAAAGAAAAAAATATATATATATAACATATGCATATACTATATATTATTAGTAATACATTATCTGTACATATATTTGATAACCCAGCTTTACAAAGGACCCTGAATGCTTTTACAAAGGATTCCCTCTATCCGTCAATTAAAAAAATCAAAGATCAAACATATATGCCTCATGGAAGCAGGCATTTTTGTCTGTTTTGTTCTCTAAATCTGAATCTCCCAGAACAGAGCCTGGCACATAGTAGATGCTCAATAAGCATTTGTTAAAAGAGAAACTTCACTGGATGAACCATATGTAAAAATTCTGCCTCTCATTCAGCATCAATTCCTTTTACTTTACAACTTTTTTCCAAAATCACTTGTTCTTCCTTCCCAGATTTTCCTATGGAAGCCAAATGGAGTGGGACATTAGAAACAACCAACCACAAAACATTACAGAAGGCGAATTTGGTTTCTGTTCTGTGGTTTGAAAGAGCTGCAGTTAAACACTGATTTCTTCCTTTAATTTCTATTATCTGAACTTCAATTTCCTGTTTATCTCTCTACTTTTGAATGACAGTTCACTACTCTGCCTTCAAATAAGAGAATGAACATATATGAAAATCAACCTTATTTCATATTGCATTCAAAAAGCTGCTTTCCCAATGAATTTGTGACTTCTTTTGACACTCATTTTCATTTTGAAACTTGTATTCATACCTGGTCAAAACTATGGTAATTTACTTTTGCTCATTACACAAAGGCAACACTTGTTAGATCAACATCCCCTGTGGAACAATTTAACAAACTATAAGTAGGAAATTCTTTGTTTACGTGTTTATTTTAACAGCCAAACATTTGGTAAATGACTAAGTAATATAGTTAATATTATGATCAAAACTCCTCATTCAGCATGCAAGGAAAACTAGATTATTTTTTTTATTCTGCCTTCTTCTAAGCTGAAAACACTTTTTGTCATTTTGGATGCTTCCAGTAAAGCCATTAGAAAAAAAAACCAATTTGTAATATTTGTCCCATGACATCTTTCTTCTGCCTATGAGTTAAAATATTAGAGATGAGGCGATGACGGAAAAAAAGAACCCATTATTTTTGTGGACTCAGATAGTTTCAAGGTGCCTTTTGAGCTTATTATGCTCTATGATTCTAAAATCCCTTGCCTGTCTATAACTTTGGGGAAATTCCACTACCTCTAAAATGCCAGACTTGTACCTTAGAGTCTGGAAGCAAAGCCCAAAATAGGGCTCAAGTAATCAAAATTCCTTCCAAGCATTAGGTCTAACATTAAATGAATGAATGAATGATAAATATTATACGCTGTTTCCTAATATTTGTTTTTATTTTGATATAGAAACATTTTACATTTCTCAGGAATGAATAAAATCGGTGCTCCAAGAAATTTCATGGCATTCTCCCCAAACCTTCTCCATTGATGATTTTGCTTCTCACTGCCAACAACCCTAGTCCTCTCCAAACCTAAAATAAATGTTGAAAACAAGTTTTCCTGGGTTCTGCTGCCCACCTCAAGCTGCCACGACCTCTTCTCTATTTAGTCCTCTCCTCTCCATAGTTCGTTCAAGCAACTAGTCTATGCTCCATGTGTTCTCAGGCTCACCTCCTGTTCTGGCCTCAGTCTTGCATCAGTTGGGTCCGGTTTCCTCTCCAGTATGCCGGAGCTTCTCTCAATGGGCACCTCTGCTTTTCTATTTGTATGTCAGCGACTTGATTTCTACTTGAGGCCATTTTGATGCATTCCTTGGGCTGCCAACATACACGTGCCCCCTCCCCCAACAATGACACTCCCTAACACAGTAGGGGTTTTATTGTTCGTTGCCAGGAGGGATCATAACAGGAGAGGCACCTAATAGCTATTTACTTTTAGAAAGAGTCCTGCAACGTGATTTATGCTAAAATAGCATACGATATTTTTGAAAGATGTTCTTCAAAAGTTAAGTGGGTAATGTTAAACAGTCGTATCCAAAAGTAGAAGAAAAGGGAATTTGCCACAATGTAGGGCCCTTGGTAGGCTTCCCTAAGCTCCTCCCCTTAGAACCCTGATCAATGAATGAATGTTCATGAACATACCATTCATATCAGTACCCCTGCTTCGTGAGTGGAAAGGAAAATGTACAGAGAATCTGTGCTCTTCTCCCAAGCCCCAGTGTTCTTAAAATTCCCAGCACAAAATTTGTCACGATCAGAATCCTCCTCCTCCTCTCAGCTAGCACTTTAGGGAGAATTGACTCTGTTGCCAGAACTACCATCCATTTAGTTTATCACATCGATACTGAACTGAGTTCCTCCCCATCCACAAAACATTCATTCCTTCCACATATGGTGCACCTACTCTGTTCCTGGCATTGTCTGGTGTACTAATTGACATTCTCTCTGTTGGAAGGAGGGAGACTGGTAATAAATAAAATAACTTAACAGTGCAGTAAGTGCTATGAATTAAATAAAGCAGGTTATTATGAAAAAGTGACAGATGAAGGAAGGAATAAAGAAGGGCCAACATTAGTCAGAGAGTACAGAAAAGGTCTCTTTAAAGAGGTGACATTTGAACTGAAATGTGGGTGATGAGAAAGATCAGGAGGACAGTAGTTTAGCTAGAGGGGGTGGGATGTGCAAAGGACCTGAGGTCTCAAGGCACATAGTGCCCTCTCTCCCCCGTGTTCCTGGAACTGTCCTAGTATCTCCTGTTAAGGATGCCCTCGTCTCTAATGCTATTTTATATGCGATTTTTCAGACTCAGGAGTATCCAGATGCCCGGCTCGTCTAAAATTATCAATGCCTTACTGGCTTTTACAGACTTCATCTTAATACTATATACTTAACCTTCAAGGGCTTAAAAAAGAAACAGCAATTCAAAGCAAGCCTGCACCTGATTCAGCAGAACCACTGTTGACCCATTGTCTAATATGTCACTGTTCCTTATCTAAGAATCCATAGAATATACAATTCACAAAACTTAGTGCCGGGGGAATAAAAAAAAAAAAAAAGCTCCTGAAAAACTGTTTTCTTTCATTAACGGGTTCTAGGTCACCTGTCCTGTAAACCCTTTTATTTTGGCTGCTGGAACCTCAGAGCTGAAATGTAGCGCTCCTGTTATGATAACAATCCTACCCATGTCTTGTGACCGTTCACTCCCTCCCCCCATTTATTTCTCTTTGTGGCTTCTTATCTTTATTTTGTTTAATTTTCATTGCCCTCTGTGAAAGTGCTTTTATTTAAGCTGCCGCAAACCTTTTGGAAATAGAAAGTGTATAAATCATTAATCACAAGTGCTTTCTAGACAATCACAAGTAACTTCCTCATTGCAAAATCTAACGTGTCGCCTTGGTCCTGATCTTACCCTTTCTGTCACGTGACATAACTCAGCTGCTCTTCCTTCTTTAAACTGTCTCCCTTTTCCAATCTTTTTAGAAGATTACTATAAATATGAAGAAAACTGGTTAAAAACAATTCCACTTCCTTGGTTTCGTGGTATACTACAGTGTCTTCATTCTCTTTTTAACACTTTTTTTTTCATTCTGACCATCTTATGTATGAATGTATATATATATATGTATGTATTTTAGTTTCCTTCTTTTCCCACATGCTCATTCAATGTAGATATCCTCCAGGATTCTATTCTAAGCTCTCACTGCTCTCTACACGTTTTCCTTTGGCAATCACTTACTACTGTCACCTCTAAGTAAAAGATTTTCAAGGTTTATTTCTAGCTTTAGCCTCTCTCCTGAGTTTGCATTCCAAATTCCCTGGAACGATTTGCACCTTGGAGTCAGAATGAAGGCTTGCAGTTTTTACCCTCCTAACCCTTCACTCTCCTCTATAACATCTCTGCCAGCTCTTTGTCCATTGAGCATTTGACAGTAAACTTACCACTTTTCAAGGCAGCCCATCTACCAAGCCAGCTTCGACTTTTGAAAAGTTATTCCTAATAGGATGGCAAAATCTATCTCAGTGACATGTGCCCACTGGTTCTAATGCTATTTTTAAGAGTAACAGTTGGAGCTAAGATACACTAAATGCCAAATGTGTGCCAGGGCATTGCCCATATTATCTCCTTACAACTCTGCCATATGGTTTTATTATTCCCATTATGTCATTGGGGCAATTTAAAATGAGTCTAATCATTTCACATGGCTCTTCCCAAAATGGAGAAACACACATATTCTCTAGGGGGACCACTCTATTCCAGGTTAAGAAAGTACAAATGCCTCCAATAATCACTTCTCACATGAATTACTGGCTTTTGTTCATTTAACCATCTGTATCGCAAACCTCTTAACACGGTGTCCAGAGGAAAGAAGTTCACAACAGTATTCTAGTTATGGTTTGAAAAATGCAGAATACTGCAGAAGTGTCATCAACTTCATTCTAGATACTCTGTGCCTCTATTGACATAGCTTAAGAGCAGACCTGCTGCTTCCTACTGAATCAACCGGGCTTTTAATCCACAGCCTGCGAAACATCTGCTAGAACTCTGATGGGTGTGGCAAACCCTTCCCCAAGCTGACCTCAGCTTATTTCCTCCCTAACCTCTTCGTCAGTTTGGTTTCTCCAGGTCTTAATGGCATCTGTATTACCTAGATACACAGGCTCAAATCTTCTAAATCAGCTTTAAGGGCCTTTTCACATCTTCTACATCTCATTGGTGAACAAATCCTGAAGGTTCTGAGTGGAACGTGATTTCATGACATCATCTTCCTACTGCCTTGGGTTGGCCTTTGGCCATTTCCCAGTTCAGGCCTCATCTTCTCTCACCTGGACGGCTGAACCCGTCTTCCTGCTGCCTTTCTCATCCCCACTGCCCAGACCTGACATGCACAGTCCTCACCCTGTAATCCCCTACTCATATGGTGCCCATGGCGCTCTGGGTCTGTCAAGGACAATGTTAGCTTTTCACTTGCATATTAACACCTGCCAGTATCTGTCTCCTTCTTGGCTTTATCCTGTGATTTCCTGCATGTACTATATATTTTTGGAAAACTGTGCCACAAAGTATTTTTCAACTTTTCCTAGTCCTGTGCTTTTTTTTCTTTACATTGTCTTTGAGCCTGGAAGGCCATTCTTTGCCTGTCAAATTTCCATCTTTCACAACCTAAGTGTCCATCAACAGATGAATGGATAAAGAAGATGTGGCACATATATACAACACGTATAGCTAATTCACTTTGTTATACAGCAGAAACTAACACACCATTGTAAAGCAATTATACTCCAATAAAGATGTTAAAAAAAAATTTCCGACTTTCAATAGTTTGAGAAAATATTACCACCTCTAAAAATCTTTTGGCAGATCCTGGTCTGGCCATCTAAAATGAATCTAAAGTTCCTCACAGCATTTTATTTCGCTCCTAGAATATAACAGTAATCCCAATTTACATACATATTTTCTTTCTTCAACTAGTCTTTAGTTTCCTTTAGCCTTGGCTATGATTTATTTAATTATACTATTCCCAATTCCAGAGTAAGGCTCTAGTTAGTTGCATTAATTGTGAATAAGGAGGCAGGAAACAAAAAGGGTGAAAGGACTAAGTAGCTGAACATGAAGGCAAGTGGTGAATCAAATGCAAACACTTGGAAAATCAGACCCACGCAGGCATATTTATAGGTGCACCAAAAGACCACTCTCTCTTTCCATTGTTTCTGCCTGTTCATAATTTAATTTTTTAGATTGTGAGCTGTACTTTCAAGCACATGACCTCCTTCTTTTTTCCTGAGATCTAACCAGACTGGGACTTTCCTGGGGCTAGTGGTCAGAGGCCAGTATACTCAGTGCCAATGCTGATTTTGGCTGTAATAAGCAGCTTCACTAAATAAGTATTTTCAGTGTTCCTACTAAGCCATAAATCCACATGTCCTTAAAAATAATCTCCTTCAAGCACACTTGTCACTCCCCCGAAGTCTTAATAAATAGTTTAGACATTAAGTCATTGTACTGCCCACTGCTCAATAAAACAAAGCTTCACATGTGCATTTATTCATTGCTGGTATTATAAAGCAAAGTGTAAAGATCCCTTTAGGTCACAAAAATAAAGTTAATTTTATATAAGACGGATTTAGGCATAGTTACATTTAAATAGAAAATTTGGAGCAGATTTTGTTATCAATGTGGTTGAATTTGGGTATCACCTACAAGAATTTTGTAACTATTCAACATAACCTATGTCAGGTCAAGAAAAGTGCTGTACATTTTTTCCTTCCTGGAATTAACATTTATTTAATGAAATTCTACTTCACGAAACACGACTTGTATTACTCAGATGTTCAGTCAATGAAATTACTGAATTAATGGAAAAAATTACCTTCTTAAGATTAGGTCACACGAATTTATGAAACTGGAGGTGGTTACATAATACAGCAGAGTTACATAATAATGTACTGAATGATATCATACCTTAAGACGTAATAAGTTTTTAGCTAATAGTCTCGTTTTCTGAGCCCAGCCTTCCTGCTTTTTACTTGACTTTCTTTCTTACCTCATTGGTGTCTCCCCTTGGATTCTCAAGTACGTATCATCCCCTCCCCAGCGCTTGGCTATGATTGCACAGGCATCAGGTCAGTTATTTCCTGCTCTCAACCCATAAACAAAAAGGGGAAACACACCCATATTCTCAAACATTGACACATAAAACATCTTTTCAAAATATTAAGTTTTGGCAACAATTCCAGTATACAAGGATTTCTCTATCTCTTGGTTTTCAGCATTAAAAATTATACATAAATATATCCTTCAACTAAATCCATCACTTATATAAATATAGGCGGGTCATTAAACACTGGATTTACTAAAGGTAATTTAGTCTGAAATATTTCTTCAACAGCAAAAATTCAGATTACTGGGCATGAGCTGATGAAGAAAACATGGGCTCTAATAGCTTGAATCAAAATTGTCAACATCATTTACTCATAAACTAGCAGAGATATGACAATCAGGCCAGTTTATTCTTGTGTGTGTGTGTGTTCCAATAAAACTTTATTAACAAAAATAGGCAGTGGGCCAGATATTTGCCCATTGGCTGTGATTTGCCAACCCCTGGTCTTGAGGATCAAGTCTTAGAATCTGCAGAAATGAAGTTAAAGACACAGGCTGCCACTTAATAGTGACTAATTCTGGGCAAGTTATTTAACTTTTCTTTGCTTCAGTTTCCTTGTTTATAAAATACAGAGAGACAGATCAACATGATAGAACCTACTTCATAGGATTATTCTGAGAAGCAAGTGAATTAATATAAGAACACTAGGCCAGTTTATTCTTGACCAGCAGAATGAAATAAAACAGCAGGGTTTTGTTTTTGTTTTCGTGTTTTTCCCTGACAGATTTAACATTTGAGTTCTTGATATGTTTTAAATTTCAGGCACAAAATTGTGTGACTATCCTAAAAATTATATAAAATAACATAAACACCTATTTTTCTGTAAAGTGTTTGATGTACAAAAAGAAATTATACTCCTTCCTCTTCAATTTATCTCTGTAGAAATATCTCTACTACTCCTACTACCACTGCTGCTAGTAATACTGTAAGAGAGAAATGGGGAAGTGAAATGTTACATTCCACCCAAACAGTAGGGAAGGAAAAATTTTATATTTCAATTCACACAGGAGTATTTAGTACTCTAATTTACATTAAAGTATTTAATACTCTAATTCAAAATGCAGCATTCAGTTAGTCATAACAGTTTATAAATTATATTGGTTATTATATTGCTTTATAGCATAACCATGCCTTAGTACCTTCAAAAAAGATATTCATTTTTCCTGTGCTTTTATCTAGTGAGTCTTGACCATGCTAAACTCATAGGTCACCAGCAAAATGCTGTATGGTGGTGCTGAGTGAAATAAATTGAGAAAGAAATAGGTTGAAACCCCAAATTAGCACATATAGTTACTTATTAACAGCCCAATTAAAGGTTTAATGATTAGCGAGTTAAATTTGGTGGCTGAAATGAGGGTTTAGCTTACTTTCAAGTTAAGTCATTCATAATGTCAATATCTTTCATCACCATATACAGGCAATTTAACTGCATGTTCACAACATTTTGCTAGGAAGGACTTGAGGTCTTCATCTTGACTTTATAAATGGTATCAAATCATCCTAGATCAGGATAAATCCAGTTGCTAGATTTCGAGATCACTCTAGTGATTTCAACAAGTAGGTGCTGAAGATGGTTTTCTTCAAAATCAAATGTGTTTTTTTTTTCATATCTGAAAAGATTATTCTGGATTTCTGGTCAACTTACTATATTACAAAAAGATTGTTATCAATGAAAGAACTGTAATAATATCGGGATAAAAAATTATAATATTTTTATTGTATGGGAAATGTGGATCCTTAGGAAGGGTGGGGCTATCACTTTCTCTATCTCCCTTTGCTCACCCCCTCCCCCAACATTTTAACATACCTGAAATTATATTATGATGATTACCCAGGGTAGCCTTTAAGTGAGGGGGAAAAAGGCACAGTACACATATATGCAGACAATTTGTTCACTTTAATGAGGGAGAATTGGGAGTTGGGGAGGGTTCACAAAGAGGGCTGAGCCTCGAGTCTTCTGTTGTTTGGACATGGTGGTGGTTGGTAGATCATCCACCAGCCGAGCCACTTCCTGCTCTCCCTTCCCCTTATCTGAGCCTCTGCTTAGCAGCTTTTAGGCTCACTGACCTCAAAGTGTAGAAGGAGCAGAGATTTCTACACTTTGAGGTCAATGAACCTAAAATTCCTAAATCCGAAGGAGATCCTTGCTCATTACTTCCATGTCGTATCTAGTTATGACTTGTAAACTTAGAATGACCAGTGCTCACCTGACGAAAGCAAAATAATACTAAGTCGAAGAAGCTTCTATGTGAACTTGTGGAAAGGGGCCATGTTGCATCCTTTTTTTGCATCCAAAATCATATCACAGAGCCTGGCACATAGTAGGTGCTCAAGAATTTTATGAATGAATGAATGTTCACTTAACAGGTTGGTTAAACAAGTTGGTCAGGAAAGAATTACACAGCAGACACATGGAGAGCAGACTCAACATTAATAAGGACCCATTAGTTAAGACAAACACTGGTAAGAAATGAAAATCCCTTCAAGCACTTATCTACAGGATGTTTCTTGGGTTTATTTTAATTATTTTATTTATTATTTTAATTATTCTTGGGTTTATTTTTCATTATTTAATTCTAGTACAGTATATAACAGTTGCATAGTGATTGTCAATACATGACAAATTATGGACATAATTTCACTTACTCCCTCAACATTTTTAAGGTATGTACAATCAGTCTTCAATTTACAGATAATGACACTAAGGCTCAACAAAGTTAAGGCTAAATCTCTGGTTATTTGAATCCAAAATTTGCACTCTTTCTACCAAATTGCATAAGCTGCTTCTAAAGTCTCTTTCTTTCAAGGGCAATTTTCCATATGCTTTTTCACACCGTCTAAATTAAATTGCATAGGTTGCTACTTTTCTTATAGCAGACCTTCAAATATTTGTTGATTTTGATTAATTGAAGCCTGAAAAAAGTAGAAGAGTTGAGGGAAACAGGGTGGAGACATGGGGTAGTTTTCCTAGAACCAAAATGGACTCTTAAAATCTCTAGAATAGATAGCCTGTCATAATACACCAAAAAAACAAGCCCCTACCGTTTATTGATACTAGAGATACAGACAATGTTGTCAACTGTCACAAAAGGTTCTCACTGGATTTAACTCACGATGCCATTGGGAAGACCCGAGATAATTAAAGAAATGAAATAAACACTTACCTGCTCATTTCATTTATGTCATAATTTCCCCTGGGTTGTGTCTGTTTTCTTTTAATGCCATGGCTCTTGAATTAAAACCTTTGTATTTCAATAGCCAATCAGAAGTACTGTGAAAAGGCTGTGACCTAATCCAAGGAAGTAAATATTTGCTTTGTGAACCACATTCATTGTCTATAATAAAGTTATATTTATTGACACAGAGATTTTTTTTTGAAAAATCTCAAATACAAAGTTTAAGGAATTCAGAGAGATTTTAGATGTTTATTGCTCATTCTAGAATTTCAAGTATAAAGCTTTTATATAATTCAATGCAAAAGCCTGCACATCTAGAAAACAGTAGAGCAAGAACTCAAATCCAGGTCTATTTGAAACGAGCTTTTCTGTTCCACCAGAGCTCACTGCTTTTCCTACAGGGGCCTCCTGTTCATTACAGATTCCAGGTTTGCTGATTCTGAATTACTGAGGCTTTACTATATTTGATAAACTGGAACCAGCAATAATTCTAAAATTTTACACTTTCTAGGTGGTTTACTATCTAAGGGACTTTATAGATTTTCCAAGCTAAATATTTAAGCTTTTGAAACCAAATTTGTCAATAGCCGCAGAATTTAAAAATTCAAAACCGAGAACTCATCAGAGCACTGAATCGTGTGAAACACTACAGATACAGAGCTCATTCAGGTACTAGATTTGTCTCAACTTTTAAATATTTAAATTTCACCTCCAGTTTAAAAATGAGATAAGACAGGATTCTAATATGACATGGTCTTATAATGAAGCTTAACTGATTTCATTCTGATGAGAAACTTCAATTAATGCTCTAGAGGACCTCCATCTACTCCCATATTTCCTTTTAATCTCATTTATCTCAGGAAAACTCAAAAGTTGTCCTGGAACATTGGCAACTGGCAGAAACAATCAATGAAATTCTGAGAACTTGTCATGTGATGTACATGCTTCTTGTTAGTAAGGTGTGAGTGTGTGCACATAGTACCCAAACAGAAAAATGACAGACCTCAACTAGTAAAAGGAACTGTGCACTTTGGAAGGCCCCAGCATGGTGGCAGGTGGCCCCATGTTATGGACAACATAGCAGCCCTAAAGCTGTGGCTTATCCACCTCCAGCCTTTGGTGATGTTCCTGCCTCTCCATTTGAGCTACAGCCCTTCAACCACAAAGATCTCTGTAGTCTTTGCCACGTGTCTTCTTTGTCACTAAGCACTTCCTTTCTTTGCTTTTGCCTTGTCTTTTAAAATTAACATTAGCACTCAAATAATAAAATCATTCAGAATACAATGGAACAATGGGCAGAAGACTTGAACAAGCATTCGAGACAGAAAAAAATGGCTATAAGCATGTCAAAAAAGTTATCAGCATTCTTAGTAACCAAAGAATTAAAAGTTTGAAAAATATCATTTTCACCTATCAAGTTAGCACAATTTTTTTATTTTTTATATTTATTTATTTTTTATTGGAGTATAATTGCTTTACAATGTTGGGTTAGTTTCTGTTGTACAGTGAAGTGAATCAGCTATATGTATACCTATATCCTCTCCCTCTTGGACCTCCCTCCCTTCCTCCCCATCCCATCCATCTAGGTCAACGCAGAGCACGGAGCTGAGCTCCCTGTGCAATACCGCAGGTTCCCAATAGCTATCTATTTTACACATGGTAGTGTTTTTATGTCAAACCTAATCTCCCAATTCATCCCACCATCCCCATCCCCCCGCCGTGTCCACATGTCTGTTCTCTATGTCTGTGTATCTATTCCTTCCTTGCAAATAGGTTCATCTTTCTACATCTATTGTGTTAATATACGATACTTGTTTTTCTCTTTCTGACTTACTTCACGCTGCATGACAGACTCTAGGTCCATCCACATCTCTACAAATGACCTAATTTCATTTCTTTTTATGGCTGAGTAATATTCCATTATATATATGTACCATATCTTCTTTATCCATTCATCTGTCCATGGGCATTTAGATTTAGCAAAGAGTTTTTAAAAGAGGATATTTTGTTGGTGAGAACTGGATGTTCTAATTATCAAGCCTAAAGGAAAAAATGCCATAGATATGCAGACAAAGCCTACACCTTAGGATGCACATCAGTTAAAACAGTAAAATATTGTAAATAATGTCAACATTCAAAAAAGAAAGAATAGCCAAATAAATTGACAGCCATAAGATGAATTATTTTGCAGTCACTAAATTATATTAAAAATACCAATTCCAATTTCTTGGGAAACGTCAACAAAGTAATGTCAGTTGTTTATAAAAGCAAGTATGAAGCTCTACAATATGATTCTAATTCTTTAAAAAAATGACCCATTTATTCACAGGAAACGAACCTGTGGTAAATTTCCCCATCTGTTCAATAGCGGCTCTTTAGATATTGGGAAACATGCGAGGCACATGTTCAGCACTTTATACACTTTGCACTACATTTATGCTTGCAGACATCTTAGGAAGTGGGTCTTTATCCCTGCTGTTATATCTGAAGAAACTGAGGCTCAGAGCTGGTAAGTAACTTGACCATGGCGACAGAGCTATTAAATGGAGGAGTCAGGACAAAAGCTAAGGTCAACTTGACCCAAAGCTCGTGTTCATTATGTCCATGCCTGCCCACAGGTAATTTAAACTTTGTTTGGAAACAGATCAGCAATAGAAATATTATAGGAAAAACATGCATATTCACAAAGTGACAATTCTAAAAATGGTTTCCTCCAAAGATGTAGGACCATGAACATGATCTTTAGAATCTCAAACTAGCATATTTGTAATGAATATGAGCACTCTTCTAAAAAAAAAAAAGTAAAAATCTTGGAAGTCTTCTGTGAACCATGCTAATTCTGCAAAATTTATTCATTGAATAAGTTCTTATTTAACACTTGCCTTTTGCCAGATATTGTGCTAGGTATCGGCACAACAGCAGGAATAACAGTATAAAGGAATTTCTTTGGATATTAGGGAAGCCTTTGGGGGGTAAGTGGAGATGGGAAGAGATAGTGAGGGTGAGAGTATCTATCAATCTAATATCAAACGACCTGGCTACTTACATCTAAGGACACTTTTATTTCTTTAAGCCTTCCATAACAACGTATAATATTTCCGAGGATCCAGGACACCCCCTGGAAATGTCATACAGTTTTAAGCCTCTACAGTGAATTCATGCTTATACTCTACCTGTAGTAATCAGATGAAATAAAATGCTTTTTAACATCACATAGAATTATTCTCATCCACTGGGTATACAGTGGTCCTTGCATTTGCCCTTCTGGGTGGTGCAACATTTTCCTTGTTAAGTAAGCAGAGATACACTATCAGAAAAAGGGTTCTCAGCAGAAATGCAGTTGGATGGGTTCCCATCCATCTTGGCTCCATATTTCCTCATCCATGTCCACCTTTCACTTTTCCAGAAAAGCCCACGCCTTTCAGCAAATGGGCTTCTAATATGAAGGCCACTATCTCTACAACTGTAAATTAACAGGTAAATGCTTTCTTACTTTTTAGTCAGTGAGTCAACCAGAATTTTTATCAATTCAGTTTTAGATTTGGCTGTTATAATAAGGTCAGATAGGTGAGGATATGTACATGTCTCTTTTCCTTCAAAGCTCCTGGCCCTAGTGGTAAGAAATGTTAAGGAATTTTTGGTTATTTTTTTAAAAATTATTATTATTAAAAAGTATACAAAGTCCATAGAAATGATAATGACTTAGACTTTCAACATTATGAGTTCAAATAAATTAGGACCCTATAGGAAGATCCCTAAAAGCAGAGAGATATCTATTTGAGCAGGAAAATGGATGCCTTATTAACGAACAGGAATAGCAAATTAACCTCCTTGTTAATCCTCTTCCATGGCCACTAAACACCAAGGAGTAGTTGATGAACCAGAGCAAAAAGGGTAGAATCTGCCACAACAGACACCTTATGTTGTTTGTGCTGTAAATTAGGTGGTTCTCTTAATCTTTCAGACTACAAATTCAGGAGGAAGGATGAGTGCCCACGGCTCTGAGATCAGGTGTCATTGCCATGGCGATTCATCTTATTTAATAAGTGATACCATCTAATCCTTTGTAGTAATAAACACTTGTTTTCTCATTTCTAAAAATTGTAAATAAACTACCCTACCACGATTTCTTTAAATATAGTTTTTAAGATTATTAAAATAGTGAATAAGTCTCCTCTCCCATGAGTATGCTAATTACTGTTTTAGTTCCTGCTAACAGAAGAAACAGCTTAATAATAGTAACTTAACTGGAGGAGGTCAAACTGCTCATTCATTTGAATTTATGAGTACAAATCACCTTTTCATTAGATATCAGTGCAAAGTGTATATTTCATAGATACCTGCTATTGTTGCCACAAAGGATTTTAGAAACAAATACAATTTACCCAAAGTGTTTCACAGCTTTCAAAAGTATTAAACACACATAATGTCTAGCAGCTATGAAACCAAGAGAAAAACATTAATTTTCATTACAGGAGTGAAAATTGTTTCTCATTTCTCCAATTAAATGATTTTCAGAGGGTTCATCACCAGGAAAACCAGTATGTATGAACGCCGGAAATGCAGATGGCAGTCTCAGAAACGCTTATTCTAAATGGGAATCCAACTACAAGATTTCTCTCTATTGTTTGTGATAGCCACCCCATGATGGAAATAGTCTGGCTGTAAAACGATTTTTAAAAAGAAAAAGAAACAACTGTGGGAAGATTGCAAAGTTCTCTAGACAAACCTTCAAGTGACTCTTTTAAGTAAGGAAACGTTTATCGAAGGGTCAGAGTGGTTAGGAAAACTACTATGCCAGGAGCCAGGATCAGACTTGCCGGAGCGAAAGAGATTGTCCCAGGTGATTGGGTGTCCCGGGCTCCGCATGGAGGAGGAGGGCGCAGGGCGGGTCCCCGCACGGCTCGCATCCTTTTGGCCGGGCGACCCTTGCTCTGTCTCCAGGAGCCCAGCGACTCCTGAGGCTGCGCGGGCTGCCCGGGACGCCCTGCCAGCAGCCTCCCGCTCTCGAGGAGCGTCTCCCCTCCGCGGCTGCCGAGGCCAGCTCTGTCTCTCCGCCATCCTCAAGCCCTCCGACATTTTTCACAGAGACAGGGAGGTAGGGAGTAGAGGAAACGGCCGAGTGTCTGCACCCAGCCTCTGCCGCAGCACGAGAAGAGGGAGAGGAGGAGGAAGGCTGGCGGGCAAGCCGCTGTTAAACTGTAATTCGATCGATAATGAAAAGAATCATCATCACCTCTAGCAAGAGAGCCTCGGATACACCCACCCGGGCAGCGGCTAGGGGCTTGGCAGGCGTTCCACCTCCTCGCCCCCTCGAAGGCTGTGAAACCTACCTCAAGCCGTGCACACTAGAACTCCCTTCCCTCCGACCAGAGGGAGGGGAAAGAACAAAAGAGGCCCCCGCCCCCTACCCACACACCTCCGATATTTTACCGATGCTCAAGGTATGCATTTTTGCACCCCCTTTGGCTCACACCTTCACCACCTGCATTTTCCCGAAGGTGAAGAAAGAAAAAATACCACCCCGAGGTGATCGGTCGATTGGACACTGTTAATTTCACATTCGCTTTTCTAACAAACAGCCACCCCAATCGGCAGGTCCTCGCGCCCCGCGGGGTCTCCCGCCGCCCCCGGCCCTCGCTGCCGGATCCCCAAGGCGCCCAGCTCTCCGCCGGGGACCCGACTGAAGGTTCCCTGGACGGGCAGGACACTCGCCCAGCCGGTCCGCAGCAGCCAGAGGGCGACGAGCGGACCGCGCAGAGGCTGCAACGCGGGATCCAACTTCCCAAACCAGCGGCGCGGCCCCGGCTTCCTCCCGCGGCGCCGCGGGCAGCGCCGAGACCCCCGCGCTGGCTGACTGCCCCGCCCGGGCACAGGCAGTTGCACTCTCCGCTCCCTCTTTCCTTCACCTCCGCAACCCCCCACCCACCTTTAAAAAATTCATCCACCGGTGCAAAGCAGACATTTTGATGTCATTTACTTAGCACAGCTCGGTATCAGAGGAAACATCTTACCCAGTCGCCTGGAGGTGTGGGCAGCGCACCGATGGGTCCGGGGGCGCGAGGCTGAGCTGCTCGGTCCTCTAGCGGAGCCTGTTTGCTGCCATCCGCCCAACTTCAGCACCCCGCTGGCGAGGAGAAGGGGAGAGAGGCGAGGAGGGAGGGGTGGGGGGAGGGGGAGGAGGGAGAGGTGGGCGGGGAGGGAGCGGGAGCCTCTCGGCAGCGCGCATGCGCCCTGCGGGCGGGCGCAGCCCCTCGCCCGGCTCGGCCGGAGGTGCAGCTTCTTTCCTGGGCGGGCGACGGGTTGAGTCACGCCCCCCCCCCGCCCCTCCCGGGCCGCCAGGCCCACGCGCGCTCGCCTCGGCTCGGCGCCCACGGCGCGGAGGGGCTCGGTTGCAGCTCCGGGCTCCGGCGCCGGGGGTCCGCGGCTTCGCGGGCACCTTGGAGACCTGGGAACCTCCCTTGCTGAGACAGGCTCTCGCGCCAAGGCTCATTCAACTTCACGTTCACCCGCAGCCCGCGTTATTTTACCCCGCGCTTCAGGCGAATGTTTGAAACCAGAATCCTGTCTTTAAGGAGCAAAACAGGTGCAGCAGCGGGGTCCCAGTGGAAGCAGTCCCTGCGTGAGGGTTCGAAGAAGCATGAAGTTAAGCAAATGGTGCTTAGCAAAAGACTCGACTTTACCAAGGGTTCTTTACTTTACTGAAGTCCTCAGCCAGAATCTGACCCTTTTCCCTAAGAATGATCACAGATGCTCTCGGGTCTGGGGCATATGTTCTGTCTCAGACATCAGGACCCCTGGAGCCAGAGTTCTGAGTGAGAGTTGCTGATGACAGGGCAAGAGTGGTGAATTACTAACAGAGGTGTTGATGCTTGGGGCCTGAAGCATCCTTCGCGGACAGCTCCGTAGCGATCAGGTCTGATCATCGTGCTGCTCCCAAGCGGAGCCCAGCTTGGTAGTGAAGGAGCTTTGGATACTTAATGCATCCTCAGCGCTAGATTGCATCTCCGATGATTAGATTGAAATATCTGTGAGGGTGAATTAGGGAAGCGGGTGTCTTTCTCTTCAGATGTGGCATCTGTGGGAAGAGGGGTGAGTTCCTGGCAGGCATGATTAGGCTTTTTTTCTTATACCTATTTAAAACTGATTACTTGTAAATGTATATGGTTTCCCATTGCTTGTGTGCTCATGCATTCAAACAGCGTTATGATTTCAGGCTCCTTTACTGAACACCTTCCTAGACTTCCCCCACCTCCACCCCTACTTGACTGAACTGTGTCTCGGGTTGCTCTAGGGCCTTCCTCTCTAGCTACACCCTGCCTTTGAGTACTAGTGACCTTCAAAGTGTATTCCCCTTGCTTGTGCTGGTCTGCAAATTGTTCCTTATTGGTCTCTAATGAGAGATATGTTTAGAAATAGAGAGGAAGACTTAGAAACTTTTATAGCAGTTTGGCGTTGCCTTGGCATCCAAGCACATTAGTTAGCTGGACTTTGTATGTTTTATTTTATTTGTAAAGTAATTCATTTTTGTTGGATTTTACAAAGAGTATTGGTCCACGCATGGTGCATTGAAAATAAAAAAGTCCTTCATCAAAAATGGTTTGAGCAGCACTGAATTCTGTATAACTCCCAGATTTATATCTCCACCTGGCCTCTTCCAGAGCTTTTTTATGTCCTCAACTACTTTTACATCTTCATTTGAAGATAATTATAATAGCTTTTACTGAACAATTACTGTGTGCCAGGTTCTGAGGTAAATGTTTCACATAGATTTCTTGTTTTCTCTACAAGATAGATACTATTATTATGTTTAACAGGCAGCTCAAAAGCAGAACTCCAAATATCTAACCCCTCCAAACCCATTTCTTTTCTGTTTCCACCCAGTCACTCCAGACAAAAATTTAGAAGTTATCCTTGTTTTGTCTCTTTCACCCGTACATCCAATTAATTAGCATGTCATGTTGTCTCCAAAATGTAGCCCCGATTCATCTACTTTTCTCCCTTCCCATTGGTATAACCTTAGTCTAAGCCTCTGTCAACACATTCTCCAAACAATAGCTACATGATCTTTTGAAAACATAACCAGATCACGTCATGCTTCAGCTTTAAACTCTCCAATGAGATTTCATTGCACTTTAAGTACAAACCCTAATCCTTAGCACAGCATAGAAGTATCTATTTAATCTTGTCCCAGCCTATGTGTTCTACAGCCACATCAGCCTGTTTCTCGAATAAGTCTAACTTACAGTACTTGCTGTTCTTTTTGTCTGGATTCCTCTGCCCGCCCGCCCCCCCCCCCACCCCCATAGTAGGTTCCTAAATATCCCATAGGTCTCTGCTCAGATATCACCTACTCAGATAGGCCTTATCTAACCAACCACCCAATGTAATCTGTTCCAGTGTTCTTCTCTGCTGGATCCCCTTGCTTTATTTTCTTCCAGACATTTTTCACTATCTGAATCAGCTTGCATTTGTTTACTTGTTTATTATCTCCTCATGCCCCTTTACGTTAGATTCTCTCAAGAGGGTTCCCTACATTTTTCATTGTTTTATCTCTAATGCCCAGAATGGGATTTGACACGTTGTGCATATTCAGTAAGTATTTAGTGAATGAATGCATGACTGAATGAATAAATAACACACTTAAAAAGTATTCTTTATTTTTCCTGACATTTCTTCTTGGATCTCACTGCTGCCTGTCAGAATCTGTTGGTTCCCAGAAGTGCACAGATAGACCATATTGTTTCCCCTGCCCATCCTGTCAAAGACGGCTTCATGGAATGATACACGTCTCAACTAGATGCCAAAGTAGTGTTCCTAGAACCAACTTTAAAACAAACATACCTGATAAGAAAGACATCTTACTTCTGTGAACTTCCCTAAGTTGTAGTAATGGCTGTTTGGGCAATTGTTTGCACCTATGACAACTTGGCTGTTCTGCTACTCATTTACTTGCTGAATTCAAATGTAACCGCTTGGTGACTTTCTTTCCTAGTTGTAGCTTGTTGTGTAATCCTTTGTGTATTAGCCAGAATCTTCAGTGATAGCACTCTAGGAACTGGACACGTTGCCATGTTCTGAGTGTTAGAGAGATGGGTGGAACCAGCCACTGCTTTAATGACCTTCATCACTTGCAGCCTCCGTGTGTATATCTGGGTCTTAGGCAATATCTGGAGTTCCAATGATATCAAAGGATGGATAGGTCAATAATTCAACTCAATAAGCTTTATTAATGTCTACTACAGCCTGGCATTATGTCTTCAAGTTTTTTGCAAAAAATGTAAATGTTATATAAAATGATTATAAGTGACTCAGAAATGGATTTCAGTTTATTTTGGCCGTGGGGATGCCTTCTCTTCTCTTTATACAGAATTTCAGAGCTCACTGGGTTTATCATCACTAAACAGCTGTGTGGTAAATATGAAAAGCAGCATTTGATCATGAATATTTCCATGACATTATGAATGTGTTTTTCAAGTAGAGAGAATCCGGATGCAGCAGCAGATTTTGCTATAGGAGGCAGACAGAAGATTTGAAGACAAAGTATGTGCAGATGAGATACTGGAAAAACACAGAGCATCATAATATTTATAGCACATTTACTCATAATTAAGGGTATTTGTCATCATTAGGAGACATGGACTCTACCTCAGTTAGTTCGGTATCCTCCAAAGGTTATTTCAGAAGGAAATTCTGTAACAGCTTTACATTTTATTCTCTCTTTTCCCACATGCTCATTTATTTAAAAACAACTGCTTTACCTTTGAAAAGTGGAGGGAAAAGGAAGAAGTTCGTTTGAATCTAGGAAACCCTGACTGCTCCATCTGGACAGACTTCTCCAGAGTGACGTGTGGAAGGATAGTTAAAATATAAAATAAAAAAAAAATAAAGTATAAAATATAAATATAAATATAAAATAGTTAAAATATGACACATGCTTTTTCTTTATTTTTAGTAAGTGGGGCTCCTCATGTTTCTTCGGCTAGTTTCATTCAAACTTTGGAGAGAGGCTCTTCTCAGGGAAATTATTTAGATGGAAACTGAGTCACTTTGCTGTACACCTGAAACTAACACAACATTGTAAATCAACTATACTTCAATTTTTAAAAAGTGATAAAGTAAAAAAAGAAAGAAGTGTGCAGAATCAGAGGAGACAAAAATAAATACTTGTATTTCTTCATTAACATTTTAAGGAGATGAGAGAAAGGAAAGAAAGACAAGACAGACTGCCTCCCAAATATATAAAATGAGATATAATTAGAGTTACACATTTTATATATACTTTATTTTTAAATAAATCATTAGTTATTAATGTCTTCTTCATTGTTTAACTGACCATCATTGAACTTAAAGGGCTCAATATTATTCTTTCAGAATAGCATTAGTGATTTTATAGGGTAATTGGCATTTTTTACATTTCAATTGAATGAGTCCACTGAAGTAGATATAAACACATTCATGTGATTTTTATCAGTTATGCCCAATTTTGTACACCATAAACTCTATATCGTCAAGCCATTCCTACAATGGCTTGATGATATAGAGCTGTTTTTGAGTCACACTAAGTACTTTATAGAAGTTCTCAGTAGATGGGCTCTGCATACTCACGTTCTGTTTGGTACAACAGATCTATCACGTAATGTTGGGCAGCAGTCCTCTGCTCCTCCATGGAAAAAGAGTGAAATGTTTACCTCATTTAGAGAATATGATGATGATCAATGATTACAGTCAGCTTCTTTGTGGATGGAGAAAAGTTCCAGAACTTAATGGTCAATGTTGTATTAGTTTGAGATTTTTAAAGGCCCGTAGATGACGGTTGTGAGATTATGGAATAGGCTTCTGCTTTGTCAGACCTACTTCCAGAGCTGGATGGAAGGAAGAGAGGAGACAGGCAGTGGTTTAATTTCTCACCATCTTTACTATGTTTTGGTTCATAGCAGAGCAAGTATAAAGTCAGAGGTGCATAAAGTCAACACAGATCTTTGTATATACGTGTATGGAGAGGGATAGTTTGCTAAAGATGTCTAGTATCCAGAAGGGCCCAGGTGACTAATTTTTGAGTTCCATATTGAAATATACCTAAGTTGCAGATCAGAAAAATCTATACTCACATTGCAAAAGGCTTCTTAATGTCTCCATGATTTCTTGATTTTCTGTGAACTAGTTTTACGGTGTGAATATGTTAAAATACGATATGAAAATACTTTACAGTCCCACCTGTCTTCACATTTGAATATTAGTAGCATTTACCTAATCCTGAATGATTGCCTATTCGAGTTTCTTCCATCTATTCATTCATTCATTCACCCATTCACTTACAAAGCTCTTAGAAAGCATCTGTACTGGCATTCTGGGGAATAGAAATGCGGTGGAAAATATTGTACCTTTCATTGAGAATTTATAATTCAAGTGAGATAGGCTTTACATACATGAAGTTGCCAGAGGAAATCAATGAGAACACTTAAGATAATGTGCTTTTATCTTTTCTTTCCAGGAGGTAGCCCAGAGAATGATGAAAAAGGAAATTGCATGTTTTACAGTCAGAACTCTCAACTGCACAGCATAGAAATGACACAGGATCAAAGCAGCCCATGGAAGTGCACACGTAAAACTTTCTTTGTATTGCACAGGACTGGTTTAGAATGGCTTGCAGATTTGCAATAAGAATTCAAAGGGGAGATTGAGCATATAACATATTTAAATAGAAAGTTACTGGTTATACTTTTGGTTGACGGCTACTTAGAAAATATTAAGCACCTTCAATATGCAAGGCATTATGCAGGGCTCTGTGAAGGTTGCGTAGACGAATCAGAACATAAGAAATGAAGTGCTGAGTAGCATAGAGTCCAGAGAGATCATGCTCAGGTGCTTATGAGTGACTGTGGCCCTCTGAGTGACCAGTAAAGAATAGAGACCAATTGTACATGCTGAGATGTGCAGAAGGGCATTTGGGTTGGAAACCACAATATGGTATCAAGATTGTGTGTTGGTTCAGTGAGAATTACAGGATATGTATAGGAAAATTTGATTAGTATGGCTTAGTTATATAACGTTATAAAGTTTTAAATGTCAGTTGAGGCTACATTGTGGTGGGAGAGGAGTTAAAGTCTCAGATATGGCAAATTCATTTTATCTCCACACCAACTCTAATTAACTACTACTAGTACTGTGTTGAGTTGAATTCTGAGGCCACATCTAAGATTAAGGAAGAAATATGATGGTGATTATTAGCAATATCTGATATGTTATATTTGTCTAGTATTTGAAATCTCTCTTCTAGTCAATTAGGAGTCAAAGGAATTTGAAAAAGGGGGAACTGTCTATATTCAGGACAATAGTTCTTGAAGAACTCTCAAACTGTTGTTTTCCCTTTAAAGTCAGTACTCTGGAAACAATAAATTCACTTGATAAATAAGCTGGGATAATGCAAATTGATCTCTAAATTTCTTTCTTGGGATTTGATAAGTGCATATTAAAGGCTCTGAAAAGCTCCTTGACAAGTTCCGAAGCAAGGAACAAAACAAATAGGAATCCCTAACCATATGGGGCTTATATTCTAGTAATAGAGACAAACGCAAATCAAGGTAAATAAGTAAAATGTATAGTAAGTTAGATAATTATAAGTGATATGGGGGAAAAGTAAATCAGTAAAAGAGGACTGTGTGTGGGCATGTGAGTTGGAAAGGATTCTGAAATTGTACATAGGATAGCAAAAAGGCCTCACTGAGAAGGTGATATTTGAGAAAAGATACGAAGGAAGCAAGAAATTGAGTTAGTGGATACCTGGAGAAAGAACATTCCAGCAGAGGTATCAGCCAGTGCAAAGGCCCTGAGGTGAGAGTATGTCTGTCATAGTCACAACAGCAATGAACACATGGGGGGAGTCGTATGAGATGAGGTTAGAAAGAGAAAGAGAAGGTAATCATGTACTGCCTTGTAGCTCAGGATGTTGGCTTATACTTTTGGAGAATTGGAGAGCCATCAGAGGGTTTCGAATAAAGGAGTATCACGAAGGAAGCCATAGCCTCTGAGAAGATTATTTGCAATGTGTATATAACACAACTTCCTAGAAAAACTACTAATTATCAGTAAGAAAAAGACAACAACCAAATAGAAAATGGGGCAAAATGAGAATAGGACCACTCTGGCTATGGCCTGGGGGAGGAGGGCAAGAGCGGAAGCCAGCAGTGGGGTTAGGAGACTATTGCAGTTGACTCCATGAGGGATGATGGTGGTGTGGACCAGAGTTGTACCAGTGGAAGTCTTCAGGAGCAGTCAGATGCTTGATACACTTTCAAAGTGGAGTTTACGGGACTTGCTGACTGTTTGGATGTGTGGTATAAAAGAATTTGAGGAATCAAGGATGACTCCACTAGTTTTGGCCTGCTCACTGAAACTTTCCTTTAATAATGATGTGCTGGACGTCCTTCTTCCACAGCCCGCCTATCCCCACAGCTGAGACCAATAAATTACTATAAACAGGCTTAACCAACAGTTCTTACAGGGTCTCTTGGTCCAAAGAGCAAGAGGTTTCCAGAAGAGGCAATACAGAGAGACCTGTAGGCAGAGCCTGTTGGCTCTGCATCTATAGCCTCTCTTGGTGCAGCTCTGACCGTGAATCCTGGCTTCAGATCGCCTCCTTTTGTTTTTGCTCCTTTTGCCTCTGAATGCCTACTTTGGTTGTCTGGAATAGGAGTGCCACTCTATTACTCAAGTTCTTCAAAGGAATGAGGTCCTGCTTTAGTGCTGCACTACCTGCTACCTGCTTCCAAAGTCCTTGCTGCCAACCGCCTGCCAGTCTGCTTGTCCGTCTATTTCCTATTGCCAAGTTCTTGACACCGAGATCTGCCTAGCAGCCAGGACACCTGTCTGTTGCCTACCGTTGGACCTCTCTGATGCTGGCAACTTGCCATCCTGGCCTGGACCCTTGCCTATTGCCTGCTGCCACCACCCCCTAAAGCTCTGTGGCTTTTCCCATGTGTTCACTTCTTTCCAGCTCTTAAGATAATTCATTCATTTAAGGATTCATTCATTCATATCTGCATTCATGCATTAAATTAACATTTACTGAGGGCTAACTCTGAGTCATCTACCTGTTGGAGACCATAGGTAATAGGCGAATAATACGTAAGCTCTATTTCCTATGTCCTAGAGAATCTCCCAGAGTCCAGAAGGATGTGGCCTAGTGAGGAAGACAGACATGTAAACCATATTTATAGTGAATTGTGATAATTGCCCTCCATCTACAATCATCTTTTAAAAACGGAGACATTTTGCTGCTATACAAAGAGCATGGTGCAGTGTTTTACAGCCGGGAATTGGAATTAATCTGATGGAGGCTAGAGTTTCAGCTCTCCCCTTCACTAGCTGGGTGACACTGGCAAGTTGATTTACCTCTGTAGCTTGAGTGTTTTCATCTTTGAAATGGGAATAATAACTAGATGTTTTATAGGATTGTTGTGAGGATTACGTAAGACATTCATGGAAAGTGCTTTATCATAGCTTCTGACACATTAAAGCACAATCAATTCTATCACGCCTTCACTTTCTTCTCTTCCTCCTCCTACCTCTCCTAGCAGTCTAAGTGGGAGTGATAGGAACCAGGAAGAGAATCCTTGGCGTGAGGGAAACATTCTCTGATCTCAGGGGCTCGGGTTAGATGTCTAGGACTCTCCGATCGCCCTGTACTGATCTGAGTCATAATATTGTTTAGTCATTACCTATGTATTTGGTCATCTCCCTCATGAGACTTTCACTTCTTGTGGGCAAGGACTTTGCTTCCTCAGCATCTTGCTCAGTGCCACATATGAAGAAGTACCGGTGAATATTTGTTGAATTAAAACAAAAGGATGACAAGGCTTCCCATTGGTGGTGCCAACTGCATTAAATTTGAATGAAGGAATTTACCACACGAGAGAGGAATAAGATCGTTTCAAGCATTGAGAATGATGTGAGCAGAGCTCTGTGACAGGGCACCTCCAATGCATTCAGGAAATCTCAGGTTGTGCTGGAATCATCTATCTATCTCTCTCTGCACGGCATAAGCTTTTGAATTTTGAGAAGTGGGCAGAAGCCAGATCCAAAAGGACCTTGTATGTATAATAACTGAAAAGTTTGGACCTTTTTATGGGCTGCAGAGCATGGAAGGATATGAAGTAGGGCCCTTGAGGCTTTTCATGATCTTGTCCTTACTTCCCTTTTTCAGACTTTTCTCCTTGACTGACAGTTTATGCTCCAGGAGCACGAAAAGGTTTGTACACCATCCCTTCCCCACCCCTCAAACATCACAGTGCTTCTGTTTCCTGCTTTGTTTCTTTGCTTATGGGGTTCTCACTTCCCCCTGTTCACCAGCACCCCCCAGGGCCCACAGGGGCCCCTCTCTGCAGGCTATTACTCATCCTGTAGCCCAGAAGTCACCATTTCCAGAAAGTCTTCCCGAGTTCTGAGTTCCCTAACTCTCAGGCAGTCATTTGAGTTCACAATGAGTGCCCACTGTGTGTCAAGCACCCTGTTGTTTACTTTATGACTATAATTTGATGTAACCCTCAAAACTCTATAAAATAGGTGTTATTATCATTTTTTAGAAATTGAGCAAACTGATATACTTTTTGGGGATTTAGTCTACATTTTCAGATGAGCAAAAAAAAAAAAAAAGAAGCCTAGGTAAATTATCTAGGGTTAAAGAGTGGCTGAGCTATGGCACTTGATGCAGGGTCTATAATCCCCACTGGCTTTGAACTTGAACGCTACACTTAGCAATCTACTTTTTTTTTTTTTTTTTAAAGCAGTTACCAATTTGGTAGAATACTAGGTTGACAGCTTTTTATTTGACCTTTCTGTGTCAAATCCCTTTTTACCATTCCTTGATGATATCTTGGGCAGATTCCATGATTACCTGGTCACTTTCCATTATTAAACTCACCCAGCCCAGTTTAAGTTTCTATCTTTTTCAAAACCCTTTTTCTTCCCATGCAGGACAGGCTCTTGGCAGCAGGGACTTGGAATGAAGACTGGGCACAGTCTGCTCTGTCACTCTGTCCCCAACCTCCTCTCTCTAGGAGCCGGCTCCACCGGGTTGGAAGGAGTCAGGGAGGAGAAGTGTAGAGAAAAGGGCAAACATCACTTTACTTAACTGGTCTTGGCTTCTGTGCTCTCCTTGTTGGTGTGTGTGCTTTGGAGACAGACACGAATGGGCTGGCGTTTTCATTTGGATGGCACAGGTCCATATGCTGCTGTCTGTGAGCATGTGTGGGTTCTTAGGAGGGCCGTGCAGGGACACCCACTGTACAGTTCCCTTACATCTCTTCCAGCACTTCCACAACCCCTCTCACACCAGGTCCTGCCACTGATGGTCTCCCCACAGACCCTCGTGGCTGGAATCTTCTCACTGAGTGGAAGTCCTCTTGGCTGGGATGCCAGCAAGTTGGCTCCAACGTAGGTAAGTTTCACGATGTCCACACGAGCATGAGAAATTCACACAACCTTGTTATCCCCAAGGGTAGAGAGTGCAGAAAGGTATCCTGTCACTCGTACTCTCTGTCATCCATCTAGTCATGGGGTTGATGAGCAAATCTACAACCTTAGCAGATGTCCAATCAGGGTACTAAGGTGATACTTCTCCTACAGCATCACCCCTAGTCTACGGCTTTGCCTTTAAAAATATTTTTATACATAAAATATATCATTCATAATAACGTATATGCACAATTTAATGAAGAATAATGAAAATAATAAAAGTAACTGCCATGCATTTACCATTTTGAGAATTAAAATATTTCCCAGTACCTCAGCTGTCCCTGAGTATGCTCTCTGATTCTGGATTTTGTGTTAATACACTCTTATATATTAAAAGAAATTCCTAGCACCTGTATATTGTATTCGTTTTCTATTACTGACACAGTAAATGACCACAAACTTGTGGCTTAAAAAAATACAAATACATTATCTTACAATTCTGTGGGTTTGGGTTCTGACATGGATTTCACTGGCTCTAAAATCAAAGTTTTGACAGGGCTGCATTTCTTTCTAGAGGCTCTAGGGGAGAGTCCATTTTCTTGCCTTTTGCACTTTCTAGAGACCACCTGTTACGAAACGCACGTCCATAGGCCCAGCGCACAGTGAGGCCAAACAAACCAAAATGTCGGAGTTTGGAGCAGAGAAAGGTTTATTGCAGGGCCGTGCAAGGAGACAGTGGCTCATGCCTTAGAAACCCTGAACTCCCCGGAAGCTTTCAGCAAAGCTCTTTTGCAGGAGAGGTGAGGAAGGGGCATGGTTAGTTGTTGCAGACTTCTTGGTGTCAGATCCTTTGTTCTTGAGGTCAGGTCAAGGTCAAGTCATGCTGTTCCTGTAAACCTCCACCGAAACAAATGTTATTCTCTGTTCTGACAAAAGGGCAAGGTCCCAAGGCTCAACTGTCGCCCTCCAAGGTCCAGGCCCTGGCTAAGAGGAGAGGGTCCCTGCACGGCCCGGTTACCCTGCCCGGGAGCGGTCATCCAGACCCAGTCTGCACCCTCCTGCCAGGGCCCAGGCCCAGCTGAGGAGGCAGATCTCAGTTGCTGGTGCCCTCAGGGCCAGGCCCCCAGACCCTGTGCAGCCGTCATCACTGAGGGAGCCAGGCGCCCAGGACCCCGCCGGCCCTCAGGCTTCTCGGGTCGCCCAAATGAAGGCTGGGCTGCACGGACTGAGACCCATGGAGATGGCCACTACCATCAGGTCACAGAGCTGGGGGTGGGGGAGAGGTTCGCTGCTGCTTCGAGGCCTGGGCCCGGCCAGTGGGTTGCTGTGGCCAGGCCTCCGGAGCTCTGCAGGACACAGCCTCCCGCCTGTCCCCGGAGTCCCCCAGCTCACCCGCCAGCCCGAGGCCAGAGGGCCTGGAGGGCGCTGGGGGGAACCCCGATCCGCCTCTCACCACTCTCTCTGCCATGAGGACCCCCGCAAGGCTGCCAGCTGGCAGAGAGGGACCTCTAACCGCCGCCCTAGGGTCCCCGCCCCTATTACACCGCCACATTCCTTGGCTCATGGTCTTCTTCCATCTTTAAAGTTAGTAATGCTGCATCTCTCTGACCCTTCTTCCTTGGTCACACTTAGTCTCCCCCTAAGTGACTTTGCCACTTAGTCTCCTTCTGACCACAGCTGGAAGAGACTCTCTGCCTTTAAAGATCCATGTAATCAGATTGGACCCACCGGGATGATCGCCCCATCTCAAGGTCCTTACCTTAACCACATCCTCAAAGTCTCTTTTACCAAGTAAGATATATATTAACAGTTTTGGAGGATTACATCCTTGGAGGACATCTTCGGAGGGAGCATTATTCTACTTACCACATATATGTACTGCTAAAAACATTTTGTATAGTTTTGCCTGTTTTCACACTTCATACAAACAGAATTAAACAGTGTGTATTCTTTTGTGACTTGCTTTTTTCACTTAATATTAGATTTTGAGTTTATCCATGTTGATGCATGAGATGTAGATTTATTTTCATTACTATATAGTATTCTGTTGTAAGAATATACTATGCCATAATACAATGAATATAATATACCATTTATGTATCTGTTCTACTGCTAATAGACATTTTAGTATAGTCATCCCTCAGTATCTATGGGGGTATGGATTTCAGGATGCCCATAGATACCAAAATCCACGGATGCTCAAGTTCCTTGTAGATAGGCATACCTCTTTTTATTGTGCTTCAATTTATTGCACTTCACAGATGTTGCATTTTTTTACAAGTAAAGGTTTGTGGCAACCCTGCATCAAGCAGGTCTATCGGTGTCATTTTTCCAACAGTATTTGCTCACTTCATGTCTCCATGTCACATTTTGGTAATTCTTGCAATATATCAAACATTTTCATTATTACTATACTTGTTATGGTGATCTGTGATCAGTGATCTTTGATGTTCCTATTGTAATTGTTTTGGGGCACCACAAACTGTGCCCATATAACCTGACAAAATTAATAAGTGTTGTGTGTATTCTGACTGACCCACTGACCAGCCGTCCCCATCTCTCTCCCTCTCCTCAGGCCTCCCTATTCCCTGTGACAGAACAGTATTTAAATTAGGCCAACTAATAACCCTACCATGGCCTCTAAGTGTTTAAGTGAAAGGAAGAGTCGCGTGCCTCTCACTTTAAATCAAAAGCTAAAAATAATTAAGTTTAGTGAGGAAAGCATTTTTAATGCTGAGATAGGCTGAAAGCTAGTCCTTCTGGGCCAAAAAGCCAACATGTGAATCCAAAGGAAAAGTTCTTGGAGGAAATTAAAAGTGCTACTCCAGTGAACACGCGAATGATAAAAGTGAAACAGCCTTACTGCTGATATGGAGAAAGTTTTAGTGGTCTGGATAGAAAATTAAACCAGCCACCACATTCCCTTAAGCCAAAGCTGAACCCAGAGAAAGTCCCTAACTCTCTTCAATTCTCTGAAGGCTGAGAGAGGAGAGGAAGCCGCAGAAGAAAAGTGTAAAGCTAGCAGAGGTGATTCATGAGATTTAAGGAAAGATGCCATCTTCTCCATAACATAAAAGTGCAGAGTGAAGCAGCAAGTGCTGATGGAGAAGCTGCAGCAAGTTATCCAGAAGATCTAGCTAAGATAATCAATGAAGGAGGCTACACTAAATTAGAGATTTTCAATGTGGATGAAATGACCTTCTATTGGAAGATGCCACCTAGGACTTTCATAGCTAGAGGCAAGAAATCAATGCCTGGCTTCAAAGCTTTAAAGGACAGGCTAACTCTCTTGTTAGGGACTAATGCAGCTGGTGACTTTAAATTGAAGCCAGTGCCCATTTACCATTCCAAAAATCCTTGGGCCCTTAAAAATTATGCTAAATCTACTCTGCCTGTTCTCTAGAAATGGAACAACAAAGCCTGTATGACAACACATCCGTTTACAACATGGTTTACTGAATATTTTTATCCCACTGATGAGAACTACTGCTCAGAAAAATAGATCACTTTCAAAATATTACTGCTCACTGACAAAGCACCTGGTCATCCAAGAGTTTTGATGGAGATGTACAATGAGATCAACGTTGTTTTCATGCCTGCTAACACAATATCCATTCTGCAGCCCATGGATCAGAGTAATTTCCACTTTCAAGTCTTATTATTTAAGAAACACTTTTTGTAACGCTATAGCTGCCATAGGATAGTGATTCCTCTGATAGATCTGGGCAAAGTAAATTGAAAACTTCTGGAAAGAATTCACCATTCTAGATACCATTAAGAACATTTGTGATTCATTGAAAGAGGTCAAAATATCAACATTAACAGTAGTTTGGAAGAAGATGAGTCCAACCCTCCTGGGTGACTTTGGAGGGTTCAAGACTTCAGTGGAGGAGATAACTGTGGATGTGGTGGAAATAGCAAAGAACTAGAATTAGAAGTGGAGCCTAAAGATGTGACTGAATTGATGCAATTTCATGGTGAAACTTTAATGGATGAGGAGTTTCTTCTTATGGATGATTAAAATGGTTTCTTGAGATGGAAACTACTCCTGGTGAAGATGTTGTGAAGATTGTTGAAATGGCATCACAGACTTTAGAAGATGACATAAACTTAATTGATAAAGTAGCGGCAGGGTTAGAGGATTGACTCCAATTTTGAAAGAAGTTCTGAAAGAAGTAAAAAGCTATCAAACAACATTGAGTGCTACAGAAAATTGTTCCAGATAGAAAGAATCAATTGATGTGGCAGACTTCATAGTTGTCTTATTTTAAGAAATTTCCACAGCCACCCAACCTTCAGCAACCACAACCCTGATCAGTCAACAACATCGAGGTAAGACCCTCCACCAGCAAAAAGATTACAACTTGCTGAAGGCTCAAATGATGGTTAAAAATTTTTAACAATGAAGTATTTTTAAAGTATTACATTATTTTTTAGACATATAATGTAAATATAACTTTTATGTGCACTGGGAAGCCAAAAAATTCATGTGATTTGGTTTATTTCTGTATTCGCTTTATCGTGGTAATCTAGGACCAAACACGCAATATCTCCAAGTTATGCCTGTAAAATTTTCACTCACAGAGTCAATCAACTGTAGATGTGTAACTGTGGATAGACAGGGCCAACTGTATTTTTACATATATGTTTGCCCATATATGTTTGCCCATTCTTTCAATCTTTTATTACAATTGATCTGTATTAGTATTTTCAAGGTCCTTGTCTGCTAGATATAATATTTTGATGTTGTGGCTTCTTTTTCCTTACTTCTTTGCATGTCTCATGATATTTGATTTCATATCAGAAGTATATAAAATAATAGTGGAGGTTAAGTTATACCTTTTTTGGATATTTTTTTTCCAGATAGTGAGAGCTCTTTTCTATGTCTGGAAGCTAAAGTGTGTGTGAGGAGGGTAAACAACTTTCATGACATTGGAATGATCTCCTATTAGCCCATCCCCTGGCTTCCACTGAAGGGTTAATCTCCCTGATCTTGTAGTGCAGTCAGTTGGCCATGCTTTTACCTTTTCTGCAGTGTTTAAGGTTCTAGGCATTGTGAGAATGTCCCAAGTTGCATGTGTTCTTTCTGCATTTCAGTCCTAACTTCTCTTCTCTTTTCTAAGGAATCAGTAGATATGGTCAGGAAATATTACCAGACCAAGAAAATTTGTAAAATCAATGAAATAAGCTTCTACTTAAAAAGCTAGAAAAATAAGAGTAAAATAAACCAAAAGTAAAAAGGAAAGAAATAATAGTCTAGAGAGAAAATCTAAGGAAGAGAAAACAAATAATAGAGAAGACCCACAAAGGCAAGGGCAAGTAATCTGAATTCATCAATAATATTGATAAACCTCTACTATCAAGTCTTACGAATGAAAAATGAGAGAAAACACAATTATCAAAATTAAGAGAGAAAGCAGATATAGCATTTCAGATGCACAGCAATGAAAAGGATAATGAAGGAATATAATAGGTGATTTTTTTCCAATAAATTTGATAGCTTAGATGAAATGGGCAAAATCCTTGAAAGACACAAAATATCTAATCATACATGAGAAGGAATTTAAAATCAGAACCTTCCTATAATTCCTGAAGAAATTTAATTCATAATTAGAATTTTCCCCACAATAAAAATCTTTTCCTAGATGGATTCACTGGTGAATTTTACAAATATTTAAGAAACAAACAATTCCAAACTTGTATCAAAGCTTTCAGAAAATAAAGGAAGATTTTCCTTTATTTCCAACTAGATTTTATTTGGCTAAAGTAAACCTACTTTGATACAAAACCACAATTATATTTACGAAAAATACAATACATGCCAATAACACTCATTAAATATAAACAAAAAATCCTCAGCAAAGTTATTAATATATCTAATTTACCAATAAATAAAAGGAATACACACATCACAAAAGTTGTCTCAGGAATGTGAAGTTGGTTTAACATTAGAAAAATCAATCAATATAATTCACCGTATTAACAGAATAAAAAAGAACAAACAAATACTCATCTAAATATTTGACAAAATGCAACACCTGTTCATGATAAAAACTGTTAGCCAGAATGGACTTGAGGACACGGGGAGGGGGAAGGGTAAGATGGGGCGAAGTGAGAGAGTGGCATGTACATATATACACTACCAAATGTAAAATAGATAGCTAGTGGGAAGCAGCCACATAGCACAGAGAGATCAGCTCGGTGCTTTGTGACCACCTAGAGGGGTGGGATAGGGAGGGTAGGAGGGAGACGCAAGAGGGAGGAGATATGGGGATATGTGTATATGTATAGCTGATTCACTTTGTTATACAGCAGAAACTAACACACCATTGTAAAGCAATTATACTCCAATAAAGATGTTAAAAAAATACATTAAAAAAAAAAAAACCTCCTGGCCAAGAAGAAAAAAATAAAGAATTTCCTCAGTTTGATAGGAGATTCTATGACAAACTTACTGCAAATATTATGCTTAATGGTGAAATATTAAGTGTTTTCCTCCTAAAATCAGGAACGGCAAGGAAATTCACTATTACCAGTTCTTTTCAATATTGTACTGGAGGGCCTACCTAGAGCAATAAGTTATGAAAAAGATAGAAAGGCATGAGGACTGGAAAGAAAGAAACAATATTGTTTCTATGCAGATGACAGGACTGTGTACATGGTAAATTTTAAGGAAAATGAAAAGAAAGCTACTTAAATTAATAAGTGTATTTGACAAGGTCTGAGGATACAAAGTCATTTTTGGAAAAGTAATTGTATTTCTAATGCAATTTTATAAACTTCATATGAAAATACAAAGGAGCTAGACTAGACAAACCAATCTTGAAAAAGAAGAAAAAGTTGGAACATTTTTAATGCATGATTTAAAACTTACTATAAAGATGAGATGAAGACATTGTGGTATTTGCTTAAGAATAGTCAATAGACACAGAATGAAGAATCCAGAAATGATCTACACTTTTACAGTCAAATAAATTTCAACAGAGTCGCCAATGGAATTCAAAAGGAGAAAGAATGTTTTTAAACATATTGTGCCAGACATTCGTATTAAAAAAAAAAAAGAATCTTGACCTCCACTTCACTCCATATTTGAAAAAAATATTTGAAATAGATTACAACTCCAAAAGCTAAAATTATACAATTGCTATGATTTTATGAATCTACAAAACTTCTTAATAATCCTGTTTATGAAAAATGAAATGATAAATTAGATGTCATCAAACTTTTCATCAAAAGTCACAGTTCAAAAAATGAAAATTCAAGTCATAGATAGGAAGCAAATATTCACAATACACATATCTGATGTAGATTTCTGTATAGAATCTATTAAAAACTCCTAAAAATCTGTAATAAAGAACAACCCAATTAAAATGAGCAAACTGTTTGAACAGAATCTGCACAAAGAAATATTACGAATAGTCAATAAGCACAGAAAATGTACTCAATGTCTTTAGTTGCCTGGGAAATGAAAATTGAAACCACAATGAGATGATTTACAGTTGGAAACTACAATGTAAACCACTACGAAACTACTAGACAAGGCAAAATTTTAAAGTCTGAAATTATCATATTTTCAAGAGGATTTTGAGTAATAGGGACTCATACATTGCTAGTGTATAAAATGGTACCACCAGTTTGGAAAACTGACAGTTCTTTATAAAGTTAAATATATTTATTCCCTATGACCCAACTGTTCTATGGATAATTACACAAGGGAAAAGAAACGCATGTCCGCAAGACAGTTGAATTATTCAGCATTATTCATAATAGTCCCAAACTGCAAAAAAAATCCTTCAACAGAAGAGTAAATAAACTATGGTATATTCATAGACTAGAACACTACTCAGTAATAAAATATGAACAAGATATTGAGACATACAACAACGTGAAGAAATCTATAAACATACTGAGTGAAAGAAGCCAGAATCAAGTGATTTTATTCATATGAATTTCAAGAAGAACAGCTGTTGCCTCTGGGGTAAATTGGAAGATTTTGACTGTAATATTTTTTGGTAGATAGATATTAGTGAGTGTTATGCTATTTCTGAAACGTAGCTTTTAGCACTATAAAATGACCTTTATTTGACTCATTTAATACTTTTTGACTTCATTCCACCTCAAAATGTTGTTCACTGCATCATTTTGTATTGCCTTGCATACCTTTGTTCTTTCTTAAATTTTTAACTTTACCAAAAACCATTGTTTTAGGTATGACAAAGAATTGGGTTTTCCCGTATTAGTAATTAGAATTTTTTAATAAGTGATTTAAGCTCATTATCTTCCCTTAGTGACTGATATTTTTGGACTCAGTTTTCTATATTGTTTTATAACATATTTTCTATATAGCTCAATATTTCTAGTTAAATTATCTCAATTTTGTGTCTTTTTTGATCTTTTCTGTTGATATTTCTTTTTGAATTTAGGAAGTTTTGACTTTTAGATTTAGTAGTTTTATTTATACTAATGTTTTATATTACTCTTACTTATCTTTTTCTTTAAATAATATTTGTTGGTTTCCTACCACAAACAAGACTAAAATTAGTTTCTCTCTTTTGCCCTCACCTTTCAAGCTCAATCTCTAGGATTATTTTACTGTTAATCTTTACATGATAAATTGCTTAAGCTTCTACTACCTCATTTATTAATCTAAGCTATACTGTTAAGTCTTAGTATACGTGAAGTCTTAAATATACTTAAGCTTCTACTACTTTATTTTTTAGCTTCAAGTAATATTATTTTACTTATAATTGATTTATATGTGGTAATCTGCAAGCTTATTTCATTATCCACTATTCCTACGTTGGTTTTTTTGAACATATAAAGCTACATATTATTTTTTCACCCTTATTCCCATCTTTTAATCTTAGTTCCATTAAGTTAAATATTTGCTAAACCTTATACAAACAATGAATGTTTGAAGCTTATTCTTTGGTAGATTTGTCACAAAGTGATTATGGGAATGACATTCCTTGAGGTCTTCCAAACTTACAGCTGTCTGCCTGTGGCTTTTATTTTGAAGAAAAGTTAGGCTGTACATAAAATCCTTATCTCACACTGTCTTTCCTTTAAAATCTTTTTAAAAAGTTGCTACATTCTTTTTTTAATAAAATTTTTGCTTTGGAGAATTCTCATATCAATCTGATAGTTATCCACTTATGAGGGATTTAAAAAAATTTTTTAATTTTATTGAAGTATAGTTGATTTACTTTTGTCCGGATACTAAAGGGATTCCCTCCGCCCCTCATTTAAAAAATATAGTAATTTTGGCTTAAGATATGGTTCATTGTCTTTCACTTCTTACCCCCTTGTCACACAGCTGCTAATCTTGTGCACATCCTGTTGCGGCTTTGCCACCAGCATATACCCATCTCCTGATCTGTTATCTACTTTCTCTTTAGCTATACTGGTTTTTCTGTTTGGTTTTCAGGAGCTGGTTGGGAGATTTAAAACAACTGCATTGCTGACATAATCATGTTAAGAAATTTTGGCATACATATCAAGAGAATCACAATTGCTGTGTTGAGATCAGACTACAGGAGAATAAGGATGCAGGGAGAGTAATTTTTAGACCACTGCAGTAACCCTACCACTGCAGTAACCCTAGTGATAAGTGATGGTCGCTTGGAAAATGACTATCGAAGTTAGATTTTCTGAAAGCAGAGCCATAGGATTCACTGATGGATTGGATGTTGGATATTAAGGAAAAAAGGAGGTAGAACATTTTGAGGGATGGGGTTGTCGTTAACAGGGATGTAGAAACTGTGGTTAAACTGGGTTGAGAGTCATAATAGGTTAAGATTAGGCTATGCTGCAGTAATGAACACTGAACTCTCAATTTCTTGAAAAATAAATAAGGTAATAGCAAGTGGCCTTCCTTCCTCTTGTAACCCTGCCAACTTAACTTTGGTCGTAGGAGGGGAAAGTTAGCTGGAGGTTCACAGAGCAGGTGAGGCAGCTGCTTCTGTTTTTCCTCTTCCTCCTTCTCCCCTCCTCCTCCTCCTCTTCTTCTTTCTATTCTTTCTGCTTCTCCTTTTTCTCTTCTTCCATCTTGTCTTCTTCCTCTTATTCTTCCCCCTTCTCCTCCTCCATTTCATTTTCTTCTTTTCCCAGAAGCACATGTGGCATTCATCACTTCTGCCCACATCCATCTGTTACATGGACCCACCTTAAATGCACACAAGCTGGAAAATTCACCTGCTGCCCATTTTAGTTTCTTTTTAGTGAAATCCTGTTTGAACACTTTATTACTTTTTCAATTTTTATGTGTAGAAACTCTTTATATACTCTGATAAATAATTTATTGCATGTTATATATATATTTCAAACATCCCCTCAGTCCATTGTTTGTTTTTTGATCTTGTTTAGGGTTACTTTTGTCATAAGGGATATATTACTTTTGTAGTGTATTTTTCTTTGTGATTTGCGCTTCCTACGTCTTAAGAAATTTCTTCTTCTCTTGATGTCATAAAGATATTCTGCTATATTTCCTTCAAAGAGCTCTAAATTATTTAGTTTGTTTTTATACTTGCTTATTTAAATTCACTTGGGGTCATATATTGTTTTATTTTTCCATCTGACCTAATTTGTGATGCCACCTCTGCCATATATCAAGTTTTCATTTATGTGCAGCTACTTTTTGTTTGTTTGTTTCCAATTATTTCCATTGATATATTTGTCTATCCCTGTGGAATAAAATGTTTAGTTTCCATAGTTTCAAAATAAGTCCTGATTTCTCATTTTACTGTTTATTTTTTAATTTCTTGCTTTTCATACATTTACTTTTTCATGGGCATTTTGAAATCAGCTTGTCAATTTTTAGCAAAAGTCCTATTAGTATGTTGATTTGAATTACATTGATTTATAGATAAATTTGTAGAGAAATGAAATATACATCGTATTGAATCCTCTCTTCTAGGACGTTTGTGTATCTATTTATATTTTTATGTCTTTTAATAATATTTTCCAGTTTTCTCCATGTAGGTGTTATTTATTTGGTTGTTCCTAAGCTACTTACACATTTATATCTGAGACTAAACTTTTAAATTCCATGTTTTCTTTTTAGAGTTCAATATTTACAGGACCATTAGTACATTGTGTATGTTATTCATGTATCCAGCTGCTTGCTGGACTTTAAAAAATTACAATATTTTATCCAAAAAAATCTATTTTTTTTGGTAAAGAATGTAGTTTTTGTTAGTAATCTTTTTATTAAGATACTTTATGTAAACAAACAGCTTAGAAAAGTACCTGGTATATAAAGGGCTTAAGAAATGTTAGTATTATAATTGTTTTCATTACTATTTTTTTTGAAGATGAACTTATCACCTGCAAATAATGACACACCTTTCTGTTTTATTTTGTAGTTACATCTCATTTCTTTTTCCTGTTATATTGTGTTAGTTTGGAATATCATAAGTGATAGTAGGAATGCACCTATATTTCAACATGAGGTGATTTTTCCTGCAGTGGTTGGCAATTTCTTTTATCAGGTTAGGGAAGTCAACTTCTATTTCTTGTTGGCTAAGAGCTTTGAAACAATCATGAATACAAGTTGATTTTTACAGAATGTTATTTTTGCATCTATTGAAATAATGTTCTTTTCTCCTTTGGTATGTTAATAAACAAATTCTACTTCCAATCACTGCAATACAGGAAGACAAGTTCAAGGGAGACTGGAATGGGTGTTAAGTGAGCATCATTCTTTGCTCGGTACATCCCTTTGGTTTTCAACATTCAACCTCTACCCATCTTCTAATATTTAAAGTTGCAAATAACCTCATAGTAACTCCAAATTGCTACTGTCTAACATAATGTATTCATTCCTGTACTAACAAAAACAAATCTTCTCTCTGAAAGTGATGGCACAAAGTCTCATCAGTTCCTGCATTAATTTCTGCTTTATGTTCATTCCTCTTTTAGTTCATAACTCAGCAGCATCTTGATATCCTGTAATCTCTGCACTGAGGTATCATTACCTGCACAACCTGTATAGTATCATAGGTAAAAGTGAGAGTGGAAAAGAAAAAAAATCATATGCAAATAAGAACATACCAGAACAAAGAAAAAATAAGGGTTAACACTATGGTCTTCATTTATAAAGCTGTTCACAAGGTCATATTTGTTATATAATATTTTCTTAACTATTCAGTTCATATTTCCTTTGCTTTTAGCCATTACCTTCACTGGACAGTTTCTTTAGCTGACAAGTGACTTGAAATTTATTCCTGAGAGGTTTGAACTCTTGATGATCCTGCCTGTAGTAGGGTTCTGAATTATTTCTTTCTCTTGTACCACTGCATGTGGATGCACTGGGGGGGACCCAGCAGGATTTCCTAGGTAATAGACATAGCCCTCCTTGCTGTACCTTAAAAACCCAAAATACATTTAGATACATTCTTGTTCAAGATATCTATGTCAATTTATCAAGAGAAGATAGAAGTATTTGTGTATGATTGATGCTTAGAGACACCATTATTTTGATTTTCTTTATTTATGGTAAATGAGAAACTCCAGGTGATGTACTATAATTGATCAAAAAATTCAAGCACTGCTCTTTGTTAGAGAACAGTTTGAATATTTACTAGTGAGCTGACTCCTTATCGCAGCCACTTTCTCTCAGATAAGCTTTTGAAGGGGGTGTGTGTGTGTGTGGTGTGTGTGTGTGTGTGCCCACATAGTCCTCAGGATTTCTCGGATATCCCCCATACTTAGCTGAGAGCAGGACCCTTTTATCACTTAAATGTTTTCTTTGCAACTAAGAGGCAGTGAATTAGTGAAGAGCTCTTGTTTGGGAGTTTCCTCCTTTTGCTCCATAGGGCTTGTGGTCATGCTTAAGAGAAAGAAATGAGACGGAGCTTTCTGAGAACACCCCTACTTGAGTGTTGGGGGTCAGTCAGGTGTTACACTTCTCTTGGGCACGATTGTTACACTTCTCTTGGGCACGATTGGGGGCACTCTACTCGGTATATCATGCGCTCAGACCTTAAAAGAACCCTAAGGGGAGCTTGTAGGGAAGTATTGTGTTCCATCATTCCGTTTCGTGGGTTCAGTCCCTCAGATTCAGACATGACTTAAACATTTCTTTTAAGATCAAAGACAAACATTACTCTAAGATTACATTTTTGTTGTTTATTTTTTATTGTTGTTAATAAGACCACATATGCTATCCAGGAACTCAAAAGTTTACATACTGTCCAGATATATTTTCTCTTCCTTGGTAGCAGTAAGTCTAGCTGAGACAAGAGTACAATGCTTGTCAGTTTTCTCAACCAGCTATTTCTGCCTATTTTCTGTCTTTTTGGTAAATGTTCTGTCAATTACTTCTACTATTATTTAAAAAATTGTTAAGAAAGGGCATTATTAGGGTTTTCTGGACAGTGAATGTTCCCAACCTATCAATAATCATTTATGTTTTAAACTATCATCTTAGCTATTAATTAAAAATAATTATTAATTAATTTTCAATTAAATATTGATATTGAGATAACAATGATTATAACTTAGCTATTAATTAAAAACTATTAACTGAAAATTGCTCTTCCCTTTTTCAGAGTTAGAGCTGTTCAAGAATCCCTCCCCCTATTACTAGAATGACTTGTGTGTGAGCGTATGTTTTGGGAGAGGAGATTTTCTCTGCGTATTTTTCAGGATTAGTATCAGCTTAATCCTACAGAAGGAGATGGAAGTGAAGCAACCCACTCCTGTTTTCATATCACAGATATGTATCCTTCTCACATTTTCAGCATGTCTATTTCAATGCTTTTGAGTGGGAGACATTTGTTGGTGAGCATGGCTTGTTGGAAACAGATAAGAGAAAAAACTTAGAAGATAAATTGGCAATCCTTTTCCTAAATGACTCTCATTTAAAAAAGAGAAAATATAAAAGCTTCTATTACTCCTTATTTTAGAACTTTTAATGGAATGCTATTTAGAAATGAGAAATATTTGTTTAATAGTCATTAGACTATTGAATATAATTTAGTCATAGTAGGTACATTGATCCATTACTCATTTTTCTCTCTACCCTAATGCGAGTTAGGAAAGTAGAAAAGGAAATGCCTAATTAATATATACTTTTATGGCAGATAAATTGTGAAATAAAAAAAATTATTTGGAAAGAACTTAATATTAGGAAAAATCTGCAAGTCTACACAGAGTACAGAATTTAATGCTTGAAAACCACTGGATACCTAAATTATAGGTTAATTACCTATATTATTTTTAGAATCACCATATGTTAATTCTTATGTTGTCATATCCAACTGCACTTAGAAAATAAATTTCAATTTTTACACTTTGAGAAACAAAATAAGAATATGAAAACAAGAATGAATTAGAAAGAGGATTAAGAAGACAGGCAAATATTTTTATTTATATCTTACAAAGTCATGTGGATCAGGTAACATTCTGAAGTTATTTTAAACAAAGCTACATCTTTAAATAAGTGGGCATGTACTTTGATAAAAAGGTAATACAAGGAAAGTCCTTTACATAATATTTTAGAGTCTCTCATAGAATTAGAACAGTGTTATAGATTATTTAAATTAAATGAATAAGAAGTGTTTATTAAAGGGTTTAAAAATATCTGGACATTGAATGTGTTCTCTGCTGCTATCAGTTTTGTTTGAAATGCTCCCTGAATGTTTGTACTTAAAAAATTAAAACCATATTTTTCCATCAAAACATTGTTGAATTTGATACATTACAAATAGAAAAAAAAGTCAGTAAGTTTATTCTCTTTTTTACAACACATTTTAAAATATTGATCGAATGATACCAAGTTTTAAAGACCACCTTGTAAAATAAAATACCAGAATGAACATTTAGAAACATAAATATTAATTATTTTACTAAATGGGGCTTTTAAAAATAAATTGGCATTAGTCATAAGGGAAATACAAATCAAAATCATAATGAGAATATCACTTCACACCTAGTAGGATGACTATAATAATAATAATAAAAAAGAGAAAATACCAAGCGTTGGTGAGACTATCCCGAAATTAGAGCCCTCATACATTGTTGGTGGGAATGTAAAGTGATGCAGCCACTGTGGAAAAATTTGGTGGTTTCTCAGAAAGTTAAACATAGACATCAAATGACCCAGCAATTCCACTCCACTTTCAAAAATTTGAAAATGGGGACTCAGATACTTGAATGGCAATATTCTTTGCAGCATTGTTCACAGCAGCCCAAAGGTGGAAACAAGCCAAATGTTCATCAACAGATGAATGGATAAACAAAATATGACACATACATATAATGGAATATTATTCAGCCATAAAAATGAGTGAAATCTTGATACACGCTTCAACAGGGATGAACCTTGGAAATATTATGCTAAGTGAAACTAACCAGACACAAAATGACAACATATTGTATGATCCCATTCATAAGAAATAGTTAGATTAGGCAACTTGATAGAGACAGAAAGTAGAGTAGAGGTTACCAGGGGATGGAAGAGGGAGGAATGGGGAGTTATTGTCTAACGAGTACTATTTGGTATGATGGAAAAGTTTTGGAACTTGACAGTGGTGATTGTTGTACAACACTATGAATGTACTTAATGCCACTTAATTGTATATTTTAAAATGGTTATAATGGCAAATATTATGTTATATATATGTTTTACCGCAATAAAAGTATTTAAAATAAATTAGCTACATTTATGTTTAAATCAGAATATTGTTTTTGTTCATTCTCAAAGAAGGAAACAGTATGAGAGTAATGATAAAAAGTAAGGGTTGACCCCATTTGAGGTTTAATTCTGTGAAGATACTCTTCTTCCTTATATACGATAATGTGTTCCTATGCTATTCTCACATGTAGCATAAAAATTTCTTTGAGATATTTAACTGGATTCTATCTGAATATAGTCTCACATGAGACGGAAGCATGTAGCCCTAAAGCTGTGCTCTCAGTGTTGTGGATCCCTGCCCTTCCAAATTATTCTTACAACATCAGGAAGAAATCATGGTGAGAACTTACATCAACAAAGTCTAGTTTTAGTAACTTTAAAAGTAAAGAATATTTATGTAGTAATGAAATCCTAAACGTTTGATACTTTGTGAGTACTTGAAAATTTACAAAATATAAAAACTGGAAAGAGTTGAAAGGACAGTTTAGTCTATTTCAAATTATCTGCATAGTTGGAGCAGGTAATAGGACAGATAATCCTAAATGGATGAGAACACGTAAATCAATTATCTTTGCTATTGTGTTTCTGAATTTCCCTTTGAATATGAGTGGGTCTGGCACTCTGGGAATGTAAATAGATAATGGAGTCAAGTAAAAGTGTGGCACCCAGCTTTCCCATCCCATGCCTGTGTGCAGAATCATCTTATACTTAGCTTTGTAGTGAATGGTACATCAGTTATTCCAATTTGCCTTGATTTGCAATGATTCTTTCAGCCCACATCAATGCTTGTCTGTACTATGGCTTTCTAAGTTCTCTTCTTTAAATCTTCTCTTCTTGAGAGCTTCTTTTCCACCCACCGCTGAAGTCAGGATATTCTCATGGCCCTGATAAAAAGTGCTCGCTGCTAGGGTCTAGCGTGGTGGAAGGGTAAGGAGTGGTGGTGGGTTAGGGCACAAATGAAACAGCTGGGCCTCCAGTCTTTGCCTCCTACTTGTCTGAGTTCACTGAAATAGGCTTTTAATTGATTTTGTGCTCTTCACTCTTGAAGCCACATTCAGTATTGCCTCCCCCAAAGGATTTTTCAAAATGCAGATGTGATAATGCCCTCTGTTTAAAATTATTTTTATGAATCTCTATAATGGTGTATTCTGTTTAATGTAATAGGAAAATAATGGAGGGATAGGAGTTACCTATCCATGACGTGTCTACCATTCTAAATAAAGCCACTTTCTTTCCAAAATGAAATTTACTCATTTTAAGGTATTATATTGAAAAATCAGGTAGACATGCAGGTTACTACAAAGCCACCACTAGGATCAACTATGCTAAACATATCTTGATTTTTATCTTATACAATCTCTGCTTATTGGACAATCAATGTCAAGAGAGCAGGACAAAAAGAGGAAGTTCTTGAATTTTAGGAGAATCTCATGTGATGACTTCAGAGACTCAATATTAATAAAATAAGTCAGTTTGCGTATGCCTGTATGCCTTCTAGAGAAGGGTCTTCAACAAGGTTCCTAAAATTTATACCAGTTTTCTTGCAACATAATGATTTCTGAGATGACCCACTTGGTTTTCCATGTCTGCTGTTTTTTATTTCTCCTTCCGGAGTTTCAGCAGTTCTCTTCACTAACTGTGAAATCTGTAGAGAGATTGACTGTGGCTAGTGTTTCCCCAGGGTATATTTCAGAAAAGAGGCAGCCCTTTTTTGGTTGTAAAAGTCCTTCAAAAATCATGTGGCCTAGGCTTGCCTAATATTTCAGTGTCCATAATTATACAGCACTGACTGTGTTCTCAGTCCTAAAGCCTCAGTCCCCACCCCCCTGCCGAAAGACTCTGTTGCCTTGGTTTGTATTCCTTTGCACATCAACCTAAGGAAACAGTACTAGTCTGTTTTCAGGCAGTGTTTTATTTATAAAGTTTGTATTCATAAAAGAATTTATGACTTTTGTAGATATGGATTGTAATTTTGGGATTATTTTTCAAATTAATGCACCATCTCGTGGCTTCATTGGTTAGAACATACTGCTAAAAAGTGAAAAAGTACTCATGATCATGGCCCAAACCTTGAACACGTTGCCTTTAATGGGAAACCGTACAACCTAATGTGTAAAGAAGGCTTTAGCTTACATCAACACTCTCTCTAAGTGTGCAGCCAGGGTGCAAAATCCTTTTCGCTTCCTGTCTTGTGAAATGAAGGGGGAAAAAAATCTGTGGTCCTAAATGGATTGGGAATGATGGTAAAATGACTCCAGTGACTGGTATTATGAAATTGTCCTTTTAGCTCTTGGTGACTTAAGAGTCCCTGCTGAGATGAAGTCAGAGAGGGTGAGTGTTTAATCACTAGTGCTCAAAAATATTGATGGCTGCAATCATTTGTGGAGCAAATCTGCACATATTTCTAGGAGATGGTTTAGAAATTATAGTAATTTGATATATTGTTGATTTTTATCAACATTATAAATTAATATAAATATCTTGTGCTATTTGTTTTGCTGGAAGGCACTTGTTAGAAATTAAGCGCTGAGTCACAGAAACATCTGGGCAAGAGTGTGGATGACTCAGGACAAACCCATCACCATTATTGAAATTTAAAGAGCATGGTTTCCTGACAATGAGTCATGAACATCATAGTCTCATACAAAGGGCAGGGGTCTCAGCCGCTTCTCTACCCACCCCCCTCCATCCCAGCCCTCCTCATATTATTTGGATTCATTTGCAGACTTCACTTGTAGAAAGAAAACATGCCATTTTTATCATGTTTTTTCACTTTCATTGAGATCTAATAGCTTTATACAGCAGGAACCACAGAAACACACAAATGATACTGATGACTTCATAAAATAGCAGAATCGTGAATAATAGCATGGAATAGTCATTTTGGATTACTGCTTACCCAGAAATTCAAGAAAAGAACTGAGAAGCAGTGAGCCATTTTCATTTCAATGAAATTCTAATTTATTAACCTTGCTAGTCTCAACAAAAGTTAATGAAAAACTATCACTGCCAGAGCTAAGCCATAGTTTTCGTGAAGGTGGTTACACCTGAAGTTGATATAATATTGTATATCAACTATACTTCAGTAAAAGAAATAAATAAAATAAGATTACCTACATTCTTTTCAAATTAAGTAAGATAGAGGATTACATAAATATATCTTTTAGAAACTCTTGCCTTAAATATGTTTTTAATTATATGGTACTCCTGGGCCTACAGTGGTCAGACCACATGTTTAAATCAAAGAGTTTCTAGTGAAGCATTAGAGCACTTATATTCCAAAGAGTTCTGGCTTTTTTCTTTCTTTCCTTTTTAAAGCTTGTCACTCTCTGGCACAGGCTGAATCTTTGATGGACATATAAGGTTTGCTTTTTACTTTAATGTTTTAGTTTATGATCTATTTTGCAGATTAAAGATGACATACTGGGGTTAGAAAATTGGTGAAGTTTTTTCTAGAAAGAACAAAATTCTCCAGGCTGGAGCAGGCATTTGGAAATTATTTAATCACTCTAAGAATAACCCTAAAAACATTAGGTTATTTGTCAAATGGTATTCCCAGAGGTGAGCAGCCAATTTCACACTCAGAATAACCTTCTCTAGGACTAACATTGCTTCAGTATCAGAAACACAAAGTACTACTGAGCCATGACAGTTTCCATTAACCAATCATTTAGAGAAATCTGAGTAGTTTTCCACGTGATGCCTGGTGCTGGGAAGATTGGCTGCTGTATGTCTGTAAGATTCAACTCTGTTCAGATTGAAATAGAAAATGAATTAAGTCAGTTTAATACTGTCTCTGAATTCTAATCAAACAGTGTACCATGAATTCCTTAAAAATGTAAGAAAAATAGAAATAAAAATGTAAGAAAATTTGGAACTTTTGACAAGTTTGCTATTAAAAGTATAGAAAAAATAGTTTGGTCAGAATTGTAAAAACAGTACTATATTAAAAAAAATTAAACATGAAAAATATTGCAATTAACTTTTGTGCACGATCATACTTTCTTGGCAAACAAAGTGTTATATATCTATAATAATTATAGTAATTCTCTAGCATTTAGTGGGGCCTTACTGTATACTCACTGTTGTAGTGCTTTTGTTGGTATAATTTCCCTTCCATTTAGTATTGGGAGGTAGAGCCAGTCAGTCGGTCTGCATATTTTCATTTTCTGTCCTTTACTTTTCATTCACCAGTGGATTCATCCAAGTGCTTCCTGGGTCTAACCTGAGGATGCTCAGGGAGCAGCATTGCTGTGACCTGAGACACATGGATCATAGGCTCGAAACTTGAGATCTTATTTGCATCTGGGGTATCAGTATCAACTTTTAAAGTTATTATGATGGCTTTGGACCAATTAACCAATATATTGAAAATCACTGGCATATTCAAGAAAAGAATCCAGATTAACCAGGAGAAAAGCTGCTGATGAACTCCAGGATTTTAATTTAGTAGCTATTATTTTTTATGATTATAATACATAAATTTTATAATTTATTCATTCATTAAACTTTGACTTACTTTATACTATGTGTCCAACACTGTGTTAGACAGTGGGGATACCAAATGAGTATGAACAGACATGGTCTTTGCCATCACAGCATAATGTTGGGGGTTAAGGTGGATGAAGAGCACAGAGAGAGACATAACTTAAAAAAGTACAAACTATTATAAAAGTGCACCTCTGACAAATACCAGAAAAAGTTATCCACAATCCTAGGACAGTTTTAATCATGAGTAGTAACCTAGTTAGCAGGGACAGGAAAAAATGCTTTGAGAAAATGATGAAATCTGAAGGAAGATTAGGAGTTCACTAGGCAAAATGTTGGACAAATTCAGGGAGAAGTACACGTGCAAAGGCCCTGTGGCATGGGGAGCATGGCAAGTAGAAGGCATTGAAGGAAGGCAGGAATAAATAGCTACAGAAGAGAGCCTGGAATAAGGCATGTTAGATGGGATCCGGATATGGCAGGTCTTCATAGTTCAAGCTAAACCATTTTGTCTTGGTCTTCAAAATAATGGGTATTAAAATGGGAGGGTTTTAATTAGACATGGGAGGGTGACGTGGTTAGATACACTTTTATTTTTTTGCAAGATCACATTTGATGGAGACCAGAGTGGATGCAGGTAGGCCTGTCAGTAATTTAATATAGTGGTCTAATTGAATGATGTCGGTAGCTTTCACATCATCTAGTTTATTAAAAGGTCTATGCTCCATTAAGCATAAATATGAAATATAACAGTTTTGCTTTCTCCTCTTACTTTCTTCAACTAAACCCTGTCAGATCTTGTTTTTCCATCCCTTCGTGACATCTGAACAGATGCAAACCTTTTGGACACTTTTCAGTCATTTGGTCCAGTTCACGCTGGGCCCATTTAAAACTTTAAATCTCTTGTCACTTTCAGACTCTCCTCCCCACCCCTTGCTCTCAGCATCACCCAAGCTTTGGCCTGAAGAACTTTCAGTAATGACAGGGGGCTTCCTGTGCTTTTGCACCGTCTCCCCTTTCTGTTAACCCTTCTTCCTTTGGTATGTTGAGAATCTCCTCGCCACCTAGCTGCTTCACTCTTCTTTCTCCCACCTCTCATGTCCCACTCACATCTTCGTGCTGCTGGCTTTTCCTTGCCCAGAAGCCAGTCCTCCTGCGTAAGGTGCTGGCTAGATGACTCACGCCCAAGTAACTTCCGTGGTGTTTACTGGATGCTGGGACACTTACTCATCCTGACTCTAATAAATGTGGGAATTCAAAACAAGTGCGGCTGCATCTCTGAAATGACATCCCTTTCCGATTCTTTTTTCTCTTCACTCAGATGGTCACAGGTAGCCTATAAACGAGTCTACCAGCAAAAGAGAAGCCAGGGAGAAGCCATCCTCTGATCTGTTCACCTGACTTTCTGGGGGTGGTGATGGTGTTGATGGGGTGGTCAGTGGTTCACAAAACTGCAGAATTCTCCTCTATCATGACTTCTCTTCAAGACTATCCTCCTTGAATCCTCTCCCTCCTCAAAGCCGTCAGCTTTTGTAGACTGGAGGGAGACAGTTAACATCATGGCTGTAGGTCTGAGTTCTTCTTAATAAACCCCGAGGAGGTATCTGGACCTCACGTCTTCTGGTATCTGGACCTCACGTCTTCTGGTATCTTTAGAATGTGCGGTAATCTTTACTTTATGTTCCCATTTTTAGCTCCTGCTTTGATCTATTACAATGGGAACCATCTCATTTGGACTCCTGTGTGGCTTGGGCTATAGTGGTGTTAAAGGAAATGGAGATGATGGCTAGGCCAGAAAAAGGCATGATAAAATAACACAGTACTTGGTGATAGATTGGGTACTGAGGGTGAAGGAGAAGACAGGGAAGAAGGCGACGCAGATTTATGTTTTATACTGCTCAGTGAGTGGTGGGGTGAGAGAAACACTTGAAGAGGACCAAGGTTCCCCTTCATCCCAGCTTTCCCCAAGGGAAGAGGAAGGAAGATGATAGAATGATGTGTTCAGTTTGAGAAGATATCAAGTAGACAGGCCTAGGAGCTATCTGGGATGGAGATATACACCTGTGAGTCACCATCTATAGGTGGTAATGGAGGGCATGAGTATGGAGGGTGCTGCCAGAGAGAGAATTTATGGTAAGAAGAGCACAGCACGGTACCCGTGTATACAAATGTATGGACATATACACATATACACGTCACATACACAGAGGAAGTATGGGAATGTAGACATCTACGGAAACACACAGAAATTAGAATGATTTTTGATGAAGTTTGTAAATTGCTGTCATTATGTCATAGTCACACACACTATCACTCTCTCTCCCTCTCCTCTATCTCTAGCTCTGTATTAAATGGGATATGGTTTATCCTATAAACTCATGTAACCTGTTGATAGGCCCACTTGGTTCTTGTAGAACCAAAAGATGCATAACTTCATTTGACAACAACCAATTTCAATTAGATTATTTGCTTTTGGATGCAGTATTCAGAGAGTAGAAAGAGAGGGGGGAATACAACGAATTGTCTTGGAAACTATGGCTGGATCATAAATCTAGCTTTTCTAGGCTGCTAAGCTGCGCACACTGGGGCAGAGGCATTCACACCTGCTCAGGACAGAGGCCCTGGTAGGAGCAGCACTGTGTCCAGCTTGGGGTGTGGATGGGAATATTAAGGCCCGGTGGTCACTCCAGAAGGGAGAAGTCACAGGGCAGAGAGGGTGGGAGGGGAGGCAGAGGCTGTGGCTGCATCAGGTGAGATTTCAAACAAAATTGGGAACACTGCTGGCGAACTCGTAGCAGAAGATTCAGGGATTTTGATAAAGATCGTCCAGAACAAAGAATGTTCTGAGGATTGAAATTTTGTTGCCATTGCTAATACACATTTTCTTCCTAAAATAACTATTTTTGATCAGGGTAGAACCATGAAAGCACCTATTAAGAGTATAAGAAAAGGTGCAACCATGAATGACCATGACAGCAGTGCACAAAATTAATATTGTTTATTCACATCTTCTCTCCTACTAAATGCAAGTTTCACCCTCTTGGCAATTATGTTCTAGTAGAGGATGAATTTCCCTCACACGTGGCTGTGCTTGTTGCCATGAAGCCTGAAGTTGCTCAGGTGCTAAAATGTAAATCCAGTGTGCTCCAGGTACAGGCAAGTAATGAGAACTTTATCTTGAAAACACGGACTGTCCAGAGAATGTTTTCTGATGCATTATTAATAATCCTCTCTTACTTTGGGAAGGAAAGATCTTACTTTAATCTAATCAGCCCTGGGCCCGAATCACTTGAGGCTCTAATAAAGCATTGCGTGTAGCTGAGGAGCTCACTTGTGCTCTGATTTGCATGTTTAAGGGATTTTCAGACTCTTAGGACCCAGCCGACTTCACATTAGAGAGATCTGTCTTTCCTCTCCCTTAGCGTTCAAAAGCACTCAAGATTAGAAAATCGTTGCTTGCCCCAGTGGTTTTCACACAGTTTTTCATGAAGAAAAGTGTCTAAAAAAAGGTCAACTAAATGTTTGGTCAGAAATATCCAAACCAATGGAAGAGATTTATTTTTTTAAGCCATCGGGCTTTCTTTTTGGTCTTTGTAATATTTTACTTTGTTATAAAAATCATTTGATTTTGGCATGCAATAGTCTCACTAAAAGCAGTTATCCTCTTAAAACTTGTGACAGTTTTCCTGGCTTCCACTTTATTCAGCGGAGTAAAGTCTTAGCTGTCTTAAAGATCCCTTAAATATCCATCAGGGAGGAGTGGGCAGGATGGTGCCAGAGTCTCAGTGTGGTCAGGTTCTCATGTGTGAGTTTTCTAGGTGGCTTTGGTTACCCAGGCAACCAAAGAAAGCTGTGAACTGTCAAGGATCCTCCACTCCTGCCCTCACTGCTCAGATTAGAGAACCTAGGATAGAAATAGAGTGCTGCTGGCTCCATGCCTTCAACATTTTTGTTGGGTCACAAAACATCAAAAATTCTTCTAGAGAATACATTTTCCCAACTCACACAAAATAAGTGGGGAAAAATTGTTCTGTTTCCAGGTGGTTTAGAATGAGTTTCCAAATAGATATCAATGTCAGGAAGTTATTCTCATTCACTCCAACCCCCAAAATAATAATAACAGTGATAACAATAATTGCAATAGCTACCATTTAGTGAGCACTAAGTATATACTGGCCTCTGTGCTAGGTGCTTCACCTGCACTGTCTCTGCTCTTGACAGCCACCTTGGAAGGTAGTTATTATTATTATTACTATTATTATCATTATTCCATTTCACGTGAAGAATCTGAGACTCAAGGGGTTCTGTGATTCTTCTTAAAATTGCACAATGGGTGTGTGTAGAACTGGGACGCAGAAACAATTTCATGTGACTTAAAAGTCTGTATTCTCACTTTGGTGCTCCGCTGTGTAGAATCAGTTTATCCCATGGAAATCTACACAGATGCCCATTTACAGCTGTTGACTGTGTGCTCAATAACATGGAGTTAATCTTTACGACCTGCTTGCTCAGTTCTCAGAGAATGAGCAAATGTTTACTGAGCATCTACTATGGGGCAAGCATAGCTCTAAGTTCTGAGACAGCGGTGAATGAAACAGACAAAAATACTGCCCTTGTGGGATTTGTATTCCAGTGAGCATAAATGGATAATAAATACATTAATAAATAAGACAAGATGTTTCAGGCGGTAATAAGTACTATGGAGAAAAGTAAGGGATGTTCTTGTGGGTGGTGCAATTTTAAATATAGTGTTTATAGAATTTCTCACCCGGAAGGTGAGCTCTGAGCAAAGATGTGAAGAAAGAACAAGCCGCGCAGAGTCAGCGCACTTCCTTGTTCTCCACCGACGGTGTTAATGCAAAAGGAAATTGTCCCTCAGAAAAAGAGAACATGGTTAATTCCTGGAATACCAGGTGACATAAATTGATACGAAATTAGCAATGAACCATTTAGGAAGGAAGAAAAACCATAAGCGTTTGGTGCTGAATACAAGGCTTGGTGCTAGGGGTACAGGCAGCTGTGAACAAGACCCCGGCTCTACTTTTGCTTGGCTTACAGGGTGGCCCCCGAGCAAACAGACAAATATGCTAGGGAATGAAGTGCCACGATGGGAGCTGACAAGGAAGGACACCTCTGGCCGTCCTAGGGAGGCCGAGCCGTGACTGCTTGCTGAAACGTGACTACTCACCAGGTAAAGGGTAGGAAAAAGGAGGGAGGGCACTTTAGGTTGTGTGAATACCATATGCAAAGGCCAGAGGTGAGGAAAATAGGGCACATTTGAGGAAGTAGAAATACGTTACTTTGAGTGGGATGTAGAGGGAAGGAGGGAAGAGAGAAGACTTTTTTATGTAAATCAGTATTTCCCACACTGCCTTCTGTGAAATTCTGCCCCCTGCCCCGCCCCCCTGCCACATATGTAAAGACATTTCCCAGGAGGCACAGGTAGACACCCAGCAACAGAGATAAGTACCCAAAGCATCAGCAGTCACCAAGCAGCTCTGTTTTTTAAACTTTTTAATCTCTGTGTTAGTAGTTTAGGTTTGTTACATAAGGTAATTAGAAAACACTGCTTGCATGAATTTGAAGATCTGTGCAAATGAGATAAGTAGGAGATTTGAGTTTGGTTAGTAATTTTTGGTGATTTTTTTTAAAAAAGAGAAAAGAGAATATTCCATTAAAACATAACCTCACATATTAATTGTTGACGTCTGAGAACATTCTCTGTGGCAGATGGGGCGGTGCTCATCACTCATAATGACGTGCTGGGAATGGATTAGACGTGTCCTGAAGAGCCCACTTTTTCTGTTCTCAGGCGAGATCTTGGGGGATCTGGGGACGCTCCAGGGCAAACATCCTGGTCCGTTTCACAATTATTCCGTACTGTCATTTGTATCTTCCTCCAAAGACTGTACTGACTCAGAATAGGAAAACAGCCTCCTAAAACGTAAGTACTTTAGCAAAGCCTTATAAAGCATTTCATTATTAGTGATCCCTGCTTCGTGACGATTGAGGGGAATTATCACACAATCACATAAGTACCAAATCATCACGTAATTACTGAGCATACATTATGTTCCAGGCATCCTGATAATCTGTGGGGTTAGCATGTTAATCACCAGAGAGGACACACAAATTCCTGTAAAGAGCAGGTTTGAATTCTAGCATTACCACTCACCAGCTGTGTGACCTTTGGCAAGTTACTTGGCATCTCTGTGCCTCAGTTTCGTAACCTGTGGAATGAGGAATAATTATCCCATACCTCAATAGTTAGAAGATAAAAATGAACAGCCTCATTAGTTAATTGATTAAAAGAAAACCCCCATGTGGTTGTTGTGGGGATTGAATGTGCTATTATGTCCATGGGGTTCAGAATAGTACCAGTCATGAGGTAAGTGCTGTAAAAATATTAGCTATTGTTTTTATTTTCAGGGATTCCCAAGGGAGGTGGAAAGCAGGGTCGATGAGATATTCCTGCCTGGGTAGGGATTCAAAGATGAGGGAGATTTGTCTGAAATGATTCACTGCATCTGAGGTGCCTGTGGTACAGGTCACAATGATGCCTTAAGCAGAATGTTTCTGTATATTGTTTTACCTCCTTAACTTTTGATCATTTTAATAGGCTACTATTCAGGCTTTGAGCAATCCAACATCCTTTGAATACATTCCTTTTCTATTTAAATTAGTCTGAGTTGGTCTCTGCTGTTTGTAAACAAAAACCCTGGCTAGTACATTCCCATTTGGATGTTAAAAAAAAAAAGTTCAGGATTATGAATCTTGTTCAAGTTCTTGAAGCTAGTGAATAGTATAGAAGGAATGCAACATATATTATCCTCACTCTAAGACTTTGTTAGTCTCCATTTAAATGATCAATACATTCATTTAATAAATGGTTATATGGGTTTCTTTGGTATTTAAAAGGAAGGTTTTTAAACATTTTTTGAACAATAGAAGGTAATTACCAGTTGAATACTAAGATATATAATGACACTTTAGTTTTCAGCACTCTCATTGGTAAATGCTCCACCTAATATTATTATAAGGTCTCTCATTTTTCGTCTGGAATACATGCTGTTATGCAAAGCTTAAAGTAAAACAAATAATTTTCAAACGACATTATAATGTGTGCAATTAGGATTAAGTAGTGAAATGTGAATTATAGTATTTTACAGTATTAATTTAGTTAGCTGATAAAAATGAACTATAATTTAAGTATCTAACAATAACTTCTACAGAAAATTATTTATAGAATGTAGTATGAACAGAGGCATACACTTGAAACACCCTTCAGAGAATGATGAATTCTATGAATTTAATTGCCCAGATTCCTAGATAAGTGATATTCCCTTAATCTGAACTACGAAGTTATTATGTCAATTCATGAGCCTCAGGGGTCAACGGGGGAGCATTACAATTTCTTCAGGATTGTATGATGTCTTATAAAAAAGGATTTGGCCTGTGCCAGTTTCGTGCTGTGGGATATAGGCTTTGATGATGTTGATGGGGTCATCAAAGCAGTTTGGGACCAAAAATGCCAAACCAAACCATAATTCTAGGGAATAAGTAGGAATTAGAATTGAGCTATTAAGCAAGAGATGAATCTGGAGACAAGCCACAGTTGAGTGTGAAGTTAGGAATGAAGGAGGTCAGCCTTATGTCAAGAAAAAATGAGAAATGTGGAAGATCAGAGGCAGGAGTATTTGGGAAAACAGCATACTGAACAGAGCCAAGAGTAGAGGCAGTAGATGTGTGTCCAGGCTTTCTCGCTGCCTGGATGCCCAAGACAGTGATTCTCCGCTTTGGGTCACACATTCACTACTCTGCGACAATCCCTGTGGGATTTTGACAGGGAATTTCTGGGTAGATGGATCTGAGCTTTTCATGTCCCTAAGGACAACTTAGTCAATCCAGGGACACCTGCACTAATTGAGGAACGAATTCAGTAAGCTATGGCACATGACATCCAAACATTGGAATTCTAGCCACACATCAGAGAAAATAATTCTCTTTTGCACTAATCTCCAGCTTTAATTTTTTACATTAAAGTAATTTGCATACAAGATAAAAAATGAAACAGAACAGAAAGGCGTATAATGAAAAACAACAGTCCCTGGTACACCCTCAACATCCCCAGTTCTGTTTCCCAGAGGAAAAGAATATAAATAGCTTCTATATTTATTTGTGTTGGCAATTACTGTTTTTTTTTAAATGAATTTATTTTATTTTTTTATTTTTGGCTGCGTTGGTTCTTCGTTGCTGCACGCAGGCTTTCTCTAGTTGCAGTGAGCAGGGGCTACTCTTCGTTGTGGTGCCCGGGCTTCTCATTGCGGTGGCTGAGCACGGGCTCTAGGTGAGCGTGGGCTTCAGTAGTTGTGGCACGTGGTCTCAATAGTTGTGGCTCGTGGACTCTAGAGCGCAGGCTCCGTAGTTGTGGCACATGGGCTTAGCTGCTCCGCGGCATGTGGGATCTTCCCGGACCAGGGCTCGAACCCGTGTCCCCTGTATTGGCAGGCGGATTCTTAACCACTGCACCACCAGGGAAGCCCTGGTGATTGCTCTTATATCACTTGATTTATTGATGTATCTACTTACTTACAGATTTAAAAGAATAGGATTTAGCAGACACTACACTCTCTCTTCCAATCTCTTATCATAGTTTTTGATAGAGTGCTTCTGTTAGCTACATTTATCCCTTTAAATAATATATTCTTTCTTATCCCATCAAATCTGAGTGATATCTCTTGACAGCCTCTACCATCCTGAAAGATGATGCTATTGATGACTGTACCCTTGTTTTTGCCTCTATTTCTCCTGTCCCTCCCACTTCGTGTATGCTGCACTTTTACTTTTACATTGTCGAGGTTATAACATTTATATTATATTTTGCAACCACAAGAAGGATTTCAATTGTGTATACAGGTTGATTACAAGAAGTTAAAAATGTACTAGTGAGTCTGTTCTGTTTGTATTTTGGAGATTTTCTTCAATGCTGTTGTGTTTTTCTTCATATGTCGAGTGATCTTAAGTTGTTTGTTCATGTTTAAAAGTTGAGGACTTAGCTGAATTTGAAGGAAACTAATCTGGCTTTCTCTCCTGTTGTGTCTGTAGGGTATTTTCCCACTAGGTCTTTTCAATGAATAGGAAATATTACTCTGAGCTCTCTTTATGGAAAAGGGCTTATCATTGCCCTTATCAGCTTGAGGATGAAAAGGAGAGAAACTAGTTTTTAAAGTGGGGTCTCCAACATGCCAGAATGGGAAGGGCTTTCTTCTGGAGTTCCAGAAGCCAGTCTTTTAGTTTTGTAGTAGTTTGGTAAATTTATTTGGAGTTTTCAGGTGTTTGCCAGGGGAAAACCCGGGCTGTCTTGGGAGTGAAGAATGAAGGAAATTTCAGGCTTACGACATAAATTCTTCCTAGAAACAAAGTGTAAAAAAGAGGTTGCCATGAGAGGATGCCAGGGAGAGAGGGAAATAGGGAGAGGTTGGTAAAAGGATACAAACTTTCAGTTATAAGATGAATAAGTTCTGAGGATCGAATGTATAACATAGTGACAATAGTTGATAACACTGTATTGTATAACTGAAATTTGCTAAGAGAGTAGAACTCAAATGTTCTCACCCCAAAATATAAATAAATAAATAAATAAGATAATAGAAGTATTAATTAACTGGATGGGTGAATCCTTTCACAATGTATATATATTTCAAATCATCACATTAAACACTTTATATGTCTTATGATTTTATTTGTCAATTACACCTCAATAAAACTGAAAAAAAAGACATTAGTTTTGAAGGTGTTTCCATATCATACTGCTTTATCTTGCCCTTACCAGTCCGAGTCTGGAGCCTCTCTGGGGTCTGACTTGAGAGATAAACTCTCTTTTTTTCTTGTCCTCCTCCTCGGCATATTTTGCACTGCTGTTCTTAATCTGTTAACAGGTTTCCACTCTGTTTCTGTTTTTCAGAAATTTGTTAAACATTTTTTTTTTTTAATCTTTGTATGGACCATTTTCTCTGATGTAATGGGTTTATTCATTTAAAATCATTTCACTGGGAATGTTGGAAGAGATGGAGATAAACACTGGCTCTAAGTTTGCATTCTTGAATCGAAAGCCAACAATGAGTTTTTGACACCTCTTTGGACAGTAAACTCCTCTCAAATTAAAAAGAAAAGGAATTAGGTTGCTATATTTATAATGCCTTGAAATATGCATGAAGCTACTTACATTTTTAATATTATTCATCAAGGACATAGAGCAAGATCCTAAGCTGATGTAATTGAGGCATCAGTTTTCTCTGTCAAGTGAATCCCTGAAAGTTTCCTGGAAGATCAGAGTAAGAGAGACATTTAGAGTAAATTCTGATCTTTCCCATGGGGCAAATCAAGGTTGTTTTTGTTTGTTTGATAGTTTTTGTCTCTGGAGGGAAAAGAATAATTGAGAAAACCTCAAAGAAAAAATTTAAAACCTCAGAGAAAACCTCAAAGAAAATATTTCACCGGAAATCTTTAAGACTCGGCTTCTTCTGTTTCCCTGTTGGCAGGTTTTGAGAAGTCAACAAGCCTCAGACAGGAGTCACGTGACCATGAATTGAGACTAGAGCCAAGACTACCCTTTCAGTTTACATGGTGAGGAGGAGGGAGCCAGGGAGCCAGGCTTCAGCAGCCAAAATTCTAAAATAAGCATGAGATCGAAGATTTCTAAAAAATGGAAATTAGGAAGGAGTCTTAGGTGCAAAAAAGATGGAGGCTCAGAAATGTGGGCAATTTATTGAATAATCAAACTGCAGATTCATGTTTCCAGTAATGTGGAGGTTTGGGTCAGAAACTGAATATCATTCTTTGAGAGTTAATTTGTTAACTTAATCATCCATTTGTTGATTCCAGAAGTATTTATTGAGCAAGTGTTAACCTGCTTACTGTGAGGATCCTGGAGATCCCGTGGGGAAAATTTAGATTTAGTTTCTGTTCAAGAGTCTTTCTCAACATCTAGCTAGAACCGAAGAGCATCAAGTAAGTCAACAGATTTTGCCATGACTTATGTATTCTTCCATGCCAGTTATAGTTAAGTAATTGATGAGATTTCCAAATACAAATATTGGCATTAATAAAGTGAATAAATGTGAGTATGGACAGTCTTAACCATCAGTTGAAAATTACCGCTGTAAAATAGGATTCTCAGCAATATTCAAGTACAAATGATATGAGTTCTCCAAATTTTGCAAAAAGAAGCTACAGTTAATTTTCTGAAGCCTTAATGGTACCAAGGATTTTGATGAGGCACATATATTTGATTTAATTTCCAGCTGAGAAAATAGAAATGTGGTAACTGGTTCACTCTGGTCAGATTCCCGAATCAACATGTTGGATTTTGATCAACACTTGCCGTACCCTTTTCCCTCCTGATGGTTAGTTACTTTAATGTCTGTTTGCAATTATGAGGTTTGATACAAAGTAAGTGGAAGAGCTGGTGTAGAGTTTAAAAATACTGTCTCCCTTTAGAAATCAACCTGAGAAAATGTTTGATGGAAAGGAATGAACTGAGCATGCATTTAACAAGCTAAAGCTACATCAAAGGGACAAAAAGAAACCACTTTATAATAAAAATGTTGCTTTGATTGAAACTGGGCAAAAAGCCAAAGGTACTGGAAGGAGACTCTTAAACATACTGAATTGTTTCTGGATCAAACACTCCATAAATCTAGGTAAAATGTGAAATTTTTCTAGTAAATTTTGAGGCCACAAAGAAATGGGCTTCTTGCTGAGCTGCAGAGCTGAGCCACTGTTCATGAAGTTTCTTTGTAAGTAAGAGATAGGTATAGATACATGCATTCATGTCAAAATGGATTCATAAAATATCGACTGCGTACAAGAATTTCTCATCAGGAATTCTGAAGAAAAGTTACAGGTTTGTGTTTTCACACATTTCTTTGATTATAAAGAAGTCATTTAACAGATTTCATGTAAATGCTTATTAAAACAACTAAGGATCCTTAGGATGTAGCAATGTCTATACTTGGTAAAGCAACTTTGTTTTGATACAATGAAACTAATAATTTACTGTGTTATATCTCAGGCTATTGCATTCATAGTTTTTTCAGTGTTGGAGATTAATTGTTTGAGATTTGTTTGCCTTATATACTGTAGAATGCTGAGGCAGGAACCATGTATGTTTTGTTCAAGACTGGCACATAATAGGGGATCATTAAATTTTATCAAATTAAGCTGTCAAATATTGGGATATATTGATGAAACTAGTTTGCATGACTTCATATTATTCCCATATATAATCATGATTTGTGTCAAAGCGGGACAAAATGATAAAAATCCATCAAGTCAAAGTGCAGATTCATATACACAGTTGGCATCCTAGAGAAAGGACAGCCCATAGGGCAGAATAAACTTTCTCTTGGGGAGGTTAAGTGCCAGGTAGCCAAACATTTCTCCTCTGGAGAACTGGGATCACGCTGGCACCCACAGCCATGCCATATTAGGAGCTCCAAAGAGCAGGGAGCAAGAAGCCTCGGTGGAGAGCAGGATTAGATAAAAATTAGTTTTACCTACAAATATGTTTTCTTTCTGCAGCCAAGTTATGATTTCCAAGGAAATAGAGAAAATAAAATTTTGGGTAGCTGATGCCAATTTAAAGGGAACAGAGTGAAACAAATGGTTTCTGCGAGGGTCTTTAAAAAAAAATTCATCCTTGGTCTCGGATGCCAGGGCCAGTTAACAGCAGCAGCAACGATAATACATACCATTTTGAGTGCTTACTATTTGAAAATACTCTACTAAATAGTTTGCATGCGTTTGTTATTTCAAGCCTCAAAAATTCTATAAGATATACACTGTCATTTGATCTATTTTACAGAAGATTAAATTTCAAGGAAGGCAAATGAAGTGCAGCAAGTAGTGGCAGGTGAGGACTCAGACTCAGGCTACTTGGCTCCAGGTCTCATGCCCTTGACCTCTGTGTCTCGTATCTGAGAAGTCTGAACAGTCATAAGGGAGATAGAGCAGAATCACACCCTGGGGAATTTGGCTGACAGGGACTCTACAATGGGAGCCAGAATGGAGAGCTTTGTGGGAAAAGCCAGTAAACCAGCAAAGAAGGTTCATTAAGAGTAGGAATTTATACAGGAGACTGCAGCTTGATGCCTTGTGGCTACTTAATACTCGATCCTTTCCTAGGTATAAGGTAGCAGACACAGGCGCTTCTGGATAAGGGAGGTGGCACCATTGTAAATACCAGGTCCATTATTCATTGTCCTAGGACACTGATAATCGATTGGTGTGCCCAAAACACTGATGTTACTTGTGACCCTTCAGTAAATGCTATCAAATCAAATATTTAAAAAATTATAGGTATGCCACAAACTATACAGGGAGGTTGAGTTGTGAATAACTGTTATTGTTTGAAGATATTCAATGTATTAATGGATTTAATAAATATTTATTCAGCACCTGCTGTCTGCTATACACTGATCTAGATGCTTGAGCTAGATCAGGAACAAACAGACATACTCCTACATGCAACAGCAATGAGAGCAGATTCATACTTAGACATATCCTGGCTCTGCAAAAAGAAAACAAAATAAAAAATCAAACGGGCTATGCTCTCCAGTACCACAGATCCTTTATAAATATCCATGCAGAAAAAAAAAAAATCTACTAAAATGTCTGATGCAACGCTATGTGCCAAAGATAGCACATTTTGCAAAATTTTAATTTGATCTAATAATTACATAATCAGGTGATTTATCTTTGCTTGTGAAGGGAGATAAAAAATATATTCAAATATAGAAATGGTTTATAAAAAAATGACACCTATATAATATTCGCGAAAGAAAAATCACTTGATAACACATCAGTTGAAAGAGGTGGAAAAAAAATCAAAGGCTGATGACAGGCTAAGATAAAAAATAAATAAATTGTCATATTAAGTGGCATGATGAAGAATGTGGAAATGGAATAAAGTAAAAACATTTCTACTCAAAAATAAAGGCAATTGAAATATGTAATATTAAAAATCATATAATAGCAGTTGCTATATATTATCTTAAATTATGTTAATAAAGACCATTGTGTGAATGAGGAAAACTGAAAAATTTAAAGGTTAGCACTAGTACAATAGAATATATGTCTTCTAACACTGTAGATTATATAACTAAAATAAAACTTTCAAAAAAAGGCCACATGGTAAAGAAAATAGCAAGAACTTAAATCGAGATAACAGAAGCCAGACCAAACACAGGCGCTATAACTGAGCTGAGAAAAAAGAAAAAAAAAAAGTTTTTGCTGTCTGAGAGGATTCAGTCATTATAAGCAACATCATTAAAATGACACCCACTCTAGATATTTCGTGGCAATTTTTAAAAACACAAAAATAAAGAAAAAAATCTGAAAAGCATGTAACAAATGTAATTCAGAAGGGCTGTTTTAATTTAAGAATGGAGCTCTTGGGTGAGGTAAAAAAAAATCAAATTAATTAAAAGAGTGTCATATAAAAAAGTGCAAAAGGGTTTCAAATAAAAGAACAAGTAATTTTATCGGCAAAAATGGAAGGTTTATAATATTAGCATCAGATATGTATCAATAGAATTCTAGGTAAAATGGCTGGAGAACATTAAGTGGGGCAAAGAAAAATTAAAGACTTTGATGTAAAAATAAAAGTGTAAAGTACCAAAATAAAATTGTAGTCAATTATTATGTAATCTTACAGTGAGCCAGGGGCTTTCTAAGCTTGTCAGAAAGACAAAAACATAAAGGGAAAAACAGGTTGATCTTTAAGTTTCAAAATTTCAACCTTCTTCATGTCCAAAAAAAAAAAAAAGACAAACCAACAATACAATTAAAAGGTATTAGCAAATCTGGGTAAATATTTGCAATGTTTATGACAAACGATTAAAGTTTTTAATATTAAAAGACTCTTAAAAATAATAAAAATAATTTTACAACTCAAGAGAAAAGTAAGTAAATCACAAAATGAAGCGGAAATAAGGGAAATGAAAGTAACAAATAAACATGCAAAGGCTTAACCCATTAGAGATCAAAGAAATGCAAAATAAAATGACAATGTGTTTCACCTGCTAAACTGAAAAAAAGTGGTCTCTCTTTTTTTTGTGTCATTTTGTTTTTAAAATAATAATAGCATCTTTGAGTGTGCAGGTAATTGAAAATTCTCATACATTGTTGACAGGCATATAAAGTAGCAATTTTTCTTGAAGGCAATTTGGTAACCTATCAAAGGCATTAAAATATTCATTTCCTTTGATTCAGTAATTTCACTTCCGGGAATTTATTCTAGAATTTATTCACACAACAATATGTTATAAAAGAGTTCAGCACAGATGTATTTATGCTAGAAAAAAAAGGGTTTTTTATTGTATTTACTAAAGACAAATTTGAAAGTGGAATACTTTGCAGCCATTAAAATTTATGTTTCTGAAATATATGTAATGATAGAAAATCCCCATAATATAATATTAAATGAAAAAGAGCAGGTTAATCAATTTTCATTACTCAAATTCTATTTTTAAAGTATATTTATAAGAAGAAAAATGAAAAAAAAGAAATATAAAAAATAGCAATGATACTTTGAGATGGTAAAATTATGAGTGACTTTCATTTTATTGTTTTATATATTTCCAAAATTAACTATAATAATAAATCAACTTTATAATAAAATGTGTTTTAAAAATGCCCAATACTGAAAGGAAAGCAATTTAGGATTTTTTCCTTAGCTTGAATCATTTGAATATTTTTCTAATTCAAAGTTATTTCTCATTCCCCAAAGAGAATTAGATATAGTTCTACTGTGTCACCACAAAAGAAATATATATATTTAATTTGTTAACATATTTGTTTCTATCTCTTGGACTATAAGCCCCTCAATTGTAGGTATCCTATTTTCTTAATATTAGAGAAACAAAATGCTTAGCTATTTACGTGTTTTCACATACTGTTAATTCTTGTTAAACATTTGTTGAGTTGAATGAATTGATTCTAGTTCAATTACAGAGATGGAAATTTATAGGAGGAGTAAATGGTTTATAAAATTATCCAATAACATAAAACACTTTGAAAGTGAGTTCTTTAGTTAGTATCTTTTTAATTCGACAACTTGAATGTTCAGGTGTTTAAGAAATTTTGATCTGATCTTGTTTTATCTTCTTTTATGTTTCATAGCCATTGATATATTTCTAAATAACCTATAGAAAGCCTTCTTTTTATATACACATTTGTAATAAATACAGGATTTGGAAAAAATTCATAACACTTTAAAAATATTGTGGTTACGTATTTTGAAAGCCACCACTCTTGAATTTAGGACTGTTCTGATAGAAACTGTAATGAGTTTCCACAAATTATGAGTCAGTCCATTTTACTAACTTTCATATATGTTGCATTTCTCCTTTCCCTAGGGAAGTAATGTTAATTTTTTTCTCCCTTTGGAATTCTAAAAGCCGGGAAATAATGGGCCAGTGTGTATCATAGAAACTAGTTGAATAGGACGGTGATACCCTTGAGACGTAGGGGCACAAAGAGCAGGCGTGCCTAGTGAAGAATGTAATAAACACGAACTGGATTAAAACTACTTGAAAGACACAGACCTACTAGAGAATGGACTTGAGGACACGGGGAGGGGGAAGGGTAAGATGTGACAAAGAGAGAGAGTGGCATGGGCATATATACACTACCAAACGTAAAATAGCTAGCTAGTGGGAAGCAGCCGCATAGCACAGGGAGATCAGCTCGGTGCTTTGTGACCACCTAGAGGGGTGGGATAGGGAGGGTGGGAAGGAGGGAGACGCAAGAGGGAGGAGATATGGGAACATATGTATATGTATAACTGATTCACTTTGTTATAAAGCAGAAACTAACACACCATTGTAAAGCAATTATACTCCAATAAAGATGTTAAAAAAAAAAAAAAAAAACTACCTGGAGGGACCTTGAAGCTAAAATGAGTGAATCCTTTGTATGAGGAGTCTTACTTTTATCATTTTACTGTAGCCAATCCAGTGATTTTTTTTAAAAAGACCTGTTTGTATTGTGATACATGGAGGTTTAAAATCTGACAGAGCAAACAGAAAAAAAAAAAATGATAAAATTAACTGAGTGTATAATGACCATATGATTCATGCCTGTTTTCCTGGAGTAATTATTGGTAGCATTTCTTTTTCATTCTCCTAGTGTTGGAGATCATTTTCATCATCACCCTAACTATAAGGTATTAAAGAATGTCGAATGCTAGGTGGGTGTGAGAGAAACCGAAGGACTTGAGAGCCGAAAGTTTTCCGCTGTGGCCTTTGTATGCACTTGCCCTGGCAGCTGTTCCACCCACCCTTGCACGGGACAGAATCCTGAACTGTTCCTCTTCATCCTCTAGATAAGATCCTGGCTGCCAAACAATGGCTGCTAATCCACATGAAACATCCCTCTCTTCCTGTTTCCAGAACCAGCTGAACTTTGACCGATATCCTTCGTCCTGATGAAGCCCCATAAAACAGTCCACCCCTTCTCCAATTCAGATGCTTCTTTACTCCTCCTCCTCATGCCAGGCATTTTCAAATAAAGTCTTATCTGAATGGTGCTCTAGTTGATTTTCTTCTCCAAGTAGGAAATACTCTAGGAATTCAGAGGGAGGTGGGAGAGAGTATTTCTACATTTTTAGGTCAGTGGAGATTAAGGGAGTGGGGAAATATTTACCCTGAGCTTAAATGGGTGAATTGTTTACAGATTAAAGCATAAATTTGATATACTTATAACTCACTATCAGATGTCAGTTTTTACCCAGGTGTTCCTGCATACATCAAGGCTAAAAGTATTGTAGGACAAAATTACAAGTTGGAAAACTCCCTGTGAAGGTGAATATATGAGTATATGTACCAACCAAAGTGTAAATAAAGCCATCAGCTGTGGAAAGTCTCATTCCAGAGGGGACTTTAGTTTTTTCCAAAGCTTTTCAAATATTAATATAGATTCCTGAAACCTGGGTACATTCTAATCCATGTAATTTACAAAAATTTCACTCCAGAAAGGGCCATTAAACTAAAAAACATTTTCTTTGCATAGCAAAAGAGCCAAATATTTCAGAGAAATATTTCAAGAACCCTTTGATTTATAATGCGACAAAGACATTATCGTAAATAACAAATATAAAGGTTCGCTTTAATGTATAAAGGTAGAAACAATATTCTCATCAAAGTATTTATTATGAGTCTTGCGCTGCTCTAAGTGATTGGGTTGAACACGTGTTTGTCGTCAGGAATTTCATTTGACCCCTAAATGTATCCTTTTGCTCTCTTCAGAGTGAATATGCGTTTTAGTCCTAAGAGTCCAGTTCTTGTCAGGTATGGGAGAATTCAAGTGACATCTATTTCTCTCTCTTGCAAGACTGGGATTTGGGTGCAGTGACCCAGCATTGAATCTACCTGGTCTACCCTTTGGGTAATCTTAGATGAGGGACCAAAATCTCACTTAGATTAAGGGACTAGTTGTGTGCCGGTAAATGTTTGGAAAAAGCGGGGAAACTAATTTGTAGTGTTTGCCAATTTCTGTGTTTTAAATACTACCACCATGGCCATTTCGAGAGACCAATGTGATGTTACTGAAGGGAGAGTTGGAAAAAGATGTGTAGGGGGACCCCATTGTAAGTATTTTCATCATACAGACATGATAGGTGTGAATAACCTCAAGAGCATGGATAAAAATAAAATGTGGGAAATGAATTAGGGAGTAATGAGTTTTAGATACATATTTTCTTTGTTTAATACAATTTATTTAATTGAAGTTTTACATAATATAACTTTTAATAATGGCTATGTTAACCACTGGCTTGCAAAATTCCTGAAATGTATAAATAGGCTCCCATGAGCTAAAAATAGGCTCCAGCACAGCACATACTTTGTGTATTAACTCCTTTGTTTTCAGAATATGGTTGCACAGATTGGCATCCCATCAACACCACCTTGGAACTTACTAGAAATACAGAGTCTTAAGTCCCAGCCCAGATCTGCCAAGTCAGAGTCTTCATTTTAACAAGATCTTTGGGTAATTTCTACTCAAATGAAAAATTTGAGAAGTACCAGAAATTTTACCCTAAGTCTGGGTCAGCCTCAGGGTTGGGAAGGCTCTTGATTAATAGAAGAGCTTATTGCTGACACAAGTTTTAAAATTTGGGGGAATATGTTTTTATGTTTGTATATGTGACTGGAAAACCTCATTAGATTATAAATCTTGAAAGCTAAGGAGAAAGAGGTATTGGGATAAAGGTGAAAATAGTGGTGTAGATGTATAATCCACATGACTTTAGATATAATTAAAAAGAAACACTGACTTAACAGAGGCTCAGGAAATGCCTAATGACGCAACAAAGAATGTGTCATGGCATTACTTTTTTTCACGATGGAGAAATCTAATTATAAGTTGGACATCAACAATAAAATTATTCTTCCTACAAATAGGTGTTTAAAATTCTTCTCCATTCATGCATAGCAAACAGATCTGCACATGGAAAATAGAAACACTTGAAATGATAGAAGTGCACAAAGATGGGCCAAAAGTACTGCTGAATGTAGCATTCTAGAGGTAAGGTAAAGTAGAATTCCTGAATTTTGCAGAGAATTTTGGAAAAAGCTGCCCTTCTTAATAACCTCAATAATCAGATGGCTAAAATGACAGGTGGATGTCAGTCAACTTTTCCCCAACCCCCTCAGTGCTTGTTCAATGGCCCATGAACAAAGTAACCAGGATGGCAGGGATGGACAGTTTCCATGAGCTCAACAACTTGGGCTTCCCCTTAAAAAAGGATAAGCTGGCCACTAAATGCTGAGTGTCATTCTCCCAACAACAGAGAACAACTCTGAGTCCCTAATGTGGTGGGAATGCTTGAGGGGACCAGCCAGTGACACTGGGCTGATTGATTACATTGAACTATTTCCATCATGATGAGACAGAGAGTCATCTTCACTGAAAAAATATTTTCTGGATATGAATTTGCCTTCCCTGACTTTGATGCTTCTGCCACCACCCATGCACTGGCAAAATGCCTTATCAGCAGTCATGATATCCTGGATTGCATTGCTTCTGATCAAGGAACTAATCTTGCAGCAAAGGAAGTGCAACGCTTGGCTCATGCAAAAGGAATGAACTGGTCTGATGGCATACTTTATCACCTAGAAGTAGCTGGTCTGCTTGAAAGATAGAAGGGCTATTGAGGTCTCAGTTACAGTGTTACTTGGAAGACTACACCTTGCAAGAAGCTTTCCTCTTTCAGGATACAGTATATGTTCTGAATCAGAGCATTATGTTATGCTTTCTCCCCCATAGTCAGAAAACATGGGTATGATAATTAAGAAGTGAAGTGACTACATATATGATACATACAACATACCATGACATATATGTATTACACTGAACAGTATATGAACATGCATATTGCATTGAACAATATATGAATTACATATTATCTTAGTCTGTTCAAGCTAAGATAAAAATACCGTAGACTGTGTAGCTTAAACAACAAACATTTATTTCTGGAGGCTGGGAAATCCAAGATCAAGGCACTGGCAGATTTGGTGTCTGGTGAGAGCTCACTTCCTGGTTCATAGGTGGCTGTCTTCTTCTTATGTCCTCACATGGAAGACGAGACAAGAGAGCTCTCTGGGGTGTCTTTTATATAAGGGTGCTAATCCCATTCATGAGGGCTCGACTCTCATGACCTAATTACCTCCCAAAGTCTCCACCTCTTAATATCATCACATTAAAGATTAGGTTTCAACATATAAATTTTGGGGGGGGGGGAACAAATATTCAGTCTATAGCATATATATTGAAGATGTATAATCTTATATGTTTTATAATTATATATATACATGTATATATATATATACACACACACATATATGACAATATTCCCCTAGGTGACACAAAGATGGTTCAATTGAATTGGAAGATGAAATTTCCACCATGATGGGCTCCTCATGTCACTGAAGCAACAGGCAAAAATGGGGAGGGGTACTCTAATAGCCAGAGTGACTGATTCCAATTACCAAGAGCAAATTAGGTTATTACTAATACAGTAGAGTCAAGGAGGATGATATCTAGAAATCAAGTGATTTTTTTTGGAGTTCCCCTTATTTCCTTCCCATTAATAAAGTGAATGGAAAGGAACAGCAAACAAAACAGGAAAGGATGGCTGAGGACTCAGACGCTTCAGGAATTAGAGTTTTGATTACTCTTCCAGGTAATGAACCTAGAGCAGCTTAGGACTAATGAAAGGCAGAAGAAAGATGGAAGGTGTAATGAAACTAAGGATGTCACAGCTGTCAGCTGCTGCATTGGGGCCAATTACAGAAGGAAAGATTGCCCATCCTCCTGTGCTCTGGAGGATCACGGGACCCTCCACCAAAGCATGGGTCCACCAAGGTGGCCTTTGGACATATGCAAGGTTGTCAGGGCCCTGGCGTAGAGAAGTTTCCTTACAGAATGGGGCTCAAGAAACTGGCACCAAAATGTTGATATCTGGCTACTACTATTGCTATGGTAATAAACTTTCCTTTTCTGAAAAAGTAAAAATAAAAAGAAAGACTCTAAGAGCTTTGCATATTTTCTCCTTGCTTGTTAGATGTACATATTTATACATATGATCTATTTTTTTCTTTCTCTGCCTCCTTCTTCATGTTATCATTTTAAAGAAGTTTGTAGAAAGTTAACTTTACAGTTTAGTCTTTAGGTAGTAGAATATTCAATGGGACTAGAACTGAATTTGTGAAATGATTAATACAGCTAGTGAAGGATACAATGGGTGTTGAGACAGTATTTTTCCATTTTGGGGAGAGGATGAGAGTTTCTTTAGTATTATGAAGGAAATTTCCATCCTGTTAGGTAGAAACAGAGTTGTCTTGTATGGAGGCTGAAATGTGTGTAGAAATATGTGTGTGGTTACTGAGTGGCTAAAGGGGTGGACTGTGCCAGTTATTGATTTGTTGTTTCTCAGCTCCAAACTCACCCTTGTTTGCCCTGCTTTGTGATGATGGAATTAGACTCTGCAGATTACATTTACCCTGTGCCAGCTGGCTTGGTATTAGGTTCTCCTGAGAAGACACTGGAGGAACAGTAGGAAGGGATGTTTCTGTTTCTGTGCTCTGTTTTCCATGGGACATTGAGAAGATTGGTGTGAAATGGACGCAGGAGCATATACCACAGCTGAATGTGCTTTGCCCTTTATGGAGAACACCTCCTAGCGTGTTTCTTCATCGTCATGAACTGTTTTGCAGTTCAGGGGTGGCATCTTCCAGCAAGTGCCATGATCCCCACAATGACAAGATACTTCTGTGGTTCCACAGTTTTGCAAAGAGTGCTTCCGTCAAGTTTCTGCATCATCACAGTGACGGGCAGCAAGCAGCAACGACACCCTCTACCCTGAGATCTCAGCCTTGCAGCCCCCTTTAAGTTCCTGAGTTTCTTCCTTATTCATTTTCCCCTCAACCCTAAGGAGTAACCATCCTGCAGCTGCTACCCCTGCACACTTTAGTAACCACATTTTAACTAGTTAGAAATTCTATCTTCCCTGTTCAAATTCCTGATAAGTTTTCTCTCTCTTGAATGGACCGTGACTGATATTTATATAACTTTATTATTAAAATTTTTTTTCTTTGGTTAAGAATTTTGTGCAATAGCCTAAGTAGTTTATTACAGTATTTATTAAGTTAAAGTTTTGGGACTGAATGGAGTTCTCATGCTACTCTATGGATTGAAACACTTGCAACTAATCCTTTTGCTGAGTTGTTTGGCACGGTCCAGAAGGCTTGATGCTTTCTAGGGAAACATCAGGGGGTGGTCTTTAATTGCTTTTGATATGTTTTCCTGAAGAGTTGAAGCTTAATATTGTTGGAGGAGGTCACAGAAAGGACACGACCGCTGGTTGACCTGAGAGCTGCATTCCGTCAGTCAAAGGCTTCTGACAGCCTCCTCCCCTGGCCCTGGTTCTTGGGAAGTACATTCAGCCCACTGTTCCCACAGGAGGATCCATTTCAAGGACGCAGCGTTGACAGCATGACGTGTTGTTGAGACCATCTGGAGCTGTGTACGTGACTCAGTTCTGTTATGGCCTCTGTAGAAGTTTTAAGATTCTGGTGGATGGTTGTGGAGATCTACCCATTTTGCGGCTGCTCAAGACAATTGATATACTTGATATACTTGATACAAGTTCCCTTGCTTACTAAAACTGACACCTACCAATCTGGAGTGGTCTGCCTCTTTCTTTGGTCTCCTATTGCTCTCTGAGTATGGAAGTTGGTTTTGAATTTGGCCCAGGGAACTCCCAAGGTGGTGAACCAACAAATACATCAGAAAATAAAGTAAATTAAAGTTGGTGCATTTGGATGGTATCTACCTGTTCACTTCTCTCTGGGGACTCACCTCTCTCACTGACCTACAAGGTCAAAGTTTATCACTGAGAAGCCCAGTGTGATGCTATATTACTCTGCTCCCTTGGCCATGATCGACTGAACTAAGGTGAATACTTGATTCAATTTGAGCAGAGTCTATTCAGCAGAAATTTGAACTGTCAGTAAGAGATTCTAGTCTTTGTTGGTCTCTAGCTACAAAACCATGAGATCATTTAGTTTTTAGTAACAAATAATAATGAAATGTTTTCTGCCATATAACAGTGTTAAAGGGAGCCTAATTCCATGAAATCAATTTAAACATAATCAATTCACTTTTAAATGGGTTTCTTCAGGTAATTTAAGTATGCAGAATGTCACTAGGGATTTTATATATTTTCCTAGTACCTTTTATATAAAATATGGTAAGCTGAACCTTATATTGTTATTTACACAAAGACACTGAAAATTTCAGGGCAAATAAATAGTCTCCTCATCTGCAGCCACTGATTCTTTTTCTTTTTCTCTGTTGGAATGAGAGACGTGGAGAGTACACTTGCTCTATATTCAGACCTTTGTCTTTCAAGAACTTCCCAAATCTTGTGCATTTAAGTTCCAGTCAAGTGGAAATGTGATTTGTCTTCTTCACTGGGTTTGATCCAACCTCCAGTGAAGGCCATGGAGTAGCCGTTGTCCTCTATCCCCACCATCCACATGGGGTGTACTCCGGAAATCTCCAGTGCACCATCTCAAAATTCAATTCCTTCTACTAATGTTTCCCATCCTTCATTAAGCAAATGTGCAGTGAATGCCTGCTCTGTGCCAGATACAATGTGTGGAACTGAGACTATGGTAGTGACAAGACGGAGGCTGTCCTGCCCTTACTGAACTCACAGGTCGATGGATAGAAGTATTAATTGAATATTTAAACCCTAACCCTAAACAATACTACTGTAAATATTTGTTGAATGTTTACTATGTAACCATCACTGTTCTAGGTACCAGTGATAAAGCAGTGAAAGAAAAAAAAGATAAAAATCCCTGTCCTTAAGAAGATTGACTTCTAGTTGATATAAAATTACAAATACTGATATATACTAGAAGAAAAATTATAGAGTTCAATGACAACATATATCAGGGGGATATAAGCTAGCAAGAAGTGCAAGATCTCCTGAATTGTGATGTCTAAGCTGAGCCCTGAAAAATAAGGCATTAACTAGGCAAAGAGGATGAGCAGAAGAAAATATTTCAGGTAAAGAAAACACATTTTAAGGACCTGGGATAGTTAATTGTGGGGAAAAAAGCCCTAAAATATGAAAATTCAAAAGTGATTAAAAGTCCTAGCAATTAATTCTAAACCCCTGACCAATTAATATTAATTAAGTGACCATGGGGCTACTTTCTCTTGGGATTTTTAACAACAGTCAATTTATTCTAAAAACAATTGCAGTATTCAAAAATGAATATTCATTAGGAAATTCTAAATGAGGATAGGAAAATGGAGAAGATTACATATCTCCATTTAGGACAAACTCAGTGTTAGCAAATAACATGTATACAGTCATAATTATATAATATTAAAAAAATCAAACTATAAGTTAACATTTCTACATTTTAAATTTGAATATAAAGGGAAGGGAACAAGTTCATTATTAGTAGGTATATGAGTAAAAAATAATTTTATTTATTTTTTGATACTACTGAAATATATGTTCATTGTGTAGAATTTTAAAAGTAGAGAAAATTATAAAAAAGGGAAATGAAAATTAGCCATTATCCACCAACCAAAGTTTATATCAATCTTTGTTATGTTTGATTTAAAAGTCAAATTAAAAATGATCACATATTTTCCTGTAAAAATGTGCTAAAATTAGATTGTTGAGATAGAGACATAAATTAAGCTAATAAACTTTATGGTTTTGAAGTTTGTGTAGTTAGGATATTTATATATTTTTACATAATAAAATAGCAGCACTGTTAGTTTCTTGTTTCTATCATAATTGAGCTTAAATGATAATGAATTTTAGAAAATCAGAAAGGTATAGTATAAGCCTGTAACTTTATTTTGTTGAAAACATATAAACATTCATAGAAGTTTTCATGGTGTAAATGGTTATGCAGTAAAATAAATTTTCTAGTATTCTGACTATTCTTGAGAGTAATATAAAGTATAATATTAGCCTAATATAAAATATAGGTAATGCATTACAGATATGGAGCATAATAGATTTAGCTGAGGAATGAAAACATTAATAATTGTTAGATTAAAAACAATTTTATGATCCCCTCTGTGTTTATTATATTCTAAATTCTTAATTTTCCATATTATTTTCAATATACTAAGTTTGTTCTTCTCTAATAAAATTTATTCATTTTATTCTTCCTAAATATACCCAATGGCCTAGGAGACCAAAAGGAATATGTAAAATATAGATACAATAATTTATAGGATGGCAACCAAAATAGTTCATCAAGAAGATGATGCATAAAATCACTTAGTAAGTTAATAAACTTTCGTAATGCATTAATGCCCGGGCCACAGGCGGGTTTGTTACTTGGGTCTGGCCAATCGTCCCAACCAAAGCCATGCTAGACCATTCTGGAGTCACTTGACCCCAAATATTTGAGCGCCCTGACAAGATCCCAGAGTTTCTTGCAGACTCTGCAGCTAACTGTGGATGCATGATTGAGTCAACCATGACCAGAAAGCATCTAGGTGACCTGAAGACATATCAGCAAAAATAAATTCTTAGTGTTTTAAGTCACTGAGTTTGGGGATGTTATCTTACATAGCAAGGGCTATTTTAGACTCAGATAAATAAATTAGAAAAGACACAACTTTAAGGTTTTGGGGGAAAGATTGATCATTTAATATGTGATTATTGGTTAGTGATGTTGAAAATATACAGGCAAACCAGTCAGTCAAGTTAGAAGCACATTTATATTAAATTTGAGATGACTCAAAGATGTTGCAAATATAGGGAGCATTCTTTGTAAGCATAATCTTACAGTAGTAAGATGAAAAAACAAGTAAATTCACAGTAGTGTAATGGAAAAGATTATATTTGATTAAGTAATGAAATGAAAAATCTTTCACTCCATACAATTCTCCTTATGAAAAAAATTATCCTTGTTTTGGAGGATACTCTGAAGCACTTTCTCTATTAAGCCAGAACACTGAGACCAGAAAACAAGCTTCTGAGGGTAGAAGAAATCCCATTGCATTAGTATACACAGTCTCACAGATTTTATAACAAGTGTTAACTGATTATTTCTGGATGATGGGATTAAGGGTTTATTTTTATTTACATTTCTCTCTAATTTTAAATTGTTTTACAAGGGGGCTGTTTTGCTTTTTGCTTCATCCTCTAGTTTTTTAATGTATATCATTTTCATTATTGTTCAATTCTAAGCATTTTGTATTGTATATTATTTTCTACTTAAGTCACATGTTATTTAGAAGTTTGTTTTTTGTTTCTTTAATTTATGTTTTTTTCGGGGGGGAAGGGACTAGCTTACTGATTTTTTTGGTTTGTTTTGTTTTTTAGAATATGCCACCTTTTATGTATGGAAAGGGGAGAAAACTAATATACATGTTGGAATTCATTATATTTTTTAAAATGGGAAAGTTGAAACAAAACTGATATAAATGATTTCTTACAGGTGACAGAAGAGCAGCCCAGGATGGAAGGACAAGATATATAGTCTCATAACAAATATAATACATATTTACTGGCTCCACGCACTTAAAGGACAAGAAACAAGACCAACCCAGTAGCAATGAGCAGCTCTTGTCCCAGTTTGAATCTTATAAAAACATTTCCCACTAAAAGGAACCAGGCTTCCTTGGAGAAATGGCTGATTCCAGGTCTGGGTAGGGATTGTATCAGATAAGTTTAGACCAGATTCCATTACCAGAAAGTATGCCAAGGACACAAAAGACACATAAGAAGGGGGTTACAGAGTCTGAAGAAGGAAAAATTTGAACATCAAAAACATTAATGACTGCAATGTATTAAAACATGAAATATATGAAAGTCTATGAAAGAACAAATAAAACCAAATTGCTGTTCACCTTTGGAGGATCCCAGGGAAACAAATCAGTATTTTTTTTTAATTTTTCTGAGTTAAAACAGTAAAAATTTATTGCCTCACAGTTCTGGAGGCCAGAAATACAAGATCAAGGTGTTGGCAGGACCACTCTGCCTCTGAGATTTCGGGTAGAATCCTTCCTTGACTCTTCCTAACTTCTGGTGGCGGCTGTTGATCCTTGGCATTTCTTGGCTTGTGGCTGCATCACTCCAATCTCTTCCTCTGTTGTCACACAGCCTTGTTATCTCTGTGTCTGGGTCTTTTTTCCTCTTATAAGGACACAAGTCATATTGGATCAGGACCCACGCTACTTCAGCATTACCCCATCTTAATTATACCTGCAAAGACCTTATTTCCAAATAACTTCATATTCACAGGTGGCAGGAGTGAGGAGTTCAACATATCTTTTGGGGTGACACAGATAACACATCTGCTGCATGTTCCTTTTCTCTCCTTTCTTGCCTCCTTTTAGATTAATTTCTTTTTTTTTGAACTTTATTTTTTACACGATATGTTCTTATTACTTATCTATTTTATACATATTAGTGTATATATGTCAATCCCAATCTCCCAATTCATCCCACCCCCTGCCCCCCATTTTTCCCCCTTGCTGTCCATACGTTTGTTCTCTATATCTGTGTCTCTATTTCTGACCTGCAAACCAGTTCATCTGTACCATTTTTCTAGATTCCACATATATGGGTTAATATACGATATTTGTTTTTCTCTTTCTGACTTACTTCACTCTGTATGACAGTCTCTAGGTCTATCCATGTCTCTACAAATGATCCAGTTTCATTCCTTTTTATGGCTGAGTAATATTCCATTGTATATATGTACCACATCTTTATCCATTTGTCTGTTGATGGGCATTTAGGTTGCTTCCATGTCCTGGCTATTGTAAATAGTGCTGCAATGAACATTAGGGTGCATGTGTCTTTTTGAATTATGGTTTTCTCTGGGTATATGCCCAGTTGTGGGAATGCTGGGTCATATGGTAATTCTATTTTTAGTTTTTTAAGGAAACTCCGTACTGTTCTCCATAGTGGCTGTATCAGTTTACATTCCCACCAACAGTGCAAGAGGGTTCCCTTTTCTCCACATCCTCTCCAGCATTTGTTGTTTGTAGATTTTCTGATGATGGCCATTCTGACTGGTGTGAGGTGATACCTCATTGTAGTTTTGATTTGCATTTCTCTAATAATTAGTGATGATGAGTAGCTTTTCATGTGCCACTTGGCCATGTGTATGTTTTCTTTGGAGAAATGTGTATTTAGGTGTTCTGTGCATTTTTTGATTGGGCTGTTTATTTTTTTAATATTGAGCTGCATGAGCTATTTATATATTTTGGAGATTAATCCTTTGTCAGTTGCTTCATTTGCAAATATTTTCTCCCATTCTGAGGATTGTCTTTTCATTTTGTTTATAGTTTCCTTTGCTGTGAAAAAGCTTTTCAGTTTCATTAAGTCCCATTTGTTTATTTTTGTTTTTATTTCCATTACTCTAGGAGGTGGGTCAAAAAGATCATGCTGTGATTTATAGCAAAGAGTGTTCTTCCTGTGTTTTTCTCTAAGAGCTTTATGGTGTCTGGTTTTACATTTAGGTCTTTAATCCATTTTGAGTTTATTTTTATGTATGGTGTTAGGGAGTGTTCTAATTTCATTCTTTTACATGTATCTGTCCGGTTTCACAGCACCACTAATTGAAGAGACTGTTTTTTCTCCATTGTATATCCTTGCCTCCTTTGTCATAGATTAGTTGACGATAGGTGTGTGGGTTTATCTCTGGGCTTTCTATCCTGTTCCATTGACCTAAATTTCTGTTTTTGTGCCTGTACCGTATTTTCTTGATTACTGTAGCTTTGTAGCATAGTCTGATGTCAGGGAGCCTGATTCCTCCAGCTCCATTTTTCTTTCTCAAGATTGCTTTGGCTATTCGGGGTCTTTTGTGTCTCCATACAAATTTTAAGATTTTTTGTTCTAGTTTTGTAAAAAATGCCATTGGTAGTTTGATAGGGATTGCATTGAATCTTTAGATTGCTTTGGGTAGTATAGTCATTTTCACAATGTTGATTCTTCCAATCCAAGACATGGTGTATCTCTCCAACTGTTTGTATCATTTTTAATTTCTTTATCAGTGTCTTCTACTTTTCTGAGTACAGGTCTTTTACCTCCTTAGGTAGGTTTATTCCTAGGAATTTTATTCTTTTGGTTGCAATGGTGAATGAGATTGTTTCCTTAATTTCTCTTTCTGATCTTTCATTGTTAGTGTATAGGAATGTAAGAGATTTCTGTGCATTAATTTTATATCCTACAACTTTACCAAATTCATTGATTAGCTCTAGTAGTTTTCTGGTGTCATCTTTAGGATTTTCTATGTATAGTATCATGTCATCTGCAAAGAGTGACAGTTTTGCTTCTTCTTTTCCAATTTGTATTCCTTTTATTTCTTTTTCTTCTCTGATTGCTGTGGCTAGGACTTCTAAAACTATGTTGAATAATAATGGCGAGAGTGGACATCCTTGTCTTGTTTCTGATCTTAGAGGAAATGCTTTTAGTTTTCACCATTGAGAATAATGTTGGCTGTGGGTTTGTCATATATGGCCTTTATTATGTTGAGGTACGTTCCCTCTATGCCCACTTTCTGGAGAGTTTTGATCATAAATGGGTGTTGAATTTTGTCAAAAGCTTTTTCTGCATCTATTGAGATGACCGTATCGTTTTTATCCTTCAATTTTTTAATATGGTGTATCGCACTGATGGATTTGTGTATATTGAAGAATCCTTGCATCACTGGGATAAATCCCACTTTATCATGGTGTATGATCCTTTTAATGTGTTGTTGGATTCTGTTTGCTAGTGTTTTGTTGAGGATTTTTGCATCTATATTCATCAGTGATATTGGTCTGTAATTTTCTTTTTTTTATAGTATCTTTGTCTGGTTTTGGTATCAAGGTGATTGTAGCCTCATAGAATGAGTTTGGGAGTGTTCCTTCCTCTGCAATTTTTTGGAGGAGTTTGGGTGGGATAGGTGTTAGCTCTTCTCTAAATGTTTGATAGAATTCAGCTGTGAAGCCAACTCATCTTGGACTTTTGTTTTTTGGAAGATTTTAATCACAGTTTCAAGTTCATTACTTGTGATTGGTCTGTTTATATTCTCTGTCTTCCTGGTTCAGTCTTGGAAGGTTATACCTTTCTAAGAATTTGTCCATTTCTTCCAGGTTGTCCATTTTATTGGCATAGAGTTGCTTGTAGTAGTCTCTTGTGATTCTTTGTATTTCTGTGGTGTCCATTATAATTTCTCCTTTTTCATTTCTAATTTTATTGATTTGAGTCCTCTTCCTCTTTTTCTTGATGAGCCTGGCTAAAGGTTTATCAATTTTGTTTATCTTCTCAAAGAACCAGCTTTTAGTTTTATTGATCTTTGCTATTGTTTTCTTTGTTTCTATTTCATTTTTTTCTGTTCTGATCTTTATGATTTCTTTCCTTCTACTAACTTTGGGTTTTGTTTGTTCTTCTTTCTCTAGTTCCTTTAGGTGTAAGATTAGATTGTTTATTTGCGATGTTTCTTGTTTTTTGAGGTAGGATTGTATTGCTATAAACTTCCCTCTTAGAACTGCTTTTGCTGCATCCCATAGGTTTTGGATCGTCGTGTTTTCATTGTCATTTGTCTCTAGGTATTTTTAAATTTTCTCTTTGATTTCTTTAGTGATCTCTTGGTTATTTAGTAACATATTGTTTAGCCTCCGTGTGTTTTTGTTTTTTACGTTTTTTTGTCCTGTAATTGACTTCTAATCTCATAGCATTGTGGTCAGAAAAGATGCTTGATATGATTTTAATTTTCTTAAGTTTAGCGAGGTTTGAATTAAGAACCAAGATGTGATCTATCCTGGAGAATGTTCTGTGTGTACTTGAGAAGAAAGTGTAATCTGCTGTTTTCAATGGAATGTCCTATAAATATCAATTAAATCTATCTGGTCTATTGTGTCATTTAAAGCTTGTGTTTCCTTATTAATTTTCTGTCTGGATGATCTGTCCATTGGTGTAAGTGAGGTGTTAAAGTCCCCCACTATTATTGTGTTACTGTCGATTTCCCCTTTTATGGCTGTTAGCATTTGCCTTATGTATTGAGGTGTTCCTATGCTGGGTACATATATATTTATAATTGTTTTATCTTCTTCTTGGATTGATGCCTTGATCATTATGTAGTGTCCTTCTTTGTCTCTTGTAACATTATTTTAAAGTCTATTTTATCTGATATGAGTACTGCTACTCCAGCTTTCTTTTGATTTCCATTTGCATGGAATATCTTTTTCCATCCCCTCACTTTCAGTCTGTATGTGTCCCTAAGTCTGAAGTGGGTCTCTTGCAGACAGCATATATATGGGTCTTGTTTTTGTATCCATTCAGTGAGCCTGTGTCTTTTGGTTGGAGCATTTAATCCATTCACATTTAAGATGATTATCGATATGTAAGTTCCTATTTCCATTTTCTTAATTGTTTTGGGTTTGTTTTTGTAGGTCCTTTTCTTCTCTTGTGTTTCCCACTTAGAGAAGTTCCTTTAGCATTTGTTGTAGAGCTGGTTTAGTAGTGCTGAATTCTCTTAGCTTTTGCTTGTTTGTAAAGGTTTTGATTTCTCCGTTTAATCTGAATGAAATCCTTGCTGGGTACAATAATCTTGGTTTTAGGTTCTTCCCTTTCATCACTTTAAATATATCGTGACACTCCCTTCTGGCTTGTAGAGTTTCTGCTGAGAAATCAGCTGTTAACCTTATGGAAGTTCCGTTATATGTTATGTGTCATTTTTCCCTTGTTGCTTTTAATAATTTTTCTTTGTCTTCAATTTTTGTCAATTTGATTACTATGTGTCTTGACCTGTTTCTTCTTGGATTTATCCTGCCTGGGACTCTCTGAACTTCCTGGACTTGGGTGGCTATTTCCTTTCCCATGTTAGGGGTGTTTTTGACTATAATCTCTTCAAACATTTTCTCCAGTCCTTTCTGTCTCTCTTCTCATTCTGGGACCCCTATAATGAAAATGTTGGTGTGTTTAATGTTGTCCCAGAAGTCTCTTAGGCTGTCTTCATTTCTTTTCATTCTTTTTTATTTATTCTGTTCCGTGGCAGTGAATTCCACCATTCTGTCTTCCAGGTCACTTATCCGTTCTTCTGCCTCAGTTATTCTGCTATTGATTCCTTCTAGTGTATTTTTCTTTTCAGTTATTGTATTGTTCATCTCTGTTTGTTTGTTCCTTAATTGTTCTAGGTGTTTGTTCTTTAATTCTTCTAGGTCTTTGTTGAACATTTCTTGCATCTTCTCGATCTTTTCCTCCATTCTTTTTCTGAAGTCCTGGGTCATCTTCACTATCATTATTTTGAATTCTTTTTCTGGAAGTTTGCCTATCTCCACTTCACTTAATTGTTTGTCTGGGGTTTTATCTTGTTCCTTCATCTGGTACATAGTCCTCTGTCTTTTCATTTTGTCTATCTTTCTGTGAATGTGTTTTCATTCCACAGGCAGCAGGATTGTAATTCTTCTTGCTTTGCTGTCTGCCCTCTGGTGGATGAGGCTACCTAAGAGGATTGTGCAAGCTTCCTGATGGAAGGGACTGGTGGTGGGTAGAGCTGGGTGTTGCTTTGATGGGCAGAGCTCAAAAAAACTTTAATCTACTTGCCTGCTGATGGGTGGGGCTGAATTCCCTCTCTGTTGGTTGTTTTAGGCGACCCAGCACTGGAGGCTACAGTCTCTTTTGTGGGGCTAATAGCAGACTCCAGGAGGGTTCATGCCAAAGAGTACTTCCCAGAACTTCTGCTGCCAGTGTCCTTGTCCCCATGGTGAGCCACAGCCACCCCCCACCTCTGCAGGAGACCCTCCAACACTAGCAGGTAGTTCTGGTTCAGTCTCTTATGGGGTCACTGCTCCTTCCCTCTGGGTCCTGACGTGCACACTACTTGTGTGTGCCCTCCAAGAGCGGAGTCTCTGTTTCACCCAGTCCCATTGAAGTCCTGCAATCAAATCCCACTAGCCTTCAAAGTCTGATTCTCTGAGAATTCCTCCTCTCATTGCCGGACCCCCAGGTTGGGAAGCATGACGTGGGGCTCAGAACCTTCACTACAGTGGGTGGACTTCTGTGGTATAATTGTTCTCCAGTTTGTGAGTCACTGCCCAGTGGTTATGGGATTTGATTTTATTGTGATTGTACCCCTCCTACTCTCATCACGGCTCTTCCTTTGTGTTTGGATGTGGGGTATCATTTTTGGTGAGTTCCAGTGTCTTCCTGTCGATGATTGTTCAGCAGTTAGTTGTGATTCTGGTGTTCTTGCAAGACAGAGTGAGCACACGTCCTTCTACTCTGCCGTCTTCATCCAATCCTGGCTTATTGTTGACTTATAATTTTCTTAGAATGGCTCAGAGAACAATGTATATGATAATAATTATTGGATCTCATTGAGATATTATTAGTAGCCTTGCATGTAGATGATTTGAAGTACTTTATTTTTTGGGGAGTGATGGCATAAGAGATTGTCTATATCTATGGGATCAAGCTTATTAATATCTTTGGGATCAAGCTTATTAGTTGTGTTGCTCAAATCTTCCTTACTGTCACTACTTTTATCAGTTTTTGAGAGTGGTATTCCAATATCTCCCAATAATGATTATGGTGTGTCAAACTCTCAATGAAATTCTGTTAGTGTTAACTGTGTTTTTAGGTGCATATATATGGCTAATTGTTATGCAGTCAGCTTTCTCAGAAACTATGCAACATATACTCCTCTTTCCTTAACTCTTCACTATCTACTTCCTCATTTTCAGCTAATATTTTACTGAGAAAACAGAGACAACCAGAAGAGATGTTCCACATTCTTTCTCCATCAAATCAGCCAAACTACCTGCCACTGTACCTGCCTTCCTTCTTGTCACAATCAGTGATTGCCCATCTCTCCAAAGCTGAAAGTCATCCCTCTAGAGAATATACAGATTTTCCCCTGCAATTGTCTCTCTCCTTCATCATTAGTTCTTCCTTTATACCAGGTGACTCCCAACAGGATAGGCTGTTATGCTAAACATAGCATGTTATGTTTCTCCTAAATTAAAGACCCTCCTTTAATCCTAGACTCCCTTAGCAAAACATTGTATTCAGTCTTCAGATTCTCGAAGCCTGGACTGGGATCTAAGACTTTCTCAAACTACATGCTGGCTGCCAATGAAAATGGCATGAAATGAATGCAGGTAATCAGTCGACGATGACCAATAACAGTGTTGATATCCTTCAGTCCTATCTTAACAAAGTCAATAGGCGTTCCACTTAGTCTCAGGCATCTCAGGAGTCCTTAAACTAACAACATAGACATTCTTTAGGGCTCTTCTCATTGAAGAGGATTAAATATCCATAGTTTGACCTCCAAAGGGGTGGGTGGTTGAAGACTCTCCCATTTTTGTCTGTTTCACTGGTCTCTCCTGAGGAAAAAGAGAAAATTAAACTCAAGACTGAAACTCACCTGGCTCTGGGTGGGGTGGAGTTGAGCTCCACAGAAACTGAGATGCATGACCTCCAGTGTCCTATTATTTCTTATGTGAATTATCTTATTTGAAGTGAAATCAACCTGGTAGGTCCCTCCTTTCTGTGCCATCATGGGCTAGATAACAACGGAGCCTTCCCATGCTTAGCTTTTTGCTTATTCTGGGGCCTGGGGTAGTTTGAGGTCTATTTTCTTGGGAAAGGGGAAGTTCTCTAAACCCATAGAGGCTTCCTCTCTTATTTGGTTTCCAATTTCAGTTATTCTGTACCAACGTTTCTTCCTAAAATACATAAAGGCAACCCACTTTGCCAACACAAGAATTAATTCTCTTTCAAAGGCTGCTGAATCTGGTTTATGTGAGGGATGCATCTTTTTTCTGCTAATATAACTTTCTTGCAGAAATGATAAAGCTGAACTTATTATGTAAATACATTTTTTTTCCTGTCTTGATTTTCATTAGAAAGGCCTATTACCTTAATCAATGATGACATTATTGCTATGAAATAAAGTATATGGAATACATATTTCTTTCCTAATAGAAGAGGAGGTATATGTATTTATGGGGCTGGGTGAAGAAAAAGAGTTGGGAGATTTTCAGCTTATTTTGTCCTAATAGTAGGAGTAAATCTGTCTATTCCTGAAGCATTCAAGCTGCTTTCACAGTTCATAAAGATTGTTTTATCTCATTTGTTTGAAGACCATACCCATTGCTGGCTTCTCTGTTCTCATTGATGTCAATGAAATAGAAGAACCACCTATCTGATGGACTTTCCAGGGTTCATGTAGTTCTCCTAGGGATCTCAGTGAGGTGTAATGATGGAATGTAGCTTTTGGAGTCATGCAGAACCGGGTTCAAGATTTGATTTCTCCACTTACTGTCTATAGTGTTTTGAGTAAAGTTATTTAATCTTTGTCTGTTTTTGTAGAAATTGATAAATCTGGTAGATTGTGGGAAAATTATACTTTATAGGGTTTTTTAAATGGATTACATGAAATGGATACAAAACACCTAGCACTGTGCTCGTCATATAAATACCATATAAACTTATTTCACTTTTCTCCTGCTGTGTATCTGAAGATACAAGTTTTGGACTCCTATAGGATTATGGTAAGACCTCATTCAGAGAAATCGAAAGCCTCCTAGCTTTTTCTCTTTTTTATAGTCCCCTTTGATTTTCATGTCTCTCCTCACAAGTGATACAGGCAAATGATGTCTTAGAGGAGCCAAACTTTTGCATTGTGCACAGAAAGTCTACAGCTTTATCCCAGTCTTTAAGCTGGTGGGGGAGGAAATATTGGGTTGGGCAAAAAGTTCATTCAGGTTTTTCCATAACATCTTACAGAAAAGCACAAATGAACTTTTTGGCCAACCCAATACGTTTGACACCCCAGCCAGCACTAGGGGAATCTCTTTATGGCACTTGAGTAGTACACTCTTCAGGATTCCACTAAGGGAAGAAGCTCTAATTTGCATTTTTCTCAAGGGGACTCTGTCGTGACATTATTTGCAGAATGTTCTATATCCAAATCAGCACAGAGTACATTTCTAGGAAATCCAAATTTTCTTTTCTTTCCCTTCAGACAGGCTCATTTATCCCAAATCTCATAGACTTAGTAAACACTTGACAACTCGCAAGCCTAGAGAGACACCTGCATGCGGTCCGTGCATGTTATCAGTCGGCAGCTGGGAGAGCCTCTCCTGCACAGCTGCTCCCTCTGACAGAGCCAACCCAGCCGGCCCCTGGACAACATAGCCCTGTTCTCCACCAAGTGCAGGCATGGGGCTGTCTCTCTTATTTGCTTGCCCTAGACATGATTGCCTGTCTGCAAGCCAGAGATGAACGGTAAAGTGGCTTCACTCCATCTTGGACAAAGAAGGGATTTTACAAAGATAAGCAGGACAGCCAGTATTCTTCCATTCCTGCTTTGGAAGTAGTTAATAGTTCCAGAAGTTACTCTAGAGGGATATCTTAATGATAATGTTGGGACTGTCACCGCCTTTTTAGAGCAGAGATGTGGGATGGCTTCTAGTTTTAAGAATTAACAATCTACCTTTCTAAATATGTCTACAAGTTCTAATCAAAAGAGATTTCAGTTAGTTACAGTGTGCTCATGTTCTTATCTTTGGACTTCCAGCCTATGATAAAATGTATATTATATACCTGTTTGAAAAATAAGAATATTTTTACTTTTGATTATTCTTGGTGTATTAATTTCCTGTGGCTTTTATAACACATTACCGTAAACTTGGTCTTAAAACAACAGAAATTTATTCTTTCTATTTGGAAGCCAGGAGTCTGAAATCAAGGTGTCAGCAGGGGCATGTTCCTTCCAGAGGCTCTAGGGGAGGACACTTCCTTGTCTCTTCCAGCTTCCAGTGGTAGCTGGCACTCCTTCGCTTGTGGCTGCATCACTCCAAATCTGTTTCCATCTTCATATGGTCTTTGTGTGTGTGTGTGTGTGTGTAATCTCTTTATGCCTCTTTTATAAGGACACATATGATGGCATTTAGGACACACCCAGATAATCCAGGATAACTTCGTATCTCAACATCCTGAATTTAATTACATCTTCAAAGTCCCTTTTTCCATATGGCACCGTTATTTACAGATTCCAGAGGTTAGGACCTGATATCTTTGGGGCTTCTGTTCAGCCCACAACACTTGGCAAGTAGCATTGTTAAATACAACACTCACAATTTTTTTTTAAATTTTATTTATTTATTTATGGCTGTGTTGGGTCTTCGTTTCTGTGCGAGGGCTTTCTCCAGTTGCGGCAAGTGGGGCCACTCTTCATCGCGGTACGCGGGCCTCTCACTATCACGGCCCCTCCTGTTGCGGAGCACAGGCTCCAGACGCGCAGGCTCAGTAATTGTGGCTCACGGGCCTAGTTGCTCCGCGGCATGTGGGATCTTCCCAGACCAGGGCTCGAACCCGTGTCGCCTGCACTGGCAGGCAGACTCTCAACCACTGCGCCACCAGGGAAGCCCACTCACAATTTTTAAGTAGCATTGCTAAATACAACACTCACAATTTTTAAAAAAACGGTAGACATGAAAAAAAGGAATACATTTAAAATGTGTCTGAAGAGAAATAGTGAAAATGTGTATACGGCCAGAGGAAAAATAGATTTGTGGATGAGCTTGTGAGGGATGGCAAAGGAAGAGATGGGAGAGGCCAGGAACTTCTGAAAGCTTCTGAAAGCATTCACATCATTCCCATTGCTAAGGAAACCACATCACGGTTTCCTGCCTCGATTTCAGCTCCGAACAGCTGCTTTGCTTATAATTTGGCTTCACCGAAGGACTTTTAACTGCTAGGTAAAGAAAAGCCACAGTGCCAACGTTAGAGTGGAAAGAAAAACTATGATGATGTAAAATAACATAAAAACAAATTATCTAAGATAACTGGCAAATCTGGTGCTTTTTAAAAGGAGGTTATTACTCCTCCTTTCCTCTCTAAAGGTACCTGGGTGACGATGGCAAACTTGTTTGAAGTGATGGCTATAAACGGGTGCATTTAAGTTTTCTGTGGATGGAAAAACTTAATTAAGCAATAATGTTAATTCATTTTCCTCAGCCAGAAATGTCAAATGGACATTTTGTTTTTTAACCTTCTTTTGCCTCTGTTATGTCTTTTACTAAAAGAAGTCAAAATGACTGTATCACTATTGCTGAATACTCTAAGTGCCTCTCTGAAGGAATGGGAGGAAATCTTCAAAGTATGCCCACGGCTAGAATTTAGCTACTTCTATAGGAAGGTAGCTTTATCTTGGGCTTCGTCACATAGAATTCTATGAAAACCATCTTTTCCTCTGTTCTACTTTCTCGTTTTCCTCTTGGCTTCACAGCTGATTCCAGTAGCTCACCGCCTCCCCTACCATCTCCAACACGCCTGCTGGAGTTTTGGCCTCTCTTGTTTGGTCGACTTCTCTGCTAAAAAACAATTTTGTTCCTTTCAAAATAATTTTTACAAAGTACAAGGTAGTTATAGCAATGAGTGATGGCAAACTACATAAAGCTCTTTTTGTGCTTATATAAGAAGACTGTAATTCTCAGAAAAAGAACAGATACAGGCTAAGCACATAGTCTAAGCCTTGCTCTTGAGTCCAGTGTAGTACAGAGGTAGGTGCTAGACGATATGGGAGGTCACATGCTCTAGGAAAACTTGGCTCTAGCCCATCACTTCAAGAACTTCTGAAATTTCACTCTCTTGCAGAATCTGCCCAAATCTGTTGGCCATCCAGGCAGCGAGTGGTGATTGTGTCGACTCCACTTGTCCCATAGTCCTCAGCCCCTAGTCTCTCTCTAGATCTCCATCTGATCATGAATTGTTCTCTATGTCACTAAAAACTGGCTAGATGTTCATGAGTAATTGCTCTTCTGGTATCACGTTCTTATTCTGTTGTTCTTTACGAATGAAACGTGATGGTCTATCGCAGATTGTGCCTACCTAATCATTTAAATTCAATGTCAACCTGGACATCACAAAAATTTAAACACTAAAAAAAAGAAAAAGAAAATCACTTTTTCCTGCTGCTGCTGGATGAGAGAGTGGCGCTCCAAGCACCAGTAGAAGGAACATTTCTTCTTCTAAAATTGGCATCCATTAAATGATCATGTCCAACATTACCAGGAAAAAGTTTAAAAATTTTGCAGATTCAGAGTGAGGGAAATAAAGGAAGGAATCTGGTGTTTAGTAATGAGTGCAGCTGTTTCTGCAAACACGCTGAGCCTGGAAAAGGGTAGAGCTCTACGGGGAGAGGTGAATAGCAGAACGTGTGGCTCCTGCCTTTATTCCCTTTGAAATTATTTTCCTGTTAAGCAATCCAAAACTCTAATATTCCTAATCTGAGCTCACTGGCTTACCATGGTGTATTCCTGCTGGTTTCATTTTCACTGTATATTATAAAATTGATATCATGTGCTGCTTTTTTCAAATTGTGAATATGATCCAGGGGTGAAAAACAAAAACAGAGCTAAAATGGTTTCAAAATAACTCATATCCACATTTTTCTATTTAGTAAATCACTCTATTTTTTCCTATTAACCATCCTGAGATTTGGAGGAATCTTCCTCAGATGTCCGTGTGCCCAAGCTTTGAAAATTAGCTGTTGATTCCTACTTTAAGATTAATAAAAGAAGTGAAAAGAACGTTATTGCTACTCCATTTATGGATTCTGAAGATGATTAATAAAAGTTTTTTCAATAAGACATACAATGAGATCACCAGTTAATTTTGTGAAAGACCTGAAGAGGCTGTCATATTATTCTTTGATCTGTTTTGTCCAGGTAATGAAGAGTAATTCAACATTTGTACATGGAATAAACAATGACAGTACCCTGAGTTTTATTTAAAAAGTAAAAAACTCCAGGAATCAAGTGAATTAACATAAACTGTAGTAAAGAAAATGTTCATTTCCAATTATTACTTTAGAGAAAACCCACAAAATCCAATTAAACCCAGCTTTCAATGTTGAGTTACTGCACATATACATACATGTATATACACATGTACATATTACATATCTGTGTATATATTGTAGACGGCCATCTTCTCTCTGGGTCTTCACATGGTCTTCCCTCTGTGCATATCTCTGTCCTAATCTCCTTTTCTTATAAGAAGTATAAGAAAGATCAGTAGTACCGGACTGGGGTTCAAACTAATGACCTTATTTTAACTAAATTATCTCTTTAAACCTTAACTCCAAATATAGTCACATTCTGAAGTACTGGGACTTAAGACTCCAACATATGAATTTTGGGGGCTAATTCAACCCATAGCACATACTTCTTTAAAATTCACTTAGCTTGATTTTTTTCACTTCCTTAAGAATTTACTTATTCTTTCATAATGAGCAATATACTGGGTTGGCCAAAAGTTCATTTATTTTTTTCCCCCCGTAAGATGGCTCTAGTAGCACTTAATTGTCTTTAGCTTCATTTGAAACAATTTTGTTAGATTGCATACGACAGCTGTCATATGAACGTGTATTTAAAAAAAGACTTATCAAAATTGGTGAATTTTTGTGTAGCCATTTTAATGTTGAAGATGGAAAAAAAGGCAACATTTTTGGCATATTATGCTTTTTTATTTCAGGAAAGGTAAAAACGCATCTGAAACGCAAAAAAAGATTTGTGCTGTGTATGGAGAAGGTGCTGTGACCGATCGAACATGTCAAAAGTGATTTGCAAAGTTTCGTGCTGGAGATTTCCCGCTGGATGATACTCTACGGTCATGTAGACCAGTTGAAGTTGATAGCAATCAAATCGAGACATTGAGAACAATCAATGTTATACCACGTGGGAGATAGCTGACATACTCAAAATATCCAAATGAAGTGTTGAAAATCATTTGCACCAGCTTCGTTATGTTAATCTCTTTGATGTTTGGGTTCCACATAAGTTAAGTGAAAAAAACCTTCTTGACCATATTTCCGCATTCGATTCTCTACTTAACTGTAATGAAAATGTTTCATTTTTTAAAAAATTGTGATGGGCAATGAAAAGTAGATACTGTACAACAATGTGGAACGGAAGAGATTGTGGGGCAAGTGAAATGAACCACCACCAACCACACCAAAGGCCGGTCTTCATCCAAAGAAGGTAATGTTGTGTATATGGTGGGATTGGAAGGGAGTTCTCTATTATGAGCTCATTCCGGAAAACCAAACGATTAATTCCAAAAAGTACTGCTCCCAGTTAGACCAACTGAAAGCAGCACTTGACAAAAAGCGTCCAGAATTAGTCAACAGAAAACACATACTCTTCCATCAGGATAACGCAAGACCACATGTTTCTTTGATGACCAGACAAAAACTGTTACAGCTTGGCTGGGAAGTTCTGATTCATCTGCCACATTCATCAGACACTGCACCTTCAGATTTCCATTTATTTCGACCTTTACAAAATTCTCTTAATAGAAAAAATGTCAATTCCTGGAAGACTGTAAAAGGCACCTGGAACAGTTCTTTGCTCAAAAAGATAAAAAGTTTTGGGAGGATGGAATTATGAAGTTGCCTGAAAATTGGCAGAAGGTAGTGGAACAAAAGGGTGAATACATTGTTCAATAAAGTTCTTGGGGAAAATGAAAAATGTCTTTTATTTTTACTCAAAAACTGAAGGCACTTTTTGGCCAGCCCAATAAGTAAATTGTAAAAAAATTTAAAAGGCACAAAATATCTCGTTTCCCTCTTTCAGAAGCAATCATTACTCATCCCCCTAAGCAGTCACAATTATCAATTGATTATGTTCCCAGAGAGATATTTTATGTATTTATGTGCATATATGTATGTGTGTATATATGTATGCATGTGTGTGTGTATATATGTATGCATGTGTGTATGTATGTGTGTGCATGTGTGTGTCTGTGTATATATGTATGTATGTGCATGTGTGTGAGTATAATTAAGTGAAAATAAGTGGAATGCAGGGCAGTGTGCATGGTATGTTTGTATTTGAAAAATGTAATGCACATATATGTATATATTATGTTTATATATAAAAATTATTTTGCCACGGATTTCTCATCTAAAATTATTTAAATCATTGACACATATGGAATTGATTTCCAGATTGTCATCTCATTGTCTCAATACTGTTTTTTGAGTAACTGGTCTTTCCTCCATCATTTGAGATTCTGTCTTTATCATGGACTGACTTTCCGTACTATTTGGATCTTTCCATGACCTTTCTCTCCTGCCCATTGTTTCAGAGAGGGCTATCCCCTATTGTCCCTGGTAGCTTTCTCCACACCGCCTCATACCACCCTAGTGAGAACCCATGGCCTCTTTTCCTCCTTAGTGAGAAGGCCCAACGTGGGATCAACCTCCCATGCATTCTTCAGGTGCTTCCAGTGTTGTTGTGAAGCTCCAGCGGGCAGATGGCTTCTGTGTTGATCCCTAACAAAGGATAGCATCGGGGTGACAGAGTCCCACCACTGGAGAACTTGACCATGATAAATCTATCCGTTCCAGGCCCCAGCATGAGTCTCCATGGGAGAGATTCTAGACACCTGCGCCCTCTCCTGTGGGTTCCCACTCACACTTGGTGATGCTCACAGCCATTGCCCCAGACCTTCTCTTGACACCATTGATAGGTAAGATGAGGAATTTTGTTATTGTAGCTTTATATTTTAATAAATGCTACAGTGGTTCTTGCCTTATTATTCTGTTTTTAGATTTTTTTTTCTATTTTTCTTATTTTCTTCTCGAGTTCCAAGAACACATTCCAAGTTGCAAAAATGTTATTTTCGAAATCGTTTTTGCTTTATAGACAACTTTAGATGTTTATTCTCTCTGGAGAAGAGGCAGCTTAAGGACTTGAAACTGACTCTTGTTAGGAGAAAAGTAAAAATGAGAGACTGTGGCCAGAGCTGCCTTTGCTTGATAGTGAAGTAAAGAGGTCTGTGTCCGGAGCCATTTGATTTCTGTAGATAGCAGTGCAGAGATATGGGCCTCTGGCGACCAGATGCGGACCCTGTGAAAAGGAGATATCGGGAGGTTATCCTGAAAGGGATCGCACAGAACAGTGCTCCTTGGCGATGTGACCATAAGATGCGGTGGTCGCCAGATCCCAGCCCCTGAGGAGGCACTCATGAGTTGCCAGTCAGAGGTGAGACATTCCCTCATCAAGATGATGTGTCTGCAGTGGAGGTTTTCTGCTTCCTTGTTCCAGGTTTATTTTCATCTCCTCAACCTCAGCTCGATGGTTCTACTGTTTGCACTAGGAAAACTGGGGTGTCAGGGCAAAACGATACAGTCTTGTAGAGTTTGTAGAATTGTGTATTTAGGAGTTGGTGACCTCTCAGGTCACTCTTTCCTGGGATATTCTTGCAAGTTTATATAAAAGCACTAGGTGGATCATTTGTCTGATATTTCCTTCTTTCAGGCCATAGGCAGGCACCACCCTTTTCTGCTTTTCATGAGGCCGTTGAGATATAGCTAAGAGGATAAGGAGAGAGAGCAAGTGTCTTTTCACCCACCAGTGCTGTCATAATCTAGGCATCTGTAGGCTTTATGTTGTAAACTTCAAGACATTGATAATTTTGATGTTCAAATGTTTATCTTTTAAACTCGACTGTTTATCTGTTAGTAAGAACTATGTTAAACTATGTGGATTTAGCATTGCATTTTTGCAATACAAATGACCAAACTGGCCGCAGAAGTTACAGAAAGTACAAAGAAAATTATTATAGAAAAATTATTTTTACAAAGGAGCAACAAAGCTGATGATTGCAATGCTTTTAAAATTATTCTGGAAATGGAAAAAATAATGAACATTTTAAAATCTTTCTTTAAAATTAGAAAACATTGATACCAAAGCATAACAAAAAGGAAACACAAACAAAACTATAGTCCATAATAGATATGGAAATATCTATTAGAGAAGCAATCTCTAATAGATAGGAAAACCAGAGATATATAAGTTAAAATTTATTAATATAGCAACAAATACTTATTAACATGATTATACATGCTTTATTTTAAATTTTATATCTATGTATGTATGTCTATATGTATCTATCTATCATCTATCTAAATTTTTATTTGTTTTGTAGTTTACTGAATGGACTAAACTCAAAGAAATACAAATAGGAAATGTGTTTCTCTCTTGGCCTTCAAGCAAACATGTTCTGTTACATCTTCCTTCCTCATCCTTTAATAACTCAGGCAGATCCATCCACTTTCAGGTATTAAGGATTCCAATCAAGTTTGAATGTAAAAGTTCAATCTCACATCCAGCGTAAAACTTCCCCTTTCTCTCCAGCTCACGCCCCACTTATCATTTGCGGGCCTGCGTGGGAGAAGGATGGGCAGGAAGCTGGTTTGTTCTTCCACTCTTTCTCTTCCCTTCTGCTTTCTCATCAGTGTGATGCTTCTGAGTTTTCCTTGCTTTCTTGGTTAACATCAGTTCCCAAAATCCAAGGCATGTAAGTTGAGCTTTCTTAAGAACTTTTACCAATTTGATTTTGGTGCACTGGCATGAGACTAAACTTTTCAGGAACTCAGCAAGCATCAAAGCCAGGGAGCGAGGTGCCAATCCACCATTCTTGCAGAAAACTTTAGTCTCTGTGAGTGCATCTCGTGGCATGTCACGCTCTCACAACTCACTGGGAGGAGTGGGCAATATTTATCCTCTTATCTTCATGCAGAGGCCCAAAAACTACTATCGCTGAGGATTCATTCTTCTAAATAAACCCCAATCTTTTGTTGATATGGGCCGTACAGGCTGACAACCATTTGCCATCTCCGGGCAGTCCCTAGAGAGCGAGGTCTGGCAGCTTCTTGGCTGTTTTCTTTAGAATGCATAGTTCTTATCTGTTGTCCTCTGCTTTGAGGTTTTAGCCAAAATTCTAAGAACAAGAAAAACCTCATTCTATATCTTGTTATGTAATTGTGTTCCTGGGTTTTCCAGAGTTTACACAGATATCAACTTTATTTTTCTCCTTTTTCAAATCTGATTTGTGAGTTATTTCTTTTCTAGATCACGGTTAAAAGCTAGGGCGGGAGGTCTCATGGGTTTTCCTGTCATTTTAGGATGAGTTTTTTCCCCTAGTTTAAACTTTTATTTTTTTTTTTTTTTTAAATTTTTATTTATTTATTTATTTTTAATTTATGGCTATGTTGGGTCTTCGTTTCTGTGCGAGGGCTTTCACTAGTTGTGGCAAGTGGGGGTCACTCTTCATCGCTGTGCGCGGGCCTCTCACTATCGCGGCCTCTCTTGTTGCGGAGCACAGGCTCCAGACGCGCAGGCTCAGTAATTATGGCTCACGGGCCCAGCCGCTCCGCGGCATGTGGGATCTTCCCAGACCAGGGCTCGAACCCGTGTTCCCTGCATTAGCAGGCAGATTCTCAACCACTGCGCCACCAGGGAAGCCCTCCCCTAGTTTAATAATTACTTAATTCTTATAATATTACAGTTCTAAAGTTATCCTATTTACTGCTTTCTTCAGCCACAACATAAGCATGTTTAGAGCTCAGACACACATGGCATGCAAAATGATGGGAGAGGGGCGGCCTGCTCCACTGCTGTCCTCCCTCCTTACTCTGGTGAAGCAGATTGCTTTAGCCAAGAGGGCAGGTGGGTGGCATGGAAGGTAATGATCTTTGAGACTCTGCAAAAAGGCAGCCTGATAAGAGGACCCCTAACCCTAAGATGATGTGGGATGGATTGCCAGAGCCTTGAACATGGGGGGCAAGCCACAAGCAGTTCATATCAGGGAACTCTGCAGGACAGAGACATTCTTGGAGAGGTCTACAAGGCCTGAAGTTCAGTCATAAATCATTAACAAAAATTACTTGTAACCCCCTGGCATTTGGAAGTTGAAAAAATAAAACTAATCATAGATCAAAAATAATTTCAAAATTTAGAAAATATTTGAACTAAATGATAGCAAAATATTATGTATCAGAGCTTATGGATGCAGCTAAAGCAATACTTACAGGGAAATTTATAGTCTTAAAATATTTGTTTTAGAAAAGTCTTCTTAAGAACAGATGAAATGCAAAAGGAATAATGTTGATAAAGTTATAATGGAGAGACTCAAAAAAGGCAAAAGAATCTTAAAGAAAAATAAATTTGACAAACTTTTGGGAAGATTGATCAAGATAACAAGAGAAAAGTAAGAAATATTTTTTAAAAGAATGATAAAGGGGCCATAGTTTAGATGCAGTACATATTAAAATATAACAGAGAATGTCATAATAACTTTATTGCTGAAATCTGAAAACTTAGGGTAGGTGGACATATATTTGGAAAAATTACTACCAAAACTGAATCAGGAGGAAAAAGAAAGCTGAATTGTTTTATATCATTAAAGAAACTAAATTATTGTTTATTTAAAAAAATTTTTAAAATAAATTTATTTTATTTTATTTATTTTTGGCTGTGTTGGGTCTTCATTGCTGCGCACAGGCTGTCTCTAGTTATGGCGAGCGACGGCTACTCTTTGTTGGGGTGCACTGGGATTTTCATAGCGGTGGCTCTCTTGTTGCGGAGCAGAGGCTCTAGGCATGCGGGCTTCAGTAGTTGTGGCTCGCTGGCTCAGTAGTTGTGGCTAATGGGCTCTAGAGCGCAGGCTCAGTAGTTGTGGTGCACAGGCTTTGTTGTTCCGCGGCATGTGGGATCTTCCTGGACCAGGGCTCGAACCCGTGTCCCCTGCATTGGCAAGTGGTTTCTTAACCACTGCGCCATCAGGGAATTCCCTGAATTATTGTTTAAATCTTTACACTTATGTGTATGTGTATGTGTGTGCATTTGAACATGGAATGATGTATACCATTTGTTATCCTTGGTTAGCTGAAGGGGCTGAGACTTGAGGGGACTCCTAGCTGATTCTTCTCATATTTAATCATTGGAGTTGCCTTCCTTTTCTCCTCAGCACATGAATAAAGACCAGAATTGCACATGAATGTCTGATTTATCTCCAATCTTATATTCTTCTGAGCCTGCAATACTATTTTTACAGCCCTGAAGAAGAAACCACTAGTATTTTTTTACCCCCCCAATTTTTTCTTACCTCTTCTTTGCTAACATAACTTCAATAATGGTGTGAAAATGTACCAGCGAATAATATATTTTGTTTGCTTTTCCTTACAGCTAGATAATAACCTTTTAACTAAGTTCTCGGTAAATGAGAGATAAGTAAAAGTATCACAGAGATAACATTGCCCCTCTTTCCTTCATTCTGTTGCTTTGAACAATGAAAAGCCTGAGGCAATATTTCTAAAGCCATTGTAGAACAGCCAACACTAGTACTGCCTAATTTTAGACCTTTTTACATCAGTTAAAAATGAAATTGTATCTTGCGTAAGCCAATATTATATTCTTAAAAAAATTTTATTATGTGTAATCAAACCTTATCCTAATACATACACGGCAGACAGCACGTAGTGGTTTTTCCCAGTGGAAGACGAAGCCAGAACATTGTCCCCTGAGTCACTGGCGTTCACTTCTGAGTTTAGCGTCTCCATGGCAGTATTGTCCCTGTCGCAGCTCGCTTTTCCTAGGGCAGATCTTAGCAGAAACAGCCAACTATACGGCTTGCAAAAAGAAACTTTTTTTAATGCAAAACTTTGTAAACTTTTTTCTATGAGATTTTTTCATCTCTTTACTGTCTCTGTGATAGGATTTACCTTGAAGAACTCAAAGTCCTTCTTTCTATACTCTGCCAATTATTTCCCAAGAAAGTTTCAATTCTCTGGTTGTAAGTAGCTTATACTGGGGGAGTCCAGACTGGGAGGCCCTAGTCGAGGCCACGTCCACAAGGATATACTGCGTGGAGCCAGGCAGAAAATTTGTACCAGTCCCAGTAAGTCTGGCATCTTTGTAAGAAACTTGGTGTGCACTTAAGAGTTCAGTTCCTGGTTATATTCACTAGGAAGTTTCAAACATTTTCTCAATTTAGTCAATTCGCATAACATTGTACAAATCTGGTTTTCTGCCTGGAACATCCAGTACCAAACCATGCATTCTCCCCAGATTGAAATTCCAATCTCAGTGTGGTCTCCATAAGATCCCTTTTACTTTCTGGTGGTGGTCCAAAAACCACCTCTACTCATGCTGAGTCAAGATTTTCTCTCTCCCCCTCTCTTTGGAATCTAGGCAGATAACAAGAATACACATGTGGCTCAGATCGAAGGTAACAATTTAAGTCTGAAATTCAGCTGGTACACCTTGGCTCTGAAACTCCAATTTTACTCACATCACCTCCATCAAATATAACACTTTAAAACGTTGACCTAGGAGACTCAACCCCACTATTGGACGAAAAATGTCCTGGAAAGAAAGAGTAATTCCAAAATGATGCACAAAAGGAACAATCAGTCCCAACAATACTTGAAATCTGCTTTGTTTCTTTTCTCATTTATCAAAGCTGCTCTGATGCCAAGCATACCCTAGAGCAAAATTTTTCTGCAGGTGTCACCTTTGTGCATCTTCTAGTTTCCTCAGACCCTCTTGCTTCCCTCCAGTTCTCCCAACAGAAGCCAAAATACCTGGACAAATAAGAAACCTCCTCCATAGAACAGAGAGGGTAGAAAAGGACCAAAATGGGACAGAGGATTCTTTTTTGAAGTTAGGGGAAAAGAAGGCTGGGAACACTTATAGATCTTATCCGTTTATCTTGACCTAGAACCAGTTGAATGTTCATCTTTCTCATGTTAGATTGAGAGTATATTTATCCAATCAGCCTTGAATTCTGCAGATTTGAAGGCACTAGCAGATTCCTCGATTATCTAACCATCTATGACCATTATTTACCTATATTACAGACACTGTGCTTCTATATACCACAGGAGAAAACCACATTTCTCTTACAGAGAAGCTAGAGTCAAGGCTATAGCTATACAGCTATAAATATTTATTGCCCATGTTCTTCCTTTAATGCCTGTTTGATGAATAGATTCTGAAACCTCACTTTCCACTGACACAATGTAGGTGTTGACAGAAATGGTTAGAACAAAGTACTTTACATCAGATATAAAATCAGTAGATAAAAAGGGATAGGCCAGGAAAGTTCATGGAGGAAGTGCCATCTGTTTTTTTTTCTTTTCCTTGTATACTTTTTTGAAAAGAAAAATGACTGAACTATTTCTGACTTCAGGAAAAAACTCCAATGATCATAATCAGATGATCAAATACTAGAAATCGTCAGATCCCTTGTCAGTCCTGTGGTTTCACACTCAATGAAAGATTGTAAAGTGCTGAAAGTTTTCGTTAGAGTCAGTGTGCCTCACCCAGACTTCCAGCCTAGGGGATGAGAGGAGGGCTCTGGAAGCAACGAGATGTACAGTGAAGGAACCAGGGATAATTCGTATAACTTTTATTTTGTGAATGAACAGTAGAAATGGATACTTAGTAGTTTTCCATGTAATAAAAGATAAGCCAATAAACTGGAAAAAAGGCAGCAGTAAAACCAACCAAGAAGGTCTGATGGAGAGATTCTGTAAATAGAGATAAAGTTCATAGCAGAAAAAGGATATTTTTACGAAAAAATATTAGTGGTACAATTTAAAAGGTGCCTTTTCCCCCGTTCCAGAAAAACATAAACTGTATGAAATAAGGAATAAAAGACAAGATGATGAAACAACAGATGAAGACAGAGCTAAGAAGCATATATAAATTTAAAAAGAGAAAACTTGAGTGAGGTGAAAAAATATTTCTATTTAATCTAGCATAGTCACAGGGTTTACATATGCACCTTGTTATGAACTAAATTATGTCCTTTCAAAATTATTATGTTGAAGCCCTAACCTCCAACGTGACTGTATTTGGAGATGGGGACTTTAAGGAGGTAATTAAGGCTAAGTGAGGTCATAAGCATGGGGCCCTGATCCAATAGGACTGGTGTCCTTATAAGAAGAGGAAAAGATAGCAGGACTGTGTGTGCACAGAGGAAAGGCCACATGAAGACATAGTGAGAAAGCAGCTGTCTGCAAGCCAGGAAGGAATTTAAAAATATTTGGGGGGTACATCTAAACTGTAACATTTACTGATTAAAAAAAAATTGCTCCTCATTAAAAAAAAAATTTAATTACAAGAGACCAGCATTTTTGTTTAGTATCATAATATTGGACAATTTCAAGATTAAAGAAAGAATCCTTTAAACTCAGAGTTCACAAACTTTTTGCCGAGATGCATTGGGGCATGACCATAAGCTCACAACCGGATATTTTACATTTCGGGGGGAAACACAGGCAGACTAGATGTCTTTCAGATGCTGTGTATATTACTAGCTTAAGGAAGTTCATAATTTCAATATTAGATTGCACAACATATCCTTTTTATGATGTCACATCTGGGTGAAACTGGATTTTTTGGTGGGTGCTTTGACGAAAACACATGCCATGTGAAAGTCAATGTGGAAGGAGAAATGAGGCTGCAGGTGTGCAATCTGATTCCAAGGTTTGAGAAGGTGTGCTATGATCAACAGGAAATTATTTAAGGGGGTTATTAAGTAACATTAAGTTGTTTAGTTACTTAATAACTTATTAATGTTATTAATAACATTAAGTTATTTAAGGGTGCCATAAACCAAGAAAGTTTGAGAACCTCAAATCAATCAGAAAAGCATTGGAGCAGGAAAAAAAAGAGAAGAAACCAAAACCGTTTATTATAAAAATAATACAAATTACCTTGTCTCAGATTCTCCCCACAAAAGTAAACTCCAGCTGGCTTAAGAAGTTTATATATATATATAACCAAACTAATTTTATTCATCTTCAAATCTTTTTGTGAGGATATGCTCATCATACATATTTTATTGGTTCTTGAATGTTTGCTGTTGTTTAAGTGAAAGGAGTTACTACAAAATACTAGCAGAAGATGTACTTAAACATGAGACAAATCAAAATTACTAGCAGTAGGGGAGATCATTATGCAAATATACAGAAAACCAGTATTGAAAGCACAATCATTTGTACATATGATTTCAAATCAATTTAAAGAATAAATTAGTTTTAAAAAAAGATGAAAAATTTTAAAATACATTAAAAAATAAAAATCTGTAACCAAAACCCTGCTTTTCCAGATAATAAATACTAATACAATTAATGCAAATATTTTATCTAATTAAATGTTTACTAAAATCTATTGTCCATGCTTTGTTGAGAGAATTCCATATGCCAATTGCTTCTAAGGTTTTGACCCAGTTTCCCAATGTGTAAAGATTTTCGGTGACATTTTATTTACACTCTAGGTTATTTAGAGAATGAATTTTTAGAACTTATATAAAAGTAATTTTCAGTGCTGTTAATATGTGAATGATCATAAATTGGAGGGAAAATAATTCAATAAATGTGATTTTATTTGAGTTTTGGGATTCCAAAGCCAAATATGTAGCAGAAAAATATATGAACATTTGACTTTCATTCTTTTAGTGTTGATTTTAGTAATAGAAATCTATGGAATAAAGATATTACCAGAAATGCAAGCAAAAATTAATATTCTTCCCAGCTACTTTAAAGTGCTGGATTTATCTAGATATATTTAGAACATGTTTTAATGATTTTATAAATAGAAACTATAACTGGTTAGGCATATACACTTGGCCTTTATTATTATAGAATTCACTTACTTTCTTTTTTGAAATTTCTAGGTAATTCTTGCCCATGTTTCAAACAAAAAGTACTATGAACTAAAACAAATTAATCCCAAATGTATATATTTGTTTTAAATTCAATAACACAAATGTCAAAAACTATCACAGACACAAAAAACTAGGAGAGTAAAATATTAAGATAATAATAAAGGACAGAACATTACTCAAGTACTTTTTTTTGGCAGGAGGCAAAAGTGAAATATTCAATAATTCTAGCAGGTATGAATTCTTTTTCTCAAGTTTGGGAATAATGCAGTTTTGCTCACAGTAGAGGAAGGTCAGTATCCCCTCAGTGCCTTTTCCCACCACTCCTTGATTTCAGAACAATAGGGATATACTTTGATGGACAAATAAGATTCCTGAGGAAAAAGTCTTTAGAATCACGAACGGCTATCTGGGTTCTGCTGTCTTGTTTTTGTTACTGTGCCAATTGTCCTGCTGTAGGAAATATGCGGCTGCCTGCAACCCAGTGCCGTGTCCAGCTGACTATCTTGCTTTATTTTCTGAGGCTTAGAAAGAGGTAAAAAAAGTTAGAAAGAGAATGCCTTGCACAGCATTGCGGTCAGCTGTGGATGAGAGCCCTGGATGTTGCCTCTCTTTAACTGCAGGCATGAGTGTGGGTTCCGACAGATTTCTTTGACAAAGAAGTATTTTGGGGAATACATCTATCAAACTCCTTTCTAAAATATGATGATATAGTAAAGCTCAGTTTCGTGATGAATGCCTTGCTAATGTTTTGAGATATTTTGTGGACAAGGAAAAGCTTTATAGATTTATATAAATTTTGCTACATCAATAAATGGACCCTTAAATCAGGTCCATCTTTATCAGAGCACTCTAAATATACTTGTAGGTATTTCTAAGAGGTTCTATTTTTTTTTTGATGGAGAACTGTATAAATCTTATATTTATAAATGTAAAAAAATATGGCCAAATATATATATACTTAATATATATTTGTATATATATGTATATATATATATATAGACTGTATTAACTGAATATATTTAAAAGGACATATTTAAAAGAATATATTTAAAAGAACAGGTTTTTTTGAAACCTGTTCTGCCATGACCAGAGGTAAAAGATCTTTTTATTATACTGTTGGCTTTCAAATTAAGCTTCCTAACTTGTAATAAATATGCAACAAATTTTAAAAATTGCTTAGTCAAGCTACCCCAGCATGGTTCTCAAGACTCCCTCACTTCCTTATTGAAAAGCAGTTCCTTGATGTCAGGGGTGCTGATAGTTACAGGTTCAGCCACACGTGAGGCTAAAAGCAACCTCTTATCCATGACCATGTAGATTTAGTTGAGGTCTCTGGTCCTGATGACCATTTTCTGCATTGTTTAGTTTGTTATCAATTGTTTGGTTGCAAACCCCAAACCGATTTTTGGCTAACTTAAAAAAAGAGAGAATTTACTGCAAGGAAATGGCCAGAGGCTGGGCCACTAGGCTTGAGAACGGGCAGGGAAGCCATGAGCAGGGAGGAGAACAACCCTCTGGGCAGAAGCCGTCTTGCTCTAGCGCCATCTCCACTGCTGACATCCTTGTTATAATGAGTGAAGCCAGGTCACTTACTACAGGTGCAAAGTCCAGGAAAAAGCACCAATTTGGTTAACTTTGGTTACAAGCCAGTTTATTGGGACAGGAAGACACACCTTTGGAAGGGATGGCAGCCTCTAACGAGGCTATCCACAAGGGGGAGGAGGCAAACAGGTGCTAACATGTGCGTCTTGATGTGGGGTAACCAAAGATGACTGTGCTGATGGAGCAAGCCATTGTGGTCCCTCAATAGTCCTGCCTGTGGACTTCAGTTTGCACCTTTTCAGTACCCCAGAGCACAGGACAGTATCCTACACTTGAATCCAAGGGCCATGCTCCCTTCTGCCATGATTATTTACAAGCATTCCTGTATATCTAGATGCCATCTTGAATTGGAACCTAATTTAAAGCTTAATTACTTTAAGAAAATATTTACATCTTAAGAATAATGATGTCTTACGTTATTTTAACTAAGGATTTGGTAATGATTACTTTGAGTTTTACTTGATTAAGAACTAAACAAATTTCACATTTTAGAATCCAATTCAAGACGTATTATTTTCTAGACTTTAAATAAAAAATAATGTTCAATTTAAATCCAAACAGCTCACTAGAGAAAGCTAAGAAGTGATCTCCCTAGCACGATAATGGCTATGCTATCATTATTATGCCTATTTTCCATGGTAAAGACAAATTATTGTACTTGGGAAAGAGAATATAATGTCTAGGGATATTAAACTTTTTCATGTTTCTCAAATTTGTTAACAGCTGGATTATAGACTATAGTGCTGTCTTGAATTATTTTCTTTCTGAAGGATGTTGGCTTGGATAATTTTTATATTATGGAGAGTTTTAAATGTTTCAAAATATCTTTCAGGAGAAGTTGGTTTCCTTGTCGTTTGTATCTTTCTCTCTGTGTAGGACATTAAATTTTTACAGGGGAGTGGATGGTCCTAATGCTACAGGAGAAGTACGGATAAGTGACTCTCTTTTGGGAGTTTATAAGACTCCTACTTAGCAAATGGAAAGACTTATTTGCTAAACGTACCCTCACTGTACTAGGAGATGTTGACTTTGCTCTTTTATGTAAGCTTAGTCTGTTTAGTTCTGGTATTAAGCTGATTTTGGTCATTTCTCCTAATCTCTCTTTTCATAGCATAAAAATATTCATTCAGGATTCTGCAAAAAGACAAGTCAAAGTACTTTCAAGTTATTTTTATTTTAGTATTTAATTTTCAAAGCTGATCTTCTGAGAGTCTTTTTTATTATCTGTGAAATAGGAGTTACTCCACGGGAAAAAAAAAATTTAAGTGAAGTAGTTCTGGCCACCTTCATCTCTTTATTATTTTTGGTTAATATTTTTCTTAGAAAATCTGAAATGTAAAAGAAACTCAGGTAAATTGAGGTTTTCTCTATATTTCCTTAACTAGTGTATTTTTAGAGAGTATGCTATATACTATTCAAAATCTTTTCTCCAGAGAAATAATAAGGACATTTAATAGAAATAAAATAACACAGAATTTAAAAGGCTATTGTTGAGATTTTATTTTCTTTCAACAATTGATAAACATGCTTTTACATTGAGGTGTATTTGTCAATTACAGTAGAAAATTCCTTACAAATATGAGAAAGATCAGTACATGTAGCATGTTAAAAATGGTGTAAATTATGCCAACTGCGTTTCTAGGCACCAACACCAGACGGCACTAAAACACTGCAGTTAGTGGTCTGCCTGCCAGTTGAGGTGGTATTCACAGCATGTTCTGCACATAGTGATAAACTGAAGTATTGACAGTGAGGGGTACATCGTAACTACGTGGGATTTTAGGCAATGTTTAAATACAGGGTATTTTCTATTTTCTTTCTGGACATGAGTGCTCAAGAATGCATTTCATTCCCCTTTGCCTCTTTCATTCTTGATGGCAAAAATTAGCGTTCCGGTGCCTGTGAGGAAAGGAAAAACATAACTGGCCGTATCTGTTTAAATTTACAAGTGGTAATGAACATTAGCAGAGTGACAGGAGGGAAAGGGAAAGTGACAGAAAGCTCAAGGATAATTTATAAAGGATGAGAATTGTATTTATTTTAGGGCAAAAAACCCTTAGCAGAGTATTTCTGTTTGAAACTATGTGAAAATCTCTATCCAGCCATAAGCAGTATCTGTTATTTTGCTTCTGATATTAAACGATGCCCTATCATTGGAGATTTTTCCAACGAGATCAGTGACCACAGATCACTGATGTTGGCAGGCTATACTGAGGTTGTGGGTAGAGTTGAGCTCTGTTCTTTGCGGTTTTCTAGAATTCTGTGATCATGTAATTCTATGACAAAGAAAATCATTTGCTAGCACTATTGGAGATGTAATCAGGAATACTGATTCATTTAATTGTGTTAAGATGTGAAAACCTGTAAGTAAATTTGTTTCTTAATGACCATATTGTATTCGACATTCTCAGAAAAAGTTTGTTAAAGAACAAAATAAATTACGAAAGTTCAAAAATGAATTTACTATTATATTTCCTGTTCATTAAGTAAGAGAAAATGCAAAAACAAATTTTGACATCAAAATTAAATCAATAGATTTAATGAAGAGATGTATTCTTTTTTTTTTTTAATAAGGTACCACCACGTACCTTTTAATTTTTTTTTTTTTTTTTTTTTTTAATGCTATTCTTGTCTGCTTACATTCTTTTTATGTATGTATGTATGTATGTATGGCTGTGTTGGGTCTTCATTTCTGTGCGAGGGCCTTCTCTAGTTGTGGCAAGCGGGGGCCACTCTTCATCGCGGTGCGCGGGCCTCTCACCATCACGGCCTCTCCTTGCCGAGCAGAGGCTCCAGACGCGCAGGCTCAGCAATTGTGGCTCACGGGCCGAGTTGCTCCGCGGCATGTGGGATCTTCCCAGACCAGGGCTCGAACCCGCGTCCCCTGCATTGGCAGGCAGATTCTCAACCACTGCGCCACCAGGGAAGCCCAGAAGAGATGTATTCTTTAAGAAATATGATAGTTGAGAACCTTGAAAGAAAACTATATATAACAGATAATATATTTTGAATTTCCTTTGAAGAAGATTCTGATATCTATTACTTCTAAATTTATTGCGTATGAATTTATTCACATTTATCTCCAATGACCTGAGAAATAATACTTAACATTTTGGAGTCTCTCTCTGTATTCCTACAAATAATAACAGAAAAAATAAAGCAAACCATTTAATTAAGAATAGGAAATATTGTTATGGTTAGGCAATACATGCTCTGCAAACTTTCTTGAGAAGGTAATTCGATGACAGCTCTGCAATTACATTTGTTAAGATTAAAACAACTCAATCACTAGTTGATGGTGAAGAGAGATTCAAATTTATTTCTTTCTTTTTTCTGAAAATGAAAACTTTGTATAACCACTTAACAATTTGTCAATTTTCAGGAGATAAAATTCAATAAAACCTTGATTTAGTATACCACTGATAAAGAGAAAAAAGCATTATTAATATTGTTTTAGTCTTTTTTTTTTTTTTTTTTGGTCAATTTCTAATGACAAGGCTTTTTTTTTGAAAGATTTTTTTTTGATGTGGACCATTTTTAAAGTCTTTATTGAATTTGTTACAATATTGCTTCTGTTTTATGTTTTAGTCTCTTGGCCCCGAGGCATGTTGAATCTTAACTCCCTGACCAGGGATGGAAACTGCACCCACTGCATTGGAAGGCTAAGTCTTAACCACTGGACCACCAGGGAAGTCCTGACAAGGCTTTGAAAAGACCAAGACTTTTGAAAAGGCTTCAAGCTCATTAACTTGTAGTTATTCTTGCAAATACAAATAAAAATGTGAAAGTAATGAGCTTTAACAATCAAGTTAAATTGCACAATTGCAGTTTTTGTTTGAATCAATTTATTCTTTTATATCATACATAGGTTTAATAGTTTTATATACATTTAATAGTTTTATTAGTTTTATGAGTGTATAAATTATGGAAAATATGTTCTATTTTCATAAGTCAGGAAAGGACTTTGGGGCCTAGTAAAAAGTACCAAAGTTAAACATTTATTATATTTTATTTTTCTTCATTATTGTTACATATAATGGTTTCATGATTTAAAATATCTTGATATATTATACCTTTATCAGAACATAGAGTAACATGAACTTTATATATATTCATCCTTAAAGTTTGGTACTCAGACAAGGAAGACATTGACAAGTATCTGAGATTGTTTGGTTGTAAAAACCTCTAGAAGGTTGTGAGTTGTGAGAAAATTAGACAATGAAAGTTATACATGTGGAATTTTAAAGAGGGAAATTGAAACTGTAACTCTTAAATGAAAGGCTAAAACAATCTAATCCCAGAGGGTTTAAGTATCTGTATTTTAAGACTCTTCTTAATTTGAGTAATTTAAGAATAGCATGTGAACTATAAGGATGGATGTTAACAGGAAAAGATTCTTCAGGAAAGAGGAATAACACACAACGAAAATTTGAAAAACAAGCTGAGATTTATGATGGAATCCTAATGCACCAGGCCTCCCAGATGGGCTGGAATTGTTCAATCTGAGATCCATTTTTGCTGCTGTAACACATGTGAAGCAAATATACATATTGATGACAAGCTAACAAAACAATAATGCTAAACATATTACCATATCTTCAATAATCTCTTATAAAAGATGATATAATTGCATTCTTTTTAATCCAAATTTAGTAACTATTATTTGTGAATGCCCTTTAGTGAAAGATTGACCACAAAATTAAAAACATATATTAGAAACCACAAGTAAAAACCACAAATTGAAACACCTCATGATTTTCAACACCACAGAAGCACAATCCCAAGAGCAGGGTCAGAATGAAATTTACAGCTGAGATAGGATGCTTATATTTTCAGTTCTAGCCTCCTGTTTCTGTGAAGAAGTTTCATCAAAATCTATGACAGCATGGGGTCATGGTAGATACTACACGAGGTCATTTCAAACCATCATGCTTTCTTTCAGATATTTCCACAAGTTAAAATCATAAAATTATTATGTATTATTATCATAAAGTAACAAGTCAGGTTTCCACAATTACACAAGTTCAGTAATAAACTGTTATTAAATATTTTGCAATTTTTACTTGTCTATGCTAAAATGTAATGTACTTCTTTATAAACTTTAAGTAATTTTCAAACTTTAACACATTACCTTTTAATTGAAATTCATTTAATTTAACACCTTCTCCAGTTGCAACCCTTTGTTTGCCATGCAACTCTTAAAACCATTCATTCTTAGAGGTGGAGTTAATCAATACTATCTTAATGAGCTTTAGGTTCTTATCATTAACAAAGAAAAAAATAACATCTGTCTTAGAATCTGAAGTAGGAAAAAATACAGTTAAAAAAGTCTAAGATTTTTATAATCTCTTTATAATGGGGTTTATTCTGTAAGAAGAGAAATTGGAATGTTACTGCATTTGTCCTCGTTGCCTTGCCTTCTAACCTCAAATAACCGTTTTTTTTTTTTTTAAAATGCAATTATCCCTTATAAGAGATTATTTGATATGATGATATGTTTAGCTTTATTATTTTGTTAGCTTTTCATCAATACATATATTTGCTTCACATTTGTTAGCAGAGTTAGCAAAGGTGGATCTCAGATTGAAAAATTCTTCATCATGAAACCTCCAAATGACTTACCATTTCACTCAGAGTAAAATCCAAAATTCTCACAGTCACCTTCAAGACATGACAGCCTCTCTGAACATGCTCTGGCGTCTAATCTCGTCCTCACTCATGTCACTCCACCCACAGTGGTCGCCTCCCCATGGTTCTATGCCCAGCACACTCAGTCTCAAATCCCTTGCCCTGGAAGGTACCCCTGCCTGAGCCACATTTCCCCCAAACATCTATGCAGCTGGCTCCCTCATGATCTTTAGGTCTTTGTTGTAATGACTCTTTCTCAGTGAGACCTTTCCTATAGACACCCTTCCCCACTCCCCATCACCCTTATTTGCTTTATTTTTTTTTGTAGAACTTCACCCCGCCTGACTTAACACTATATTTTACATGTTTACGTTTTATTAATTATCTCTCTCAGTAAGTGTAAGCTCTACATGTTTTTCCAAATATTGTTTAAGGCTATGTTCCTAGTACCTAGAATAGTGCCAGGCACACAGTAGATACTGAAAATATGTTTATTAAGGATAAAAGTCTCCTACTTTATTCAAAATTGCTTTAGCTATTCTAGTTTCTTAGCCTTTCCATATAAATTTTAGAATTTTGCCTATATCTACAAAAAAGAATTGCTGGCATTTTGACAGGAATTGTGTTAAACCTGTGTATCAATTTGAGAAGAATTGATATCATTACCATGTTAAATTTCCAATCCATGAACATTGTATTTGTTTCCATTTCACTTAGATCTTTGATTTTTTTCTATCAGCATTGTGTAGTTTTGAGCACACAGTCTGGTACATATTTTGAGATTTACACCTAAGAATTTCATTTTTTTGAGTGCATATAAATGGTACTGTATTTCTAATTTTAGTGTCTAATTGCTTATGTAGAGAATTATAATTTTTTTTTAAATGTTTACCTTGTATTCTGGGAACTAGTTGAGCTCATTTAGTTCCAGGAGTTTTCTTAAAATTCCTTGGAATTTTCTGTGTAGACAGTGATGGCCTCTGCAATAGGAACAGTTCTGTTTTTTCCTTTCTGATCAACTTGCCACTTATTTCCTTTTCTTGCCTTAATGCACTGACTACAACTTCCAACACTTCGTTAAATAATAGTGGTGAGAGTGGACTTCCTTACCTTGTTCCTGATGTTGGGGGAAAGAATTCAGTCTTAACCATCAAGTATAATGTGTCATAAATTTCTCATCAACATTCTTTATCAATTTGAGGAAGTTCTCTTCTATTCTTTTAATTTTCTGCAAGTTTTTTTTTTTTAATCATAGATGGGTGTTGAATTTTGTCAAATAATTTTTTTTTGCATCAATCAATATGATCATGTGGTTTTTCTCCTTTAGACATTTAATTTAATGGATTACATTGCTTTATTTTCAAATACTGATCCATCATTGTATTCATGGTATAAATTCTACTTGGTATAAATGGTATAAATTCTATTTTAATATATTGATGTATTCTATTTACCAATATTTTGTTACAGATTTTTGTACCTATATTCATGAGGGATATTGGTTTCTCATTTTTATTCTTCTTTTGGTACTTCTGTGGTCTGGTTTTGGTGTCATGTTATAGTAGTTTCTGAGTTGGAAAATGAGCTGGAAAGTGTCTTCTCCTATTTTTTTGGAAGAGACTGTGTGGAATTGGTCTTAATGTTTCTTAAAAGCTTGGTAGACTTCTCCAGTAAAACTATCTGAATCTGGAGATTTCTTTGTGGGAAGTTTTTAAATTATGAAAACAATTTCCTTAATAGTTATAGAGACATTCAAATTATCTATTTCATATTCAATGAGTCATGGTAGTATATTGAGGAATTTTGTCTAAGATGTGAAATTTATGTTTGTCTAGTTGTTCATGATTTTTTCTTATTATCCTTCTGATGTCAGCACGGTTTGTAGTGAAACCCTGTTTTATTCCAGATAGTGATAGTCTGTGTCTTATCTATCTGTCTATGTATGTATCTATTGTCTATTTAGTATTCTTGTAAGTGGGTTGTCAATTTTATTATCTTTTCAAAGAAACAGTTTTTTGTTACATTGATTTTTCTCTTCTGTTTTAATTTTATTCTATTCTATTCTTATCTTTATTGTTTCCTTCCTTCTCCTTGCTTTGGATTTATTTTGCTCCTCTTTTCCTAATATCTTGAGATGGGACCTTAAAATATTTACTTGAGAATTTTCTTCTTTTCAAATACATGTATTTACTCTCAGACTAGCTTTAGCTGTGCCCTACAAATCTTGATGTCACATTTTCATTTTCAGTCAGTTCAATGTATTTTTAAAATTTCCCTTGAGACCTCTTCTTTGACACTGTGTCATTTAGAGGTGTTACTTAGTTTTCAAATCTTGGGAGATTCTCCTGTTATCTTTACTGATTTATTGATTTTTAGTTTTATTCTGCTATGGTTAAAGAACACACTCTGTATAATTTCAATTTTCTTAAAAGGGTGAGGTTTGATTTATGGTCCAGAATATTTTATAAATGTATATGTTCCATGGTTACTACTAAGAATGCATATTGTGTTATTGTTGAGTGGAATGTTCTATAAATAGTCATTAGATTCTGTTTATTAATAGCAGTTTTTAGTTTTTCTCTATTCTGTATCCAGTATGTTCTATATATTGCTGAATTTCTGTCTAGTTGTTTTACCTATTATTGAGAGAGGGGTGTTGAAGTCTACAACTGTAATTGTGGCTTTGTCTGTTTCTCTTTTCAATTTTCTCAGTTTTTGCTTCACATATTTTGCAGCTCTGTTGGTGCCTGCATATATATATAAGATTGATAAGTCTTGCTAGTGGACTGGCCCTTTTTTCATTATATAGTGCCCCCTCTCTCCTTGGTAGTTTTTTGCTCTTAAGTCTATTTGATCTGATATTAATGCAGTCATCTCTGATATCTCTAATTAATGTTTTCATGATATATCTTTCTCCATCCTTTTACATTCAACCTGCCTCTTTATATTTGAAACAAGTTTCCTGTAGACAGCATGTAGTTTGGTCAAGTTTTTTTAATTCACTCTGCCAAGTTTCTGTCTTTGAATTGGTGTGCTTAGACCATTTCTTTTTAATATAGTTATCAGTATGCTAGGGCTTAAGTCTGCCATTTTATTTTTTGTTTTCTGTTCTCTGTTTTTCATTTTTCTGTTTTTTCCTGACTTCCTGTGGGTTACATGAACATTTTTTCAGAATTCCATTTTGATTTATCTATAGTGTTTTAGATATCTTTAGTATGTCTGTTTAACTTTGTAAGTAGCTGTTCTAAGTTATATCTATATCTACATATCTTATCACAGTTTATAGGTGTGGTCATTTTATCAGTTCAAGAATAGTACACTTACCTTCTTTATGTCATTTTATCATTCTCCCATTATAATACAATTGTCTTAAATATTTTTTCTACAAACATTTAAAGCTTTGCAATAGTGTCATAATTTTTGTTTCTACCATCAAACATAGTTTAGAAAACTCAAGAGGAGAAGAAAAGTCTATTGTATTCGCCTATTTTATTTGCATACCCTCTTTTTTCTTCCTTCCTAATGTTCCCAAGTTCCTTCTTTTGTCATTTCCTTTTTGTTTAGATACCTTTCATTAGCCACTCTTCTAGGTTAAGTCATCTGGTGATGAATTCTCATCATTTTCTTCACTTGAGAATGTCTTAATTTCCCCCATTCCTGAAGGATATTTTCACTGGATATAGGATTTGGGGTTGTTAGTTCTTTATTTCCAACACCTGAAAAATATTTTTCACTTTCTTCTGTCTTCCATGGTTTCTGATGAGAAACCACTCTTAATCTGTTTTTCTTTTTTCCCTCCTAAAGGTAAATTGACATTCTTCTCTGTCTGTTTTCAAGATTTTTTTTTTTATTATTACAAAGCGTCATGGCACAGATTTCTTTGAGTTTATCCTGTTTAGATTTTGATCAGCGTTTTGAATCTGTGGGCTAATATCTCTTGCCAAATTTGGGACAATTCATTCATGGTTTCTTTGAGTACTTTTTCAGACCTGGCTTCTTTCTCTTCTTCTTCTAGAAATCCAATGACATAAATGTTAGACCTTGTGTCATAGTACCACCTGTCCCTGAGGCTCTGCTCATTTTTTTGAGTCTATTTTCCCCCCATTGTTCAGATTGTGTAATTTCTGTTGTTCTATCTCCCAGTTCACTGATTCCTTCCTGTCACCTATCATCTGAGTTGAATTCATTCACTGAGCTTTTAATTTTGGTTATTGTATTTTTAGGTTTTAAAATCTCCATGTAATTCTTGTAAAAAAAACCCAGAAATAGTAATAATTAAAACCAGATGGGTAAAATATTACTTAGTAAGAGTTTATTGTGCATGGAAGAACAGTACACAAACTGGGAACTTTCAAACCCAAAACTGATAGGAAGCTCAGAGGCATGATGTTGCAGAATGGCTTATAATGTGAAAGTGAGGAAGTTGTTTAACCTTTACAATATTGGTTATTACAATGCGGGTTTTCAGACAGCAAGGGATTGGTTAAAAGTGGTTACCTTATACTATTTTTAGGATGATGACAAGTTTTTTTATGATTATCAGAAGCATTTACAAGAAATAACCTGTTTTAAGCCAGGTCTCCACTTTATTTTATTTTAACATTCATTACAGCTTAATTTCTTTGCTGAGACATTCTTTATTTTCATTTGTTTCAAGAGTTTTTTGTAATTGATCACTGAAGCTTTTTATCATGGTGGCTTTAAAATTCTTGTAAGATAATTCTAACATCTCTGCCATCTCAGTGTTGGCTGCTCTTGGTTGTCCTTTTTCATTCAGTTTGAGACCTTCCTGGTTCTTGCTATAATAGAAATTTATAATTGAAACCTGGACAGTTTTGCATTATGTTATGAGCCTCTGGATCTTATTTAATCATTCTATTTTAACTCTCTTTTTCTGACACTGCTCTGGCAGGGGTCAGGTGTCCCACCTGCTGACACACAAGGTAGGGTGTACTCCTTGTTACTGCTGGATGGGGTGGGTTTTCCCACTCCCCATGTCACCTCCACTGACACTGTGGTAGGGTAGCCTAGTTACCACTGGCAGTGATTATAGTTCTGACTCTCCTTAGGCTTTCTCTGACAACTCCCCTGCAGACAGGAGCTTCACCACTGCAGGTGAAAGTGAGAGTCCAGGATTGCCATTTCTTCTGTACTGACACCGTGGGCAGGACCTCATAACCAGCCAGTAGGGTAGGTGGTCTTGCCTTGCCTCCCTACTTGGCTTTCTCTGACACCACTGCGGCAGGGCGATGCTAATGCTTTTCTTTACAGTTTCATAGGGATAGAAGTCTAGGCTTCTTACTTGGTCTTTGCTGCCTGAGTGGGGGAAGGCATGGATTTTTCTGGGTTGCTTGGCTAAAGTAGAGTGGTTATCGTCTGCAAGTTTTCTGTCTTTGTTAGCTGTCCCTTTCCTGGTCCTTTGGCTAGGGAAAGTAGGCATTTTGTGTGTGTGTGTGTATGTTTTTTCTTTGTACATCTTGGTGTTTCCAGGTTGTTGGCTCCTTCAGCTCCAAGTCTGAGATTATAAGAGGCTAAAAGAAAACACACAGAACTCACAACTGGGTCCTGTATTGGGTCCTGAGATCTCTGGACCCATTTTCTCTCCACCTTTCAGAGTCTTCTTGTTTAAATATAATGTCTAGGGTTTTTAGTTGTACTTAACAAGAAGAATAGAAGGATGTATGTTTACTGTATGTTCCCCGAAGTGCGAGTCCATTTCAAGCACACTTTTGCTTTTGTGTGTAACTACTTTGTTAGGGGGAATTTGGGGTCCACCATCTTTAACTGGCTGTCTCCTTTCCCGGACAGAAATTGCTTACAAGTAAAATACTTGTGCACTTCATCAAAGCAATCAAACCAACAAAAATGATAACATAAACTAATACATCCTGAAATTACCTCACTCTTCATTTGTCTGAAACATGTTCTAAGTTCACAGCCCTTTTCAGAACCTCATTTACATCCAGGAACATTTTTGCTCATTTGTGTTTAGAGGCTGTGATGTCTCTCAAATAACTGGCTACAACTGTCAGCCTCAGTTCTCCAGTCAGGACATGGGGTGATACTCTAACAATGTGACTCTTAACTGAAGGCTATTTTGCCCCCAGGGGTGACATTTGTAAATACCTAGGGAGATTTTTGGTATTCACAACTGAGGAGGGATGTTCTCATAGCACCTAGTGACTAGAGGCCAGAGTTGCTGCTAAAAATCTCAATGTGTACAGGACATAATCTCCCAATAAAGAATTCTCTAGTCCAAAATGTCAATAGTGATGAGGTCAAGAAACGCTGCTGCTGTCATGTGCTCCCTCACTAGATAAACTAGTACCTATTACTCAGCAAATAATAGGTGGGAATTGCCTTCTGAGAAAGCTACCTTGGGAGACAGAGTAGCTTTCAATTCAGAACAGAGGGTCAGTAGAAGCACTGTAGTCTAGGAAATTTAGAATTGAAAATATAATTATATGAGAGAAAGTAATAGTTTAATCATGGGGATTGCATGAATAAATAATGTGCACAATGAGTGAAGCTGTGTAGCAAAGGGGATTATCACACATTGCTAGAAGGAATGTATATTGATACAAACACTTTGGAAAATTGCCTAACAATATCTAATAAAGCTGGTGATGCACATATGCTATGACCTATAACTCAAGGTCTAGGAATAAAGCCTAGAAACTCTTCCATATTGGTACCAGGATACCCATAAATAATGTACACAGAAATACTTTTCAAAGTAGTAAGAAAACTGGGAACAACAAAACTTTCCTCAGTAATAGAATGTACACTAAGTTATGGTCTCTTCATACATATGAATGCTATAGAACAATGAAAATAAATGAGTTATGGCTACATATATTGCCACTGAAAATTTCACAGTCCTCACAGCTAGAGAAAGAAGCCTGTTATCAAAAACTATATACACTATGATTCTATTCATAGGAAATTTAAAAATTAAAATACATTGTATAGTAGTAAGCATGGGTTTGATAAAACTAAAAACAAAAATCATCACATAACCATCACAAATGTCAGCATAGTGGTTTCCTAAGAGATAGGAAGAGGAAGACAGCAGAAAGGGAGGTAAGAGTCTCCTAGGGTATGGGCAATGTTCATTTCTTTTTTTTTTTTTTTAAACACCTTTATTGAAGTATAATTGCTTCACAATGGTGTGTTAGTTTCCGCTTTATAACAAAGTGAATCAGCTACACATATACACACGTTCCCATATCTCCTCCCTCCTGCATCTCCCTCCCTCCCACCCTCCCCATCCCACCCCCCCCAGGCGGTCACAAAGCACTGAGCTGATCTCCCTGTGCTATGCAGCTGCTTCCCACTAGCTATCTATTTTACATTTGGTAGTGTATATATGTCCATGACACTCTCTCACCCTGTCACATCTCACCCCTCCCCCTCCCCATATCCTCAAGTCCATTCTTTAGTAGGTCTGTGCCTTTATTCCCATCTTGCCACTAGGTTCTTCATGACCTTTTTTTTTTTTTTTCCTTAGATTCCATATATATGTGTTAGCATACTGTATTTGTTTTTCTCTTTCTGACTTACTTCACTCTGTATGACAGACTCTAACTCCATCCACCTCATTACAAATACCTCCATTTCATTTCTTTTTATGGCTGAGTAATATTCCATTGTATATATGTGCCACATCTTCTTTATCCATTCATCTGTCGATGGACATTTAGGTTGCTTCCATGTCCTGGCTATTGTAAATAGAGCTGCAATGAACATTTTGGTACATGACTCTTTTTGAATTATGGTTTTCTCAGGGTATATGCCCAGTAGTGGGATTGCTGGGTTGTATGGTAGTTCTATTTTTAGGTTTTTAAGGAACCTCCATACTGTTCTCCATAGTGGCTGTATCAATTTACATTCCCACCAACAGTGCAAGAGGGTTCCCTTTTCTCCACATCCTCTCCAGCATTTATTGTTTGTAGATTTTTGGATGATGGCCATTCTGACCAGTGTGAGATGATATCTCATTGTAGTTTTGATTTGCATTTCTCTAATGATTAATGATGTTGAGCATTCTTTCATGTGTCTGTAGGCCATCTGTATATCTTCTTTGGAGAAATGTCTATTTAGGTCTTCGGCCCATTTTTGGATTGGGTTGTTTGTTTTTTTGTTATTGAGCTGCATGAGCTGCTTGTAAATCTTGGAGATTAATCCTTTGTCAGTTGCTTCATTTGCAAATATTTTCTCCCATTCTGAGGGTTGTCTTTTGGTCTTGTTTATGGTTTCCTTTGCTGTGCAAAAGCTTTTAAGTTTCATTAGGTCCCATTTGTTTATTTGTGTTTTTATTTCCATTTCTCTAGGAGCTGGGTCAAAAAGGATCTTGCTGTGATGTATGTCATAGAGTGTTCTGCCTATGTTTTCCTCTAAGAGTTTGATAGTGTCTGGCTTTACACTTAGGTCTTTAATCCATTTTGAGTTTATTTTTGTGTATGGTGTCAGGGAGTGTTCTAATTTCATACTTTTACATGTACCTGTCCAATTTTCCCAGCACCACTTATTGAAGAGGCTGTCTTTTCTCCACTGTATATGCTTGCCTCCTTTATCAAAGATAAGGTGACCATATGTGTGTGGGTTTATCTCTGGGCTTTCTATCCTGTTCCATTGATCTATATTTCTGTTTTTGTGCCAGTACCAAACTGTCTTGATTACTGTAGCTTTGTAATATAGTGTGAAGTCAGGGAGCCTGATTCCCACAGCTCCATTTTTCGTTCTCAAGATTGCTTTGGCTATTCGGGGTCTTTTGTGTCTCCATACAAATTGTGAAATTTTTTGTTCTAGTTCTGTGAAAAATGCCAGTGGTAGTTTGATAAGGATTGCATTGAATCTGTAGATTGCTTTGGGTAGTAGAGTCATTTTCACAATGTTGATTCTTCCAATCCAGGAACATGGTATATCTCTCCATCTATTTGTATCATCTTTAATTTCTTTCATCAGTGTCTTATAATTTTCTGCATACAGGTCTTTTGTCTCCTTAGGTAGGTTTATTCCTAGATATTTTATTCTTTTTGTTGCAATGGTAAATGGGAGTGTTTTCTTAATTTTACTTTCAGATTTTTCATCATTAGTATATAGGAATGCAAGAGATTTCTGTGCATTAATTTTGTATCCTGCTACTTTACCAAATTCATTGATTAGCTCTAGTAGTTTTCTGGTGGCAGTTTTAGGAGTCTCTATGTATAGTATCATGTCATCTGCAAACAGTGACAGCTTTACTTCTTCTTTTCCGATTTGGATTCCTTTTATTTCTTTGTCTTCTCTGATTGCTGTGGCTAACACTTCCAAAACTATGTTGAATAATAGTGGTGAGAGTGGGCAACCTTGTCTTGTTCCTGATCTTAGTGGAAATGGTTTCAGTTTTTCACCATTGAGGACAATGTTGGCTGTGGGTTTGTCATATATGGCCTTTATTATGTTGAGGAAAGTTCCCTCTATGCCTACTTTCTGCAGGGCTTTTATCATAAATGGGTGTTGAATTTTGTCGAAAGCTTTCTCTGCATCTATTAAGATGATCATATGGTTTTTCTCCTTCATTTTGTTAATATGATGTATCACGTTGATTGATTTGCGTATATTGAAGAATCCTTGCATTCCTGGAATAAACCCCACTTGACCATGGTGTATAATCCTTTTAATGTGCTGTTGGATTCTGTTTGCTAGTATTTTGTTGAGGATTTTTGCATCTATGTTCATCAGTGATATTGGCCTGTAGTTTTCTTTCTTTGTGACATCTTTGTCTGGTTTTGGTATCAGGGTGATGGTGGCCTCATAGAATGAGTTGGGGAGTGTTCCTCCCTCTGCAAAATTTTGGAAGAGTTTGAGAAGGATAGGTGTTAGCTCTTCTCTAAATGTTTGATAGAATTCGCCTGTGAAGCCATCTGGTCCTGGGGTTTTGTTTGTTGGAAGATTTTTTTTTTTTTTTTTTTTAACATCTTTATTGAAGTATAATTGCCTTACAATGGTGTGTTAGCTTCTGCTTTATAACAAAGTGAATCAGTTATACATATACAATATGTTCCCATTTCTCTTCCCTCTTGCATCTCCCTCCCTCCCACCCTCCCCATCCCATCGCTCTAGGTGGTCACAAAGCACCGAGCTGATCTCCCTGTGCTATGCGGCTGCTTCCCACTAGCTATCTATTTTACATTTGGTAGTGTATATATGTCCATGACACTCTCTCACCCTGTCACATCTCACCCCACCCCCTCCCCATATCCTCAAGTCCATTCTCTAGTAGGTCTGTGTCTTTATTCCCGTCTTGCCACTAGGTTCTTCATGGCCTTTTTTTTTTTTTTTTTTTCCCTTAGATTCCGTATATATGTGTTAGCATACTGTATTTGTTTTTCTCTTTCTGACTTACTTCACTCTGTATGACAGACTCTAACTCCATCCACCTCATTACAAATACCTCCATTTCATTTCTTTTTATGGCTGAGTAATATTCCATTGTATATATGTGCCACATCTTCTTTATCCATTCATCTGTCGATGGACATTTAGATTGCTTCCATGTCCTGGCTATTGTAAATAGAGCTGCAATGAACATTTTGGTACATGACTCTTTTTGACCTATGGTTTTCTCAGGGTATATGCCCAGTAGTGGGATTGCTGGGTCGTATGGTAGTTCTATTTGTAGTTTTTTAAGGAACCTCCATACTGTTCTCCATAGTGGCTGTATCAATTTACATTCCCACCAACAGTGCAAGAGGGTTCCCTTTCCTCCACACCCTCTCCAGCATTTATTGTTTCTAGATTTTTTGATGATGGCCATTCTGACCGGTGTGAGATGATATCTCATTGTAGTTTTGATTTGCATTTCTCTAATGATTAATGATGTTGAGCATTCTTTCATGTGTCTGTAGGCCATCTGTATATCTTCTTTGGAGAAATGTCTATTTAGGTCTTCGGCCCATTTTTGGATTGGGTTGTTTGTTTTTTTGATATTGAGCTGCATGAGCTGCTTGTAAATCTTGGAGATTAATCCTTTGTCAGTTGCTTCATTTGCAAATATTTTCTCCCATTCTGAGGGTTGTCTTTTGGTCTTGTTTATGGTTTCCTTTGCTGTGCAAAAGCTTTTAAGTTTCATTAGGTCCCATTTGTTGATTTGTGTTCTTATTTCCATTTCTCTGGGAGCTGGGTCAAAAAGAATCTTGCTGTGATGTATGTCATAGAGTGTTCTGCCTATGTTTTCCTCTAAGAGTTTGATAGTGTCTGGCCTTACACTTAGGTCTTTAATCCATTTTGAGTTTATTTTTGTGTATGGTGTCAGGGAGTGTTCTAATTTCATACTTTTACATGTACCTGTCCAATTTTCCCAGCACCACTTATTGAAGAGGCTGTCTTTTCTCCACTGTATATGCTTGCCTCCTTTATCAAAAATAAGGTGCCCATATGTGTGTGGGTTTATCTCTGGGCTTTCTATCCTGTTCCATTGATCTATATTTCTGTTTTTGTGCCAGTACCAAACTGTCTTGATTACTGAAGCTTTGTAATATAGTGTGAAGTCAGGGAGCCTGATTCCCCCAGCTCCATTTTTCGTTCTCAAGATTGCTTTGGCTATTCGGGGTCTTTTGTGTCTCCATACAAATTGTGAAATTTTTTGTTCTAGTTCTGTGAAAAATGCCAGTGGTAGTTTGATAGGGATTGCATTGAATCTGTAGATTGCTTTGGGTAGTAGAGTCATTTTCACAATGTTGATTCTTCCAATCCAGGAACATGGTATATCTCTCCATCTATTTGTATCATCTTTAATTTCTTTCATCAGTGTCTTATAATTTTCTGCATACAGGTCTTTTGTCTCCTTAGGTAGGTTTATTCCTAGATATTTTATTCTTTTTGTTGCAATGGTAAATGGGAGTGTTTTCTTAATTTCACTTTCAGATTTTTCATCATTAGTGTATAGAAATGCAAGAGATTTCTGTGCATTAATTTTGTATCCTGCTACTTTACCAAATTCATTGATTAGCTCTAGGAGTTTTCTGGTAGCATCTTTAAGATTCTCTATGTATAGTATCATGTCATCTGCAAATAGTGACAGCTTTACTTCTTCTTTTCCGATTTGGATTCCTTTTATTTCTTTGTCTTCTCTGATTGCTGTGGCTAACACTTCCAAAACTATGTTGAATAATAGTGGTGAGAGTGGGCAACCTTGTCTTGTTCCTGATCTTAGTGGAAATGGTTTCAGTTTTTCACCATTGAGGACAATGTTGGCTGTGGGTTTGTCATATATGGCCTTTATTATGTTGAGGAAAGTTCCCTCTATGCCTACTTTCTGCAGGACTTTTATCATAAATGGGTGTTGAATTTTGTCGAAAGCTTTCTCTGCATCTATTAAGATGATCATATGGTTTTTCTCCTTCAATTTGTTAATATGATGTATCACATTGACTGATTTGCGTATATTGAAGAATCCTTGCATTCCTGGAATAAACCCCACTTGATCATGGTGTATGATCCTTATAATGTGCTGTTGGATTCTGTTTGCTAGTATTTTGTTGAGGATTTTTGCATCTATGTTCATCAGTGATATTGGCCTGTAGTTTTCTTTCTTTGTGACATCTTTGTCTGGTTTTGGTATCAGGGTGATGGTGGCCTCGTAGAATGAGTTTGGGAGTGTTCCTCCCTCTGCAATATTGTGGAAGAGTTTGAGAAGGATAGATGTTAGCTCTTCTCTAAATGTTTGATAGAATTCACCTGTGAAGCCATCTGGTCCTGGGCTTTTGTTTGTTGGAAGGTTTTTAATCACAGTTTCAATTTCAGTGCTTGTGACTGGTCTGTTCATATTTTCTATTTCTTCCTGGTTCAGTCTCGGCAGTTTGTGCATTTCTAAGAATCTGTCCATTTCTTCCAGGTTGTCCATTTTATTGGCATAGAGTTGCTTGTAGTAATCTCTCACGATCGTTTGTATTTCTGCAGTGTCAGTGGTTACTTCTCCTTTTTCATTTCTAATTCTATTGATCTGAGTCTTCTCCCTTTTTCTCTTGATGAGTCTGGCTAATGGTTTATCAGTTTTGTTTATCTTCTCAAAGAACCAGCTTTTAGTTTCATTGATTTTTGCTATTGTTTCCTTCATTTCTTTTTCATTTATTTCTGACCTGATCTTTATAATTTCTTTCCTTCTGCTAGCTTTGGGGTTTTTTTGTTCTTCTTTCTCTAATTGCTTTAGATGCAAGGTTAGGTTGTTTATTCGAGATGTTTCCTGTTTCTTGAGGTAGGCTTGTATTGCTATAAACTTCCCTCTTAGCACTACTTTTGCTGCATCCCATAGGTTTTGGGTCATCGTGTCTCCATTGTCATTTGTTTCTAGGTATTTTTTTATTTCCCCTTTGATTTCTTCAGTGATCACTTCGTTATTAAGTAGTGTATTGTGTAGCCTCCATGTATTTGTATTTTTTACAGATCTTTTCCTGTAATTGATATCTAGTCTCATAACGTTGTGGTCGGAAAAGATACTTGATACGATTTCAATTTTCTTAAATTTACCAAGGCTTGATTTGTGACCCAAGATATGATCTATCCTGGAGAATGTTCCATGAGCACTTGAGAAAAATGGGTATTCTGTTGTTTTTGGGTGGAATGTCCTATAAATATCAATTAAGTCCATCTTGTTTAATGTATCATTTAAAGCTTGTGTTTCCTTATTTATTTTCATTTTGGATGATCTGTCCATTGGTGAAAGTGGGGTGTTAAAGTCCCCTACTATGATTGTGTTACTGTCTATTTCCCCTTTTATGGCTGTTAGTATTTGCCTTATGTATTGAGGTGCTCCTATGTTGGGTGCATAAATATTTACAATTGTTATACTTTCCTCTTGGATCGATCCCTTGATCATTATATAGTGTCCTTCTTTGTCTCTTGTAATAGTCTTTATTTTAAAGTGTATTTTGTCTGATATGAGAATTGCTACTCCAGCTTTCTTTTGATTTCCATTTGCATGGAATATCTTTTTCCATCCCCTCACTTTCAGTTTGTATGTGTCTCTAGGTCTGAAGTGAATCTCTTGTAGACAGCATATATATGGATCTTGCTTTTGTATCCATTCAGCCAGTCTGTGTCTTTTGGTGGGAGCATTTAATCCATTTACATTTAAGGTAATTATCGATATGTATGTTCCTATTCCCATTTTCTTAGATATTTTGTGTTTGTTATTGTAGGTGTTTTCCTTCTCTTGTGTTTCTTGCCTAGAGAAGTTCCTTTAGCATTTGTTGTAAAGCTAGTTTGGTGGTGCTGAACTCTCTCAGCTTTTGCTTGTCTGTAAAGGTTTTAATTTCTCCATCAAATCTGAATGAGATCCTTCATGGGTAGAGTAACCTTGGTTGTAGGTTTTTCTCCTTCATGACTTTAAGTATATCCTGCCACTCCCTTCTGGCTTACAGAGTTTCTGCTGAAAGATCAGCTGTTAACCTTATGGGGATTCCCTTGTGTGTTATTTGTTGTTTTTCCCTTGCTGCTTTTAAAAAAATTTATTAAGAAAAAAGTTTTTAATTTTTTAAAATAAAAAATATGGAAAAACTTATTAAAAAATTTTTTTAATTTCTAAAAATAGAAAATAAGGAAAAAATTATTAAGAAAACATTTATTAGGAAAAAAATTTTTTTTAAGTTAAAAAAAAAAAAAACAAACCCACGGATGGACCTAACCCTAGGACTAATGGTGAAAGCAAAGCTATACAGACAAAATCTCACCCAGAGCATACACCTATACACTCACAAAAAAAGGAAAAGGGGGAAAATTAATATATCCTGCTCCCAAAGTCCACCTCCTGAATTTGGGATGATTCGTTGTCTATTCAGGTATTCAACAGATGCAGGCACATCAAGTTGTTTGTGGAGCTTTAATCCGCTGCTTCTGAGGCTGCTGGGAGAGATTTCCCTTTCTCTTCTTTGTTTGTACAGCTCCCGGGGTTCAGCTTTGGATTTGGACCCGCCTCTGCGTGTAGGTCGCCTGAGGGCGTCTGTTCCCCGCCCAGACAGAACGGGGTTAAAGGAGCAGCTGCTTCGGGGGCTCTGGCTCACTCAGGCCGGGGGGAGGGAGCGGTACGGAGGAGGCGGGGCGAGCCTGCGGCGTCAGAGGCGTCGTGACGTTGCAGCAGCCTGAGGCGCGCCGTGCATTCTCCAGGGAAGTTGTCCCTGGATCACGGGACCCTGGCAGTGGCAGGCTGCACCGGCTCCCGGGAGGGGCGGTGTGGAGAGTGACCTGTGCTCGCACACAGGCTTCTTGGTGGCAGCAGCAGCAGCCTTAGCGTCTCCTGCCCGTCTCTGGGGTCCGCGCTGATAACTGCGGCTCGTGCCCATCTCTGGAGCTCGTTTAGGCGGCGCTCTGAATCCCCTCTCCTTGCGCGCCGCGAAACAAAGCAGCAAGAAAAAGTCTCTTGCCTCTTCGGCAGCTGCAGACTTTTTCCCGGACTCCCTCTCGGCTAGCACCGAAGCCAGAGCCTCAGCTCACAGCCATGCCCGTCCCAGCGGGGGAGCAGACAAGCCTCTCGGGCTGGTGAGTGCTGCTCGGCGCCGAGCCTCCGTGCGGGAGTCTCTCCGCTTTGCCCTCCGCACCCCTGTGGCTGCGCTCTCCTCCGTGGCTCCGAACCTTCCCCCCTCCGCCACCCGCAGTCTCTGCCCGCGAAGGGCCTTCCTAGTGTGTGGAAACCTTTTCTGCTTCACGGCTCCCTCCCACTGGTGCAGGTCCCGTCCCTATTCTTTTGTCTCTGTTATTTCTTTTTTCTTTTGCCCTACCCAAGTACGTGGGGAGTTTCTTGCCTTTTGGGAGGTCTGACGTCTTCTGCCAGCGTTCAGTGGGTGTTCTGTAGGAGCAGTTCCACGTGTAGGTGTATTTCTACTGTATCTGTGGGAAGGAAGGTGATCTCCGCGTCTTACTCTTCCACCATCTTGCCCCCCACCAATGTTCATTTCTTAATCTGTGTCTTGTTTCCAAGATTATACACTTAATTAGGTTTTTTGATGTATAATCACAAAATCATACACATGCATTTGGCATACTCCACTTATGAGATATATCTAGGTATTTAGAGACATTAAATAAAAAATAATGTAAACAAAATACATTGTTAAGGAATAATTGTTCTTCAGGACATATATTTTTCAAAAGATACTTAGAAAAATAATTTATCAGTACATATTAGTAGTATTCAAGGCAGAAAGAAGTATAATCAGTTGGACACGAGACTATAAATGTAACCATATACATGTTATCTCATCTTGCATGAAATAAGCCCCGCCTGCTCCTGGCCCTTCAACCACCTAACCCGGCTGTCCGTCTAAGTCTCTTTGTTCTGAGTTAGATTTAACAGTAGAATTCTGATCATAAATTCAACTGATATTGCAAGTTGATGGTGAGTATTCTGGTTATCAGAAAGACAATTGAACTAAAGGTGCTGGCATTCTGGTTTATAGATCAGTCACACCAGTCTCCAAGACAGGAAGAGCTCTCTATGGCTTCCCAGAGCAGCAAAGCTCAAGGTCCTTCCTGAACAAGGTGAGCACACAATTACTATCTTCTTCATCCTGTCTCTTAAGCTTCTGTTGTAATCTCTACTATTATGGTGTTCTGTACAATATTATACTTAACATTTGCAGCGAAATTTTTAATGTTTTCCAAGTGTTTTCATATGTATTTTCATATTACAACTTCATAATCACATGATGAAATAAGCAGAAGAGTTATTATTACCTACCTTCATTAACTGAAGAATAACAGCTCAAGGGACAAATACAGTGGATTATTTGTAGACTAGCTGTGTACATGGCATTATAGACAGATTTCAAGAATATGGAGTAAAAAACAGAGGAAAATAGAATGAGATGTATGAGTACAGCACAATGTGTATAAGATGATAAATGTGTCCAAAATAACATCAAATATTTTAGAAGGAGACACATCAATAGATTTATATAAATAAAACATACTAAAATGATTGCCTATGAAAGGGGGAGAGGAATATAAATTGAAAATAGGAGAAAAATGGGAATAAATAGAACAAAAACAGAAGGTTCTGGTATAGACAAAACCAAGATGATATGGAATGAAATAAGTGTTTTTTAAAACTCACTAGCTGCATTATTAAAATAGCCAGTATTAGAAACCAGGTCTCCAGAATAAAATAAAAATTAAGAATATTATTTTCCTCTAGCCTATACTTCTAACTATTTATAAAACAATGCAGTAATAATAGTGGAGGGACTAAAATTCCAAAACATAATTTTAACCCTTGAAGAAGTTAGCGCAGGTTTGAGATAAAATATATAATTATAGGAAATATTCAGAAAATATAATAGCAGATTGAAATTATAGTTTATATTAACTATAGGACTGATATCTCAATGCCATGCTTACATAATTGCTAAATAGCTAACTTAGGCAAACAAAAATTGCTATATGTCATTAATACAAATAATATGTGTTGAATATCAACTCTGTGCCAAATTTGAGATATATCAGCTAAAAAATAAACCAGACAAAAATTCTTAATCTAATGAAGCTGATATTCTATCTGGGGGTGTGAGACTATAAACAATAAACATAATGAATAAATAAAGTGCTGTAGAACACAGTAGATGCTTTGGAAAAAACAGGCCAATGTAAGGCGGTAATAGTGCTGAATGTGGAGGTTTGGGATGTAAAATTTTATATTAGGTTAATCAGAGTAGACCTCACTGAGAAAGTGACATTTGAACAATGATCTGAAGAAGGTGAAGCAGGTAACTATGTGGATATCTGTGAAAAGAGTATTTCAGGGCATAAAGAGAGATGGTGAAATCGTTTTGGGGAAAAGATCAGGCATTCAGTTTTGCACAAGACTGAGATGTCTGTTGGACAGCCAAGTGCAGAAGTGGCATAGGTAGTCTGTATAAGAGGCTGGATTTCAGGAGAGATGCCTCAGCAAGAAATATTATTTAGGGAGTCATAGGCATATTATTTTTATTTTATTTCATTTTTTTAACATCTTTATTGGAGTATAATTGCTTTACAATGGTGTGTTAGTTTCTGCTTTATAACAAAGTGAATCAGCTTTACATATACATATATCCCCATATCTCCTCCCTCTTGTGACTCCCTCCCTCCCACCCTCCCTCATGGTTTCTTCTTTTATATTTTTAGTTTCCTCAATTCCAATATAGATTTATTAAGCTTTTAATTGTGTTTGCTATATTTCCTGATATCTTTCATATTAGAGAATGTTTGCCTGCCAGCTTTTCATTATTAAATGACTAGTTATATGATCTTGAGTCAAACTTTATGTCAATACTCAGTGGATATTGTTTCATTTTCTCTTGATTCTGGATGTTTCTATGAAGAAATCATAAGTCTGTCTGATTTCCTCTTCCATGTAAGAAATCTTCCCCCTCTCCCAAGATGTTTGAAGAATTATTTCCTTTTCCTTTAAATTTAGTAACAATCAGGAGATATCTTGGTGTCAATCCACTGTGTCATTATTTTCTCAAACTTGAAGCATCTTTTAATCTGCAGATTCAGTTCTATTTAATTTAAAATAAATTTCTTTTTATATTTTGAAATATATTTTCTGTTCTTTTTTTTTCAGTTCTTTAGGGTCACATATTTTATAAAATATAGTTATAAAATTTTATAAAATATAATTTACTGAGTGCTTTAATTTTTATCTGACCTTCATAACTATTGTGGGGTAGAAAAAATAAACTCTTTACTACTCTCCTTGGTTTTTCTGGCTGGTCTAAGCATTAAATTGAAGAGAGACAGATTAAGAGAAGAAAAACAAATAAAAGTTTAATAACATGCATACTTCCTGCATACATTGGAGAGACCCAGAAAAACTGAGTCACTCCCAACATGGCTGAAAACTTCACCTTAAATACCATCTTTAGCTAAAGACAGAAGAAGATATTAGGAGTAGTGATTTGGGACTTCAAAGAGAAGAATGACAATTCACAGTAAGATGAAAGGACAAATGTTTGGTAAACAAATATTTACTGGGCCATAGAAAACAATGGGACATAGAGAAGAATTTTAACAGATTTTGCTAGGTTCCTCCCTGTCTACCATACCTAGTACATATTATACTATAGTTTTCTGTGATGATACCTCCCTTCCTAGAACAGGTCTTCTAAATTCTTTTAGGAAGTTAGGGGAAGGTCAAGGTTCTTCCTGGGTCATCTGTTTCTATAAAATAATTTGTCTAAAATAACCCTCATGCTAAAGAAGATTAAAATGCACCACATTTTGTGGTGACAAATTTTGCTTCCTTACACTACAAAGTTCTTAATAATTGCTTTAATTGTTTCTTTTTCATCTATATTCTCTGTAATTACTTCATACACTACTGGTATTCAATGTTTTATTTTCAGCTTTGTTTCTTGTTATTTCTTTCTTTAAAAAAAATTGAGGTATAATTGATATAAGATTATATTAGTTTCAGATATACAAAATAATGACTTGATATTCGTATATATTGCAAAATGATCACTACAATAAATCCAACATCCATCACCACACACAATTACAAAAACTTTTTTCTTGTGATAAGAAAAACAGATCCACTCTCTCAGCTACTTTAAAATATGCAATACATTAAAACGATTACACACCATAATTAAGTGGGAATTAGTGCAGGGATATAAAGATGGTTCAATATCTACAAATTAATCAACATGATACACCACTTTAACAAGATGAAAGATAAAATCATACAATCATCTCAATAGATACACCAGAAGCATTTGACAAAATCTAACTTCTATTTATGATAAAAACTCTCAATAAAGTTGGTATAGTGGGGACATACCTCAACATAATAAAGGTCATTTATGACAAACTCACAGCTAATATTGTACTCAATGGTGAAAAGCTGAAAACTTTTCCTCTAAGATCAGGAATAAGAAAAGGATGCCCACTCTCACCACTTTTATTCAACATGGTATTGGAAATGCTAGCCACAGCAATCAGACAAGTAAAAGAAGTAAAAGGCATCCAGTTTGGAAAGGAAGAAAAAACTGTCACTATTTGTAGAAAACGTGATACTATACATTGAAAATCCTAATGACTCCACCAAAAAAAAACCTGTTAGAACAGGAGACAGATACATGCAAAATAATAAAATTAGACCACTTTTTTATACCATATAAAAATAAACTAAAAGTGGATTAGAGACTTAAATATAAGACACAAAACTATAAAATCCTAGAAAAAAACATAGGCAGTACTTTCACTGAAAGTCTTATCAATGTATTTTTGCATCTATCTTCTCAGGAAAGGCCAAAAACAATAAAAATAAACAAATGAGACTACAGCAAATTTAAAAGCTTTTGTACAATGAAGGAAACCATCAACAAAACAAAAATGCAACCTGCTGAATGTGAAAAGATACTTGCAAATGATATATTTGATAAGAGGTTAATATCCAAAATAGACAAAGAGCTCCTACAACTCAACAATAACAACAACAAAAAAGGCAAGCAATCTGTTTAAAAAATGAGCAGAGGACCTGAATAGGCACTTTTCCAAAGAAAACATAGAGATGGCCAATGGACACATGAAAAGATGTTCAATATCACTAATCATCAGGGAAATGCAAATCAAAACCACAATACATAACACTTCACACTTGTCAGAATGAATATTATCAAAAGAAAACAAATTACAAGTGTTGGTAAGGTTGTGGAGAAAAAAGAACCCTTGCACACTATTGGTGGGAATGTAAATTGGAACCATCACTACAGAAAACATATGGAGGTTTCTCAAACAATTAAAAATAGAACTACCATATGATCCAGTAATTCCATTCCTGGGTATCTGTCTTAAGAAAATAAAAACACTGATCTGAAGAGATATATGCACCCCTGTATTCACTGAAAGTTTGTTTGCAATAGTCAAGATATGGAAGCAATCCAAGTGTTTATCAATGGATAAATGGATAAAGAAGATGTGGTAATATATAATACATAAATGTGTGTATATATATATATATATGGAATACTACTCAGCCATAAAAAGGAATGAAATACTGCCATTTGCAACAGAATGGATGGATATAGAGTGTATTATGCTAAGTGAAATAAGTCAGACAAAGAAAAACAAATACTGTATGATTTCACTTATATGTGGAATCTAAAAAACAAAACAAATGAACAAATGAAGCAAAACAGAAACAGACACACATGTACAGAGAACAAACTAGTGGTTGCCAGAGGGGAGGGAGAGTGGGGAAATGGATGAAGTAGTTGAAGGGGATTAAGAAGTCCAAACTTCCAGTCATACAAGAAATAAGTCACAGGGATGTAATGTACAGCATAGGCAATGCAGTCAACAATATTGTAATAACTTTGGATGGTGACAAATGGTTACTAGTTTATCATGGAGATTATTTTGTAGTGTATATAAATGTTGACCCATTGTGTTGTACACCTGAAACCAATATTGCATATCAACTATAAGTAAATTAAAAATATGCAATACAGTACTATTTTCTATAGCCTCCATGATGTACATCACATCCCTATGATTTATTTATTTTATAACTGGAAATTTGTATCTTTTGACCCCATTCACCAATTTTGTCTACCCTCCATTCCCCCACCTCAGGCAAACACTAAACTGTTCTCTGTATCTATGAATTCAGGGTTTTCTTTGTTTCCATTTGTTTTTTCTTTTTACATTCCACATAAAACTGAGATCATACAGTATTTATCTTTTTCTAACTTTTTGCACTTAGCATAATGCCTTCAAGATCCACCCATGTGCTCACAATATTTCTATTATATTATTCATTTATGTAATGATATTGCTTTGATGTTTATTTTTTCTTTATTATGAATCTCAAAAATATATTTTGTTTCATAATTTTATTTTGTTTATTTTTAAACTATTTTATATTATGAAGCACTTTTTTCTTTTTCTTTGGCTGATATTATTTCAGCTATTATTTCTCCAAATAAGTTCTCTGCCCCTTTCTCTCTCTTCTCCTTCTGGGACAACTATAATGTAAATGTTAGTTTGATGCTGTCCCAGAAGTCTCTTAAATTGTCCTCATTTTTTAAAATTCTTTTTTTTTTGTTCAGCTGGGATGATTTCCACTACTCTGTCTTTCAATTCACTGATCTGTTCCTCTGTGTTATTTAATCTACTCTTGATTGTGCTAGTGTATTTTTTATTTCATTTATTTTATTCTTTAGCTATGTTTCATTCTTCTTTATACTTTCTAACTCCCTGTTAAACTTCTCATGTATTCATCCATTCTTCTCCCAAGGTCATTGAGCATCTTTATAATCATTACTTGAAATTTTTATTGGGAAGAATTTCTTATTTCTACTTCTCTTATTTCTTTTCCTGGGCTTCCGTCTTGTTCCTTGAGCATATTCCTGTCACCTCATTTTGTTGAATTCTCTGTTTTCATTTCTCCCCTCTGATCACCCAAACTATGTGAGGTGCCCACTATGTGGGCAGCAGGGGCCCTTCTGTAGTGGTGGGGCTGACTACTGTGGGAATACTAGTAGGCTGTCTGGCCCCTTGACCAGTTGGCTGCCAGGCTCTGCCTTGTGCAGAGTTTGACGGCTGTTGGTGCACAGGGCTGGGTCCTGGTGCATCTGACTGTGGGGCTTGGTGGGTCCTGGAGCTGGTGCCAGCCCACTGAAGGGCTGGCCTGGGTCCTTGGACAGCTGGCTGCATGGTCTGGGGAATCCTAGGATTGGTGCCAGTCTGCCAGTAGGCAGGGCCAGGTTCCCACGCAGCTGGGTGCTGGCCTGGAGATCCCAGAACTGGTGTAGATTTTCTGGTGGGTGGGTAAGTCCTGTGCAATCATAGGCTAGAGGGAGCTTGTCTGCACCACTGTTCTCAGGGTACAACAAGCTCTCATGAATGGCTGCAGCCTGTGTCTATGTCCCCACGAAGAGTCCCAGTTGCCTCCTGCTTCTCTCACAGGCTCTCCAAGATCAGCAAGTGCATCTGACCCAGGCTCCTTTCAAATTACTGCCTCTGTACTGGGTCTCAGAGTGTGAGATTCTGTGTGTGCCCTTTTAGAGTGGAGTCTCTGTTTCCTACAGTCCTCCAGCTCTCCCATACGCAAGCCTGCTGGCCTCCAAAGTCAGACATCCTGGAGGCTTATCATCCCAGTGCAGGAACCCCGGGCTGGAGGGCCCAATGTGTAGCTCAGACCCCTCACTCTTGGGGGAAGACCTCTGCAGTTGTGATTATCCTCTTATATGTGGTTTGCCTACCCTGGTGTGTAGGTCTTGACTATACTGCATCTCCAACCCTCCTATCCATCTCTTTGTGATTTCTTCTTTATATCTTTAGTTGTGGAATTTTTTTTTTCTGCTAATCTTCAGGTTGTTCTCATTGATAGTTGCTCTGTAAATAGTTATAATTTTGGTGTCCCCAACCTATGGGAAGAGGTGAGCTCAGTGTCTTCCTACTCTGCCATCTTGGCCACCCCTGTAAATTATTATAAAAGCAGCATTTGATACTTAATCTAGGTTAAGGTGACTGGAGAGTATATTGAAAGAAAAAATATATTAATATTAACCAAGGAGCTTTCAAAAGGTATCATGATGAAAATACTCATCTAACGTCTGAATTTCAATTATATGTAATAGGAGGTCCACAAATATTAGCTGTCTTTCTACTCTTTTCTTCCTTTTCTCTTGTGATTTTCACCTCTACAATGTTGTAATAATTTTGCTTGGCTATTGTTTGAAGGAGATGATGAAGTTCTATGCAGCCTAAAATATTCTGAATCTAGGGAGATGCCATGTAGGTTTTCTTTCTAATAAAGCCACTGGTTGAGTGAGCCATGCTAGAATACAAAGGTTGAGTGTTCAAAATTTATTATTCAAAGAGATAAATCTATTTATTTAAATGTTAAGTAACTTTCATTAATTGATCTGTGTAGCTGTGTAACACCCCTATACATGTATCTTGTTCACTGAAACATATAAATGCACAATACCTACAATATCCAACAATCTGCAATGTATATGATTTATATATGCTAACTCCTTTTAAACCTAGATGAAAAAAATGTTAACCAGCAAAATATTTTTGTTTTTGCCATCTAGGTAAGTATGGTAGCAAATAACTATCCTAGTAAGAATCAATAACGGATTGAGGGAGGTACTAAGACCTTGAGCATTAGTTTACAGTTGAAATTGTATTTTAATGACTTATTTTCCATCACTGTCTAAATTATGGAATGCTTAATGCTTATTCTAATAAATAAGTAAATGTTTCACATAATTGATTAATGTCCAGATAGAGCATATAAATAGCCTAATAATAAGTTGTAAGGTCAGTAAGCACACAGAAGATTAATATTTTTTATTGCCAAGTGGATTCACTGGCCCACTTAAAATGAATCATCCATTCTTTAAATCAGCAGACAGACAGCCAAAACACAGAATGTAAAACTTGTTCCACGTATTAAAATCAATGAAGTTCATTTAAAAAAAAAAGAGAAAAAAAAGGAAAAACACTTTTGCCGAGTTGGCAAAAAAAAGAGAATTTAAAATAATCAAATTACCAAACTCTTTATTGATTTCACTATGAGTTAAAAAAACCAAGATATTAAGAAAATTCAGAATTCAAAAAATTGTGACATTGTTTTACTGACTTAGTTGATTTTAAAGTACTGTTTTTCTCAACTCAGTGTAATGGATGTCTCAATAGATTACTTAGAAAGCATAAAGAAATATTCCCAGCTGAATGCAGTTGGTACTTATCCAAGATAAAAAATATGATTGAGCATCAACAGACATTTAATTTTAGATCATAAACACGGCCATTTCTATCTCTCAATCTAAATTGCTTGTTGTACGGATGCTATTATTATCCATGAATTGTTAGTGTGTTAAATAAATCAACTCTATTTTAAACACATATTGCTTAAATACTGTTGTAATAATTGACCTATTTAAATAGTCAGGTTGGGGAATCATTCTCACCAAGAAAAATATGAGGGATTAATTAGGAGCATTGGAGATAGAATAACTTAAAACATTACAATATAAAAAGACAGTGGAGTCAGTGACCAATATATTAACTGGTCAATTTTAGTAGACAGTAGTCACTACATGGTCCTTTCGGAGAGTTTTTGCACTAAATCTATATTATAGATTTGAACGCTTTGGCACATTTGATCACTGCTACTTCCTTGAAAAAACTATTTCTCTTTTTTCCACCTGATCTCACTGATTCCTTCACTTAGACTCTCCACCATCTCCTCAGCCTCGACATGTTAGAATACCCCTGGGCGCAGTTTGGTTCTCACATCTTTTCTAAGGACATGGATTCCCAAGGTGATGTCATCCAGTTTCATGGCTTTAAATACTTTAAATCTTAAAACCTTTAAATATTTGTGCAGTTGATTCCCAAGTTTACATCTCCATCTTGACCCTCTCTTTGAAGGTTTGGACTGGTATATCCCACAGCCCACTTCACATCTTTGATGTAAATTTTCTATATTAACGTTTTTGTCCTTTGTTTTTTCCTACTAAATACAAACCATATAAATGCAGGAATTTTGTCCATTTGTTTTATTGTGTTGATAAATATCTGATGGTCAGAGTGGAGGTTCACAAAATATGAGTTAAAAGACTGACTAAATGTGTTTATTTTTATATTCCACAGAATGCAAACAAAGCAACAAAAAATGCAAAGCCTGTGGTTTTGCATAAAGAGAGAATACTGCTTTGCAGGAGGAAGTTTTTGGGTGAGAATTGTTCTCTATGCCAGAAAAAATAGGGCCTTCCTTATCTCTTCTTAGGGCTCATAGACTAACTGTATATTTATATTATTTGGATAGATTCTAAAATGTTTGAAACATTATACAAATATTAGAGAAATAATACAGCTGCTAATTGATAGAATGACCACCCTTTGGAATAACAGTGTCTGAAATAAGCAGATTTTCCTATGGTAGTTTCTTCAGTAGCATTGAAACCTGTAACAACTAAAAACAGCTAAGTTTTACAGGAATAACTGCTTTTCATTTCTTTGCTCACAAAAATGCATGATTATCCTACAGATTTTATTCTGGATCCCTTACCATCTGTAGTTTCAAAATTATCTGTCAATGACATTAGTGCATTTATGCATAGCATGGTGAATATCTCCTGAACTAGGTGGTATAATTCCTTTCCTATATGTCCCAGATTAATTTTTTCCCGGTAAGTAGTTATTTCTTTGATTCAGTACCCCTCTACTCTCTATATAATGATTAAAGTTCTGGCGCCCTACACTGACATTCACAACTTTGTGTAGACAAAAGAACCTTATCTCCAAAGACCAGGGATTTCTTGAATTGAGTTTTCACATCTAAGAACAAATTTGGACACTTGGTAAGTCTTCAATAAATGGCAGTTGTTATTTTGCTCTTATTACAAAGTGCCAGATAATATGCTAATTGTGCTGTAAACTTTTCATAATAACTTCTCACAGTAACCTTAAGATATTGGTAATATCTTGTGCTTTTTATAGTGAGAAAGCTGGAATTAATTTGAATAATTTGACCTAGATCAGTAGTAAGTAAAAGAGGTAGAGATTTGAACTCATGCTAGTGATTCCTGGAACCCCTGCCCATAAGCTGTGTGCCTAGCACACCATATATTTATTTATAGTACATCAGTGCCATGGATTAATGGATGTCTACTGCATTCTCTATTTACTGATCACTGTTAGCAGGCTGGCTTTGTAGACTTTTTCTGCCCTAGCAATTACAGTCAATTTAAAAAATGAAGGCAGTGCCTTCCAATACTTTAAAATATGGGAAACTCTTTGTCATCCATTTTACAGACTCTATTTTTTTCCCTCTGCATTTAAAAAAAAATTCTTTTCATTTTTAATTTTCTGTATTTTGAAAATGATATGCCTAGGTATAGTTTTTTGTTTTGTTTTGTTTATGTTTTTGTGTTTGGCATTTATCCTTCTTGGTGTCCTGTGAACTTCCTGATCTATGGTTTGGTGTCTGACATTAATTTGAAGAATTCTGAGTCATTATTTCTTCAAATATTTCTTCTCTTCCTTTCTCACTTCTCCTTCTGGTATTCACATTACGCATATATCACACGGTTTGTAGTTGTACCACAGTTCTTGGATACTGTGGGTTTTTCTTTTCTTTTTTTTTTTTTTGGCTTTCTTCTCTATTTTTCCAATTTGGAAAACATATCCACAAGATCGGAGATTCTTTCCTCAGCCATGTCCAGTCTACTAATGAACTCATTAAAGGCATTCTTCATTTCAGTTACAGTGTTTCTGATTTCTAGAATTTCTTTTTGATTCTTTCTTAGAATTTCCATCTGTCTGCTTACATTGTCCATCTGATTTTGCATGCTGTCTACATTATCCATTAGAGCCCTTACATGTTAATCATATATTTTTAAAAATTAATTCATGGACTGAAAATTCCAGCATCCTACAATATCTGAATCTGGTTCTGATACTTGTTCTGTCTTTTTTGTTTTGTTTTGTTTTTTGTTTTTTGGCCATGCCTCCACTTGTGGGATCTTAGTTCCTTGACCAGGGATTGAACCTGGGCCCCTGGAAGTGAAAGTGCTGAGTCCTAACCACTGGGCCACCAGGGAATTCCCTGTTCTGTCTTTTTAAACTGTATTTTCTGCCTTTTAATATACCTTTAATTTTTTCTTAATAGTCAAACTTCAATAAGTAGGCCTTTAGTAATGTGGTGGTAAGGTGCTGGGGAAAAGGAAGTCTTCATTCTATAGTCCTATGATGAGGTCTCGGTCTTTTATTGAGCCTGTGCCTCAGAACTATGGAACTTCACAAGTCCTTTTCTCACTTAGGTGGAACAGAATGGCTAGAGGACACTGAAGTTGGGTATTTTCCTTCCTCCAGGTCAGTTCAGTGTTGATAAATCCCCAATAACTTAGCCTCAGGTAAAATAGTTTCCCCTGAGGGCAGGTCTTGTGGAAAAGCACAGAATGCTCTGGAACTCAAAATGCTTCCTTCTTCTGTCCCCCTGCCAGAAGCATGAGGGAATTTTTCTCCAATATTCAGTGAGAACCTGGGTAAGCTCCTGGAGGTAAAACTCACAGAAGTGTGGTTCCCTCCTCGCCCTGCATCTAGGCCTCCCTGGAGTTTTTAACTCTCAGGCTTGTTGACTCTAAACCTTCAGCAATTTGTCAATCATAGTTCAGGTTTCCCTACCCTATACTGGTTCCTACAGAGGTTTTTGTGTTGGTTTCTTCAAAGGTTTCTGCTTGGGGGGTTTGCTCTTATACATTGGGAATCTTTGTATTCAACTATCTCTGTTCAATTTTAAGGTAACTCTTTGCTCTCTGACCTCACTTCTCTCATGGATCTAAGAAAAGTTATTGGTTCTTCAGTTTGTTCAGCTTTTTACTTGTCTTCAGATGGAATGTTAATTTCTAAGCTCCTCATATGTTGGAACAAGAACTCAGAATGCTTACTTTTCACAATTGTATGACTTATCAATTCCAAAACTACTATATTTATATTCTTGGCTTGAACCAACAAATCAACATTCTATGGAAAATGAAATTTAGGTTTTTAACTGTTGGAGAGAAGCTTAAAATAAGGAAAGGGAAAGGTTAGAATAAATCCTGTGGTGTTGGATTAGAATTGTACAATAAGTCTCACTGTGAATTTAGTATGTATATGTACACACAAATACATATATCTAGATCTAGATAAGGAAACAGAAGTAGATGTGTTGGCATATATACACATATTTCCAAGCTGTGTCCATTGAGAGGGCCTAGTACTTATAACATCCCAACACTAGAGAGCCCATTTAGCACCTAGATACTGGTCTCTGCATACAAATTTCCAACAAAAGAAGTTAGAACTCCTTGGAGAAATGACTGATTTCAACGCTGAGACAGTGCTCTTTGTTGAATTGTGTCCTCCCAAAACTCATATGTTGAAGTCCTAATCCCTAGACTCTTGGAATATTTCCTTGTTGGAAATAATGTCATTGCAGTAGTAATTACATATGGGTCCAAAATCAATATGACTGGTGTTATTATAAAAAGGGAGAACATAATTTTAAGATACGGAGACATGCATAGAAGAAAGATAATGTGAAGAGACATGGGGATAAGGTGGATTTATATAAGCCAAGGAGAGAGGCCTGGAACAGATCCTTCTCTCACAACACTCAGACAGAACCTGCCCTGCTGACACCTTGATTGTGCAACGTCTGTTATTTAAGCTACCTAGCCTGTGGTTCTTTGTTACAGCATCCCTAGCAAAATAATACAGACAGAGAAAGTGTAAAATGAGCCTGGAATATCTTTGACTACAGAAAATAAGGAAATCTTAAAAATGAGGATATGTCAAAAAGACACAGAGATCATCTTGAATATGGAACAATCTGAACTACAACAAAAAATTAATGAGAGTAAAAAGTTATAATCCACTGAATATTTTAAAAATCCAATGCATTTATACTGAAGTGAACAAATAAATGAGTAAATACATTAAAGGGAAAGTTCTTCTCTATAGAAAGTTTCCAACTAAAAATGTAGAAGAAATGATGGTATTAGGAAATCACTGTTTTTCTAGAATTACAGTAATAATAATCAATATTAAAATATTAAAATGAGAGGGTAGTGATATGCAAAGAACTATATTTGCACAGTCTCAAAGTGAGTTCCCACAACAAACTTATTAATTACAATAATAATGTTAGAGTGGAGAAATCTGGAGAGCCCTGCCTTAACCAAGCAATCAAAGTTAACATCACCAATAATGGGACAAATTGATATGATGTGCTTCCTGATATGTTGTACTGAGAAGGATGAAACATCACTTCTGTGATATTCCTGTAAAAAATTCATGTATAAATCTAGTCATGAGGAGACATCAGAAAAATAAGACATTTATTTTATTGTTTATTTACACTTATTTAATGTTATTATGCTTCATTAAATGTAGCCTGGAGGTCCATCCTTCCCTCATCACCCCTCCTACCCCCAAAAGCATTTCTAATAGCTCATAACATAGTTATTTAATATTCTTACTTTTATTTTAGCTACAAAATATTCCAACACATTAGATCATTATTTTTATGAATTTTATCACACTGTTGTTTGTACCAAATACATTATAGAGCTCATTATACTTCGTCCATCTCTCTGTGTCTAGCATTTTCACACACAATAATTCCCCCGGGGACTATTCAGCTATGTACTGTGAAACTGGGAAGGTGCTAAGGTAGAATAGTTTTCTTCTTACTTCTGCACTTTCTTCGGGAAACTAGCCAGATGGTTTGTGAAGCTGTTTTTCCTACTGTGTCATTTTGTGACATAAAACACCTTGTAGGATTAGTGAGCATATCCTCAAAAAAAAAAAAAAAAAAAAAATTGAGTGAAAGGGTGTATTGAATCCTCTCTGCTTTTTGGTGTCTTGTTTGTAAAGCCAGATTGTACAAAAAGAGATAAAATAGATTTTCCTCTTCCCTGCTGCCTCTTTCAGAAAGCATTTTGTTATTGATCAGCTGCCTGTACCACCTGGAGCAACAGTTTTGATCTATAATTCCTGTGACACAGTTCTCAGCTACCAAAGTTTATTCCCCCTCTCTTTACTAACCTTTCTGATAGGCGAATTTAGCCAAGGAGTGTCTTATAATAGACTCATGGCTTATTTATTTATTTATTTAATTTATCTAACATCTTTATTGGAATATAATTGCTTTACAATATTGTGTTAGTTTCTGCTGTATAACAAAGTGAATCAGCTATATGTATACATAAATCCCCATATCCCCTCCCTATTGCGTCTCCCTCCCATCCTCTCTATCCCACCCCTCTAGGTGGTCACAAAGCATGGAGCTGATCTCCCTGTGCGATGCAGCTGCTTCCCACTAGCTATTTTACATTTGACAGTGTATATATATCAGTGCTACTCTCTCACTTCATCCCAGCTTACCCTTCACCTCCCTGTGTCCTCAAGTCCATTCTCTATGTCTGCGTCTTTATTCCTGTCCTGACCCTAGGTTCTTCAGAACCTTTTTTTTTTTTTTTAGATTCCATATATATGTGCTAGCATATGGTGTTTGTTTTTCCCGTCTGACTTACTTCACTCTGTATGACAGACTCTAGGTCCATCCACCTCACAACAAATAACTCAATCTCATTTCTTTTTAAGGCTGAGTAATATTCCATTGTATATATGTGCCACATCTTCTTTATCCATTCATCTGTCAATGGACACTTAGGTTGCTTCCATGTCCTGGCTATTTTAAATAGTGCTGCAATGAACATTGTGGTACATGACTCTTTTTGAATTATGGTTTTCTCAGGGTATATGCCCAGTAGTGGGATTGCTGGGTCGTATGGTAGTTCTAGTTTTATTTTTTAAGGAGCCTCCATACTGTTCTCCATAGTGGCTGTATCAATTTACATTCCCACCAACAGTGCAAGAGGGTTCCCTTCTCTCCACACCCTCTCCAGCATTTGTTTGTAGATTTTTAAATGATGGCCATTCTGACTAGTGTGAAGTGATACCTCATTGTAGTTTTGATTTGCATTTCTCTAATGATTAGTGATGTTGAGCATCCTTTCATGTGTTTGTTGGCAATCTGTATATCTTCTTTGGAGAAATGTCTGTTTAGGTCTTCTGCCCATTTTTGGATTGGGTTGTTTGTTTTTTTGATATTGAGCTGCATGAGCTGCTTGTAAATTTTGGAAATTAATCCTTTGTCAGTTGCTTCATTTACAAATATTTTGTCCCATTCTGAGGGCTGTCTTTTCATCTTATCTATGGTTTCCTTTGCTGTGCAAAAGCTTTTAAGTTTCATGAGGTCCCATTTGTTTATTTTTGTTTTTATTTCCATTTCTCTAGGAGGTGGGTCAAAAAGCATCTTGCTGTGATTTATGTCATAGAGTGTTCTGCCTATGTTTTCCTCTAAGAGTTTTATAGTTTCTGCCCTTACATTTAGGTCTTCATCCATTTTGAGTTTATTTTTGTATACGGTATTAGGGAGTGTTCTAATTTCATTCTTTTACGTGTAGTTTCCAGTTTTCACAGCACCACTTATTGAAGAGGTGGTCCTTTTCTCCACTGTACATTCTTGCCTCCTTTATCAAAGATAAGGTGACCATATGTGTGTAGGTTTATCTCTGGGCTTTCTATCCTGTTCCATTGATCTATATTTCTATTTTTGTGCCAGTACTATACTGTCTTGATTACTGTAGCTTTGTAGTATAGTCTGAAGTCAGGAAACCTGATTCCTCCAGCTCCGTTTTTCTTTCTCAAGATTGCTTTGGCTATTCAGGGTCTTTTGTGTTTCCATACAAATTGTAAATTTTTTTGTTCTAATTCTGTGAAAAATGCCATTGGTAGTTTGATAGGGATTACATTGAATCTGTAGATTGCTTTGGATAGTATAGTCATTTTCACAATGTTGATTCTTCCGATCCAAGAACATGGTATATCTCTCCAACTGTTTGTATTGTCTTTAATTTCTTTCATCAGTGTCTTATAGTTTTCTGCATACAAGTCTTTTGTCTCCTTAGGTAGGTGTATCACTAGGTATTTTATTCTTTTTGTTGCAATGGTAAATAGGAGTGTTTCCTTAATTTCTCTTTCAGATTTTTCATCATTAGTGTATAGGAATGCAAGAGATTTCTGTGCATTAATTTTGTATTCTGCTACTTTACCAAATTCATTGATTAGCTCTAGTAGTTTTCTGGTATCATCTTTAGGATTCTCTATGTGTAGTATCATGTCATCTGCAAACAGTGACAGTTTTACTTCTTCTTTTCCAATTTGGATTCCTTTTATTTCTTTTTCTTCTCTGATTGCTGTGGCCAAACTTCCAAAACTATGTTGAATAATAGTGGTGAGAGTGGGCAATCTTGATCTTGTTCCTGATCTTAGAGGAAATAGTTTCAGTTTTCCACCATTGAGAACAATGTTAGCTGTGGGTTTCTCATATATGGCCTTTATTATGTTGAGGTAGTTTCCCTCTATGCTTACTTCCTGGAGAGGTTTTATCATAAATGGGTTTTGAATTTTGTCAAAAGCTTTTTCTGCATCTAACGAGATTATCATATGGTTTTTATCCTTCAGTCTGTAATATGGTGTATCACCTTGATTGATTTGCATATATTGAAGAATGCTTGCATTCCTGGGATAAGTCCCACTAGATCATGGTGTATGATCCTTTTAATGTGCTGTTGGATTCTGTTTGTTAGTATTTTGTTGAGGATTTTCACATCCATGTTCATCGTGATATTGGCCTGTAGTTTTCTTTTTTTGTGACATCTTTGTCTGGTTTTGGTACCAGGGTGATGGTGGCCTCATAGAATGAGTTTGGGAGTGTCCTTCCATCTGCTATATTTTGGAAGAGTTTGAGAAAGATAGGTGTTAACTCTTCTCTAAATGTTTGATAGAATTCCCCTGAGAAGCCATCTGGTCGCAGGGTTTGGTTTGTTGGAAGATTTTTCATCAGTCTCAATTTCAGTGCTTGTGATAGGTCTGTTTATATTTTCTATTTCTTCCTGGTTCAGTCTTGGAAGGTTGTGCTCTTCTAAGAATGTGTCCATTTGTTCCAGGTTGTCCATTTTACTGGTGTATAGTTGCTTGTAGTAATCTCTCATGATCCTTTGTATTTCTGCAGTGTCAGTTGTTACTTCTTTTTCATTTCTAATTCTGTTGAGTTGAGTCTTCTCTCTTTTTTTCTTGATGAGTCAGGCTAATGGTTTATCAATTTTGTTTATCTTCTCAAAGAAGCAGCTTTTAGTTTTATTGATCTTTGCTATTGTTTCCTTCATTTCTTTTTCATTTATTTTTGATCTGATCTTTATGATTTCTTTCCTTCAGGTAACTTTTCTTTTTTTTTTTGTTCTTCTTTCTCTAATTGCTTTAGGTGTACGGTTAGATTGTTTATTTGAGATATTTCTTGTTTCTTGAGGTAGGATTCTATTGTTATAAACTTCCCTCTTAGAACTGCTTTTACTGCATCCCATAGGTTTTGGATCATCATGTGTTTATTTCCATTTGTTTCTAGGTATTTTTTGATTTCCTCTTTGATTTCTTCAGTGTCTCTTGGTTATTTAGTAGTGTATTGTTTAGCCTCCATGTGTTTGTATTTTTTACAGGTTTTTTTTCCTGTAATTGATATCTAGTCTTATAGCGTTGTGGTCAGAAAAGATATTTGATATGATTTCAATTTTCCTAAATTTACCAATGCTCGATTTGTGACCCAAGGTATGATCTACCCTGGAGAATATTCCATGAGCACTTGAGAAGAAAGTGTATTCTGTTGTTTTTGGATGGAATGTCCTATAAATATCAATTAAGTCCATCCTGTTTAATGTGTCATTTAAAGCTTGTGTTTCCTTATTTATTTTCATTTTGATGATCTGTCCATTGGTGAAAGTGGGGTGCTGAAGTCCCCTACCATTATTGTGTTACTGTCAATTTCCCCTTTTATGGCTGTTAGCATTTGCCTTATGTATTGAGGTGTTCCTATGTTGGGTGCATAAATATTTAAAATTGTTATAGCTTCTTCTTGGATTGATCCCTTGATCATTTTTTAGTGTTGTTCTTTGTCTCTTGTAATAGTCTTTATTTTAAAGTCTATTTTGTCTGATATGAGAATTGCTACTGCAGCTTTCTTTTGATTTCCATTTGCATGGAATATCTTTTTCCATCCCCTCACTTTCAGTCTGTATGTGTCCCTAGGTCTGAAGTGGGTCTCTTGTAGACAGCATATATATGGGTCTTGTTTTTGTATCCATTCAGCCAGGCTATGTCTTTTGGTTGGAGCATTTAATCCATTTACATTTAATGTAGTTATTGATACATATGTTCCTATTACTGTTTTCTCAATTGTTTTGGGTTTGTTTTTGCAGGTGTTTTCCGTCTCTTGTGTTTCCTGCCTAGAGAAGTTCCTTTAGCATTTGTTGTAAAGCTGGTTTGGTGGTGCTGAATTCTCTTAGCTTTTGCTTGTCTGTTAAGATTTTAATTTCTCTGTCGAATCTGAATGAGATCCTTGTTCAGTAGAGTAATCTTGGCTGTAGATTTTTCCCTTTCATCACTTTAAATATGTCCTGCCACTCCTTTCTGGCTTGCAGAGTTTCTGCTGAAAGATCAGCTGTTAACTTTATGGGCATTCCCTTGTATGTTATTTGCTGCTTTTCCCTTGCTGCTTTTAATATTTTTTCTTTGTACTTGATTTTTGATAGTTTGATATGTGTCTTGGCATGTTTCTCCTTGGATTTATCCTGTATAGGACTCTCTGCACTTCTTGGTCTTGACTGACTATTTCCTTTCCCATGTTAAGGAAGTTTTCAACTATAATCTCTTCAAATAATTTCTCAGACCCTTTCTTTTTCTCTTCTTCTGGGAACCCTATAATTCGAATGTTGGAGCATTTAATGTTGTCCCAAAGGTCTCTGAGACTGTCCTCAATTCTTTTCATTCTTTTTCCTTTATTCTGCTCTGCAGTAGTTATTTCCACTTTTTTATCGTCCAGGTCACTCATCTGTTCTTCTGCCTCAGTTATTCTCATATTGATTCCTTCTAGATAATTTTTAATTTCATTTATTGTGTTGTTCATCATTGTTTGTTTGCCCTTTAGTTCTTCTAGGTCCTTGTTAAATATCTCTTGTATTTTCTCCATTCTGTTTCCAAGATTTGGGATCATCTTTACTATCATTACTCTGAATTCCTTTTCAGGTAGACTGCCTATTTCCTGTTCATTTGTTTGGTCTGGTGGGTTTTTACCTTGCTCCTTCATCTGCTGCATATTTCTCTGTCTTCTCATTTGGTTTAACTTACTGTGTTTGGGGTCTCCTTTTTACAGGCTGCAGGTTCGTAGTTCCTATTTTTTTGGCGTCTGCCCCAAGTGGGTAAGGTTGGTTCACTGGCTTGTGTAACGTTCCTGGTGGAGGGGACTGGTGCCTGTGTTCTGGTGGGTGGAGCTGGATCTTGTCTCTCTGGTGGGCAGGGCCGCATCCAGTGGTGTGTTTTGGGGTGTCTGTGAACTTAGTATGATTTTAGACAGGCTCTCTGCTAATGGGTGGGGTTGTGCTCCTGTCTTGCTAGTTGTTTGGCATGGGTTGTCCAGCACTGGAGCTTGCTGGCCGTTGGGTGGAGCTGGGTCTTAGCCTTGAGACAGAGATCTCTGGGAGAGCTCTCACCAATTGAAATTACATGGGGTCAAGCGGTCTCTGGTGGTCCAATGTCCTGAACTTGGCTCTCCCACTTCAGAGGCTCAGGGTCCTGACACCAGGGCAGAGCACACAGACCCTGTCAGCCACACAGCAGCAACAAAAATCAATGCTGATTCCCACTGCACACATTCCTTGAAGACCGGTTTGTCCAACTGGTAGAACACTGACTGCATTGAAGCGCTTCCACCTTGGAGAAGTTTTCTGTGGAAAGAGTCCTTCATAGTCCTGGGTCCCGACTTGGGTACATGCCCTATCTTGCAAAGAGGCAGCTTTTCCACTTGCCCTAGTCTTTCTTTCCCTGAGGTTGGCTAACTGACCTGGGAACTAGAGAAACACACAGAAGCCTACCAGATACTTCTGAAATTAGGGGCTCATGAGGTAAAATGTGGGTGTAGCTACAGCCTGCTTCTGGAACCCTCCATGGTTTTATTTTTTAAATGAAGAATACAACAAAAGAAAACTAGGCAATGGAATCCTTTAGAGACTCCACTGATTCATGTAACTAGTGACCTTGTTGCTTAAGTACAGTCAGTCATTCTTTACACAACCGCTTCTAAGATCATCTCTGCTTATTTGATACAATGGGTTTGGCATAGATTACTCTACCTAGAGTTTCTAACAAAATAATCCTCCACACCACACAGACAGTATCCTTTACTCCTTTCTTTGCTCATATTATTTTGTTGGATTCTTACATTATTTTGACCTATGAGAAAAATGAAACTCAGAAAGTTCTGAGCTTCACAGTGGGAGCAAACCTGCTAAGAAGACTTTACAGGTTTAGAGACTTTTAGAAGCTGTTGTCTTCCTTGGTCCCTGCTGTCCTGATGTCATGGGGATTCACGCCACTCTCTCCATACATAGCTCTACTGTTTGGTTCAGGAGAGTCTGTTCTGAGTCTCCTTGGAATTAACAGCTCTGTGAATCAAGAGACATGGTTTCCTCTTCCTGATGTTACAGAACCAGTGTTATAATGTTAGCTTTTCATCTCTATGTTTTTTAAGTTGGGAAATATTTGCTCCTTGAGGATATGCTCAGCAATGTTAATGGGAGATAAAAAGCATTTGATTCCTTGTTCTTATGATCCTGGAGTTAGTAATCTCTCAAGGAAAATGAGACACATGACGTAATAGGCTAATGACACTAGACAGGTCGCTGTTATCAGTAACATTACCCACAGCAAGACTGTAACAGTTTTCTCTTTGACTCCCTGGATTACATAGAGGAGACAGAGGAAAGTTTAATTCACAAGACAGCAGCACTGTTTTTTGTTTTTTTTGAAAATTTCAAGTTGTTATCAGAATAATCAGACCCAGCCAACCCTGTTTAAATGTGCCAAAGAAAAGTAAATTATGTAAAGATTTCTTTTAGAGATGAGGCCCTTCCTATACGTATCTTCTGCAATCTCCTAATTGGTTTCCTGTTCCAATCACAGTAACAGCCTCTTCCTATAATGAAAGATTTATTGATAAGAGAGTTTGTTTATACAATAATTCCTCCTCTCTTCCCATTCTTTTCACTGGTGCCTAGCATTGGATATTGAACCTTTTAAATACTAGACTTCTCCAACATTTCTGCACCATTTGGTACATGTTATGATACCTTAATTTCATATACATTTCCCTTAAGATCTAAAGTTATAAGGACTTCAGACACAGAGGTAGAGGAAACTAGGTCCTCATCAAAGGGGAAAAAAAATAAGAGTATGTAGTGGATTGAATGTGCTCCCCCAAAAGATTTGTCTACATCTCAACTCCCAGAACCCATAAATGTGACCTTATATGGAAAAAGGGTCTTTGCAGATGTAATTAAGTTAAAGATCTTGAGGTGAGACATTCTGAAATATGAGCCATGAATTTAATTATAAATGTCCTCATGGAAGACACGGACAGAAGAGGAAAGAACCAGAGGAGAATGTCATGTGAAGACAGAGACAGCCTTGTGAAGCCATAGCCAAGGAAAACCAGGAATCCACCAGAAGTTGGAAGAGGCAAGAAAGGGTACTTGCCCAGAAATTTAGGAGAGAGCACGGCTCTACTGACATCTTGATTTTTGACATGTGGTCTCTAGAACTGTAAGAATGAGTTTCTGTAGTTGTAAACCACTCAGTTCATGGTGATATGTTACAATAACCCTGGGAAAGTAATACAGAGGGCATTCCAAAAACTTAGAAGGACATACAAAGGGTTAGTTAGATTGAGCAGGCTTGTGGGTACAGATTCAACATAAAAAGTCAGACAGAGAAAGACAAATATCATATGATATTGCTTATATGTCGAATTTAAAAACAAAAAAATGGTACAAATGAACTTATTTACAAAACAGAAATAGAGTCACAGAGGTAGAAAACAACCTTATGGTTTCCAGCGGGGGAAAGGGGAGAGATAAATTGGGAGACTGGGATTGACATATACACACTACTATATATAACTGTATAGCACAGGGAACTCTTCTCAATATTGTGTAATAACCTATATGGAAAAAAATCTTAAAAAGAGTGGATATATGTATATGTATAACAGATTCACTTTGCTGTACAGCAGAAACTAACACAACATTGTAAATCAACTATACTCCAATAAAAATTAAAAAAAAAAACTTAAGATGAAGAAAAATTGAGAACAGTAGAATAAAAACTGTTCTGCCCCTCAGCATTTGCGCTCACCCTTTCTCCTTTTCTCCTGTTACTGAAGAAGTGTCCATCCTCAGCCGGACCTCCAGTCCTATCTCTTCTCAGAGACTTCATGTTACTATTATTCTCCCTCTGGGTCCTTTATCTTTACTCTCTTTACAGTCTCTTTCCTGTTAGCATTTAAACATATCTGGGTAAGTTTCATCTAAAACACAAACAAGAAGAAAATCTTAATAAGATATCTTGAGAAACTATCCATATGTGTACATACAGGTCTACTTCCTTCTTTTAAACTACTGTGTAGTATTCCATAGTGTGTGTATATCAGAGTTTGTTTTCTTTTTATCAATTTCTCTACTGAAATACCTATGATGTTTCATTATTGCCCTATTATAAAAAGAATAGTGTGCCTCGTTGTTCATTGGTGGGAGATTTTGCATTAGGGTAGAAATAAATATAATATTTCAGGTTATATGATATGGACATTTTAAACTCTAATATGCATTGTCAGATTGCTTTGAAAAGTTTGTATCAATTTTAACTCTCTGGCAGTATACCTTTTCCAATCTCTTCAATAAAACATGGTATTATACTATTAAAATAGGTAGCTGTAGGAATACAGAATGATAGTATTTAATGGAGAAAAGAAACAATAAACCAACTACATATTTTCTTTTAGTATTTGTGTCTGTATTTCAATGCATAGAAAAGCTCTAAAAGAAGAAATTGTTTTGATTACCAGGACTAAATAAGATAACCATTATTAGAACTGGGAAAGGGGACTGAAAATAGGTGTTTATCTGTACTCATTTATACTTTTCAAGAAAAGTATATTCATGCATTACTTGTAATACTAAAAAGTATTTCTAATCTAAAATCACATTGACCATCAGCTGACCTATATTTTACATGTTATTAGGAAACAGATGGTGCCAGTTAAACCATGATGCAATGCTTCATTTTTACCTTTCGTTTTATGTTTTATAAATGAGTTTTAAAAGAATTTTTGGACAGAGATTTTTACATCACACTGCATTTTTACTTCATACTACTGCTCTTATGTTTTTCTATGAACAATCATTTCATTTTAATACATAATTGTAATGTAATAATTTTTTTAAGACATTAAGCAAAACAACATGTGGTATCAGTGTTGTACGTAACTCAGTTGAAGTGATTCCAGGCAGACAGATGTGCCACCATGGTCATCTGCATCTGCCTGACCATGATTATAAGTTGCATTTGTTTTATGAGACTAACAAAAACGTTCACCTTAGGATTCATAAATACTGTAATAATAGTCATTTTAAGACTACTCCATGACCCAATTCTTCCTTCTAGCCGGATTTTCTTTCCATCCTACATTGGTGAGCTTACTGAAACAATTGTCTATTCCTGCTTGCTCTATGCTCCTATTTCCTCAAGCCACTTATTTATTAGCCCACAGTAATATGACTTTGCACCTAATACTGTATTGAAACTGCTCTTTCCAGGGTCACCGATGACCTCCTTGTCACAAAAACCATAAACAATATTTCAGTCCTCATCTTACTTAACTTCATTAGCATTTGGCATGGTTGACTTCTGTCATGATACCGTACATTTCTGGTTCTCCTACTCTTTTTCTGACTGCTCCTTTACTATCTTTATTTCAGATTTCTCTTTGTTTTTCCTCTCTTAGATGTTGATGTTCGCAGGATTCTATTTAAAGCTGTGCACTTCTTACCACACTACATATAGCAAACGAGACCCAAGCAAATAATATATATGCGTGAAATGGACTGGTAAAATAGTGAAAATAATGTAACTTTTAACCAAATAGAGAATACATGACTTGATTAAAGGCATTAAAATTCAATAGGTAAAAACTAAAGAAGAAGGTAAACTGCAGGTCAAAGGAAATAAATTTGCTCTGCTGGATGAACTTGCTGTTGGATATCTTCTAGTCCCTTCCTTCTTTCTACACCATCCCATCTATTCTCATGGCTTTAATTACCATCTATACTCACCCTTATTAGTCTCAAATCTCTACTTCAAATTCTCTTTCCTGATTGAGACTCTTAAGCAACTGATTATTGGACACTGTCATTTTTAAGTTCCACAGGGAGCCATTCCTTTCTCTAACTCACTAATGAGCTGATCCATGAAGTTCTCTCTAGTCAGTAGTTTATTTTTAACTTTTTGAGGAATCGCCAATTTACATTCCCACAATAGTGCACAAGGGTTCCCTTTTCTCCACATCCTCACCAATACTCGTGATTTCTAATTTTTTGATAATAGCCTCCTAATACGTGTGAGGTTATATCTAATTGTGGTTCTGATTTGCATTCTCCTGATGATTAAAGATGTAGAGCATCATTTCATATGTCTGTTGGGCATCTGTATGTCTTCTTTGAAAAAATGTCTATTAAGATCTGCCATTTTCAATTATATTGTTTGTTTTGCTATTGAGTCATACGAGTTCTTTGTATATTAGTATTTTGGACATTAACCCCTTATCAGATATATGATTTGCAAATATTTTATCTCATTCAATAAGTTGCCTTTTCATTTTGTTGATGGTTACTTTTGCTGTGCAGAAACTTTTTGGTTTGATGTAGTCCCACTTGTTTATTTTTGCTTTTGTTGCTTTTGCTTTTGGTGTCAGATTTAAAGAGTCATAGCTGAGGCCGACATCAAGGAGTTTACTGCCTATGTTTTCTTCTAGGAGTTTATGGTTTCAGGTCTAATGTTCAAGCCTTTAATCAATTTGGAGTTGATTTTTCTGTATGGTGTACATTCTTTTGCATATGGCTGTCCAGTTTTGGCAACATCATTTATTGAAGAGACTGTTCTTTCCCCACTGTATATCCTTGGTTCCTTTGTCATAAATTAATTGACCATATATGGGTGGGTTTATTTCTGGTCTATTTTGTTCCATTGATCTGTGTGTCTGTTTCTATGCCAATACCATACTGTCCTAATTATAACTTTGTAGTAAAGTTTGAAATCAGGGAACACGATGCCTCCAGGTTTGCTCTTCTTTCTCAAGATTTCTTTGACTATTCAAAATTTTTTTGCAGTTTCATACAAATTTGGGCATTATTTGTTCTATTTCTTTGAAAAATGCTGTTGGAATTTTGATAGGGATTACATAGATTGCCTTAGGTAGTATGGATATTTTAATAATATTGATTCTTCCAGTCTATGAACATGGAATATCTTTTTATTTATTTGTGTCTTTTTCAATTTCATTCATTAATGTCTTGTCATTTTCAATATACAGATCTTTCCTCTCCTTGGTTCGGTATGTTTTCCTAGGTATTTTATTCTTTTTGATGCAATTGTAAATGGGATTGTTTTCTGAATTTCTCTTTCTGATAGTTTAGTATTAAACTATTAGTGTATAGAAATGTTATGCATTTTTGTGTATTGATTTTTATCCTGCAATGTTACTAAATTTATTAGTTCTAACAGTTTTTTGATGGAGTCTTTAAGTTTTTCCATAAATAATATTATATCATCTGCAAAGAGTGACAGTTTTGCCTCTTCCTTTCCAATTTAGATGACTTTTTTTTTGCTTAATTGCTTTGGCTAGGACTTCCAATACTATGTTGAATAAAAATGGTGACACTGAGTATCCTTGTCTTGTTCCTGATCTCAGAGAAAAAGCTTTTAGCTTTTCACCATTGAGTATGATGTTAGCTATGGGCTTGTTATACATGGCCTTTATTATGTTGAGGTACATTTCCTCTATACCAATTTTGCTGAGAGTTTTCATTATAAATTGATGTTGAATTTTTTCAAGTGCTTTTTCTGCACCTGTTGTATAATCATATGATTTTTTTACCCTTCATTTTGTTAATGTGGTGTATCATATTGACTGATTTGTATCCTTGGAATAACCCCCACTTGATCATGGTGTTTGATCCTTTTAGTGTATTACTGAATTTGCTAATATTTTGTTGAGGATTTTTACAAATATGTTTATCAGAAATATTGGCCTGTAATGTTCTTTTCTTTTGGCATTCTTGTCTGGTTTTGATATCAGAGTAATGTTCGCCTTATAAAACAAGTTTGGAAGAGATCCTTCCTCTTCTAATTTTTGGAAGAGTTCAAGAATATAATAATAGTAGGGGACTTTAATGCCCCACTTATGTCAATGGATAGATTTTCCAGACAGGAAATTAATATGGAAACATTGGCCTTAAATGACACTTTAGACCAGATAAATTTAACAGATATTTATAGAACATTCCATTTAAAAGCAACAGAATACACATTCTTCTCAGGGGCACATGGAACATTTTCTAAGACAGATCATATGTTAGGCCACAAAACAAGTCTTAATAAATTTAAGAGGACTGAAATCATATCACACATCTTTTTCAACACCAATGGCATAAAACTAAAATTAATTACATGAAAAAAATTGGAAATTTTACAAATATGTGAAGATTAAACAATATGCTATTGAACAATCAAGGGGTCAAAGAAGAAATAAAAAGAGAAATCAAAAATACTTTAAGACAAATAAAAATGGAAATGTAACATACCAAAATGTATGAGATGCAGCAAAAACAGTTCTAAATGAACATTCATAGTGACAAATGCCTACCTCAAGAAACAAGGAAAGTCTCAATCTAACTTTACACCTCAAGGAACTAGAAAAAGAACAATTGAAGCCCAAAGTTAGTAAAAGAAAAATATAAGAAATATTAGAGCAGAAATAAATGAAATAGAGACTACAAAAACAGTAGAATAAATCAATAAAACAAAGAGTTGGTTCTTTGAAAAGATAAACAAAATTAACAAATTTTTAGTTAGAAACATCAAGAAAAAAGAGAGAGGACTCAAAAAAATAAAATTGGACATGAAAGAGATCTTACAATTGATATCACAGAAATAAAAACATCACAAGAGACTATATGAATAATTATACACTAAAAATTGGACAGTCTGGAAGAAATGGGTAAATTCCTAGAAACATACAACCTACCAAGACCAAATCATGATGAAATGGAAAATCTGAACAGATTGATTACTAGAAAGGAGACTGAATCAGTAATTAAAAAACCTTTCAACAAACAAAAGTCCATGATAAGACAGCTTTACTGGTGAATTCTACCAAACATTCAAACAAGAATTAATACAAATGCTTCTCAAGCTCTTCCATACTGATTGACTTTTATTCCTCTTTCTTAGATGAGGCAGAGTAGAAGTGAGATGAAAAAACTTAGAGTGCATGTGTTTTTGTGAGTGAGAAATTGAGAAGGAGAGAGACTGAGAGAAATAAAACTTACTACTTTTGTACTTATTAAGGTCTAAAGTTAAATGACATACATAATTCAACCTTTAACTATTTTTTTTTTACTTGGTGGTATAAAATCCATAACATCTTTACTTCTTTCTGGAGTTGTTCTTTTCCAATCATTAATGTACAGATGAATGTATAGCTTTGTTTTTTTATTTTATATTTTCACTTTAAGGAATGTATTATAGAACTGTACATATATGTTGTATTTTGTTTTCAAACCATTATGTAACATATGCCAAATATGGCCCCAATTTCACTGATCCATTTTTCCAAGTTTGCAAACTTTAGAGCTCTCTGTCTAACTGTATTTATGACAAGTTGTTAAGTCATAGGAGATATGGATAATACTATATCTTTGGCCCAATATGCTAATGTGGAAATCATTTTTTCTTCTCTGTGGAATTTCACTCCATTGAAATAAAGTCAAGACTGGACTTTTAGTGTCATATAAATATATATTGTGTTTTTCTCTGAATCTCTAGCAGTTTACAGTACAGTATCATTTACTATTTTCAGGTTTCCTAGTCTGATGGCAGAATCATTTTGTGTGTTGTAGTATATCAGTATGTTCTTAAGAACCATGCAAAACTTCTCAGCAATTTATCACTTACTCATAGCTATTTGTTTCTGTAGAGCTGAGAGTAAATTTAATAAATCTTATGTATACTCTGTAGGAACTATAATTTTTGTCTGCATGTCTTGTTTTTCCATTTCAATTTTATGACTTTTAGAAATTCTTACCCAATTCCTGTGATTGGAAAAAGAGAAGAGTATAACCCAAAATTACAGACTGTGAGCAAACCAATGAACAAAATGTAATTCCTGGATCATAGAGTGTCTGAGTCACTCATGAGCTGTCAGTGTTTTTACGTTTTAGTAACAGGTTAACATTTATAAACTGCAAAATATTCTTGCTGATGTCCATATGTAGACTGTCTCCAAAAGCATTAAGTTGAAATATCTCAAGCATATTTAAAATTGCATTAAAAATTTCTTTTTTGCTTTTTCCATTTTTCTTTTTAACCTAATATAATGTTTCCCCAAATATGTCTATATTAGCAGTTTTCCTAAGAGGGAAAAAAAAGAAGAAAAGTGGTGTTCAGTGCCAATATCTGTGAGATAATCTTAATTAAGCCAGTTTGACATTTTCTTATTGAACTTATTCTAAAAACCTTTAGTTTAATGTGCATGGAAAATATCAAAGTGTTTAACCAAACATTTCTGGAACTCTTTATTTTACAACATCTAATGGATATGGCTTTCTGATAGGCAAACTCTGAGCAGGAAAGCATTAGTGATTTTAAATTAAGTTAAAGTTTATACACACCCCCAGCCTTTTTGGTAGCTGATGATAGAAATCAGTCTCAAACTAGATTTATTAGGAATGGAATGTTTTGGGTCATGTAACTAGGAAAGGTGTATCTGGTTTGGGGTATTTGTTTCAGTATCCAAAGAGCACCCTCAAGGCACTCCCACTCTTTCTTACCCTCATTCTCTTTTTGTATTTCTTCACTTTGTTCCTATACGTATTGATTTCCCTCTCAAGCAGAGTTTTTCCACAGGAATAGTGATATTGGCAGTTCTAAGTCTAAATCTTGGTTGGACACAAAAGGTAAAAAGGGAATTTTATTTCCTAGTATTCACACATCAAATTTGGATTAGAATACATGCCTGTGCTTGAATCAACCAGCAGGTGTTGTGGATAGTGGTATATCCTCAAATCCATCATCAATGGACATGTGCCCAGAATGTGATTGACAGCACTATCAGAATCACAGAATAAGCAGGACAGTTTTCCCTATGAGAATTTGGGTGTTCTTACCAGAAGAATGGGAAAAGAAAGCTAAGCATCCAGGAACACTGATGTCTACATGTGAAAATAATCCTTTAAATAAGTCTGTATTCTGTGCTAATACATTTTATAAAATTATATTTTTACTATAAATTAAGAAGAGTTTATTTTTCAGTAATGCTAGAAACATTGATTGTTTATCTCTCTTTAACAATTTTTAAAAGAAAATTTAATTTGCAGAACTAATTTTTGGCCAGAGTTACTTTATGACACGACTATGTGCAGAAAAAATTCTGTTGATTGAAAATAAAGTGTCATGAATGGTCATTTACAGGAATAAGTGGTACAAAACTTTTATAGCTTTTGAAATAGCATAATGAAGACAGCTTGATATCTACTATTAATAACCAAGAAATAACAACTTAGTCTTATAAATGCCATAGCTTGACTTAAATGAATAACACTGTGTGAACAGAATGGCAATGCTAATTACTATATGCTAAATGATACCATGAATTTTATTTTTCCTAAAACAGTTCATTTGAAATATATTGTAATGTGGAACATTTTGAAATTGCTGGAATTTTTTTGACTATTTTCCAAGTAAAGTTTAATTCTTAATGATAAATCCTATTGGTTTGAAGTAAATCCATCCACATCACATTTATAACTGTATTAAATTACAACATATCACTTTAAAATAATTTAAAATAAACTACAAAATTAACATGACTTATAAATATAATTGAGGAAAAAAGAAGAAAATTAATTTACATATAGTCTTCAAAACTGTTAACATTTTGGCATATTTCTTTTATTCTCCCCACCCATATGCCCATTGTACTTAGATTTTTCAGTTTACTTTAGGGTTGGACAGTAGTCTTATTTTGGTATAATGGCTTATAGAATAAACCTGATAACCTCTTTTTTTTGTATTTTTTTTAACATTTCCTATTCTTTTAAGATTCTTAATAAAAAGTTGTTTTCCTAATGATTTGGTAACTAATTCAAGTTTTCTCAAAGCCTTTTGAAACCAAGTTTGGTAAAGGCAAACTCATTATTTTTAAAGATAATTTAAAAATGCTTGCATATAATTTTATAACATCTGTTTAAACTCACCTCATCTAATTAACTGATATATATGATTACAAAACTTACTTTTTTTTTTTTTTTTAAATTATTATTTATTTATTTATTTTTGGCTGTGTTGGGTCTTCGTTTCTGTGCGAGGGCTTTCTCTAGTTGCGGCGAGCGGGGGCCACTCTTCATCGCGGTGCGTGGGCCTCTCACTATCGTGGCCTCTCTTATTGCGGAGCACAGGCTCCAGACGCGCAGGCTCAGTAGTTGCGGCTCACGGGCCTAGTTGCTCCGTGGCATGTGGGATCTTCCCAGACCAGGGCTCGAACCCGTGTCCCCTGCATTGGCAGGCAGATTCCCAACCACTGCGCCACCAGGGAAGCCCCAAAACTTACTTTTGACTAACTCATTTTACTGAGTCCTTGATTTTCCTTTCTGTCTGCTTTTTCAGTAGATGAATAACATGACTATGGTTTTCCTGCATATCTCAGTGTACCCTTCTGTTCTCAGGAAGGTAGCCTTGGTGTCATGACTAGGAATCGTGTTTTGTTGTGGCCGAGCTCTGGAGTCTGGGTGTTTACCTTTAAACTTTGGTTCCACCATTTATTAGGTGTGTGAGTTGAGCAAGGTTTTCCATCTCTCTGTGTTCTGTTTTTTTTTTAATCTGTGAATTGGGAGTGATAATAATTATCATTTATTCAGTATTTACCATTAGTATGACACATAACTCTAAATGTTTAATATGTACTAGATATAGAATATTTGGTTCACAGCATTTTTTCCCTCCAACAATTAAGATTTTCATCATTTTTTTGTCATTCAGCTTGCCAAGGAAATATGACTCAGTATTAATCTTTTTCCTCCTTTATAAGTACTGTATATTTTTCTACATTGGAACTCATGGGATTATTTCCAACCTTTTAAATATGAACAAGTTCCAAAATTTGATTGACTTTAGATGAATTTCATCATTAATTTTGCCTAGAAATCATAGCCCCTTTTTGATTTGTGGAGTTGTTTTTTTCTCAGCTCAGATTTTTAAGTATTATATGTTTGACTATTTCCTCCCTTCCAGCTTTATTTCTTCCACTGGATAATTATAGTCATAAGGGGTTTTTTTTTGGGGGGGGGTGTTTGTTTGCTTCTTACCTATTACTTTCTGTCTACATTTATTATACTTTCCATTTATTCATTCTTTTAATTTATAAATACATTCAGAGAGAGGGTAGTAAAGTGGAAAGAACACTGACTCTGGAATCAGATTAATCTAAACTTTAACCCTGGTATCACTATTTATAAACTGTGTGATCTTAGACAAAGTCATTTAACTTCTCTAATTCTATTTTTCTCATCTGTAAAATGCAGAGAATGGTACAAATTGAAAAATGTTATGAGTTCTTTTTGGTAGAGTAATTAAGTGTTTTGTATGTTCTATAAATTATTCTTCTGAATAAATATTATTGTATACTCTCACTGCAATTATTCTTTTTTAAGGTCCTCATTTCTGACATTCATTGCCTACACATACATTTGGTAACAGCACAAGTGGCACTCTTCATCCCAACTCTTGCCTCTAAAATCCATACTTTATTTACCATTGTAGATTGATCTGCCCAGATATTGTATGTTGGATGACCTTTATACAATTAAAATGGATCTCCTGAACAATGTGAACGTTATTCTCTCTTCTTTTTCCACCTTCTTTATCTGAACTCTCTGATATTAATTTTACATTTTTTTAAAAAGTAAAATGTTTCTTTACCCTCATATCTAACTCTGTTAATCTTTCTCCTTTTTTCAAACTGAACCCAACTAACTTCACATCAGGAAACCATCTCAGTTCTTTGTCTGAACTTGTTTTCTATCCCTGTAAGTGTAACAATCACATTAGGCCTTAATTATAGTTACTTATCTTCATGTCTCTATATTATTAGATTTAGTTCTTGGAGATGAACAACTAAAATTGACTTACTTTTGGATTCTCACAGTCACTAACATAGTGCTTTGCATAAATGATGACATGAATTAATGAATGGGGAATCTAGTGTGATGTGTTTTTACTAAAGAAATTTTTGTACATGCTGTAATAACTGTACATGTCATACCAACTCACTCTGTCCTCTCACAGATGATACTGGTTTTCAGAGGAAAGGGATATCGGATACATTGTTCAATGAGGCATACTACAAAAAGGGTCACTAGAATAAAAGTCAAAATATCAGGATCTTGTGCCATGGTTTACTTGTGACCTTAAGTTCCACATCATAATTTCAGATATTAGCATATAATATTTCTAATTTCCATTGTTGTACCAAAATTTGGAGATTTTTTTCTTTTACATCTCAAACAATACTTAGACTTGACAATACCTTGAAAGCAGATGTGCAGTGAATATTTATGGAAATGAAATGCTAATATGTATGCAAGTATTTTTTTTATTTAAAGAATGATAGACAAAGATTTTGTGATCTGAATATTTGCTAAACTTTTGTTCTCTTATATGGAAATTCAGTAACTGGAGAATTTTAGGTTTTATAAATTTTAATGCCCTAATTTTAGAGATGAAGTTCAGGAAACCTCATGACTTTGTTAAGATGACATACTTAACCAGTAGAAAGCAGGGAGCAGAGGCCAGGCCTCTTGGCTTTTGACCCAGAGACTTTTCCATTCTAGAATGATTTGAGTTCCAAGAGGCAAACCAATGAGTGTAATATTTTCAGCAAATAGTAATATTTACATGTAAAAACATCTTTATTTATCCTTAATTTTTTTCAGTATGTCTTCAAGGAGCCATAAGAATAGGACTTCATTTTTTCAACCCAGAATATTTTCTCAGTGTCTCCAATTTGGCTCAGCCATGTATTATTGTTTTAGAATGGATAATTAGCATGTCAGTATTGAATATTACTTGTTACAAAGCCTCTTTTGCAATAAGAATGAAAGAAATGAACTTCTATTAATAATATTGGAATGTGGTTAATACAGGGGCATAGAGGTAGGTTTAAAAACTGAAAAAAAAGGGACAATGTAGTCTTTCTTGCCCAGCTGTTGCAAGATCATTCTAAAAAAGCATTTCATAGGTGGCAGTGTGCTGCTCCTGGCTATGTAGAGCAGGACTAGAGGCAAGGAAAACTTCTGATTTTTGTTTTAACTTTCATTGACATTGGTTGAGAAATTATTTGAAGTTGACCAGATGGAAGAGAATGAGACCCACTTCTTAGAGAGAGGATTTTTTTCTCACACTATCTCCCTGAAGCCACAATCAACAAAACCAAGCCGTCAAGAGTAATAGATACTTGGTAGCAACAGGCTTCTTCCCTGAAGTCTGTAGCCCCAGTGTTTTGCAGGGATACTGTAGGGTGCTGAGAGTAGCCATATCAGCAGGAAAAAGAGACCTCTGGAACAGACAAATAAGTGATTCTGGCTACCTCTTCATAATCAGGACTGAACTCTTGAAATGACTAAGCTGGAGTTCTTGAACTAATCACAGCAAAGGGATAAAGACATTTCTTGCTGAGGGAAAAGTGGGTATATGATTGGAATAAGAAATAAAAGACAAGTGGTATTATTTTTTTTACCAAATTGGCAAAGATGCAGTTCTTTTGGAACTCGTGAGGAAGTTAATATTCATGAGTGCTAATGCAGATTGAGGTCAAAGTATGCTATATATAGTACTATTGGCTTTGAACTACTTTGAAATAATATCATCACAGAAAATCAAAAGAGGTGGGTTTTATTTGCAACCTTCTCACCATGATTGTGCCTATCACTTTCACTCATTTGTTTTCATATTTTCAAAATGTAGATGCATTACCTTCTTTATACCAAGTAGTATTTATAACTGATTAGAGAACTCTTGAGTTCTTCTGAAGTTAGGGAATCTTTACATCAATGTTATTTAGGCACATTATCGTGATAACTTCATGAATTTTAGGTAATTAAAACAAAACAAAACAAAATAAAACAAAACACTTCTCCAAAAATTTCTTGTAGCTTTTCACTTAAAGGTGATTGTTAAGTAAACGGAGTCAGACTCGAGATGGTCTATGCTAAATGGTGCTGTGTGCTTGGGCTGTATGCTGGGGCATTTCTTCTAGGAAAGAATTGGATGTGTATTGTACACTCCAACATGGAATTACTGGTGAAAGCAAAATATATTTTTTGTTTTTTTTTTTTTTTTGAGAGACTGGGAAGAGGGTGAAGAGGAAGACAATAATCGCTGAATGAGAATTGTGAATGAACAAGTCACTATTAATAACATGAAATAAAGTAAGAAAGGAATTTTAAAAGGCAGGAAGTATTCAGGAAGATGCACAGAAGCCCTTGCTGAGTCAGAGATGGAGATATTGAGGATGGGCTGACCTCAACTGAAGCTGATAGCCCTGTAAGCCCAGAAAAAAAACATGAAGCAAGGTTTTACAGCTTAGTCTTTAGATGAGAAGCTGTACTGTTTTCCCAGGGATAGAGACCTTACAAATGATTTTCTAACTTTCACTTTTTTGACTTATTTTTGCCTTATTATTTTACAAAGGTACATAACGATTCTTATTACAGGTTTAGAGACATATATTCAAAATTGAGATATAGAACAATAAGCACAGATGTAGAGATATTCTTGACATTATTATTCTTAATTAAGGTTGTTCATTTTAGAAATTTATACTTGTTATTAAACCGAATAAATGTCTTCAATGGCATAATAATGTCTTTTTGGTGCCATTTAGTCTTCATGTCTCCTATCACAAAATACTTATCTGAGTTGATATGTCGTCTAACATTTTTATGATATGACTTTGTTTTATTGTTTAGAAATCTTTCTTGACAATTTAATGAAAAATGCTTACTATCTTAGGTTTTTTAATGGTTTTTAGATTTTTTTTGTACACAGTGTTCCATGTCAAAGTATACTTTCAAATCCACTGTTTTTAAAGTGAGAAAATCTCTTCTTGGATTGTTGTAACTCACATTCAAATAAAACTTTGGCAAAAAGTCAGTTTTATTTGGAGGTTGTTTCATTTGTCTAAAGGTATCTTCCCACTGCACTTTTTTTTCAATTGGCAAAGGGAAATAAAACAAAACAAAAAAACAGCTATATTCCTGACGATTGATTATACTGGTGTCTAAAATCTTGTCAGTACCTAAGCTTTAAGATATAGATAACTAAATTTTAAGGGACATTTTACACTTAAAGAATCATGTTTCACATTTAAAACATGAAGATGAGATTCAGCTGGGGTTTTAGATACAGTCGTTCCTCAGTATCTGTGGGAGATTGGTTCTAGGACCCCCACAGACACCAAATTCCATGAGTGTTCAAGTCCCTTATATAAAATGGCATAGTAGTGTTTAGTTTGGCTATATATTTTTCTTGAGGAACTAGAAGCTTCTCTTGGGATCAACTTAATTGCATGTACCTTGTAGCCTGTGAAAAAATAATTTGAATTTTTATGCATACGTGAATCACAGCACTACTTGAAATAAATGATTGGCTTTAAAATATCAATGTCTTGAGAACACAGTTGGGGAAAATGGAACCCACATAGTAGAGCGTAGAGGAAAGAGCCAAGGATGTTATACTCTTGATACATGGAGATGTTACAAGTCCATTTCTTATAGAGGAACTGTTCATTAACTGAGATTTTACAAATCATATAGATATTTATGTAGAAGTATTAACAGGGGACCCTTCCAAGAGTAACTTCTAGAAGTTTAAAAACAATATTGTAAGGAGACATTACCAGTATCCTGTCTAAACTGCAGAAATAGCACCTATTGAGCCCAAAACCAGGGCATGCACATCTAAAGAGATCATCTACATACTGGGAGATAGAAAGAATTAGTAAGTTTCTTGGACTTGGTGCCAGAAGGTGAGATTTGGAAAGGCAGAACTTCAAAAAGCTTAATTTTGTTCTATAGCAGAGGACTAGCAACATCAAAATCCCCTGGGAACTTGCTAGAAGTTTAGATTTTCAGTCATCACCACAGACCTATTTAATCAGCGTCTTTGGAATTGGAAGCTAGAAACATGTTTTAACAAACACTCTAGGTGATTACGATGCATTATGAAATCTGGGAACTGCAGTTACAAAGAAGGTAATTGAACTAAACCTAAATCCTATTCTGCTGGGTTTTAGCCATATTACCTTGGACAGGTCACTCAGCCCAACTGTATTTCTGCTACCTTATTGAAAACTATGAACAGTATTGTTATATTGATTGTCTCAACACCCACGCAAATGATTAGTAAGGTGGAATTCAACATGTACACCTAAGACCATGAAGATTAAACACTAATTTCTGGGAACAGCTGAATGGATTCAGGAAAGCAGATTCTGAGTCAACAGTCAATAGTCTAGAGTAATCAACAGATACAAGGAACAAGAAATTCTGGAAATTCGTATTTTAAAGGGGAGATCTTATGGGATTTTTCTCCCAGAGACTAAAACAAATATGAGTGTGCAAGATATTTGGCTTGGCAAGAAGCAATTGAAAAATGAGTTTTAGAGAACCATTCCCATGTAATATCCTGGCTTAACCCCTTCCAATTATTCTCTCATCCCCAGAGAAAGTATGAGGATATTAAATGGAGAAAGCGTTTGGCCTGCTTTTCTTGCTTGTATATTGTGGAAAGTGGATGGAGAATGCTGTATTACAGATCTGTATGGTGCAGGGAGATCTGTGGGCATCTAGGTGATGATTTGGAATCAAGTCTCAGGCTATCTGAGAGGGGTGAAGCCAGGGACAGAGGTTCTGAACTCTGAGATTTCTGCTTAAGGATGTATGTGATGATTAAATAATATGCAACACTATGTGGTAACCTGCAATCTTTCAGACTATTACTTACTTTTATTATAATCAATTTGTCTATTCTCACTTTCAATTAGTGGTCACAAACCTCAATTAGGCAAATAATATGGTCAAGAAATCTGTTTTACTAATGAGTCAATTGCAGATCCTTTCATAACTTCTAATTTTTCCTCAAAATCTCCATATTCCGTCCTTCCCCCACTGCCCATTAACTGATGAACTGGCCTCAAATGTCATTTGGAAAATGTAGAATATCAGAATTGAAATTCCTAATCTGAATTTTATACTTTCTGCTTTCACTCCTATAGAAATGTATCAGATGAAATATTCATGCTCCCAAGAAGACCTATTTTTTATATCCTATTCCCTCTCAACTCTTCAAAGACTTCATCCAGCAATTACCTCCTCTCGCCTTCATCTCTTTTCCCCTCACTGCTGGATTATTTGTATCACCATACCAATGTGCTCTGGAATTTCCTATCTTGGTCTCACATGTTCAACACCTCATATCTATTTCCCCTTTCAGAACATTATTTCTAGAAAGACATGTCTATATTTTACTTTTTCAACTCCTATTCACACTTTAAAATTTTTTTTATAAAAAAGCATTCTTTTAATTATACAACTGATAGGACTCAATTGTAAGAAAACCAGAATACAGACAAGGAAAAGGAACAAATTTAAAACTATCAATAATTCCTTCACCTAGAGAAAATCAAGCTTAAAACTGGATGTATTTTCTTCCTTTTTAAACAGTTTAATTTGAAATTATATCAAGTAATACATGTATATATTTTTTAAGGAACAAAGACACTAGTGTGAGAAAACTTGTTCCTCCCTACTTACTCAGCCCTGATGCTGGTTCTCTGGAGACAACACTTTCACCTCTTCAGAGCAGAAATGGAAGTCAGGCTGCAAGATTTGCTTCAAAGCTCTGCTCTTTGCTGGCCGTGTGACTTTGGTCAAGTCACTTAACTAACTCTCTGTATTTTAGTTGCCTTTTCTTCATAATAGGTATAACCATATTACCTAGCAAAAGGGTTATTGTGAGGATAAAATGATTGGAACAATGTTTAGCGCACTGTATATATAGTGTATAAATATTACTGTAGTTGTTTTTGTTATTACTATTAATTGCACAATTCCAAATGAAAAGTTTACACTAATAGGTCTTGATTTTTAGTATTAAGACAGTAACTATAGATTACCTCATATTCATAATGCGTTAGCTCTTTTACCTTGTCAGATAAAACACACATCACCCATCTCTCTATTTTACCACTATAGCCAGATCACAGTTTTTACTTAAGTCAAAGAGTGCTATATATTGACCTTTTATCCTTTAAATTTCTTTGCTGTCATTTTAGTGTAGTTTTGGGAGCAAATGAAGGTAGAAGCATGTGTTCTATCCACCATGTTGAACTGGAAAGTTCCATAGGCCCTTCACCCAGTAGATTCTAGCTTCTGATCTGCTGATACTGCTCAGGATTATGTGTCTAACCACATCCATATTGTCAAATCCAAAGGCAACTTCCCTGTCTTCTTCAGTTGACCTCTTAATAGCATTCAGCATGTTAACTGCCTTCTCCTTATTAAGGTACTTTCCTCTCTTAGCTTTTGTGATACCATCCTCTCCTTGGCTCCTTCTCAGTCTTCTTGAGTTTTTCCTTTTCCTCTGCTAGACATCAATATTTTGTAAAACCCCAGGACTTTGTCCTGGGACTGTGGTTTTTTTTTTTTGTATTTATCTACATTCTTTCTCCCTAGACAATCCATTTTGCTCATATAGTCTAAATGGTACCTAATGCTGATGCCTCAAAAATTTATTTCTCCCATGAACTCTCAAACATACATCAAATGGCCTAATTGATGTCTCCAGGTATCAAAGAGTTATCTTAAAACTAGCATGACTAAAACATATATCTTGATCCCTTACATTGATGCACATACCTATAAAAAATTTAAATTAAAAAACAATTCTTTCCTTGCCTTATCACTGAGTTTGAGAGTCATTCTTAGCTCCTTCTATTTTCTCGTTTTAGAAATAAATGCAACATTCAAACCTGTCAGTTCTATCTCCAAAATATATCCTGAATGAATTTACTTCTCTCAGCTCCCACTGCAACCACCCTGGTCTGAGTCACCCATTTAATCTTGCCTGGACTCCTGTAGAAGTCTCTTTGTTCCCAGTTTGATTCTCTACAAGCGGGGCATTTTTTTTTTTTTTTTAATAGGGAAACAAAGAGGGAGAAAAATAGTGATTCTTCCTCATCTTTTCATAGCCACAAACTCCTAAAAACAAGACAAGGCCTATCTTGGTCAATGAAGGCAAAACTTCCTTATCACATTACTTTCTGGGACATAAAACTTTATATCAGTACAATTTGAAATTACCCATGTGTTTGCTTTGTCACTGGACAACTCCCTTAATTCCTAAAACTACTTGACAGTGGGTTCTTTGCCTGGAATACCCAATGCACAGAGAACAGGCAAATTGTGCTTGAAAAATATTGTTTGATAATGAATTAGTGAGTTATCAATGTCAGCCATATGATACAACTTCCATTTATTTGGATTTATATTTTTACCCAAAATTCTTAACAGATAAAAGTTCTTTCAAGATCTGAATAAATACGTCTTTCAAAATGAACTCCTTAAATTCTTAAATAAATGGGAAACACATATTTCATGACATGGGTGAGAATAAACAAACTAATAGTAAGTGAAAATTCAGAATAGAAGTTCAGTATATAATTTGAGTCTGTGATGAAAAAAATATGATTAAGGATCAACAATTTGGTCAGATTTAAAGAACACGTTGAGAGTAAGCACACTTTCTTTAAGATATAGTTAAATTCACCTTCATACTTTCCTTTTAAATAAAAGTGAAGGAGGTATCAATCATTTCTTTTACAAATTCATTTTCACACTTCTTTTGAGATACACCTCCACTTGTGCATATTACAGAAAATCTATGTTTCTTTTCCCCATTTCCTTCAGAAGCAATGATTATTCCTTAATAGTTAAGACATTTTTATATTTCCAAAATTTCTCCAGTGGCTTGATTCCTTTTTTTTTTTCTTTCTTTCTTTCTTTCTAGGGTCAGGATTCTTAGCGTTACAATTCTGTTAACCTTTTGCGATATAGTTTTAATTGAATTCTGGTTCTACTTCTTCCACTTATAACTCTATATTTCCCTTTCTTTAATCTCTACTTTCCCTATAACTTCAGAAACCATAGTATTCTCATTTTCTTTTGTCCTTTTTTAAATTATTAATCTCCAAATGCCTATCTCTGACCTTTTTCTAATAGTTCCTCACAATTTTTTATACTTCTATAAGCTTCAGATAGAGCTGTATCTTCTGCAGCATTTTTTTTCTCTTCTAACACTAGTGTATTTTCATCAATTCAGAAAATATGTGTAAGATATAATTTTCTGGTAAGCATTCCATAATGTAACCCTTTAATAAGAAAATACCAAAGCAATTGTATTTTAAGACTGTGCAAAAGAATAGCAATAAAAGTCTGTTTGTAAATTATGTCTTTTGTTTATTGCTTGTTCTGCTTTTCTATTTTTAGAATAAAAGTACTCCCTTCAAAAGTAGAATATTATTTGGCAAATCTAATAACTCAAATCTCTACTGAAAATAACAGCAATAAATAATATACTTATAGAACAAAATATGTGTTTCAGATGTGAGATTTTTATGGTCAATTTGAATACATTCTAACATCCTAGTGAGAGTAAGCCTAGTTCTTAATAGTCTAGTCTGCACAGCACTGCAGTCTCCAGAGATTTTTTTATCAAGAAAAAAGCATATTCAAAGATGAGAAATGTGGTTTTGCATCTTAGCTATCCTCAGACATCTTCTACACAATTGCAAAACATGTTAAAATAGACATGTTTAAAGGAAATAATTTATGCATAAATTTTCGAAATAAGCATTTAAAAAGTCCAAAATCATGTTTATTCAAAAATCCAACTTTAAATTTTTTAAGTAATGTCAGTAATGATTATTGATATACCCAAAGGTCACATTAATTAACTATTCAGCTTTATAATTTGCTTTTAAAAATCCAGAATGTCATATTAATATTACATATAATATAGGAAAATTTCAATTCTGCATGATGATGTTTTAACAGAAATTTCTGAAATTACTAAACAACCTGAATTATGGGCAACACAACATTGAATGCTCTTTGTTAACCCTTTACTCCTCACCTCCCATTTTTGATTTTGTGTTTCTTACCATATGGTAGTGTTTATCCAAACACCTGCATTAATAAATTATCATTTGAAAGCATATGTTGACCCAAGAGTAAATACTACATTGTTGTTATAACCTTTTCAATACAAACTGTTTTCTACTACATTTGAAAATTACCACAAGTCTTTAGTTTTGAAAGAAAATGTTTTTCTAATGCAGATGGATATTTCTAGTATTCACAGTATATGTTAGTTAAAAATACCTAGGGGGCTTCCCTGGTGGCGCAGTGGTTGAGAGTCTGCCTGCCGATGCGGGGGACACGGGTTCGAGCCCTGGTCTGGGAAGATCCCACATGCCGTGGAGCAACTGGGCCCGTGAGCCACAACTACTGAGCCTGCGCGTCTGGAGCCTGTGCTCCGCAACGAGAGGCCGCGATAGTGAGAAGCCCGCGCACTGCAATGAAGAGGGGCTCCCACTTGCCCCAACTGGAGAAAGCCCTCGCACAGAAACGAAGACCCAACACAGCCATAAATAAATAAATAAATAAATAAATAAATAAATAATAAACCCAAAAGTTTAAAGAAAAAAAGAAAAAAAAATTACCATTTCATGTTTAAAAAAAAAAAAAAAACTTAGGTATTTTTCTCAGTATGTAATTAAACTGAATGATTCAATCAAAAATAAGAAGTGTACATGAATAACGGGGTGAGTTCTCTCAGGATCCTGCCTCACTTGGTTTATTTCTAGCAACATGTAAATTTTATAAGCTGTAGCTATACTAGAAAAATACAAAACAGCATAGAATTAACTTTCTTTTTGGATCAGGGTGTATAAAGAGAGGTAACTTGAGTAAACCAGCTAATGAGGAGTATGGAGATTTGGGGATATATGTTCCTTAGTGTGGTTGGAAACTGAATACATTCATAAAACAACTGCTCCAATCACTCTCTCTTTCAAAATATTTTAATGTTTTAACTTATTTAGTTTTTAGTAGTTTTCGTATTTAGATTTGATAAGAGGTGGTAGATACATTTTAAAGTGTAGTTCATTTGCGTAATTCCTTGAGATCATGTCTTCCACTTCATCTTTTTTATTATGCAAATGCCAAATTTTTAAGATTCTGTGACATTTTATTCCTTTGTAGCCCAAGATTATTTATATATTTATATACCTATTTATTGGTCTCTGTTTTTATATAAAGTCCACATTGTTACAAAGCAATTAGAAGTAGCTTATAATACTGGATACAAATGAGCAAGACAACATACATCAGAAAAATATAAGAAAGATATGATGACAGATAAACATTCAAGGATATGAAATAAAATCAGACAGAAATTATTTTGTTTCTACTGTATCTTTTACTATGTTTCTAGTGTATTATAAAAACACGACTATACTGATATTAATGAAAGGAACCACCAAGTTATTTTTGCTTAATCTGTACTAGACATTAAACAAAGCTCTTTACATAATACATTTAAGTCTTACCTCAACCCTGAAATTATGCTCATTTTCTACATAATGAAACTGAGAGCTTGTCCAAAACCTTGTCTAAATTAGAGGTAAGAAGTACAGAGCCTAGAAAATTCAAACTGTGTTATCTGAAGCTAAAGCTAATCCTATTAACCCTAGGCATCTCTCCTGTATTTAACTGATTTTTGTCAGGTTTCTCTTCATTATACAGTAGGGGTCAAAGATCATTTGAATACTAAGCAGGTTCATGTTGCCTGAATGGAACTGGCTCATCTAACTTAGGTTTACAAATCAGCATCCAGGAAGCAGTAGTTCCTTCTACAAAAGGTTGAGGTTCCTACATACAGCTCAGTCCAGAGAACTTTAGCTCTGCAGAAATCTTTGTAGTGATTGAAGGTTGTAGGTACTAACCTTTTAACTGATTTCAGTGGAAATCACAGGAATTTGTGGAGGTTAAGCAGTAAGTTGGAATTTTTGGAGTTCTGGCTATTTTCCACGTAGATTATTATGTCATCTAGCACCAAATAGCATCAGGTGTTTATTTCTTCCTTTTTAATCTGCATGCCTTTTATTTCCTTTTCTCCACCGATTTGTCTGATTAGAACTTCTAGTGTCCTTGCTATGGAAGAAACACCACTGTATTTTGACCACTTCATAGGAGCATGTCCTGTATAGATCTTGTGGGCATAGACACACAGGAGTTATTACTCAGTTTGTGACATAATTGGCTCTTCAAAATGCCATTTTACTCTAAAGGGCCAATTGATTCATCGAGATGGGGAATATGGTGAGAATAATGAATTCCATGGCCTCACTTCTACTCTTCATTTGGCATAAAATGAGCTCACTTTTCATTCTAAGGGCTCTATTCACAAACTGGTACAATTCTAGAAAATGGTTGATATGGCACACCCTCTTTGTGCTGATTAAGGTTAGACTTCACAATATCTGCAGCTTTTCCAGTTATACAAATCAAGTAAGATTTTAGTGGCCTGCCATCAGTTTCAGTCCTAGGGACACATGCTCAGTTACATCACATCAAAGTTTCCCATAAGTCAAACCATCCTGATTCTTTCTGATAACTGCCCTGGATCTGCTACCCATTGTGGTTGCTGGTCTCTGGCTGGTCTCTGCTTCTACCTGGTCCCTATCACTTATGGATCTCACTATCCTCACTGGATCCAGAGAGCCCATATGGATGGTAAAAGTTCCTATTGCTTTTTTGGTCTGCAAAGAAGAACCAGCATGGAGCTCTTCACAGATGCTGAGTGTATTTTTCAAAGGCTTGATGAAAGGATACCTCCAGTTAGGGTATGAGTGATCAAACCTTACATAAAAAATCAACCTAGAATTTCTGGAAGCAACATGCAAATAATCCATAGAGTTCCAAATAATTAACCATTTGTTTGCAGTTCTGACTACAGGTATTGGCATTCGCTCACATATGACATGTCGTCATCCATCCATTTTGGCAGAAAGGAAGGTGCTCTATGTAGAAAATATTTTCCATCTCTAATGCAGGAATGAAATTATATAAATATTTATTTAAAAGGAAATGAGTAACTACAGATCAGTAGGTTCATTTTATTTTGCACTGATATTTATTTAATTTTTTTCTTGCTGAGCTTAATTAAAAAATCTTGTGTAGAGAATTTCAATGCAATTTAATCAGCAGGAACATGCATTTATGATGGAGAAAGTATTAAAAAAACAAAGAAAAAGACTGCTGGGAGAATTTATTTTGGTAATTCCACCCAGAGGGCTAAGGTTGAAGATTCAATTTACACTCAACAGGAATAAAGCAGTGAGTAGAGGAGGCAGAGGGACTTAGTTAGCAAGACATTTTTGCGGTACAAAAAAATCCATGCAAAATAGTCAAATTTGTTTGGAACTGGAACTGGAAAATACCAACAGAAATAGAGCATTGGAAAAAAATCATCTGAGTCCATTTTGCACTTAGGAATAGATAAACAGATAATATTTAATACAGCATTGTAAGAAGTATGCAAAATACCAGGAGAACAAAGATAATTTAACTCTTGCCTATGGTAGATTGTGAAGAGTCTACCAAAGAGATAACGTTAATTGGAACTTGGAGAATTAGTTGGCCTTTCCTTGCTACTAATTAAGGCGTGGATGGTAATATTCTACCTATGAAGATCAGCAGGTTCAACATCATGGGGGCCAGAAAGGTTCAGAAATGTGTTGGAAAGAGAGTAAAGTAAAATTGAGAAACATTTTCTGGTACATAATAAATGGTGATGGTCTGGGAGATGGGCTGATGGTGGTGAGGAGGGGAGAGAAAATGAGAGAGTTGATTCCATAATGATTTGTTAGGGCTATCTTGAAAAGGACTCCTGTAGACTAAACTAAAAGTGTGGGATGGAGGAGAATCAACAAATATATCCGAAGTAGTAAAATGATCAAAATTTAGAATATTTTAGGAAACTGTAGCAACAAAGCAGAAAATAGACTGGTGTTAGAAGAGGAAAAAAATGCTGCAGAAGATACAGCTCTATCTGAAGCTTATAGAAGTATAAAAAATTGTGAGGAACTATTAGAAAAAGGTCAGAGATAGGCATTTGGAGATTAATAATTTAAAAAAGGACAAAAGAAAATAAGAATACTATGGTGTCTGAAGTTATAGGAAAAGTAGAGATTAAAGAAAGGGAAGTATAGAGTTATAAGTGGAAGAAGTAGAACCAGAATTCAATTAAAACTATATCACAAAAGGTTAACAGAATTGTAACGCTAAGAATCCTGACCCTAGAAAGAAAGAAAGAAAGAAAAAAAAAAAAAAAAAAAAAGGAATCAAGCCACTGGAGAAATTTTGGAAATATAAAAATGTCTTAACTATTAAGGAATAATCATTGCTTCTGAAGGAAATGGGGAAAAGAAACATAGATTTTCTGTAATATGCACAAATGGAGGTGTATCTCAAAAGAAGTGTGAAAATGAATTTGTAAAAGAAATGATTGATACCTCCTTCACTTTTATTTAAAAGGAAAGTATGAAGGTGAATTTAACTATATCTTAAAGAAAGTGTGCTTACTCTCAACGTGTGCTTTAAATCTGACCAAATTGTTGATCCTTAATCATATTTTTTTCATCATAGGCTCAAATTATATACTGAACTTCTATTCTGAATTTTCACTTAACGTTAGTTTGTTTATTCTCACCCGTGTCATGATATATTCTTTAAACTAACATTTTAATAATGCATAATGTTGGATTTCTTGTGTGGATTATGATTTAATTAACCTTTTCCAAACTGTTGGGCCCTTGTGCGGTGTCCTGTTTTTGACATTATACAAAACAGCTGTTGAGCATTCAAATACCACAATCTAAGACAGCTTTTTAGGGGAATTTTCTTGAAGGGAATTACAGAATCAAGGAATTAAGTATATTTAGATCTTTGGAAATATGATGCCCAAAGACCCTCCAAAAATACTTAACAGCTGGATGCCCCTTAGTAGTGTATAAGAAGGCCCATTTCATTATATGCATGTAAATGCTCAGTATTAACATTTAAAACATATTTACCAATTTGAAAGGCAAAAATGGGTATTTTGTAGATTTGTGTGCTGGTGCTGGTTATGTTGATCATTTTTAAATATGTTTATTTATCATTTACAGTGATTTTGTGCATTTTTTCCAAATTTACCAACTTCTAAAATTTTTTTCTAATATGAACATCAGAAACGTTCACACATCATTTTGTGTACATTAGTTGCACAATGTTTGTAAAATATATTGAGAAGTGAGCCATGGGGAAAAGAGTACATTTGGGTTTAAAACCTTTCACTCTTGAAAGAATTACATACATTTGAATAAAAAACAAAATAAATTAAAAAATAATGATTCAAAAGATTTGGAATAAAATATTGTTTATCATCAAACTAAATATATGTAATATATAAATTACTGGATAATTATTATGGATATATTTTTGATATATACTACCAGTATCCTTATAAGATGGGTTGTAAATACAAAACACATTTCAGTGAAAGTTAATAATTTAAAAATACAACTTAGTCCAATACTCTTGTTTTTAAATTTCCAAATTGTTTTATCAAAAAAAAATTGAAGTGAGAGCAAGAAGGTAAATGCATCATAAACTCCTTTTTTATCATAAGCAGAATTTGAAAATATAATTTTATTTCTAATGTTGATAACTAAAGACAGTATAAACTACTTATAAAAACAAATGTTGACATTAATAGAAGTACTATAAGACTGTGTTGCAAACAAAATGCCTGTAAAACATTTAAAAATATTTATATAGCAAAGACATATCAAATGTACAATGTAGAAGCTTTAAAATAAATAGCATGAAACAAGATAAAAAAATGAGTTAAATATAGTGCTTTAAATTTGGCTCCAGTAATATTGGCTGTGGAGTTTAAGAGAAATTAATTAAGTTCTGAGACTAAATTTTTTAAAAAAATATTCATAATAATCATATATCACAATACATAATAGAAAGTAGCAAATAAGCATTTAATGGACATGTATTTGTTATTTCTATTGTTATGGCTATTTATCAATGTTTATTTCTAATATATTGTAATATATTGACTTTCAAAACTGTTTAATCCCTCTCTTCCCCTCAAATTAATCCATGATATTATAACTTGGAAAATACCATTATTTCACTGTTCTACTTTTTAAAAATTCTCCCTTTTTTTTTTTTTTTACAATCCATCCCATTTTTTGAATCATTTGTTACTATCTATAAATCTGAGCAGAAAGAACCCCTTAATATTTGTTTCCAATGTTTTTTATATTGCTTTTTCTCAATATGCTTCATAAACTGTTGATAAATAGCTTTAAATGATGCTATAATAGTTACACACTAAATATTGACTAGGATAAAATGCAGCAACCAAAGACAAGTTGAGTTCAAGCCCTTTCATTACTTGATGTGGAGTCACAAGAACACCACTGAAAAATATTTATCATTGAAATTATATTTAACAAGGACAATATACAAAGTCATAGCAACATATCCTGTTCCAAAATTTTTAGCATTTAAATCAGGGAAAAATTATTTCTTGATCAAGCAATACTATCTAATTGGAAGGTATCCTAATGGACTATTACCTGGCTATCTGATGCAAAAACAGATTCCAAGGATTGAGAATTAAACCAAGAAGTGCAACTTGATAATATATTTGATTTATGATTACTATTTCCTTATTGTTACAGAACCTGTTATTCCTACGTTAAACACTTTATGAAACTAAGGGGTGCTGTATGTTTCTTGAAAGATCAGTCTAGTTAAGTGAACAAATGGGCATTTGCTGAGTCAAGAGGATGACTTGAACTTTCTCACTGCTTTTCCAGCAAGAGTGGGAGGGTCTTCAATCTATAGCATCTAGAAATTCAGACACCCACCTTAGTATGTGCACAGCCTGTTCTATGGAGGTACGTAGCCTAAAACTGGCTTTAAAAACTTAAAAGGGCATTTGTAAATCCAGAGGGTTATGCTTTATAATTTAATCAATAGATTCACTGCGAGTCAAATACTTGATAAGAAGAGGGTAGCAGAGTCATCGAGAAAACAGGTTTGGGGGTCAGACAACTATAGTTCAGGATCAGGGACCATCATTTACTAGTTGTTTGACCTTGGGCAAAATGTTCACCCTCTCAAGCTCTCATTTTCTTCATTTATTCACTGGGTGTGAACTATTACCTTATTAGGTAATGGTGAAAGTAAGTGAAATTATATAAATAAAGGTCTCATAGTGTATGGCACACAGCAAGTGCCTCCAAATGACAGCCCCTATTCTTTTTAGATATTTTTTATATTTAAGTGACAAACAATGCAACATGTTTAGTATCCTTACAAAAGAAGCAATCTAATGTTTCATGAGCTTTCACTTACTTGCAAGAGTTGAGAATTTCCTCACCTCCAAATCACATTGCAAACAATGAAGATAAGAAATGTTTATAAGTGCTAATGGTGTTCAGTATTTCTTGATTGTTTTTCTTACGTACCGCATCTTTTTGGAGTCACGACATGACTCTAATCAAGGCTCTTGTCTTTTAGGTATTATTTTTGTTCCTGTTCTAGAAAAGGAGCAATAGAGACAGGCAAAATAATATTCCTAATTAAGTTAATTATGCTTAGTCAGTTAATCACAAGGTGCATAAATTTATCTCTGCACTGCATGAGCCTAGAAGCTACTTACTGGAAACGACACATGTCTCATTCGAAATTAAGAAAATTGCGGGGAAAAAACATTTGAGGTTTTGCCTAGACACATTTTGCTCTGATTTACCTTTAATAGAACGAGTCCGGCAAGAATAAGGCCATAATGCTCTGTCTGTTAGTGCAACAGTTTCTAACAGTGAATAGGATCAATCTGATATATTTCATTATCCTTACAGATTAGAAGGAGCTGTTTGGGCCTGCACGGAAATGCTGATGGCAGTGACAGTCACCCATGAGGCTGACCCATTGAACTTCGCAGTTCAGACGTTAGGAACCTCATTCTGCCATCAGTCTTGGCATCTTTATGTCAGATTTTCCTTTAAATTGGCACATTTTATTTTACAGAGACATAGCATGCTTTCTTTAAAACTTGATATTTCTCCTGTTTGTATTCTATTTCTATAGTACAGGTGGGAGTGCCAACTACATCACTGAATAGTATAGTAATCTTAGAGATAAATGTTTGTAGCAGTTTTCAAGAGGGTGAAAATATAGTGAAAGTGTATAAATAAAACACTCCCAGTGGATGGCATATAGGAAGTGCCCCCCCCCAAATGACAGCTCCTATTATTTTTGAGATGTTCTGAATATTTCAATGGCAAACAACACATTTGTTATTCTTGCAAAACAAGTAATCTAACATTTGGTTGCCACTCACAAAGAATTCAAATATAATCAGTTTCAAAGGTGCAGAAAGGGGAAAATTACAGGGAATTGAATTGACTATTTATTGCCTTCTCCTCAGGCCTGTGTGATTGAGGAATATGGGTTTTTTGTTTGTTTTGTTTCTTTTCTTTGTTTCATTAGCTATAACCATATTGAGGGATTTCGTTTTTGGCGAGCCTCTGCCTCGTTGAAGTCTAGTCTTCCACAAGATGAGATCAATTCAGAAAGAAAAGCTAACACATATATACGGAATCTAAGGGAAAAAAAAAAAAAAAAAGGCCATGAAGAACCTAGTGGCAAGACGGGAATAAAGACACAGACCTACTAGAGAATGGACTTGAGGATATGGGGAGGGGGTGGGGTGAGATGTGACAGGGTAAGAGAGTGTCATGGACATATATACACTACCAAATGTAAAATAGATAACTAGTGGGAAGCAGCCGCATAGCACAGGGAGATCAGCTCGGTGCTTTGTGACCACCTAGAGGGGTGGGATGGGGAGGGTGGGAGGGAGGGAGATGCAAGAGGGAAGAGAAATGGGAACATATTGTATATGTATAACTGATTCACTTTGTTATAAAGCAGAAGCTAACACACCATTGTAAGGCAATTATACTTCAATAAAGATGTTAAAAAAAAAAAAAAGCTTATGAAGACATGCATTGTTTCCTGACTGAACTTAAAAAACTATTTTCCTATGTAATAAAGTTTGTGAATAAATCCACTGTTTATTGACTGTAAAGCATGTTTATCTGTACCTTTGGCAATATATTTAACACCAACTCAACGATATGCTGCTGAGGTATTTATTAAGCAAAGAGAACTATAAGTTTGGGTTAGAAGACACATTTTGATCTTTTTGTCCAGGATTCTTTAGACTCTTCCAGTGTGAACTGGGCAGGGCATATTTTCTATAAGACAAATGTGTTGGCTCAATTGTGGCCCAAGTTTGAGGTATCATTAACTTCCTTCAGGCCATTATGTTAGACATTTCCAAAAGGAATAATGTATTCCAAGTGTGACTAAATCATTTCTAATTAAGATCATTAAATTACTTACATTTCAAGAAAGTTTAATAGATGCTTGAGCTGACATTTTTTAAAGTTCACTATTACTTGATTTTAAGTTAACAGACTCTACTAAAAAGTATGTCGTTACTGATTTAATTTAAATAGTTATTAATGATGAATACTTGGAGAGAATTGCCTAACTCACTTCTCACTTGTGTGACCTTGAGCATTTTGTTTAACCATTTAAACCTTGTATTTCTCAAAAGCAAGTTGGTAAAAATAATAGCATTCCTAGAATGGTAATTTTGAGTAATAAACCAAGTCAAATAATGTAACATGCTTTGCACAGTGCCAAAATATGTACTCAGTATATTATTTGATGATGATGAAAAAGTATCTTTACCTTAGTGCACTTAAAACATTTTTTGGGTAATTCTCTGAGATAAATCTTACAATGAAAATAAGAAAGAAGCAAAGACAAAAATGAACATTATAGAAACATGGCGACTGGTTCTTTTCAAGCAGCTCTGTGGTCTTTATTACCATCAGGCTAAGGGATAATAGGCAGGGGAGGTGGAGATAAAGTTCTATCATGAACCTGATCATATTTGAAGTGAGTTCCCTCTGTACATTTTTTAAACGTTGAAAACAAAAGCTGCACAGAAATGGTAAAAATAGATAACAATCCAGATTCTAGGTATTATGTTAAAAGAATATTGCTATCACTGGCTCACCCATGAGAGCTTCCGTCAGTAAGTCATCCTACTTTCTGCTTTCATTACGGATTAATCTTGGCGCTTCTTGGTAGAATTAAACATTCAAGCTCCAGTGAAGGTTGCTGAAATTTCATTATTTTTATGTCTCATCAAATTATTTACCTTGCCAGGCATTTGCCACCCACTTTTCTTCTGGAATTTCAATTCAGATTTATTTTAAAGAACAAATGTGTTGCCTTCCCTGATGAGAAAAGCGTGTTGGCAGGGAACAGAGGAAAAAACCATGAAAAACTCATTAGAAAAAGAGCATTTGTTTTTGTAATGCCATTTAGGATGTGATAGATTTGATGGGGAAGCACTGATGGAATATACAAGCATGTAAATCCAATTTGTAGAAGGAGTAATGACCATTTCTCCAAGGATTCTTACCTCTCATCTGCTGAATTATGGCACCACATTTGTCTTGTCTCTGTCATGAAATTCACTTGCAAATATTTCAAATACTTACATTGGTTTTAAGGTAGTCCATTTTTTTTGAGGCTGGGGAATGTTATATTTTATTGTATTAAGTTTTGGTATCTCACCCTGAAGTGAATTGAGGATGTTGTCCTGGGACATGATGTACAGGTATAAAATAAGCATGGAGTCCATTTCCTCATGTTTCTTTCTTCCCTCTGCCCATTCCTGACTATCACCACCACCAAATGCCCGAAGGACATCTCAGGAAACAGTTCACAAATTACTAATCTAGGGGTTGTTATGGTAAAGGTACCTGGGAGGTTTCGAAATCATTAGTGTGATTTCCCACAATACTTAAATATTTCACAATATTTCATATTGATATTGCATAATTTTATAGTATTTTATGCTAAACATAATGCAGCAAACTTGGGACACAAAATTACAGTAATTATAATTTCATGCAAATTCACTCAATTATAACATATTCCAGACAATTTCTCCTAATTAGGTAATTAAGGGTATTTGAGGTTGTCAAGAAGATGGTCTCTGGATTCAAAGAGACCTGGGACAAATGTGTGTTTCTCCATTAGCAACCTTGTTAAATTGTCCTATGTGAAGTTCAGCGGGCAATGCTGTAAAATGTCCAAAATGTTAATGACATTTATACATAGGATTAAATAGGACAGGGCTATAAATCACCTTTTCCTTGAAAAAATGGCAAAATCCACAGAATCGTCTTCCTCATTTTATCTATGGTCTCTAGAGCAGTGACGAGTAAATCATTGCTGATGATATGACCATATGAGCATTAAGTCCGGGCCTCATTCAGTCTCAAGGAGGCCTAGCAAAGGTCTTCATGTTACAACCCAGGTCCTAGTTATTACTGGGGAAAGGGAATATGAGAAAATGGACAACTTACACACATGTGCAGATCTTTGCCTTATTCAAATGTCCTACTAAAATAATAGCACAGGAATAAAAAAGAATGCACTACAAATCAAAGAACACAAGAGAGGAGACTACAGCCCATGAGAAGCATCAGTACATTTTTAGAAGTTGGGAAGCAGATGTATTAGCAGTAAGAGGCTTCACAGAGCTGAGAAAGCCCAAATCTAGGGCCAGCAGAAGGCAATGTAATTGAATTATTTATTTATTTATTTATTTTTGGCTGTGTTGGGTCTTCACTTCTGTGCGAGGGCTTTTCTTTCTAGTTGCGGCAACAGGGGCCACTCTTCATCGCGGTGCGCGGGCCTCTCACTATCGCGGCCTCTCTTGTTGCGGAGCACAGGCTCCAGACGCGCAGGCTCAGTAGTTGTGGCGCACGGGCCTAGTTGCTCCGCGGTATGTGGGATCTTCCCAGACCAGGGCTCGAACCCGTGTCCCCTGCATTGGCAGGCAGATTCTCAACCACTGCGCCACCAGGGAAGCCCGGCAATGTAATTTAGAAACAAGAAAATTTGCACGGCAGAGCCCTTAAAGGTTAAGAAATTAGAAACTCTATAAACCTCAGGATGTGGCAAAGAGTGGGGCGAAAACTAAGATAATTGTTACACAATTCCTTAAGAAACCCACAGACTTCTTAGAATTTTTTTTGTTTTTTCTCACTTGTTCTTATAGACAACTACCCTCTCTGTCATAATGGCAGGACATTTATTCTCTGCATAATTAGAACTAGACAGAAAAAGGACACAGTGAAGGAGCGTTACCTATCTTATTAAAAATAGAAATTACATTGAAGTGTATATACTTTAGATACCTTTCACTATTTCACTTTCTAAGGATATTGAAGTATATTTTCCTTTGGAAAAATTAAATGGCCTAAAGAAAATACCTACAAAGATTGCTTTCTGGCAGAAGTCCAGTGAAGCATCTGGGTCCTTACTCAGTCTACTTCGGTTAAGTCCATCAATTGACAAGCTCTTTCCCCAGAACACAGAAATTATAACTGGCATTTTAGTGCCTAAATAAAAAAAGAAAAGAACTTGAAAAAAACAGAAATAATTCATGGCAAAGAAAGCATTAAAGAAATGATAATATTCTCTGGGAGATAAAAAAGAAAATCTTTCATTCATAAAACAACCACTAGATGCTGTTTTTTTAAGAGAAAAAGAGTTCTTAAATATCACCCACATTACCCATACAAATGTAGAAAATATAAACACGAAGAAATCTTTCAGAAAGAACAGGTAGAACAGGCAAAAAAAATGCAGAAAAAAGTCAAGAAAATTAGAAGATCATTCCAGGAGGACCCAACATCCAAATAATAGGAATTCCAGAAAGAGAAAACAGGATCTTTCTGAGGAGGGCCTCATCCACGTCTCCTATACACACCATCATTGCTGAGAGGGCCCCTAACGTGCAGAGAGGGACATGTGACCTCCTGAAATGCTTCACCTCCATCATCACGCCTCAAGATAGCACTGGTGTTTTGGTTCACTCTTCTAACAGGTGTCAAGAGCAAACCCCAGAATAAGGGAGGCAGCTTCTAATCCTGTCAGCATGGGTCAACAGGGTTTCATACAGTGGGACCAAACCCAGCTTCCATAGATCTCCTTGCCTCCATCAACAGGAGTCAAGAAGAACCCCAGAACTCACTCTTCCCTTTGCCCCTGAATCCAGGGCCTCCCTGCTATTATCTGCCTTGAACTCATAAATATTTATAAATACTATTACATTCTATATTTAAATGTTCATCACCTGTAAGTCATCCCTCATCTCTTAACACTAATTAGAACAAAGTCCTGCTGCTTTTCCCCATCCCTTCACAAATTCTGACACCTTTTCCACTCTGCCCTCTGGCTCTCATTGTCCATCATTGGCAAAATCTCATATACATTCTCCCTTGAATACTCTATGCTATGTGTTCTCTCTATATGAGTTTTTCTCAACTTCTTGCTCTAACACAAATCTAGATCGCCTCTGATTAGCCTGCCTTCCTTGCAGCCCCCCTCAAGTGCTGACTCTGTATCCTACCTGTGAGTAAATGATGAAAAAAGGTTCTTACTGTTCCTCAGGGTTGTTTTCAGATATTCTTCTTCCCACTTCCCTAAAATCCTCTATCTTTGAATATCATCTCATTAGATCATATCATCAACTTTGTTGCTATCGTCTAAGAAGCCTTTGTCTCACCTTTCTTTATTTCTTAATAATTTATATTTTTGTTCACTGTCATTCTAACATAACTCCCAACTTTGTCCTGTTGATTTCAAAATATACCTAGATAATATTTCCAGTAGCTTTGCCTCTTACTTTCTAGGACTTCTTTCCTTCAATAATCTTGTCTTCGTCCTACTCTAACTCTAGTGGTTATACCCTAGAACTTGTTCTTGCCAATAATGCCATCCCTTCCATATTTGCCTACACCCCTTACTGAGCACCACCATCATATCATTTCATTTGATTTCATCTAGGACTCCAACAACGCTTCAACCTGGCCAGAACTTCCAATGCATTGATACTCCCTTGACAATCTTTATTCGCCTTAAGTTACATGGTCATTCATTACAATTATTCCCTTGCATATAAGCTTACTCCCCTGTCCCCATTCTGCTCTTGCCTGATACATCTCAACCACAGCTGTATCAGACTTTCGGCCTATACCATGCCTGGACTTACAAATGTAGCTAGAGATAAATTCACAACTTAATTTTTCTCATTTTAAATCAGAACCCAACCTTCAGCTCAACCCAAAATTGAGCAGTAATCATATCATATTACTCTAGTATGGTTCATTCTCTCTCTCACTGTACTAGAAAACATTTCACAAACTCTCTGCCCTCTAAACATCTAACACCTCCTCCTTCATCTTCACTCTCAGATAATCCCTTTGCATCCTCCTTTACTTAGAAAATTGAAGCAATAAGTAGAGATTTTCTACAGATTATCATCAGTACATCCTTCTGCATCCCATGTTCATTGATCCTATATTCTGTTTTTAATCCATTCAGCAAATTTATTAAGCACCTCCTAATAAGTGAGGGCTTGGGGATACAAACATAAGCAGACACGGTTCTTGTCATCACAGAGTTCACAGTCTCATTGCTTGGTCCAGCTTTCCTCCGAGAAAGTGGGATTCAATCCTCTTTCTGTCAGAGAACAGATAATTTCAATACCTCTGCCCCTGCTATTTACTCAAGTTTTAGAATTAGCAAACTCCCTTTTCAGCCTATATCTACCTGACTGCCAAGAGAAGAATAAAATAGAGTATAATTATTCAAATTAGAGAGTATCAAGTTCATCTTATAATCATAAAGAAATAAAGTACGACAGTGTTAATTATTGCCAATGAGTAAGATTGCTGATTGCGAGATGACTGCCGCTCTTAAGGGCTGGCTGGTCCCATGATGATGGCATAGTGCCATCTGCTGGATGCCAATTCTGGCTCAAGATGTAATCTATTCAAAATGAAGCTTCAAGAAGTTGTATAATTGTATTGACAATTTGCTTTCTTAAATCATTCCTGATTTCAAAACTACTCAAAGATTTAACCGAGTCCAAATTAACAAGGAGATTCAATCTGAGACAAGAAACCCAGTATTTCAAAATGAATTACATGAATGTGGTTTTGAGAGCTGGACGGAACTTTGGAGATGATCTGAATGAAACTATTCAGCATCTTGCACATGACAAGACTGAAGTCCAGACACCTTATATGACTTTCATGGGTAATATTATGAACATGTGATGGAGCTGGATCAAGGACTCTCAATCAGTTATCTTTCTTCTACATCTACATTGTCTTCCTTATTTTCCACAGTTAGCCAACTGATACATTAGGCCCTATATTGTATTATGTAAATTATATCATGTAACTTAAAATTTTTATGCGTGAAGATGGGAGATGTCCTAATCCAAGAGGTGTCCTAAATTTTTCATTTTACTGATGAAAATTGCCTAAGGACACGTTTACATTTCTTGACTCAGTGCCCAGTCCTCTTTCCTCTACTTAAATGTGGTATTAAAAGATTACCTCAAACACAGAGATGGCTGGTTGGTTAACAATAAAACTCAACAACAAAAATACGTGCAGATAATTAAATTGCATACCTTAATTTCTGACAGATTATAATACCTTTATTTTTAGCCTCTTAAATAACAAATTATAGCTCTGAAGATCTGTGTTATCTCACAAAAGCCAGCATATTATAAATTTAGTTCTCCATTAATTCCTGGAAAAATAACTTCTTGCTGTTGCCAAAGCTATGTTACAGTAACATTAAATGCCAAACAGTTGCTACTATATTTTGCTGTTTAAAGATCAAGTTAATGAGATGGGTATACTTGGACATTGGGAAATATGCAGTTGGATGTTTATCTCTCATCCAGATCTTACTTGTAAATAGACTGGTGGAAATACATTCAGATGCTATTTGAAGATATGTGTCTCATAAAGCAATAAACATTAGGAAAGGAAAATGGAGAAAGGAGGAATAACCCATGTATTTTAAAGTAATATGTTTATCCCAGTCAATAAATTCTAAAATATATATTCTTATTATTTTATACTTTCCAAAAGCATACTGATTCAATTTCAAAACTAGTGATATAAATCTATGTATTCCACAATAGTTGTTTTAATTCCTACCACATGTTGAGCACCTGCCAATGATGTTAGGAGCTGCCATTACCTAAATAAAAGTGCCTAAGAAACTCACTGCCTAGGGCAGGGACATGACAGTAAGCTGACCATAGGAAATTTTTTGACATTTTCAGATTATGGAAAAATCCCTCCTAATCTTGAATAAGAATCCTCTCCCGGTTTTTCTTTTATATATGTCTGTTTTATCGAATGATATCCTTCTTGAAGCTGGCCAGCTCTAGACCTCCAGGGCATATTTGAGATACAAAAAAAAAAAAAAGGAAATTTTCCATTCCTCACTTATTTTCCTTAACATTTGCTTATCTAGCTATTGTTTATTTTACAATATTAGTGATTTATAAAGGTTGCTTTCTTTAGGTAGATCTGGATGTAGGTAATCATACAAATATTTAACTTTTCTTCTATGTAACAGTCTTTCAAGAGTCAATGTGGTGCAGTACGATACTCATTTTATTCACCAACTAGAGGCTTTGTGAATTGTGCCAATTCTGCAAATCTATCCAACACTAGATGTGTTCTTAACCAATCTTTTGGTTGAAGTCTCTTATTAAAATTAAATGATTTTTAAAAGTTGGTCTCAGCCTTCTAGTTTGGGACTACTGGGGCAATGGGAAGCAGGCTTACATAACAGAACAAAACTGGCCCCAACCACCTATATGTAGCAACCAAGGACTTCATTCATAAACGTGATTGATAGGCAAAGACTACCAGAATTTTGAAAGAGAGCAACAGCACAAAAAGACCAAGATAAATAAACAGAATAATTATTCCTTGAGGAAAGAGAGCTAATTGGGCAAGAGGAGGCTGAATTTTCTAACTGGTATTCTTGATCTGTCACCTGTGTTTTAATCAGCATTTGCTGTGATTACCACTGAGATTGAGCAAATTTTTATATTCTTATAGGTCATTTGTGTGTTCTCTTCTGTGACTCCCTTGCATATATTGTTTGGTAGTGTCTTGGCTGCACTACACATATTTAATTACCCCAGAGAAAAAGGGTTTACGTGTTTGTTTTTGTTCTTTTTTTTTTTGCTTATTTAACTTTAGAGCTCACTTGATTTTGCTCTCTCTCTTTCTGCTGGGTCTTTTTTTTTGGCTGCGCTGGGTCTTCATTGCTGCGTGCAGGCTTTCTTTGGTTGCGGTGAGTGGGGGCTACGGTTCGTTGAGGTGCGCGGGCTTCTCATTGAGATGCCTTCTCTTGTTGCGGAGCTTGGGTTCTAGGCGCGCGGCCTTCAGTAGTTGCAGCACGCGGGCCAGAGAGCACGTGGGCTTCAGGAGTTGTGGCGCATGGGCTCAGTAGTTGTGGCTCGCGGGCTCTAGAGCACAGGCTCAGTAGTTGTGGTGCAGGGGCTTAGTTGCCCTGCGGCATGTGGGATCTTCCTGGACCAGAGACCGAAACCATGTCCCCTGCGTTGGCAGGAGGATTCTTAACCACTGGACCACCAGGGAAGTCCCCTCTGCTGTGTCTTAAACCAATATTCTTTCTCTAAGGACAATACTCTTCTTCAAAGGACTGTGCTCTTTATATTATAATATTCGGGTCATTTTTGACTGGTTTTGATGGAAAAGAAAGCTTCCTTATTGGAGTTCCAATTAAAAACAGCTTCCCAAAGGGCAGAAACAATAATTCAGAATTCTCTATGTATTTCTATTAAACATCCTCCCCTGGTTGTTCTATTTGAGGTCCTTCTTACATAGCCATTTTACAGTCAATATCAGTGCAGGTGTTACACATACCCTAAGACATTCTTCACTAGATACATTTGAGTCCATCAGTGGTTTTTAAAAAAGAGAGTGGGAGGACGGAGGGAGGAAGAGAGGGAGGAGGAATATAAAGAGAGAGAGAGAGGCATTTGTGTAGAGCTTGCAGGCTCTGGATTGTTGGATAATTTAGAAGTAGTCATTTGGGTGCAAAGAATACACAGAATAATGGTAACTATTACATATTTTATATCCAGTCCAAAACTAGGCAATAAAAGAAAAATTTGGTGTCTCTAGAAAGGATGGTCCCCTACAACTCACCTAATCTTTATTCTTCATTTAACGTCATTGGAAAGGTTCTTCATATAATGAGATGATTAAGAGGGCAGTCCCTACATTTGGATCTCAGGTGTGTCCTTTTAGGTAAATCACTTAACTTCTCAGAATCTCAGCTTCTTTGTCTGTGAAAGGGGGATAACAATAGTATATACTTTGTAGGGTAGCTGTTGATTAAATTTATGAGAACAATGCTTAGAACATAGTAATCACTCTGTGAGGGTAGCATATTGCTATCTTCTTTAAGATTGTTACCAGACTGAGGTAAATAGACAAATATTCAACTATCAGTTTTAAAAGATATTTAAATATCTGTTCAATTTTGTTGTAAATTAAAGGGAGTGATTTAAAATTAGTGACGGTAAATTTCGAAGAAATCTCATTTGGTTTTACTTATTCTGTGATATAGAAAAAAATAATATTTCTAACACACCTGTTGAAAATTAGCTCTTAAATCTATGTACTTGTAAACTGCACCATTCCAATTATTTTAGATAGTTAAGCACATTTAAGTAATATGTTTTCTAATAAGATTCCCTCAGGTTGATGTTATATTAAACAGTTAAGATATTCTTTGTTGTTTAAAGTTTACTATAAAATAGCACAACAGAACTAATATGGCCTATGTTTAATAGCTCATGATTTAAACAAGTTCTAAATATGACTCAATGCTTCTGTTAGGTTGGATTTAGAATCAGGTCCAGATTTCAAGACTTATTTTTAAAGATACTGTTTTACTCGGTGACTTTAATAATTCTAATTTTTTTGTTTCATTTGTTAGAATTTTTGAAGTGCTACTTTGAGTATAATATATAGCATGTATCTATTATTGTATTTGGTTTGTAAATCTCTGAAGATGTCATTTATATAGGAGAATATAGTTGAACTAGTAATTTTGCCTTTTAATTTCATATGGAAAAGACTACCATTGGGGACAGCCCTTTGATTTGAGGATGACGTCCTTTTTTGCAGTATTTAATGTCAATTGAAGCTCTGACATCCTTTTAATTTTGGTTTCTCTGGAGCTTTTGTTTAGGGTTTCTGGTTTTCTGAATACCGTGTTGGTTTCTTTGTTGCTCTTTTGCTGTCTAAAATATGTATTTTATTTGGATTATATTTCACTTAGTTTTCTTTAGCTCCTCATATAAATAAAATGGCTACTTAGCCCATCCATCTCCACTCTCTTTTTATGAGGTTTTGTTGAAGCAAAATTCAGGGGTGATAAACCAACTGTTCCAGACATCTGCACTCATAAACATTTGAAAATAATCAGAGGAAAAACAACCTTTGGAAAAGCTCTGCCCTTATTCTCCTTCTGTTTCTGCCTCCTCTCTGCTTTTCAATAAGCCCTTTCCATTTGCCTTTTAAAGCAAAACTTCCCGAACTGTTACTCACTGAGTTATTCCCCACATATTCCTGCCTCAAAGACCACCTTGGTGATACTTCCTTTCCCTACTCATTATTCTCTCTTGAATCTGGGATTCAACTCACTGTTGGTTGGTTAATGGAGAAGAAAAAAAAAATTGTTTTTGACCTTTAGTGGGAGGAAGAGGCAAGGGATGAAAGAAATCTTTGAACACAAGTCAGGAACTTTTTAATTATAGGTATTTATAAGAAAAAAAAGTAGCAATATTAATACAGGCTTAATTATATTGATAAAGCCTTGGTTAAGAGCATAAACTGAGGAGTCTTTGCAGTGATAACAGACTGAGCCTAAGTGTTAATGGAATGGAAGAAGTGGGACAAAGGAGGATAGCAATAATTATTTTCCTGGACAATTTTGTATTATGCAGTTTTTCTCTGGGGTGACAGTGTCTCTGCTTGCCACTAGTGTCAACTACTTTATTGTTGACTCTCCTGTCCTCTCATTCAAAGAAATTCTAGTCTTTGACACAGAATGTCACAAGCTTGCCTGTGTTGCACATTCTAGTGTTTAGGGTCCCTGCGAATTGAGAGGCCAGTACAGAAGGATCAGTATACTATGCTGTGTTTATCACATCTAGTTAGCATGCCTGGCTTGTGGTAGACTGGCCAATGGATCTTCTTTCTTTCCCTCTGCCTGACTTCTTTATTCTGTGTGGCCAACGAGAGGCTGTTACTAATGTCCTAAGAATTATATGTGGGTTTTAATGGGAAACAAAGGCTCCACTTAAGCTTCTCGTTGAAAATGTACACCAAAATTGTCCTTCTGGACATTATCCCAGCTAATTATATGTTTGTGCTTTAAATTCTATTTATGTTAGTTGGATATAAATCTCTCAGAAACCTATTAGTGATACCGAACAGGACGCTGTGGGGCTCCTGGGCACAAAAGTCTTTCAGTGCCCCCCATTTCTTGATTACAGGAAATAGGCTTCATTCAGCCTCCATGACCTTCCCTGATTTCCAACAAGCAGGTTCAAACAGTTGCTAATTAGGGAAGGCAGGGAATGTAGAGACAAGGGAGGAACAGTCAAAATAAAAAAAATGCAGCCTTGGGGCTGGGTCCTTGTTCCCCATCAAGGGATATACGTAACAATATCTTTGAGCTGTTTTGTGGATACTGAAACCTTCACCAGGTGGGAGAAGTTAACTGTGTGGTGCCCACAAACACGTAGACCTCAGACTGGTTGGAACCAGAAGATTGATGATGGTGACTTCCAGTTACCTCCCCACCAACCAAGCAGAAGAATGTGCACAAGCTGATCATTCCCTTTTTGAACCATTCCTATAAAACTCCTCACTACCCCCTCCAGGTCAGGACACACAGTTTTGAGGGCATTAGGGTGCTGTGGCCCCCTTTGCCTGGCAAAGCAATAAAGCTATTCTTTTCTACTCTACCCAGAACTCTGTCTCCGAGATTTAATTTGATGTCAGGGTACAGCGGGTGGATTCGGCTTCATTAGCATGATTGTTAATAAGCAAACCCCAAATGGGAGATATCTGTGTTTGTGGCTTTCTTAGATAATACTAATATATATATATATATATATATATATATATATATATATATATATATAGGACTTTATGCAAATTTTTAATTATGAAAATATTCCTTTATAATTGTATCAAAAAGCTTTGGTCTGTATATGCCAAGTATTATTGTTTTCTTTTTGTTTCTGTGATGTTTAAACATATGCTTGGTTGGAGATTGTGTCCAATTCCTTGGGTCCAGAAATGTTCATTAGCTTCTTTGCAGAGAGTAAAAGTAATTCTGCCTTATGCATGTATTTCGTTTCCACCAGAGAGAGAAAGAATATTTTCAGTAGATAGAATTACATTCTATGTCTTTAAGAAAAACTGTGAGAATAATTATGAGAAGATAGCCTAATTCTGCAAGCCACTAAATACATTTTCAAAATAGCAGGGAATTTATTATTTATTTATTTTAAATATTGTGATGCCTTAATAAAATAAACATATACAAAGTGAATGTTTATTAGCAATAGTAGGGCAGTAGTGGTTACAAGTGCAGATGACATTTTGGTTCTCAGTCTGCTAAGTCTTGTTACCTGACATTTTTCTGGACTTTGGAGTATAAGGAATGATATCTATGGGTCTCTCCTAACATCATCCCAAGAACTTTCACTGTGAAAAGAAGAAGAGGGGAAGACAGAGTGATAGTCATCTAGATTTTAAATTATTGTTATTACTTTAAATAGGCAAGACTTAAGCATTTTAAATGCTGATTGAAAAGATTCAGATATTATAATAGAGGTATTGAAAGTACAATTGGTAAAGTGATACCTTAAGGTTATTTTAATTATTTGCATAGGAGCAGAATTACCTCTTCTGAATAAGAAGAAGAAATGGTTGAGGACACAAACAATTACTTGTGTAAAAATTAAGCAATTTTCAGTATGGTGGTTTCTGCATGATTTTCCCTATAGAGAAGGAAACAATATTATTTCAGAGTTATGAGGGCTGCGATGATTGTTGGATTAAAGCTAAATATTTGGAATCAGCCCAGTGAGAATTCAGAAAGAGAGTTGTCTAAGGATAGGAAAAAAAATGGATAATATTAAGGCTCAGTTGAGACCGGACACTATGGATCTCTTCTTCTGTAAGATTGTAAAATGCTCCACCTTCCCTTTATTTTATACCCTGGATTTAGTGAGATAATGAAGCCAAATCCAGAGGGGGTAGTGAGAAGTTTTATGGTAATGGTTCAAAGAGGGCGTCATCAATTTGTGGACATTCTTCTGATTGGTTGGTGGTGAGGTAAGTGAGACTCAGGTGGTTCCAAAGGTCTGGGGTTTCCTTGCTTGTGGCAGCATACAGTTAACTTCTCCACCTGGTGGGGCTCTCAGTATCTGCAGAACAGTTCAAGGATATTGTTATGTATATCCCTTGATGGGGAACCAGCACCTTGCCTCAAGATTGCACTATTGTTTCTGTCAACTGTTCCTCCCTTGTTTCCTCACTTCCCTTCCCTAATTAGCAACTGTTTGAACCTGCTTGTTGGAAATCAGGGAAGGTCATGGTTGAATGAAGCCTATTTCTTGTAATCAAGAAATGGGGGACACAGAAAGGCTTTTGTGCCCAGGAGCACCCCAGGATCATGCTTGGTATCAGTAATCTGAGCTATTCAAGAATGGTAATATCATCTTGGCATTATTATTCAATGATCATGGTTAACCTTATTAGGTGTTTACTATGCACTAGTCATAGCTCTAAGCACTTATAAGTATTAAATAATTTAATCCTTACAAACAAACCTGTGAGATAGTTATGAGCTCAATATTATTATTAATTTCCTTTTTGTATAGTGTATATTTCCTCTAAGGTTTATATTAATATTTGAATTGAGCTTTATAATAGTTTAAAATATATTAGACTTTAGATCACTTTTATTGATTTCACTGACCACTTTTTAAAAAATTTCACATTTCAGTGTTTTTCAGATCATTGTTTTTATTAATTTCTGGTTTCTCTGGAATATTTTTTGACAGACTTTTATTTATGAGAATACATGGGAAACTTTTACATCATTGACTATGTCTAAGAATGTCCTCACACATGAATAATAGCTTGATTTAAAATTGAATTTTTTAAATAAATATTGTCCACTTGAAATGTGTTCTAGCATTGTTATAGTGGGTGAATCATCTGGAGCCAATCCAATTTTTTACTTTTCTGTGTCTATAAGTTGTTTGGTACCACATGGATAATTGTAGAAATTTTTCTTAATTCCAATCTTTCAAAAACAAAACAAAATGCACATTGTATGTTGACATGGATATCTTGTCACTAATGTTGCTTGGTGTTCGTTTGAGTTCTTTTACCTTTAAGTTGTAATCATATGTTCAGGCTTTAATGTCTCTATCTCCTGCTACATTATGAAGCCTTGCATAAAATTAATGCTTATTATTCTGTTGTTCTTCTATTCCTAGTTCTTACGTGGTAACTGGCATATTTGTTAAAGTTATTGAATTCCTGAATGAATTGTTCCTGCAACTTGAGAGACTATTATTTAGAGGTTTCAGATGGTATTTCAGGGCCTAAGGAGCCAGAAATAGACTGAAATAGAAAAATCTATTTAAGAAGTTAACTTTTTGGTGAAATGCAAGAAGCTCAGGTCAGAAATGGTTATGTCAATATGTTATAATATCATCAATAGTCAAAATTTTATCAACATCAATAGGTTATAACATCATCAGGAAGGCCTTGAGGCACTCATTTGGGTGCTACCAGTATTATGACAAGCATGTTTACATTAAAAATATTCTGGATATTTTTATTATAACTTCACTTGGACAAAGGGTAAGTCTGCAAAATTTTAAGCTACCTCTTGTTTACCCAAAGGCACATGTTTTCCTGAATGACATAGAGATGTTGAAAATACAAATAGAAAGAGATTACTATTTTGTTGGATACTGACCCATGGGGAAGAATTTTGTAGTTTCACTAAGGACTTGAGGGAATTTGTAATGCTGTCAGATGATAAAATTGACAACTGGGTACTTTGGTAGGAACTTGAGTTGCCAAAAATCATCAATGGGCATAAATGAAAAAGAAAGAGAGAGAAAAATAATGTAAAATGGAAATCATTGGTAGAGTTTTGAGGGATGGGGGGCACAAAAAGTTGAGAATGTAAATGAATGAATAGACAAAGGGAAGATAAAGATGTCTGCTAGATACTCTGAGACCAGATATCCTTTGAAGGAGAAACAAATCTTTAGACAATTACTAAATATAATTGGTTCAACAAAACGCTGCTCTTATTATCAAAATAAAAACCATACTTGCTTACCCACACACAACGTTTTGGGTCTAAGAAATATATCCTCAGATGAAAGAACTATTGATTTATCTTATTTTCCCCATGACACTCATATAGGGAAGAGTAATTACACAGTGAATCCATTCTGGGCAGGCTCAGTCAATCATCAGGTGTTCTCTAACCTCTGCCTGGCAACTCAAATGATAACATTGCAAGAAAAATAACACAGGAAGAGATGTGGCATGCAGGGATTGAGTCTGATAATATTGCTTAGTTTCATTTCCTTTTAAACAAGTCAATTTTATGTATTAATGTAGTATGAAATTACTCTCATGGTTGACATGAGGAAGGGAGATATTTACAATCAGAACACTATTGCTATTATTAAAATTTGAATAAAACAGAATTACAAAAACCAATTCATCTTTCAGAATCAGAAGGATTTATAACCTTTTAAAAATAATATTTTTCCTACTGAAAATGGTCTTCAATAATTTTTAAAATAATCATGTATTTACATGTGTTAGATCATTGATAAATATTAATGGCATTAATTATCAAAATGAAATTAATTATTTATCAAAAATGGGTGAAAATTATCCGAATGCCAGGTGAAGGTCCAAGAAAGAGAGAGTGTTTAACTGTGTCATAAGATGCAGAAAGGTTGAGTGGATAGTCTGAGAAATACTGTTTAGATTAAAAATAAAAGGAGAGATCATCAATGACCTTGACTGGAACGGTTTCATTTGAGGACTGGGGACAAAATCTTGATTGGACTGAATGAAATAGAGAACACAGGAGAGAGGTCTGAATAATACTTTTGAAAAGTATTATTTTTATTTTTTTAGGTTGTATGATATGAATTTTTTTAAAGCTGTACAATGTGATGATTATATATATATATATATATTGCAAAATAATTATCAAGTTAATACATCCATCAGCTCACTAGTTACCATATTCTTGTGTATGTGTGGTGAGAACATTTAAGATCTACTCTCTTAGCAAATTTCAAGTATCCAGTAGAATATTATTAACTGAAATCACCATGCTGTACACTGGATCTCCAGAACTTATTCATCTTATAACTGAAAGTTTGTACCCTATGACCAACCTCTCCCCATTTCTCTCACCCCTGAAAACCCCTGGAAACTACTAGTTAATTCACTGGTTCTATGGTTTGACTTTTTTAGATTCCACATATAAATTTTGCTATAAGGGATAGCAGGAAAGGAACAACTACTAAAAGGGGACTTGAGGTCAGGTTAGAGTTTTTCTTCAGTGATAGGAAATAATATATTGTATTAGTGAAGTTACGGAAATGCCACAGTAAAAGCAGAAAATTGATAATGTGAAAATTGATATTGTAGGGGATATGGAATATAACTAAAGGAATGATAGTCTTGAGAAGGTGAAAAGGGAGGGGATCTACCAGACAGCAGAAGCCCAAGCTTTACAAAGGAACATGGACAATTCATTCATTGTAACAATAGGGAAGAAAAAGTTCTTGGGTACAATCCTCAGTCCTGACCAGAAATCTTGTATATCTTACTCTCCAAGTGGAATTTTTTAAGTCAACTTCTTTTCTTTGAAATGTTCCATCCACCTGCCCTCCATACTCTGACACAGTACATTCTTCATTCTTTATTTAAAACTATAAAGGAGAATCCATCGGATGTGAACTCTCCTTAACTTTTTATCTCTTACTAAACTTAGCTGCAATAATATTAATCTTTCTGTCCCCCCTGAGAGAGTCTCAACTAAAAGGTTGTCTTTCCTTCTGAGATCCATTTCTACCTATGCTGTGGATTCCCCCTCCTTTCAACAATACACGAACCCTGCTCCACCCATTATTCCATTTTTTTCCTGTATCTTTGTCCTCCCTTCTCTTCAAGTCCCTCTCTTGCTCAGGTCACTCCCATGGAAAGGAAAATAAAATCTCCTTCAATCCTATATTTCTTTTATAAAAAAATTCCTACATAATGTCCTTTTGTATCCTTTAGTGGTTAAGTGTCTCAAAAGAATCTTCACTCATTATTTCACCTTTTCATTCATATTTTCTTATTGAGGTATAATTGACATATAACATTATATTAGTTTCAGGTGTACAACATGATTCAACATTTGTATTACTGCAACATGATCACTGCAATAAGTCTAGTTAACATCTGTCACCATACGTAGTTACAAAAATGTTTTTCTTGTGATGAGGACTTTTAAGATCTATTCTCTCAGCAACTTTCAAATGTACAGTACAGTATTATTAACTATAGTTATTACATCCCCAGGCTTATTTATTTCATCACTGGAAGTCTGTACCTTTTCATACTGTATCACTGTGCCATTTATTTTTAATCATTATCAGAACAATTATCATAATTATCAGGTAATTATTAATAACTAATAATAATTATTAGTAAAAGTATAAACTACTTTAAACATGCAAAAATGTATAAGTGAATAAAATTAAGTTAACCCATAAAATAGTCACCAAGTTTAAAAAATTAAACAAATTTAATCAAAATCACCTGTACCCCTCTTTACCTGTGTTTCCTTCTACTACACCCAGAGAAAACAGGCAACTCCTATGGATTCATTATTTATCCATCTCATACTTGTTTTTATCTTTTAAGGCAAATCTATGTATGCTCATAAAATATATGTTTTTCTTTGCCTGTTTCAACATTTTATATTAATTTTATCATACTGTGTGCATCCTTCTGTAACTCTTTTTTTGGTCTCAAATTTATTTATGAGATTTATCCATACAGATACATGTACCTCTAGGTATTCATTTTTATTGTTAAATGAAATTTACTGTATGAATTTATCACTAATAGTGTATTGAATTCCAAATGAATGGATATTTGTGTTGTTTCATTTTTCTTCCATTAGAAAACGTTGAATGACTCTTTGAATCATTTGATTCAAATATGTTTGAATGACTCTTTATAAACAAGTATGGAGTTTCTCTAGGGCAACAGTTCTTAGAATGTGGTTTGGGGTCTGTGAGGACAAAGTTACCTTTATAAAATAAGAAGTTACTATTTGCTTTTTTCACTCTCATTGTCTCACAAGCGCAAAGTGGAGTTTTCCAGCGGTAACACGGAATGTGTTTTCTCAGCAAATTGAATGTGGAAGTAGTTATGAGAGCTCCAGGTGTTTTCTATTAAGACAGGCAGTAAAAAGATTTGCAAAAATGTATAACGATGTCTCTTTTTCACTGTTTTCTTGTTTTGAAAAATGCAGTTGTTTTATGAAGAATATGTTATGTATATTAATGTATAATTGGTTTATTATTTTTGTTTTGAAATTAAACAATAAATATTGAATTTTTTGTTTTAACTTCAAATACATTAAATATTGATAAATATAATCTTTATAGACATATGTTCTGTATGTCCATTATCCTCAATAAATCTTAAGACTGTAAGACTGCATTTTGTCATATACTTTTTGACCCCTAAGTTTTCTCTCCTGTGAACTAACTATATATTAGGTATCACAAAGTATTAAATGACATACTATAAAATTAATATTTTGATATACAGTTATCAGAATATAGAATAATTTCATCACATGTTGCTACTCTCTGCCAGAGTAATTCTGGCATTTTCACGTCACTATATGTGGGCAATCCCTTTGCATGATTCTTGGAACCATACTAGTAGCTTGATGCACCATTTCCCAGGGTGCTTGCAGGAGCGCTAAATCCTGCATTCTGGGAAAATGCTCCCATATTGAAAAACAATCATTTGTCTGCAACACACACACTTTTGAGGCGGAGGAATAAATTTGGATCTACTCACAGACATAGAGATCAGACTTGTGGTTGCCAAGGGAGAGGGGGAGGGAGAGGGAGGCACTGGGAGTTTGGGGTTAGGAGATGCAAACTATTACATAGAGGATGGATAAACAACAGGGTCCTAATGCAGAGCACAGGGAAATATATTCAATATCTGGTGATAAACCATAATGGAAAAGAATATAAAAAATATGTATATATGTGTATGACTGAGTCACTTTGCTGTACAGCAGAGATTGGCACAATGTTGTAAATCAACTATACTTCAATAAAAAAAAATTTGGAGTGACAGACGCAGAAAAACACTCTTACGCTATTTAATTGTGTTCTGACTGTACACCTATTCTGATAGACTGGGGAAATATTTATTATATCCATACTCAATTTAAAAATAAGAAAGCCCAAGGAATCACCACACTAATATTTTAGAAAGCAGGTGCTTACCATTTCTAATTTACCCCTGATGTAATACAGTTATGAGCTACATATTTTAGAGCTTTGCCTGAAGCCTATTATGTGAAACTTCCATGTAAATTTTAGGCTGCAGTGTATCATTTTGTTAAAAATGCAGCTCTTATACTAATGGTCTTCAGATGCTGTGTAACTTCATCTCAGATGAGAGCTCTTATCCAGTTCCCAGTGTCGTCTGGCCCACTTCTCTATAGCTGACAAATTCAGCAGGGATAATTCTCCCTGGGACTGTTTGTCATCCAGAAATGAAGGGACACTCTATTAACTACACATACTTGGAGTTTATTGAGGAATGAAGCTACTTAATTTCTTCTCTGAAGGGAAGGAACAAATAATGATGAAAATTATCACTCAAAAATAAAGTGTTACAAAATGTCAATACCTTTTATTTTACAATAGAGATAGTTAACTTTTGTAGTAAATTGGGTATTTCACTGGTAAGGATTTTTAGGTGAGTAAACTGAAACCATTGGAGGTTAAGTTGTGTACTCATTCAAACAACTGTTTAGTGACAGAACTGGGAGTATCGTGGTCCCTAGAATTGGCTCCTTTCCAATGACAATTAAGAGATTATTTTCTGATTGTTTGCTTGTTATGTAAGATTGGATGATTGATCACATTCTAGTCATGGTACTTGTATCACTCCAATCTTTTCTTAGTAATTTTTTTTCTTGCAATGTCTGTTACACTGACCAGCCCATTGTAAGTTTCCAGAAGTGTTGAAGTGAGGGCCTTGTTCTTTCCATTACTAATGTGACGGCCCATCTAGTCTATCATGATCTTTTAAGACTTCTATGCATATTTTGTCTCATTAGCTCCTGTTTTTATCCCTACACTGTCCGTTAGTAATGAAACACGCAACTCCCCTCTTTCAGCGCTTTACTCCAGTGCAGGTCCCCCTACTACAAGTTCATTGTCCTGTATGTTGTGTGTGACTTTTAGAACCTTTTTATTCAACAGCATTTATTGCAATTAATAACTGTTTTACAATACAATTGATATTAATTATTTGATTAATTTCTTTCTTCATGTCTAAACTGCAAACTCCATGAGTTTAGTATTTTCATATTTCTACTAAAAATGTCTATTTCACAGCTAGATAAAAGAGTGAATTTTTATTTTGGCAATGGCTTTATTACCACTCAAAATACATACTTTTAGAGAGAAAACACATTGCTTTGTATGGATCATAGATACTTAATATCTTTGACTAAATTTTAGGAATCCGTTCAGTAAAGGGATGAAAAATGAAATGGACAATAGAAATAAAGCTATGAGAATGTACTCTCCCATTGAAATTTTGGATTCTGTGTTTATATGTTTATATATATAATTAAAACTATTCAACCCTTCTTTCAGTCATTCATTCAAAAGGTATTTATTGTCCACTATGTGATATATATTATGCAAGGTGATGGGTATGTAAGTAAAACACACACACAATCCCTGCCCTCATGAAGTTTCTGTTCAGTTAGGGGAGTTAAACAATGAAAATCTGTACACATAAATACATATCTATTGTGACTAGAACCATGAGAAAAAAAATGTTTGGTAGTAAAGAATTATAGAGAAGGCCCACTTGATTTAGAGTGAAAAGGGAATGCAGTTTCAGGGGAGACAACATTTAAACCTGGAGATGAAGGATTAGAAAACAATCAGGAGAAGATCTGGAGAAGATAGCATGTAGGGCTTATAAAACAAGCAAACACAAATGACATAGTGGAAAGTGTCACATTCTAGGAAGAGGGAGTGTGGCTGGTGCCTGGCGAGAAAAAGGAACAGTGACATATGTTGAGGGTCCTGTTGACATGGTTTCAATAATGTAGGGCCTAGTAGAGCAAGATAAGAATTAGATTTACTCAGGTGCATTGTGAAGCTACTGAAGTGCTTTAGGCAAGTAATGACATGACTTGTCTTTTCTTTTATAAAAATTGTCCTTATGGGAAAAATAAAATGGAAGAGAAAGGATAGGAAAGCAAACGGGTAAGGGGCAGAACTTTCTAGAGGAAAGTTAATAATGGTAATCTTGAAAAAAGATAGCAACAGGTACGGGTCAGGAGGAGAAAAATTTTATTTAAACAATGAACTAGTTTTATAATTAGAGAATTGTAGGCATGATAGCACCCGATTAAGTGGCATTTATATAGATGTTTCTACTGCCTTTTAGAAAACATGAAATAGGCTAATCTCTAAATTCTCAATGTGTAAGATGTTACCTAAGGACCACTTGTTTTGCTAGTGCTAATTATTCTGTTAATGGTTTATAGAGTCTCTAACTCTTTCTCTCTGTCTACACTTTTGATTCTCTACCTTGGGACTAAGAAGATGTAAAAATTTCAATCATTCATTTTTGTTACTTGCTTTCTAGGTGGGTAAGGAATTAAAAACAATGATATGTAGACAAATAAAACTTTAATGGATTTCAAGTATTCATCTTATTTCAGATTTTCATATTTAAAAATAAAGAAAGAAATATCAAAAAGAAGCAAGAGCTGGCAGTTTGCCTTTTAGTGGAAGCTGATGAGATAATAAGGTAGTTTGTATGCATCAGTGTCATGGAAATGGAATTTAAATGCATTAAAGCCTTTCTTCATCATATATTATACTTTAGGACTTAAGAAAATTTGTTGCATTCTGTTGAATTTAAGTTTCCTTTTGACTAAGTAGGAATGTTTTAAAATAAAATGCAAGTAATCAACATACAACATTCCCCCCACCCCAAAAAAACTGTATTTGTTTTCTAAAGATGCTTAGCTCGTGGTTCTTCTCACATAGGATAATTTAGTCTTCAATTTCTGTGGTTCCATTGGCATGAAAATGTATGAAATCCAAGTAGAGTGTGGATATAAACACATTAGGCTTTTGTATCAAAAGGTGACATTTTCCCTCTAAAAATATGTTTTGTGCTTTTTACCTGGGCTTCATTTAATGGCTGTGCGGTAAATATTGTGAGACTGCTTCTGACAATCAAAAAAATCTCAATAGGATATGATACTTTTTTCAATTACTTGTTTTAAAATGTACTCTAAGAATCTGAAATATGAGAAAAGTATAATACCATTCATAATTTGTTGAATTATGTGCTAAAATATAGTATAATAGCCCAGATCTGGGTTACTAATACAACAGCAAAAGTTTATTGGGACTGAGTGATTATCTATCTATCTATCTATTCATTTTAATGCTTTATTTATTTATTTTTTAACATCTTTATTGGAGTATAATTGCTTTACAATGTTGTGTTAGTTTCTGCTGGATAACAAAGTGAATCAGCTATACATATACATATATCCCCGTATACCCTCCCTCTTGTGTCTTGAGCTGATCGCCCTGTGCTATGCAATATGAAGCCAGTCATTCCAGCCAAAATCACTTTCTCTCTAGTCCTTTTTGTCTTTCTGTTTGCTTCATTTGCTTTATTTTTATTCTTTTTGTCCCTTCCTATGCTTTCCTGTGGTGACTACACGAGAAGCACACCTGTAATTTAGCTTTCATTTCTGAAAACATTTTTATCTTTTTCTTTAGTTCTTTCCTGAGTTCTGTGAATTCCGTTTGTCTTACCCATTGTTCAGTTAAAACTCCAAGTGTTTGGACCATATTTCTATTTGATTTCTTGTTTTTGATTTGTGATATTCCTTTGTCAATGCAACTGTTCTATTAGAGTTTTCTTTTAAATTCAGGTTGAAATGTTGCATTACAATCTTCTGTTTGTGATGATACTTTTCTGTTTTCTTTGGCTCCTAAGAAACTTGACTTTATGCTGTGGTTTTGTTTTGTTTTGTTTTTTCTTGAAGTGTATTTTTTTAGTTTGTTGTACTAGCTTGTACTTCTAGGATTTCTGTTATTTTAGAGCTCTAGGACTGAGTATAGAGTCTTATAAGGTCTGGGGAAAAAGTAAGAAGTCTTGATATTTGCTATTCTCATCTTTTTCACTTCTCAGCTTGGAAATTGAAGAGTACTCAATTATGCTCTAATTGACACTGAAACATAAAAGAGCAAATAAAAAATTCACGATGACCTTTGAGAGTATGGCAGACAGAAAGTGGCAAATATGTAGCTTTAGTTTCTAATCCAAATTAAAGGGTCACAGAGCACAGAAAATCGTTAATGTCATATATGGCTACAAATCATAGCTCTTCAAAGAAATCACATATCAAAGTAAGCTTTTCATGCTTTAAAAAAAATCCTGGTCTATGAACTATTATTAACATTTAATGGCAAATCATTGTAGGTCACATCAAGGTGCAGAACTATAGAACCTCAAGCGTGAGTTTTATATATTTTATGTTTTTATAGTATATGATAGAGTTACTTTATGAGTTGATATTTCAAGCAGCTTTTGTGCGTACATAGATTTAAGGAGGTTATAGAAAGAGCTTATATGACTCCGACCTTCTAAGTGAACGTATATCAAAGACACAGTGACTCTGAAGCTACCTCTTGTCATAGAGCATGAAGTGAACATGCATAAAAAGGGCTTTACTTGCATCTAGGCAAAAAGCCAAACTAATTTTTAAGTGTAAGTTAAAGGCATGTTCCATGGCTAATAACACCTCAGAAGATATTCAGTTTTTGGCTTCCTATCCCATTATTCTTCTCCTTGGAAAATATAAACATTACTTCAGATTAATTTATTTCATTTTGTGTTTTTGTGATACTTTTCTTTACATTTTGGAGATCTTGTGTCTATGTCAGTCTTAGCATGATTCCCATCTCCATCTTTATAAAGTTTATTCTTTGTTGCATTATCAAATTCCCAACTTGGAATTAGTGGCTGGAAACTTAAAAGTTATTCATTCCCTCTCTTCCTGACATCGCTATTTATTTGTATTTAATGGTCACATATGAATATTTTGAAAATAGAATGTGTTTATTTGTAAAGAGAAGTATTTATTTCTTCATTTGACAAATATTTACAAATATATGATATGGGAGGAAAAACCTGAAAGTTTAATAGTCATTAAAAGAGACAATTTAGACACTAATAAAAACAGCAGCAAAAGAATTTTATCCAAGGCTTTGTGAAGAAAATGAGGAATTAAGTTTTAAACACATCTGTATTTGGAGTGTGGAAATGACTGAGTAAATCCTTCTTTGAAAAGGGAATATACGAAATCATAAATGTTAATTTTTAAGTAGAGAAAACAGATTTCATTAACAGGAAAATTTGAAAAGAATCTCATAACCCTAAAATATTTTTGGTTTTTTTCAGACATTACATTGTACATTACTTATATTAAAACTAACAAACAAACATAGATTAAAGTTCATGTTGTTAGGGTAGGTCTATTAAATAAAAGGGTTAAAGTAGTCTGTTAAGTTAAATTTAACTCTGATAGGTTAAATAATAAGTTGTTTATATTGGAAGTGCAAGGTTTAAAAAAATCTCTAAGCATCCACTTGCTGCCAAATTACTTTATTGCTAACATCCAAGTTTAACCTTTAGAATCATAATATTTCCAAAGCTATGTTTGCTTTGTTTAGGAAAAAAATGTATTAAGCCATAACATGTGATTTTTGTAAAAGTGTAATGAAAACCTTGAAAAAGTAAAGTTAAAAGTTTATTAGGCCAGGCATAACCTTTGAATTTTATGTTTTGACAGGTGCCTGAAGGATGGCAAGTCTAATTATCTAACATGTGGTTGGTACAGTGTACCTGATGCTTCAAAAGGAGGCCATGGTTGGACACAGAGATTTTGGAGTGATCTTCATAGAATTAATAACTGAGTAAACAAGTGACTGACTATGTGAAAGCCAAAAGTAGAAGCAGAGGAAAGTCAATGACCAAAGAGAAAATTTCCATTGTTATTTCTCCCTCTCCAGATATTACATAGTTACATTATCTTAGATATTTAAGCATATTCAGTTATTCAGGTAGCTATTATTCTGTTTCTTCAAATGAAGTTTAGAATTAATGCAAACAAACTGTGGAAAATTATGTAGATTATATAGTCATACAAAGGTCTACAAACATTTCAGCCCTGAAGGCAATTCTAAGTTAGACAATGATGTGGACTAAATACATTTACATGGTTCTATGTTTTTACTATGTGAAATTAAATTAAAATGCCCATTTTGTATTTATTTAGAAAAATCATAATTGAGGTATAATTTCAGATGAGTTTTTAAAAAAGTCGTATTTAATATATGAAATTTAAATAATAGCATGATGATACGACCAAAAAAAGTTGCAAGCTGAGAAAGAGTCAGAGGAGAATTTCAAATTGTAAAAGTGTTTACATGCTGTGTGTATTTAAGTTAAAGGCAAAAGGGTAGACTTTGATCATGAAGACTTTGGAAAACTGCCCAAATTACCTAAGCCTTAGTTTCTAGATACATGCAGTCTTTAGTTAGCTATTGCTACCTGACAAACCACCCACAATTCAGTGGCTTAAGCAGTAAGCATATGTTATTGCTTATGAGTCTATTGGTTAGCTGGGTGCTTCTGTCGTGATCGCTTTCACTCATGTGTCTGCAGGTGGTTAATCAGGTGGCGGATGGGTGGCTGGTCTTGGGGGTTGTCACTTGGGATAGCTGGAGCCATTCATCTCTTCATGCCGTCTTTATTCTCCAGCAGGCTGGCCTGAATTTGTTCTCATGGTGGTAGTGGCAGGGTTCCAGGAGAGTGAGTGGAATTGCCCAGATTCTTTTAATACCTAGGCTTGAAACTGGCACACTGCCACTTCCATGACATTTGATCAGCAAAAGCAAGTCAAATTCAAGAGATGGGGACATAGATTCTACCTATTGATGAGAGGAGCTGCAAAGTCACATTTCAAAGAGCACGGATATTAACAGGAATGAAAAATTTGGCCATTTTCACAGTTAACCTACCAAAGAAAAAAAGTGAGAAAGAGATGAAAAACACATTGATTAGTGTTTCTCAAATTTTAATGTGAAAAAGAACTGTCTTGGATATTCATTAAAATGCAAATCCCTGGGCCAAATCCCCTGATATTATGCTTCTGGGTCTAGGATGTGGCCCAGAAATCTTTAGTTAAATAAAATCATCTCACTTCTCAATGATACTGATAGAGATGATCTAATGACTATCCTTTGAGAAATAAATTAAATGATGGAGGGAGACCTTTGATTCTGGAATAATGAATGTTGAGTCATTACAGGAGAAAATGGTGAAGCAGGGGAAGCCTGCTCAAGGATTATTCTTTTCATTTGTTACTGTATTAGCTTTTAGTGTTCAAAGGGCTTCTATATACATTATCTAAGACCCAATAAGCCTGTGAAATAGGAGGAATGAGATATATTTTGTTACAGCTATCAAGTGGAATTTATGGGACTTTAACACCAGTCTTCTGTCATATAACACAGGTTTCTAATCACAATTTTAATTTTGTGATTCAGATGAGGAAATAAAGATGGTGAAATTGAAAAAAAACCTATTGCATTTATTCAAATTTTCCCGCAGTGCATGAGAATTTGACATGTGAAATATTGTGCTTATTGAAAATTAATTTGGAGAAATTGAATAATTTGGAGAGAAGGAATCTTTCTAATTCAAAAATGAAGGAAAAAAATTTAAATTGTCAGCAATGACTCAAATTCTACCCTGGGAGATAATAATATTAGCAAGCTATAATATTTAAGAAATATGATTATTATTACAGTACACTTATTAAGCTTTTGCCCAGTTTTTATGGCATTAAACTGTGTTTTAGTTGTTATTTCGCACAGACAAAACCATTGAATCAAGTATTTTCATCATGCAAAGTTAAATTGAGAATTGTACTATGAGATATTCAGGCACATTTCACATGCTTTATTTATGAAGAGGTCACTAAAGCTACTCAGGAATTTCTTTAAAAAATAATATAAGTGAAACTACATTGTGAGAAGTACCAAATATGATCTGAAGTTGAAATATAGGTCAATCACTGAAGAATTCAAACCTTTTTCTCTTTAATATTTAAGGGTCAAAGGACAAGCTCACTTGGCAAAAGTCTAAGGACACAAATTTGAGCTAAACATTGTTGCTAAAAGCAAATGAAAAATTGTGAATGCTAAAGAGAAGCATTGTCTTTTTCAAAATTAGTAAACCATTAGCCTCGATGAATCAGGAGAAAAAGCTACAAACATTAAGGAAGAAGATTTTTACATAAAAGCCAAAGGATATTTGAACTGCTAAGAAAAAAAAATTGCAATGAAATTGATCTTTCTATTGCCATGGAGACAGAAACTGGAAATGTAAAAAGTGATTCACACTCCTGATAATGCGCTAAGAAAGGGCAACTGAAAAATAAGATGAAAAATGAGGAGAATGTGTAAGGAGTGAAATCTTGTCGGCTGGAAGAAATGTCAAAGACAGATTGCTTTTTTTCTTAAGGGAACAACAAAGGTAGTCTAAGGACTTATTGACTATTTTCAACTAAAATTGGATGCTGATTTAGATATATTTTTGCTCAAGTAACTGTGAGTCTTAACAAGTTCTTTGAAACCTCTGTATCTCAGTGTCTAAATCTACAAAAAGGACACAGGAACTTCCAGTTCTAGAATTCCGAGATTCCATTTTGATCAGAATTGTGTAACCCTATCCTCTTAAGAAATAAGCTAATAAACAACCCAATGATAAACTTATTGGTGGAACATGACACATATTTCTCTGAGATTGGTTCAGTGGTCATTTTCTTTTCATAAATTTATTTATTCATTTACCATTTATGTTCTGGCTGCATTGGGTCTTTGTTGCTACGCGCGGGCTTTCTCTAGTTGCGGCAAGCGGGGGCTACTCTCTGTTGCGGTGCGTGGGCTTCTCATTGCGGTGGCTTCTCTTGTTGCTGAACTCGGGCTCTAGGCATGCGGGCTTCAGTAGTTGTGGCACGTGGGCTCAGTAGTTGTGGCTCGCGGGCTCTAGAGAGCAGGCTCAGTAGTTGTGGCGCACGGGCTTAGTTGCTCCGTGGCATGTGGGATCTTCCTGGACCAGGGCTTGAACCCATGTCGCCTGCATTGGCAGGCGGATTCTTAACCACTGCACCACCAGGGAAGCCCTCAGTGGTCATTTTTAACACCCTTATTTAACATTTCAGTCTCTTTACTGTTTTAATAGTGGGATCTTATCCTGTCTTAGAAGGTTTTATTAGTTTGCTAGGGCTGTCATAACAAAATACCACAATCTGAGTGACTTAAACAACAGAGATTTATTTTCTCACAGTTCTGGGAACATCAAGGTGCTGGAAGATTCAGCATTTGGAGAGAGCTCATTTCCTGGTTCATAGACAGATGTCTTTTCTTGGTTAAACAACTAAGAGTGAGATTTCTGGGTCACATGGAAGTGTATGCTTAACTTCATAAGAAACACTATTTCCTGAAGTGGTTGCACCATTTCACATTTCTGTCTTCTGTTATGTGAGTCTCAGTTACTCCATATTCTTGCTAACATGTAGTATGGTCAGTCTTCTTAATTTTAGACACTCCGATGTGTGTGGTGATATCTTATTGTAGGTTTAATATGCATTTCTCCAACAATTGATTATGTTGAACATTATTTTTTCATGTCCTTATTTGCCAAATGTACATTTTCTTAGGTCAAGCATCTATTCAAAGTTTTGCCCATTTTTAATTGGGTATGTTTGTTTTGTTTTGTTTTCTTGTTGTAGAGTTTTCATAATTCTTTACATATATATAGGATATAAGACATTTTTTAAGATATATGATTTGCAAATATTTCTACCATTCTGTATCTCTTAACAGTATCTTTCCAGGAGCAGAGGTTTTTAATTTTGATGAAGTCAAATTTATCAGCTTTTTATTTTACAGCTCATGATTTTAATGTCTTATCTAAGAAATATTTGCTTAACCCAAGACCTTAAAGATCAAATCTGAATCTCTTTACTTGACTATATGTGTTTTTTTTTAAATTGAGACTTGATATGGTGAATACATTGATTGATTTTCAAATATTGAACAAGGCTTGTACCCTGGGATTAAAAAAAAAAAATGATATTCTTCTGCTAAAAGAAAGTTACTCCAGTGAAATATGATAAAATGTGTCCATGGAACAGAAGGCTGAATCAACTGTGGTGAATTACAAATGAGGCAGAACCATTGTTCTCTTGTTAAATTATCTAAACTTACAAATTTGTCTCAATGTTTAAAGAAAACAACACAAATCAATCACGCTGAGTTTTTTGGAGAGGATCTCAGCAAAGAAATATAAGCTGAGCTAGTGTAGTGTGCCTACCATCAGGAGGTATTTTCCTATGGATCTTGATTTTATTATTTTTTTCTACTCTCTGTCACTGAGTTAGAAGATAGAACTCAGTACCTCAGTACCCCTGTACATAAATATATTTTCATTCCATTATGTCTCCCAAATAATGCACTATCTACAATAAAAATTTTTCGATATTTTTCTTTAGTCATTTAATTTCTCCTTTTGAAAGACTTCATTAATTAATAGTTAATTATAGTTGATTTATGCATCTAAGAAAATAGAAGTAGTTAATTTGTATGTTGGCATATTGCACAGAAAAGTTTTGATATAGTTTAGTTATCATGAAATGACTTTTAGATCGTTAGACTATACATTTTAAAAATGCAAATGAACTGTGTGATGCAGTGTGAGTTTGGAAAAAAATAGGTTTCAGAGAAAATTGATGTGCATTATTTTAATAAATTATCATTTCACTGGTAAAGTATTTTCATATGCTTATTAAGCAGCTGAGTTAGCAAAAATGATTACTGAGCTGCAATTCATAAAATTAGGTGAGTGCATATGGTCTTAAACCAGGGTTCGATGGGTGGAGAAGAAGATTTGAAGAATTCCCAGAATCAGGCCCCCACATCAGGAGAAGAGGTTAGCAGAAAACAGAAAGAAGAGAGAGACCCACCAGCCTGCTGGTCAGAAGGTTGGAGATGGGCAGCATCTCTCTGCTATGCAGCCCCCAGAGAGACCTGATAGAGTCCTGACACTCGGTACGATTGATGAACAATTACGCAAATTGCCCACATTTGTTAATGGCACTCAGCATTGCCTAGACATCTTGCAATGTTATACTTTTTTCACGTTCCCAAACTTCAGCCTTTCACACACACTATCATTTGATGATCCTGCCTCATACTTCATTGAACAAAATAGGTACAATTAAACAGCAACCTCTATGTTTTCTCACCTTCCAAACCTCCACATCCTCCTTTCTCTCTATTCATTTTTGTCTGTTTTTCTCTGATTTACAGACAGGCATGACCCCTTTCTATAAAAGACCAATCCCTTCCCTTGTTGTATTTATCATTGTCTTTCAATACACATGCGTGTATATATATATATAGAGAGAGAGAGAGAGAGAAGAGAAAGAAAGAAGAAAGAAAGAGAGAAAAAGAAAGAGATGAAGAAAGAAAGAGAGGGGAAGAGAGAGAAGAGAAAAAGAAAGAGAGAAAGAAAGGGAGAAAGAGAAAGAAAGAAAGAGAGAGAGGAGGAGAAAGGAGAAGAGAAGAGAGAGATTTCAAGGAATTGACTCACACAACTGTGAACTGACAAACCTAGAAATTAAATTAAAGGGCAAATGGACTGAAAACTCCAGCAAGAGACTGAAGCCAGAATTCCTTCCTCTTCGGGAATCCTCAGACTTTGCTCTTAATGCCTTCCGGGGATTGGATTGGATGAGGCCCATCCGCATTATGGAGGGTAATCTGCATCACTCAAAATCTACTGATTTAAATGTTGATCACATCTTAAAAATTACCATCACAGCAACATCTAGATTTTTTTGGATCAAACAACATCCGGATTTTGATGAAACATCTGGACATGATTACTTAGTCAAGTTGATACCCAAAATTAACCACCACAGTCAGTTATGTCAATCAAATTGGTCAATGATGTTCAGGGCTTCTAAATACTTAGTAATTTTCTGTCTTGTTCTATTAGTTAATGAGAATAAAGAGTCTCCAAGTATAATTGTGCTTTTGAGTATTTTTCCTCCTACTCTATCAATTTTACTAAATGCATTTTGATATTCTGTTTTTAGGGGCGTGCATTGAACATATTTATGTTCCTTTGGTGAACTTATCCTTTGATCACTTTGCAATGCCTCTCTTTACCCCAGACAATTTTCCTTAATCTAAAATTTACTTTGATATCAAAATCACTGTAGCACTGTTCTTATAATTCATGTTTCCATAGTATAATTTTTTATATCACTTTACTTCTAACTAATCCAATCATTATATTTAAAATGATCATATTGGAGGCAGCATGTAACTGACTTTTTTTTCCAATATGACAATTTCTGTATCTTAATTGGTGTTATTCCTGATTTGGTCAGATTTATGTCTACCATGTTACTGCTTGTTTTCTGTTTGTCCCCTCTGTTTTTTATTCTATTTCCCGTTTCTATTCTAGTGTATATAATTTATATATTCTAGTATGCCATTATACTTTATATATAGAGTTTTTTGCTCATATCACTTTATACTATATTTAAAGGTTGCTTTAGGGATTATTATATATGATCCTATCTTTCAATAGTCTAATGACTTAATAGTTTACCACTGTAAGAAAAACCTAGAAGTCATAACCAAATAGGTCCTTTGACCCTTATGTTATATTTTTGTGTTTTGCATCTTTATACATTGAACCTCCTTAAAAAAATCATGTAATTTTTGTATCCAACTACCATACATATTTTAAAGTATTTAAGAGAAGAAATATAGTTTTATTACGTTTATCCAGTTATTACTTCTTCTCTTATTTTCTTCATCCTGATGTTCCAAATTTCACTGTGGTAAGTTTCCTTTCAGCCTGAAGAACTTCCTTTAGCATTTTTTAAGAAAATGTCTCCTATTGACATAAGAATGTCTTCATTTTGCTTTCATTCCTGAAGAATTTTTCTTGCAGAATGTAACCTTCTCTGTTAATAGTTATTTCCTTTTAGCATGTTGAAGCTGTTGTTCCACTTTCTTCCTGTCTCCACTATTTACGGTTCCAACAGTAATCTCAAATGTGGCTCCCTTATATGTAATGTGTCATATTTTTCTGGCCAGTTTCAAAATTTCTTATTCATCTTTGGTTTGCAGAAGTTTGATTATGACTTGCCTGAGTATGGTTTTCTTTGACTTCATCCTGTTTGGGATCGACCATGCTTCTTAAATCTGTAACTTTCTTTCACCAAATTAAAAAAATTAAAAAGACATTATTTATTTAAACATATTTTTCTGTACCAATATCTTTTTCCTTTAATTCTGTAGTAGTATTAGATATTTTGATATTGTCGCAACAGGTCTGCATATTTTTTTTTGTCATTTTTTCTCTTTTTCTTCAGAATGTATAATTTCTATTGATCTGTCTTTAAGTTCACTAATGCTTTCCTCTATCATTTCATTCTGCTACTGAGGCCATCCAGTGAATATTATAATTTCAGATTGTATAATTTTTCAGTTCTAAAATTTTCTATTTTTAATCACCTATTTCCCACCTGTTTCTCATCCACTTCAAAGATGTTCACCTTTAACTTAGGGAGAATGGTTATAATGACTGCTTTATAGTCTTTGTCTGAACACTCTCTCTGAGTTATCTCAGGGTTGACATCTATTAATTGTTTATTCTTTTGAGAAATGGTCAAATTTTCCTTTATTTTTCTGTATGTCAAATAATTTTTGTATATTATATATTTTGTATATTCAGGACATTTTGAATAATATGTTATAATATTCTGGGTTCTGTTAAAATTCTCTGAAGAATGTTGATGTTTGTATGTTTGTTTGTTTTGCTTAACAGTAATCAACCCAGTTAGTTTCAGACAGCACATTATGTTTCCCTTCTGTGGACCAGTTCAGTTTTCAAAGCTTTTATTGTATTGTTTGGGTCTTCTCGGTGTATGTACCACTCAGAAGTTAATCTTGAATGTGGGCAGTGGTTTATGTCATAGTTTAGTTCTAGCTGCCTTTGTTAGCCTTCTTTGGTTTTGTTTAGTACATTAATGGCTCAGTAGTCAGCTCAGGACGTATGTCAATTCATCCATTAAATTTAAGAGATCGCTTTTTCTAACTCTCCCTTCTCTGGGATGTGCCCTGAATTCTTTGGCTCCTAATGGGTCCTTACTCCATTCTTCTGGCCAGAATGCCAATTTGTTTATTTTTAAAAAGTTTAAGTCCTCCATATTTTCGTGCAATTCCTTGCAAATGAGGCCATCTCCCTTATGTGTCATTATGATTTTTACTTCAGTTCCCAACTCCCTTACTATTGTTTACTTTTCAGAGTCCTCAGTATTTTCTTTTTAAAGCTCAAGCAAGTGTTTTATATGTTTTGAATTTTTTCAAAACTTTATACTTTTCATTTGCCCTTTTTCAAAAATTTTAAAATTTTAATGTCAAATCTACAGATCTTTCCCTTGCATATTTTAAAACACCTCCAGTGATTTGAAAATGTTTTATTGTATTATTCTATGTTTTTCAATTTTCATGAATTAGGTTGACTGATTTTTTTTCTTTAGCTAGAAGGTAGGCTTCAGTTTATGGCATAAACAAGAATACAACAAAACAAAACATATGAAGTAACTGTTTTGCTGTACACAGTGACTATTTAGACAAAGGAAACACAAGGTAAGCTACATGATCACCCCTCTGGACAGGGAGCCCTTTTCAGACCAGAACATAGGAAGGAAATATACCAGCAGAACAGAACAATCTCACTGAACTAATGGAGGAGAGATCAGAATTCCTGGCTGCTGAATTGATTGGAATTTGCTAGAAACAATGCAGCCGTACAGAGTCAGTGTCTGGAAATCTGCATTCAAGACCCCAATGTATTTGCCAAGTGCAGTGCTGCACACTTGCAGCAGGCGGCTCTGTGAGGCTGAGAGCTGAGTGGAGGTGGGGAGGTCCTCAGGGCCCGGAAGTGGTGAGCTTCTGGCTTCACTCCTCACTCTAGAAGATTGTAGAATGCTCCCCCATTGAGTTAGAACCAAACCCTAGAATAAAGGACAAACTCTAGGACTAAACACTACACTTAAATTGACTAGACTTAAAAAGATCAAGTGGATCAATCTGTAATTTAACTAATTTCTGGGTAACTTTAAAATGAAGTAAATGTAAACCTAAACTGGTACAATATATGATTTATAATTTCTATCAGGCAATCATAAAAGTCCTAGACCTTTAAAGAAGGGTGAAAATATGACCCATAATTAACAAAGGTAGTAGTAAATAGATGCCACATGACCCACATATTGAAATGATCAGGGACAGAAATTACAAAATTATATATATTATATTAATGTTATATAATATAAATATATTCATGGACTGAAACATATTATATATATATATATAAATAGATACATATATACTGTATATTATAATGTATTATGAATATACTCAAGAACTTAAAATATAGACCTTATCCGCAAAGAGATAATCTCAGCAGAGAAATGGAAATGATAATAAAGAACTAGGAAAAAATTCTAGAACTGCAAATTCTGAAACTGAAAGGGTGCTGATGTAATCCTCATTACAGTGTTTGTTGTGGTCCTAGAAAACTAGAAGTAAAACCTAAATGTCACAATGAAAGAAGAGTTAAATGATTAAATTTTGATATTTCCATACAATATACCAAAATAATTTATTAATTAACATTCCAAAATAATTTTTAATACGTTGAAATAATTATAATCTGTAGAAGCATATTGCAAAGTTTTACACATTTATACAGAGTGTTATTAACTATCTATTTGTTCTGTATGTGTAACCACAAGGGCAGAAATCCTATCATTTTTGTTCATCGTCAAATACCCAGCCATCCAGGCCAGCTCACCTGAAAAACAGTTAGAAATATTTGTGGAATAAATGAGTGAATGAGTGGCAGAGCTTCAGACTTGTTTGAATGCTCAGCCAGGGAAGGCCTATGATGCAAAGTCATAACCTAGTTTGGAAAACTTAGGATGGGGACATCTGGATAGATGCCTCTGAAGACATTGACTCTGCAGGCTCCCTGAACTTGTGGGCTTGCAGAAGCAGCCCATACTTCCCTAGTGAGTGATGGAATTTCAGCTGTGCAGAAGGACACTGCAGAAACATCCCCTATTCAAAGCAACAGGTACCTCCCTGGAGAATGGCCTCTATCTCCTCTCCTGGAGACCAATCACTGCCAGACCAATAACTAAGGGGAAATCCCAGCATCACTAAGTGAGGAATGTTCTGAACCTGATAAAGACGAAAGAGACTGTATACTTCAAAAGCTGCAAGAATTATCCTGCATGTACTGACAGGAGCCAAACTCCCGTGATTGGAGTTTGAGCATATTTAATCAAGAGGCCAGAATACAAGACCAGATAAGCAAGAATTCTTTGATTTTGAAGCACTTTCTTAGAGTACATGACTTTACACCCTGATAAGAACCCCAGAGGCTGGAGCAAACTGACTGCTGGAGTTTCCTATGGGAGTCTGGAATAACTATCATAACTGATGGCCAACTCTGAATGAAGTGGAAATGCTTGAGTTGCCCCAGAAAACAGCAGAGGACAAGTAAAGAGGCTGAGGGAAACGGGCATGCTGGAATGGACGTATTGTATCAGGTCAGGGTGCCCGCCAGAGTTTACGTTCCAAGGAAAGTTCTGAAAGACATACTATTCATCAAGGCCATCAGGAGTGTGCTGGGAAGAAGGGAACCAGCTGCACTAAATTCAGTGGGGGCTCTTCTCTGCAAGCTGAGGATGACAGTGGATGAGGCCATCACAGAGGTGGGCTCATTAATATCCATGGGGATGCAGAAGTCTCAAAGAAAGTACTACCCAAGTGGTGGTAGTACTTAGCTGCCAATAACCAAGAGGCACCGTTACCATAAAGATGGCGAATTTGGAGGTGCAGCCAAGGGGTTTGATTCATAGGGAGTTGTGGAGGTGGTTAGTAGAGAATAGTGTTGCTAGGGGCAGAAAAGACCAGCAGCTGAAAAGGAAGAATGCAGGCGGCTGAAGGTGGTTGCTTCATAGACTGGTTCTTAGACTCCTAGATGCTCCATGGGTGGGCTAAAGTGCATCTCTAAACTACTCTTTAATTTTACTTCAATATATATGTTAATACACATTTGGGAGGCTTCAAGCATGGGGGTCCATACCCTTCATTAGTTTGTATCAAAGAATCCATGACTATAAAAATGAGCAATAGCTAAGTAGATAGATATCTCACTAGCAAGCTAAATTTTATCACGTAATACAGAAAAATAGATATTTTTATAGTTTCGCCCATTACAGTGAAAAATAACACAAGGTTATGTTTGATGGTCATTACTGATTAATGTTTTTCTGGAGGTGCTACTCAATAAAATTAGAAAAGCAAAAGAGAGTTATCTTTTTTAAATAATAGGAGAAGGTGATATAGGTGATAGAAGAAATATAATTATTATTGAAGATGATGTGATTATTTTCTGAAATATTCAAGAGAATTAACTGGTAGAAACAATTAGCTTTAGGAAGGTAGCCGGATAGTATATATTTGCCCTTTATAAAATTTGTGTTTTATCAGGGCTATTTCTCAAATTCAGATTATATCAATTGAAATAAACATATTTGTTAGAATTATCATGGAGCTGCGTAATCTATTGTAACTTTCTACATTGCTTGTTTATATTTAATTTTTTAGTTGGGGTGAATATTAAACATTAATAAATACCCTTTTGGCATGTGTTAAGTTGATCAAATATGATAAAATATTTGTTCTCCTTTGAATTTGTATTAGTTATAAATACCATATGTCACTAAATCTATGAAGTCCTAGATAAACTCAATTTGGAATAAATTAAATTATTGAACGTCCTGCTGTCTCCAGTTACTATTATATGATTTCAAATGTTGCATCAGTATTAATAAATAAGAGTGGGTTGGAATTTTCTTCATTTTCTCTATATTTTTAAGATTTCATTATCACTATTATGATGGCTATATAAAAACAATTGCCCATTTTTAATTTGTTCTCTTGGTCAAATTTTAACGTGTATCAGATTCACCTGGGATGCTTGGCAAGAATGTGGATTTCCTGGCTCAAAATCCAAAGAGTTTATACTAGTAGGTCTTATGTTAGCCATGGCAATCTGCATCTTTAATCAGCAACCTAACAAATGTAATGCAAGTGGCTCATAAACAATGTTTAGAGAAGCAGTTTAGGGTTTGTAGTTTAAGAAATGTCAAATGACCGTATGGTAGTTCTATTTTTAGTTTTTAAAGAAACCTCCATACTGTTCTCCATAGTGGCTGTATCAGTTTACATTCCCACCAACAGTGCAAGAGGGTTCCCTTTTCTCCACACCCTCTCCAGTATTCATTGTTTGTAGATTTTTTGATGATGGCCATTCTGACTGGTGTGAGGTGATACCTCCTTGTAGTTTTGAGTTTCATTTCTCTAATGATTAGTGACGACCCAGCCATCCCACTACTGGGCATATACCCTGCGAAAACCATAATTCAAAAAGAGTCATGTACCACAATGTTCATTGCAGCACTATTTACAATATCCAGGACATGGAAGCAACCTAAGTGTCCATCGACGGATGAATGGATAAAGAAAATGTGGCACATATATACAATGGAATATTACTCAGCCATAAAAAGAAACGAAATTGAGTTATTTGTAGTGAGGTGGATGGACCTAGATAGAGTCTGTCATACAGAGTGAAGTAAGTCAGAAAGAGAAAAACAAATACCATATGCTAACACACAAATATGGAACCTTAAAAAAAAAATGGTTCTGACGAACCTAGGGGCAGGACAGGAATAAAGACAGAGACATAGAGAATAGACTTGAGGACACGGGGAGGGGGAAGGGTAAGCTGGGACGAAGTGAGAGAGTGACATGGACATATATACACTACCAAATGTAAAATAGATAGCTAGTGGGAAGCAGCTGCATAGCACAGGGAGATCAGCTCTGTGCTTTTTGACCACCTAGAGGGGTTAGATAGGAGGGTGGGAGGGAGAAGAAAGAGGGAGGAGATATGGGGATATATGTATAAGTGTAGCTGATTCACTTTGTTATACAGCAGAAACTAACCCAACATTGTAAAGCAATTATACTCCAATAAAGATGCTAAAAAAAAAAGAAATGTCAAATGACGTGTTCTTTAAAGTTAGAGTTCATTTTGAGACTGAGTATGGGAATTCCTTAAAGGGCAGCTGAACAATGATTCCATGTCTCTGTCTTATTCATACATGTGTCTTTACAAGTCCATTTTAGTCATTTTTTTACTAAATAATTGTTCAGTTTTTTCAGGCATTCAACTGTATAACATGGGTGTGCAAAGTATTCTCTCACACTTCTACTTTTTATGTTTATAACTGGTTTTCCCCCTGTTAGTCCTAAATTTGGAAATATGTGCTTTTCCTCTTTTTACCCTAGTATAGCTAATGGTTTAGTAATTTCAATGGTTCTTTTTAAAAACTAGCTCTTAAATATATTTATCTTTTCTTCAGGTAATTCAGTACTTCAAATTCTTCAGATAGGTTTTCTTCAGGTACCTCAGGGATCCAGTTAAAGATCATGCTATATTCTTTCTTTACTTGGTGTATAATGAGAAAATCTAAAGAAGGAAAAATTTTAATTTAATGTATTCAGTATCCCAATTCATCTCTATCATAGGTAGCTTATGCCAATAAAGATAATACAATATTGACAAAATATTTCAATGTTGGAGACTAAACAAATAGCTGAAAAAATTCAGAAAGAGTTATTTCTCTGTTACTAGTCTTCAATTCAAACAAGCAGTGTTATATTTTAATTTTTCCTCCATGACAATGAAAGCATAATCTCCAAGGGGCTAAATTCCATTACCTTTCCTTACGTATTTCAGACTATTATCCACTATCTCATTTTGAGTTATGGAAATGAATTTATTTTTAACAACCTATATTTTACAATTTTCTCTGCTTTGTCAGTTAACAATAATTTGAAAATGTCTAATTTGTCATAATTTTATCTTAGTTGTTAGAATTTGTACTTGTTAAATTTAGTCTAATCTGCATTAGGTATTTGACAAGAAAACTTTTGACAAAACCGTAAGGTTGAAAAATGCTCATTGGAGATGTGAACCAGAGTGCAGGTGGTTATCAACTGCAATAAAAATCACAACCTCACATTAAATATTCAGGAGTGGGTGAATGGCTTCTCTGTTCTGAGTTCCCACATCTATTATGTGGGAGAAAGAGATGTAAGTGAGGAGTCAGGAGACAGACGGTTCCAGTTTCCTACCATTTTGTGAACTAAACTGGGATAAAATACTTGTGCTACATTAATAATGAATGGTTATAAAGCAGTTCTTGCTTCACTTAATTACTGTGAAGACTTTTTAAAGGATGAGTAATAAAACAACTGTATATATGTGTTAAACGTCCTTCATTGAAATACTATTTATTGAGTACACAGTACTTGTATGCACAAGGTACTCTTCTACATGCTGGTGATACATCAGTGAAGAAAACACAAAAAATGCTCTTGTGGAGACTGCATTCTAATGGAACTTGAAATTTACTCTGGACACTAATAACCTGGATTTCTTTCGGCGTCCCATGTTATGTTTTCCACTTTCTGTGGTTTTTCTTTGCTTCTTTTCACTTTCTCTTATTTCTTCTGTTGGATTTTTTTCTTTTATTTTCTCTCTACTAATTTTGAACATTTCTTTCTGTTCTTTTAGGGATTATCTATATCCAGGTGTGACATTCTTTTTGCCATGTCATTTTACTTCCTCTTTACTATAGTGATTAGTGATTTTGTTTGTGTTTCTTCCCCATGGATATTTTCTTTTTCTTGTTTTGAGCAAAGATGTATAAAGTTGTGTGTGTGTGTATGCACGTGTGGATATTTGGGAAAGAAATGTAGGTTTCAACCTGTATTTAATCATGCATCTTGAGCTAGAAGTCCAATACAGGGTCAACATAGAATGATCTTACTAAATACAGCTTAGTATGTTACTTTCTTATTTTGAATATTTTAGTTGCTCACCTTTCATATAGAATTAATCTAAATTCCCTTTTCTGGTCCTGGAAGTACTTAATATTATGACTTCTCTTTCAAACCTGATCTCCCATTATTCCAACCTATGGTTATTTTACCTAAACTACATCATTCCTTATCCCTCAATAACTCTCAGGCTCTTTTCCCCTATTTTTCAGTTCATGCTATTTCCTTTGCTGAGCATGCTCTTATATGGAAATTCTCCCTTAGATTTACTCATATGCCATTTCTCTTAATTTCCATGATTGTCTTGAATAGTTTAAGGAGAAGCAATATTTTTCTCCTCTGAAATTTTATACAGTAGTTTTGAGTTACTTTATGGAATTAATCTTTGGTTTGTATTACAATTTTTTGCATGGTTGTTTGTTTCATTAGTTTCTGCGTATAGGAGGCAGATTAAAGGCTTGTTCTTGTCTATTCAACCTTAGTTTTCTGCCTGCTCTCTCCTCATCTTTATAACACTTTCTCTTTTCCTTTACTTATGTAAAGATACTCAGTACAGTCAGAATGCAGAGTATAAGTACCATGGTACCTGAGGAAGTTGCATCGATAAACAGTGAAATGATTGACAATCAGTTTAGAATATTTGTTAAGGAAATTGCAAATTCTTTAAAAAGACATTAGTGCAGGAGTCATTTGAAAATATTCCTGTTTTTACAAAATATGTTTTGGCCATTATGTCAAATATTTATGTGACTAATGCAAACAGAGAAACAGAAACTAGTTAAGTTACAGTAGTCCCTTTCCCACTGAAGTTAGGCATGCTCAGGGCAGAGATTTGGTCTGGTGTGACCCTTTTTGTCTCCAGCACCTAGAACAATGTCTGAATAATAGAAGATGCTAAGATTTCTGAATGAACGTAAACTACTATAGATCAAAGATCATATTGGCTTTTACTATGATTCTAGTAGTGAAAATGGGCTGAAGAGAATGGAATTGATAGACAAGTAAGTGTAAAAATTGATAGGACTTTGCAATTGATTGGATGTAGATGTTTTTCAAGAGAAAAGAGTTTAAAGGTGATTTCTTAATTTTTGATTTGGGCAATTTGCTAGATATGCCATTAAGTGACAGAGAAAATACTAGAGGGTGGGAACAAGAAGAAATCACTTTTTTTTTTTTTTTTTAAGAAATCACTTTTATACAGTTTGTTGTAGTTGTTGTTAAGATGCCTGAAAGATATTCAAGTGGAGAGAAACAGCCAGCACAGATACTGCACAAAAATAACCGGAGATATAGGATAAATTTAGGAGTATGTGGTGTTATGGAAACCGAGGGATGATTGTGGCTTGAGAAAGAAGGAGTAATCAATGATTTCATATGCTCTCAAGGGAACAAATAATAAAAAAATTTAAGTGTCCTTTGGATTTTCCAATTTATATGTAATTGCTGATTTGGTGAGAACATTTTAAAGACTAAAAAACCAGATTTATGATAGTTTGAGGTGTTAGTAAAAGGTGAGGAAGTAGAGAGAGTGAGTGTATGTGTGTGTATGTCTCTTATACACAAACACATATATTTTTATGTAAAAGAGGGAGGGGCATGAGATGGGAGAGGTCTTAAGTTAATTGGTGTTCTGCTAGAAAATAGCCAGTAGAGAGAAGGGCTTAAAAGTGATAGGACATAGATTGGGCAAACAATGAAGAGAGGGAGTTGCATGAGAAAACAGAAAATGAGATAAGCCTTAAACAAGAGGAAGGTCAGCAGTTTCCTTAGAACTGGAAAGAGGAACAGATGGATGAAGTAAACAGAAATGGGGCTGTTCCTTTTTGTCGTCTTCTCTGTAACCAGTGAAGCAGAGTAAGTCTTCTGCAATATTATGTTTAGTGTTTAAATTACTTACTCTCTGCACTTCCCCCCCGCCAGGATAAAGATTCACGAGCGTGGGATTTTATCTTTGCTTTTCCCCATAGCATCTCTAGTGCTAGAAAGTATATCTGGCATATAGTAGAAACCAAATGTTTTTCTGAAATGAATATTTGTGAGTCCATTGGACGGTGGTGGGTCAGAAATTTGAGAAGAGCAGAGGAGGAGATTCTGAACAGCAGAAGAATAAAGCTGCCGATGAATATACAAAGCTTTTAGAACTGTAGTGAGAGGTTGGAGAACGAGGATCCAAATTACACTTCTGTGATTTTCTCATATAGCTTAAATTGCCTTAAGTGTAAATAATAATACTTTAACAGAAAAATAAAAATTATTTCTCTTCAAGGATTTCTGCTTCTATTATAATTTCCAAAATTAAAGGATATAACTGTAATAGAAACTTTAGAATTAATATTCTAATAAAATAATGCTCTGCTAGGTTTTAATGTAAGTAAAGTTCAAATCGTCCCTACCCTTTTTTAAAGAAACTGTTATATAATGAAATTCCATGAGACTCTTCTTGCAAAACATGAATAATGGAGATTCAAAGTAATTGTTATAGTTATTATTCATGAAGCGATCATAAATCTTCCAGCCCTGCCTGTAATTCACAAGAATTAGGATATTTGGTTTAAATGCATTTTAATGATATTCTCTTTCATCATAAGCAACCCGTTATAGGCAAAAAAGATAGACTCTGTGTTACATAAGTATAAAAGTTAAAATTAAACCAGAAACTCAGAGCTTTCTTCTTATCTTCCAGTGGCTCACTCAATTTTATTATCTATGAAATAAAAAATATTTTCCAGTGAAAGTATTAATGATAACAAATGATGTGACAGCATTTTTTTTTTAATACCAAAACCCTCCATTTAAACATTTAAAGTTTTCTTCTTTGCAGGTTGAATTAACGTAATGTCTCTGGCATTAAAAGATGTTCAACCTCAGGAATACTAAGTATACTCTGACTCTATGTATTCTCGTTTATAAAATATAATTAATTGCAAAGTTGTCTCATAAGATTGGTACGATGATGACAGAAGTAATGTTTGTTTGTTTGTTTTTTTGGTTGCGTTGGGCCTTTGTTGCTGCATGTGGGCTTTCTCTAGTTGCGGCGAGCTGGGGTTACTCTTCATTGTGGTGTGCCGGCTTCTCATTGCAGTGGCTTCTCTTGTTGTGGAGCACAGGCTCTAGGCACACGGGCTTCAGTAGTTGCGGCACGACGGCCCTAGAAGGCACAGGCTTCAGTCATTGTGTCATGTGGGCTCAATAGTTGCAGCACATGGGCTCTAGGGTGCATGGGCTTCAGTAGTTGTGGCACGTGGGTTCAGTAGTTGTGGCACACGGGCTTAGTTGCTCCATGACATGTGGGATCTTCCTGGACCAGGGATCAAACCTGTGTTCCCTGCATTGGCAGATGGATTTTTAACCACTGCACCACCAGGAAAGTCCCTTTTTTGTTTTTTTAACTAACAGATATTGGGTCTTTTATAAGAGTTGTATAAAGAAAAACTAATTTGATACTCACAAAACTCTATGGTACTAATATTATCATCCTATTTAATAGATGAGAAAGGTAAAACATAAAGATAGTGTGCTTCTAATAATTTGACAGAACCCAAATGTGAATGCAGCAATCTGTTTCCAGAGTCTATGCTTTATATTACTATACTTTTCCATAGACTCTGACTTTGTGCTCTATAATGTGTGTACAATCTTCAAAATTGGAAACAATATTCTTTTGCTGCTTAAATTACATTCTGAATAGGAAATATAAGGAAAAGTACCTTAGATTTTGTAAAAGATAAGGTGGTAATAAAATCATATCAACAGATTAGAAGAACTAAATAATGATGCATAATGTATATTTTTTTATTAGTGTGATTCATAAATAGAACACTTTTTGTATTGAAATATAGTGGCTCAGCTGGCAGCAAGATGGCAGAGCCAACAGCATAGTTTGTAATCACCCTAAATATTCTCTATTTAAAAACAAGGCAATTAAACAAACAAAAATTTACAAACAACCAAATATTTACAAGCTCAACATCTGTAACACCACAGAGTTATAATGTACCTTACAAATCTGGAAAGCCAAAACACCAATAACAAAAAAGAAGGTGACAGCCAGATGGTAGATTTTAATCCAACTCTGTCTATAATCATTTTAAATGCAAATGGTCCAAACACACCAGTTAAAAGACAGAGATTATCAGATCAGTTATAAAAACAAGATCCAACTGCATGCTGTCTGAAAGAACCCACTTGAAAATAAAGATTTAGAAACATTTGAAGTAATGGAGAAAGATATACCATACAAACATTTACCAAAGGGAAGTTGGAATAGATAAATCAATTTTGGACAAAGACTTTGAAACATTCTTATCCAAGATAAATAAGTTTCTGATCTAGATAATAATCATTCTTCCTTAAGAATTTTCCTAACCTAATGGAGGACATCTATGAAGAATCTATAGCTAACATCATACTTAATGATAATATATTGAATGCTTTCCTACTAAGATGTGGAACAAAGCAAAGGTGTTACTTCTCATCCCTCCCAGTCAAAATTGCTTTGGAAATCCTCGCTGGTGCAATATGGAAAGAAAATCAAATAAAAAGCACACAAATTAGAAAGCAAGAAATAAAACTATTTTATTCAGAGATAACATATTGGTAGAAAATCCAAAGGAACCTATCAAAAAAAAACCCCAAAAACCTAGAATTAACAGGTGAGTTTAGCAGGATCCCAGAATACAAAGTCAATATTAAAACACCAGTTATTCATATTCCTATATATTAGCAATGAACAATTGAAATCTAAAATGTTTAAATCAATCACATCTACAATAACATGAAAAATGAAGGAGTTAACTATAAACAAATTATGTGCAGGACCTGTATGCATAAAAATACAGTATACTGATTAAAGAAATCAAAGAAGGTATAAATAAATAGAGAGATATATTGGGTTATAGCCTGGAAGGCTATATATTACTAAGGTATCATTTCCTGCCTCGTCCCCATCCCAAATTTGGTCTATAAGATCAAATCAATCTCAATCAAAACCCAAGAAATACTTGTTGTAGATATTGACAAGGTAATTCTAAAGTACATTCGAAAGGCATAAGAAATGAATAGCCAAAATAATTGTTAACTCATATGAACTGATTTTAGCACTCAAGCAGAACTGATATTAACTGATTTAAGTATTATAGATCAGGTAATATTGTAATTTATTATAAAGCTGCACAAATAGGGACAGTGTGGAATTGAAGAAATTGGAGTTTATATATATATATATATATATATATATATATAATCAGTAGAATAGAAGAGAAAGGTCAGAAATAGACAGAAAAATATTGTCAACTGATTTTTTGGCAAATATGCAAAGATAATTCAATGGAAACAAGATAGTTTTTCAAGTGGTGCTGTAACAGACATCCATATGCAAAACAAAAACAAAACCTTGACACATACCTCATGTTATTTACAAAAATTAATTCAAAATGGATTATAGATCTAGAAGTAAGTGTAAAATTATGAAATGTCTAAAAGAAAATATATGAGAAAATATTTCTGGCCTTGGGTTTGGTATTTCATTTTTACATACAAGACCAAATGCATGATTATTTTTAGATTAGAAATAAGCAGCTTACCATAAGAGATTAGGGGATGAGTAACTAATAGGATTATTTTTTAAATCAAGATTAAGGAATCTTTTGCACGAGGAATTAACACAGTCAATGACAAAGCCTGGCAATTCACAGTGTGGTACTGAAGAAACAGGGAGGGAAAGAATAACTGATAATAACAGCAATGCAATTCCACTTCAACAGGTAGCAGAAAACAAAGGATTTTGTTCCACATACTCTGTCCAAAAAGGCATAGCTAAATTCAGTATGATTTTCAATAAAATGTGGTTATAATAGGGATGCAAACAAGCAAGAAAAGATGTTAGCCTGCCAAAAATCATCGCTGATAATTAATCTTTAGCCATAGAGACAATTCACATTATATGTGAGTTTCTCATTCCCCGGTTTTATACAGATCACAAAATTATACTGACAGTAGAAATTACAGTACTTTTAGAAAGCTACTTAGAGCTGATTTACTGTTCAATCTACTCAGTCTAGTGTCCCCTATATGAGTTTAATTTAGTCCAAAAGCAGAAGCCATCTGATGAATTTCATTTTATTGCTCAGAGAATTCATTGCCATCATCACAATAAATTGAATTCTTCCTCAAAGAGACATATGCTGGTGTTTTTTAAACAATATTTTTATCTCCATCTAATTTCTGATTACAATATATCGTCCTTAGAACTTTGAATAAAAACTGGACATGTAACTTGTGCAATATCAATAAGAGTGAAAAAATATTCATTCCTGTGACTGTGAATTTTAAAAAATTGAGGGATATATTTTATTTATTCCTAGTTGCTTCCACTGATATATTTTTAATATTCTTTTTATGTTGTTGTCACTATAACAGAATATTTAATTTTCTGTTGCTTTTGAGTTTAATTTAATTAATTCTGAAGCTTTAATCAGGAATTGGCTTTGATTCAGAAGGTGAGAGTATTTCTACTTTAATGGTGACTACCATCCAGTACATGCAAAAGGAAATCTTTGCATATGATAGTAAACTCAGAAAGAATAAGAAAGATCAATGATTAGGTCTGAAAATACACAGGAAATGGATCAGGAGAACTTAATCTCTGCCCAAGGGAATCTAAATTTGCAGAGGAAACCACGCTAGACCTTGAAAATGTGATTTTTAGTAAATTTCATAGATTAGCTAAAACAATCATTTATCTAAACTGTATGGTAAAATAGGAGAAATGTATGCAAATCTAAGAATTATATGACTCAGGGATACTTAAAATGGATAAACTTGAGACATTAAGTCAAAGACTATATTGGAATAGCAACATAGTCTTTTTCTAGATATGTGATTTGGGCAAGTTTTAATGCTTACTGAGGTAAGTTTTATCATTTGTTAAATAAAGATAATAATTTCTGGTTCACAAGTTTCAAAGAAATAAAATGTGTGAAGACTTTTCAAGTAGGACAATCATATAAATTACTCTCTAAACTCTAACACTATTGAAAGTGAAATGTAGTGTTATCAATTATTACTCTAGAAAACTGGATGTCCACCAAAAGTGTCATAATTATTTAAAATTACCTGCCTTAAAATTCCAACATCTATGTTATTTCTGGGTCTGGATTTTTATCTTGACAATAGATTGTTTCCCTACTTTGTTGTTAACTTTTTTGTATGTCTCGTACATTTTGATTTGAGATTGGCGATTGTGTCTACAATAAGAGTAAACATTGACATTATTAATATTCATGCTTAGAAATGGACATGTCTCTTCTACTTGAAAGGTCTTTAATGTGCAGTTTTGGATCAGACTAGTCAGTAGTTGATCTGGGTTTAGGTTTTGTTTTTGCTGTAATTGCCTAATTTAGTGCACCACGAACTACAAATTCCTTCAGCACTGGACTATTGCTGCCTTGTGATTGATTTGAGTATCACTATTGCCTGTGATACTTCTTATCTTTTTAATCATTATAGAATATGTTTCTTGTGTCTTTGAATACAATTAGAATTGCTGCTTTTAACATCAGTGACTGATAAATTCAATACCTGCATCATCTTAGGCTTGACATTTGTTGATTGTCTTTTCCTTCAGATTGAATTACATATTCTTTCTTCTTGTTATGTCGAATAACATGGATTGTAATCCGGAATATTATGAATGGTATGTTTTAGAGATTCTCTGCTCTCCAATGTTGCTACAAAAATGCTGATGACTTTTAGTAGGCAATTAATCTAGACTCAAACTGAAAAATTTTTGACTTTGGTGCACGGCAGCTCTAATTTCAATCCAGTTTTCTTGCGGTCTGCCTCATGCATCATGATTTAGGAGTCATCAAGAGAATTTGTCTGAGTTTACATACAGGATTTGGGAAAGGATAAGAAGGAGAGAGGCTAGCTTTTGTAAGTCATCTTTCAAATTAGTTATTTATTAAAATGAGAATTCTGTCCACTGCACATGGATCTTACACACAAGTAGACAAAACCACACTTGAAGCTGGGTAAGTTCAAAGTGGAGAGCTGTCAAACTCATTCAGGTTATTTTGTGGAAGGGCACACAATGTATTCTTATAGCTTCTTGTTTAAAAAAAAAAAAAGTTGCAAGAATATCACAATAAAGACCCATATACATTTTATCTATATTCAATGATTGTTAACAATTAAAAAAATTTATCTCTCTTTCTATAAATAACATATTATTAATACTACTTCTATGGAAATGTTTGAGGATAAGTTGCTGACATTATGACTCTTGACCTTTAAATACTTCAACACATATCTCCTCAGAACAAGGAATTGTTTTACACAGCTGTAATATACATAGCTATTTGGGAAAGTTTATATAGATACAATATTTTTATAATATATAATAATTTTACAATTATAAAATATACAGTCCATATTCAGATTTCACCAGTCATCTGATTATGTCCTTCATGGTTATCTCTTCCATCTCTATTCCTGGCTTATTCAAGTACAACTATTAATAATAACACTTTTCTAAAAAAATTTAAAACATCTGGACAAATGCTACACTAGATTGAATACCAGAAACCAGGATTATGGTCTTAGTAAGCAAAAAGACATCTTTATTTGTTTAGTCACTTCACTTAATTCACCCCTTGTTTCTAGTAAAGCTTTTCTTTTTCCATCACCTGCCTTGCATTGATATAATTATCAGAAACAAAGTGTGTTTTCAAAGAATTATTCTGACTTAGGAGCAAGAGTACAACACACCTTTCCAGAATGTGCCAACTGCCTTATACATATTCTTATATTTGTGAAGACTGTCTTTCTCATGATTTTTTTCTCAGACGAACAATAGGTAGAATATGTGATAATTAAGATTTTTTTAAGTAACCTAATTAGGGGGACTTCCCTGGTGGTCCAGTGGTTGAGACTCCACGCTCCCAATGCAGGAGGTCTGGGTTTGATCCCTGGTCAGGGAACTAGATCCCACATGTCGCAACTAAGACCCCATGCAGCCAAATAAATAAATAAATAAATAAATAAACAAATATTTTAAAAAAAACCTAATTAGGATCTAAATCTCTACAAACTGGAATAGCAGAATTATGATGTTACAGAGTCCACATATTACAGATCCACCAAATAAAAAGTAAAAAGTTTAGCTTTTCTTTTTTTAAATTATTTATTTTATTTATTTATTGGTGCCGGGTCTTAGTTGCGGCAGGCGGGCTCCTTAGTTGTGGAATGTGGGATCTTTGTAGTGACATGTGGGATATTTTTAGTTGCGGCACGCAAACTCTTAGTTGCAGCATGTGGGATCTAGTTCTCTGACCAGGGATTGAACCCAGGCCCCCTGCATTGGGAGCGCGGAATCTTAATCCCTGAGCCACCAGGGAAGTCCCGAGGTTAGTGGTTTTATTAGCTTCATCCCTATATCCTTTATGGTAGAAATTTGCCTAGTATCCTCTCCATTTCTAGCCCAGTGTGCATTCATTCATTCATCCATTCATTCACTGAACGAGTTCATTGAAGAGGCATTTATTCTACAAACACTAACAAATCTCTCACTGTAAGTCAGAGCTTATGATAGAAATAAGAGATATGAGGAAAAGTCAAACAAAATCCCATCCCTAGAGAAGAGACAGGCAGAGAATTGATCATTAAAACAGCAAAGGTTTTAAGCATTGTCATGGTGCCACAGGAACATATATAGGCAAAATTAACCCCAGGGATAGGAGAATTGGAGGTAAAAGATGACGCTTGGGCAGTTTGACAGACAAGTAAGAAATTAGTCTGGTGAAGAAAGTCAGAGGATCTCTCTTGGGGAAGCAGCTTGCTTTATAAGAGCAGGGACACACAAGAAAACACAGTGTACCTTGGGAATACAGTGAGAGGATTTTGCCAGGAGATAAGATGGAAGAGATAAACCAGGGTTAAATGTTAATGCTAGCAATAGAAAGTTAAAATAATCTAGACTGTCATTTAAGATCAACTGATGATCAAAATTAAAGTAGGAAAAAAACAGTGTTTACTTGCACGTTCTGATTTGGACAGCTGGGATGGTTTGGGAGGAAAGATGTTGTATTCAAGGTTGTTTACATTAATTTGAGGTAAAAAGCAACCTTGTGTTCTGAGGATTTCTCTAGGTGGAACATAAAGTTTTCTGAATTTCTTTTTCTTTTTTAAGTATTGGCCTCATTACCTTTCCTGTGACTATTTTTTTTTTTAGGTTTTGCTGTATCATTCTTTCATAGAACAAAAATTGTTTGAAGGATTTGAAACAAAATATGAACTGGTTGAATTTTCAATGATAGGGTTTGAAAACCAAGTGAAAAGTTTTCAATATGGGAAACACTGTCTTGCTCACAATATCTAGGGCTGATTCATTATTATAAATATGTATCGTGGGGTGCGCGTGTTTGTGTGTGTGGTTTGGGGGCTGGGGACACGGTGGTGAGAAATGATTCTTGTTTTCATGGAGTTTACAGTGCAGCGGGAGAAATACACATTAACCATATGCGTATATAAATAAAATTAATCCTTGCAGATTCTGTACTTACAAATTCACCTAGTAGCTAAATTTCTTTGTAACCCCAAATCAACACTCACTGTACTTTTGGGGTTACTTGTGGACACGTGCATGTGTAGAACAGTGAAAACTGTTGGTCTCCTGGTGCGTGCATTCCAGGCTCAGATGGAACTTGGCAATGCCCTGGTTCCCGTTTCAGTTCTCTACTGTGAACAGGTGTCCTTCCGTGGTCTATGCAGTGCCATGTGTTTTGCATTTTTATGCTTTTTTTTGGTAAGTTTGCTGTTTAAAACAGCCCCCAAGTGTTGTGTTGAAGTGCTGACCAGTGTCCCATGTGCCTCAAGTAGAATATACATGTGTTAAATAAACTTTGTTCAGGCAAAAGTTATAGCACTGTTGGACGTGAGTTCAATGTTATTGAATCAACAATCCATACTAAATAAGGTATATTTAAACAGAAGTACATATAAAACAAGGAAGGTTATATTTTGATCGGATGATGAAAATGTTGTCATTAGAGGCTCATGAAAAACCTAACCCTGTATTTTCCTTAGGAGCAATGGTTCAGTATTTGCTAATTTAGTGTTCATGGCAGCTTTATAGAACATAACTACCACAGATAGCAAGAATCAAATTTACATATAAAATTACAGTTAAGGTAAGCGTTATGCAGGAGAGGCAGTTGGTATTAGGTAAGTGTATGTTTTTATTGTTTTTGGAGACGGCAGATACAGTGGACGGTCATGGACGACATTCCTGAGGCTATGGTGTAGTGTTAAAGGTAATGTTTATACCGCAGGTTCCCACTAGCTAGCTATTTTACACATGGTAGTGTATTTATGTCAAGCCTAATCTCCCAATTCATCTGTGGTATAGCACAGGGAGCTCAGCTTGGTACTCTGTGATGTCCTAGATGGGTGGGATGGGGGGATGGGAGGGAGGTCCAAGAGGGAGGGGATATATGTGTACATATACCTGACTCACTTTGTTCTACAGCAGAAACTAACACAACATTATAAAGCAATTATACTCCAATTTAAAAAAAAAGGCAACGTTTAAAAGTAGTTTTCTAATTTGAAAAGGTACATGTGCCCTAATGTTCATAGCAACGTTAATTGCAATAACCAAGATATGGTGGCATTCTAAGTGTCCATTAACATATGAATGGATAAAAAAGATGTGAGATATATAGATATATACACACACATATACAAAGTGGAAATTACTCAGCCCTGAAAAGAATGAAATTTTGCCATTTGCAACAACATGAATCAACCTGGAGGGTATTATGCTAAGTGAAGTAAATCAGACAGAGAAAAACAAATACTGTACGTTATCACTTACATGTGGAATATACAAAAAATGAAACAATATGAATGAATATAACAAGACAGGAACGAATTCACAGATATAGGGAACAAACTAGTGGTTACGGGTGGGGAGAGGGGAGGGAGGAGAGACAAGATAGCGGTAGAGGATTAAAAGGTACAAACTACTATGTACAAAATTAAAAAGCTACAAGACTATGTTGTACAGGGAATATAGCCAATATTTTATAATACCTTTAAGTGGCATATAATCTACAAAAATATTGAATCACTATGATGTACACCTGAAACTAATATAATATTGGACATCAACTATACTTTAATTATAAATAAATAAATGTATAAATAAATAAATTAAATAGGGGCAAAAAAGTGGAGTAGTTTTCAATAAGATTGAACAAGAGTGGCCATATCATCCCAGATTTATGGAATCAGCCCTTTGGTGAGAGAGCATGTTTTCTCGAGGACCTGAAATAACCCAGTATGACTGAGCTCAGCATTGAGTCATAATCATCAAGCAAGGTCTGGATTATGCAAAACCATACAGATCCTAACTCTAAATGCTAGGGTGCCATTGAAAGGGGCAGATGGTGGCAACGGCATGATCAGTTTTTATTAAAAAAAAAAAAAATCACCCAAGAATAACTCAGAAATGATAGATTAGACCTAGAGATGCCAGAAGAGATGGAGAGGAGATTAAACCTATATTGAGACCATCTAAAGTAATTCATAATTAAAAGGCATTTGCCTGAAATCACTTAGACAGATCTGGGTGGTACATTTTGTTTGTCTGGACTTGTAGTGGCTAAGGACAAAAGGCCAGTAGCTAATTTGACAGTTTGACTGCACAGGGACAAAATGTCAGCCTATTCTAACCAGATGAATGAGAAGAGAAAAGTAAACTTTCAAGTTTTCATCCCATTTGGTGAAAAATCCACCTTATATTCAGAAAGTCAGAGCCCATTTTGCTTTTTCCAAGAGAGAAATGAAGGGTAATCCACAGGAGAATAAGCAATCAGGGTCTCATGGCTTAAAACATTACTTTCCTTTCATGGACAGACTCTAATTAAATATGAACAAATTTTTTAATTTAAAAAGTCGTGAAACTTTTAATTTTGTTTACCTAATATTTGGAGCAAGCAGCAATTGTTGGTTAAATCCTCTATTTTAGGGTATTATATACACATTATGTCTTGCTTTTTGAGTTTTTCTTCAGAAAAACAAATATCTTTTCCTACACCTTATTATTATTTTCCTTTTGGAAATTCCTGATTTACATTCTGGCTTTTAAATAAATATTCACATGATTTATAATAGGTAAATTTTGATTCAGAGACTAATCATCTGAGAATTTTGTTTTAACTGTGGATTTATATAGTTAGAAGTTTCTTTAAAGATCACCAAAGGCAAAACTGCACTTTTAGGGAAGAACATAGTGAAGCCCCAAGAGCCGAAGTGACTTTGAAGGTTAATGTACAGCATTCCTGGGACCAGATGTGGTGCCTCTACATTGCACAACTATGGTGGTTGCTTTGGATGTGCAGGGTAACATCTGAGATGACACACAGCAGACCTGACAAAACCAGATCCCTGCTTCTGAGACCAGTTCTCTTCTACAGTAGGTGGTATGCAGGAGCCATCCTCCTGAGTTAAAGCCCACAACCCAGCCATCTTCCTTACACAAATCTGGAATGTGTAATTGATTTACCCTTTATGTAATCAGTACTTACACACATGCTGATGATTATCAGTAGGTACCCAAAAATAGGGTTCTAAATTTTTGAGCCACAAAATGAGCAAATAAAGGAAGTGTGGGTAGGCGTTAATTATCTAAATTTAAAATTTCTACTTTCAGAAATTTCTGCGTTAAAATCCGTGCTTCAACTATGCCAGCAATAAGTAAAAGAGGCTATGCTTTTTGTCATGGTATGCTGTGTGGTGATTTCCCAGAGTGCAGAAGGTGACATTTTTTAGAGATGAGGCAATTATTTGCATAATACTCTTTGCCAAGCACTCTGCCCTCCTTCAAGATGAGGAGTGTTTTAAATATTATGCAATTAACTGTTATCAGCCATTGTGTATGACTCATTCCCTCTGAAAGAAGATAAAACGAGGGCACAGGAAGAATCTCTGAAATGATTCACAGGTTTGAAGTGCAATAGGGAATTCAAATATCAACCCTAGCGGAAAACAGGCATTTAGACCTTGTCAAGTAGAAAAGTAAGTGATTCACAGGAAAAATAAAAGTTATTTTAGGAAAAAATATAAAAGCAGAAGAAAGGAGCTGAATATACTACTTTCTTCAAGGTTAGAAGGACACTATTGGATTGATATATATCAGATTGTTGTTGGTTTGTTTTTTTTTCCCCCAGAATCTTGATATCAGCACTTTAAAAGGGTCTAAAATTCAATTTGAGAGAAAGCATTCAAGTAAAGATGCATGATAGTAGGCTGCCCAGTCCAAAAGCATTTCAGATTTAATGTGAAGCTAATAGTTCTTGACTGGTTGGGTTTTTTCAAATGATATTCCATCTTTACAGTAGTTTTTACATTCCTGAATTGAAGTTTCCTTCAGCTTCCTCTACTGCTGCTGTCCCTGAAACTCAGTTATCATGTGTGCTTGGGGCATTTGCCCATCTGTTTAGTATTTTTTTGAAAGAATTGGAAAATATATGAAATTGTAACATCTATTAGATTTAGAGTTTTTACTGTCATAAGTTTCACTTTTAGTGAGTACAGTTAAAAGTATTTTCTACATGTCCCATAGAAATACTTACAAGGAGAGGAATATATTAACCATGGACATTCAAAATATCTATGTGCTAATTTATCAACTACTCTTTAATGAGAAATTCAGAGACAAAAAACCTAAATTATCCAGAACTCATTGTCCCCCCAGAAATCACCTCTTCACCTCTAACATACTGATCTTAATAACAGTAATGCTGCCCTGCCTTTTTTATCTCTGTTTCTCCTAATATAATTATAGATTTTTTCAAATTAGTGTATTATTGATATTATGTGTTCTTTTATAGCTAGTGTTCTAATATAGCAAATAAAAAATTGATGAAAAATGCAAAACCCTCACATTGTTGTTCATAAAAAGTAGCATAAGTCCTTTCTTTAGCAATGAATACAATTAAATGGAATTACTTTCCTCAAGCTGGTATCACTGGACATACAAAAATAAAAACCTTTATATTTTATACTAACCATTTATAATTCTTACAAGGAGCTTTTCTACTGATACTCCATGGTCTCTTAGGGCTGAAAAGGGGTTTTTGAGCTTCATCTTTAGGTTGTAAACTTTCCACAGGCAGGGATTCTCCAGATTATTGAATTTGTACTTTTTCACTTTAATACTTAAACTTTTAAGAAAATATTAAATGCACTTGGTTAAAGATCAAAGAGTAGAAAAGTTTATATCTGTTAGTAATGTTTACAACTCTGAGTACACAAACGCCAACTACAAGTAGTTTAAACCCTGAGAATGTAGATTTTCTTTCTTCCCTCCCTCCCTCCCTCCCTCCCTCCCTCCCTTCCTTCCTTCCTTCCTTCCTTCCTTCCTTCCTTCCTTCCTTCCTTCCTTCCTTCCTTCCTTCCTTCCTTCTCTCCTTCCTTTCTCCCTCCCTTCCTTCCTTCCTTTCCTTTCTCTTTCTTTTTCTCTTTCTTTCTCCCTTTCTTTCTTCTTTCTTCCTTCCTTCCTTCCTTCCTTCCTTCCTTCCTTCCTTCCTTCCTTCCTTTCTTTCTTTCTTTCTTTCTTTCTTTCTTTCTTTCTTTCTTTCTTTCTTTCTTTCTTTCTTTCTTTCTTTCTTTCTTTCTTTCTTTCTTTCCTTTCTTTCTTTCTTCATGAGAATTGAAAGTGTAACCACAGGGTGGACTAACAAGTACAAGCTGTCATGGTGGCTCAGATTCTTTTTCTGATATGACATGTTCATTGGGTTGTTTTTTAAATAAAGTGAACTTTTTGGCCCATAGCTAAAAATCCTAGGTAATTTAAAATCAGATATCCCTCCTATGCGATAAGTAATATGAAAATTCAAACATCTATCTCTTTATTCCACAAAGAAAGGCAATGAAATAATACTGGGATACAAGAAGAGTTTGGGAAATGGAGGAAGCATAGCATCCCAAGCTTCCCTCAGCACCTCCAGAAGGATAACTCGTTTTGTAACCCAGCAGGACCCTACGGGGCCTTCCCAGAACAGATCCCCACCCATGTCCTCCACTTGCCTTTTGTCTGTAGAAAAACTGGAGTCAAAGAATAAATTTAATCAGAAAGTGAGAAAATGCAGAAAGAAAGAAAAACAGTCAAGCAAGACAAAATAATAATACTTTAGCCATTAAACAAAGTCAAGGACCTTTAGTTCTTCCTCAAGGACTATAGATAGTATTCTGAGCCATGCCCTTTGAGCCGTTTTGCAGATACTGAAACCCCCTCCAGGTGGAAGAAGTTAACTGTATGCTGCCCATAGGCACCTAGACCCCAGACCGGTTGGAACCAGAAGGTTGATGATGCTGACTTCCGATTACCTCACCACCGACCAATCAGAAGAATATCCACGAGCTGATCACACACCCCACAATCCCTTTCCCTCACCCTGTCTTTATAAACCTTTCCTGAAAGCCCTCGGGGGAGTTTGGGTCTTTTAAGCGCTAACTGCCCTGGACTCCTTGGTTGGCGCCCTGCAATAAAGCTGTTCTTTTCTACTTTTCACCCAAAGCTCTATCTCCAAGATTCAATTCAGTGCCGGTGTACAGAGGCTGGGTTTCAGCAACAATATTATAAAACAATATCTACCCACAGTCTGTTTTGCCAATATAATTTTGATTCCACTTCATTCTCAATTAAACAACAAGAGTGACCTTTTAAGAACAAAGCAGATCGTGCCTTAAGTCATTCTGAATTTCTCACAATGCTCCAGCTCCTCCTGGTCTGGCCCTCTCACATCTGACTTCACTCCACTTGCTTTGTTTCAGCCCCACTTCGCTCCAGACACTCCTGCTTTCTCACTTGGACACACTGTTCTTACCTCGCTGTCTGGCTGTTCCCTCCTCTATCATGTTCTCCGTTGATGTCTTGACTGCTCTCCTTTCTCTTCCTTAAGGTCATTATTCAAATCTTGCTTCTCAGCGAAGCCTTGCCTCACTGCCCTGTCTACAAGAGCAGCACACCCAAGCCCACCACGTCCCGCCACTCTTCTTGCTTCTGTTTTAATCCTTAGGACTTATACAGCATTCTTCATACTGAAATTTTTTGCCACCTGGAGCAAAACCTAAGTTTTCTGAAGTCAGAGCTTTTTGTCTCTTTGTTCAGGGTGGTAACTCTGCCAGAAAGAACAGTTCCTAATTTGGGAACTTCCCAGGATTTGGGCAAATTGGGTTTTGTTTTAGGGTCTCTGGCAGTGTGCAAGGTGAAGGTGGCATAGCAACTAAGATTCGTTGCTAAGAGACAAAATATTTTGTACTATATGTGGTTTTCCTTTTTCAGATAAGGCTATATATTGATGTTTTACATTTTTCTCTCTGGTGTTGAATATTATGTGTGCTTAGGGAATGCTTCGATTCATCTTCAGATAGGAAAAATAGTCAGGCTTATTAGCTATTTGAGTCATGGTCTCAGGGCTGATTAACCAGGGTTGGAGGGAAAGGAGTACTGGCTTTGCTACCCTTTCTCTTTCCAATCATCCCACCCAATTTCCGTCACGGCCTACTCAAAAGAGGGGCCAACCAAGGCAATGTCAGGGTTTCCTCAATTTATTTTTAATTAACTCTATGGCAGACTTTAGAAGAGGACTTGGATGTGTTCTCTATATTTTCTTGCAATTTGATATAAATAATAATGATAATAGTAATAATAAATTCTAACAGTGTTTGCTGAGAGGCAGATACTTGTCTGTTTAAAATTGTTAACTCATTTCATGCTCAGCACATTCCTATAGAGTTCGTACTATTTTTACTCCCATTTTGTATATGAAGGCTTGATGTACAGAGAGTTACTTAACTTGCCCAAGGTCACAATCAAATTGCAAGAGCTAGGAATTGCCCCCAAGCAGTCTGGCTCCAGAGGGGATACTCTTAACCACTCTTAGACTATCATGTCTTTATTGCCTCTGACCCATAACTCTTTTTTAATGTGTGTTTGTGAAATTATGAATTTCTTTTGGTTTCAGTAATAGTCTCATATTCTTATTTTATTATAGTTTTTGATTCATCAGTAATATATCTTAAATTTTAATAAGTATCATTTAGGCATCTATTACCATTATGCTTATTTTAAAATTTACTAATAAAATACATTTACCACTTCTGGGAAAATTCTCCTTTGGCGATTCTGTGTTATACTTTAAACGAACACTAGATTCTGTTTGCTAGTATGTTATATGGAATTTTGTACGTATTTTCCATTGGTCTGTGAGCTTTCTTTTTAGGTAACATCTTTTCTTAAAGGCCTGTATTAATGTTGTATTTAAATTTTCACCTGTTCTCTGTGTTCTGGAGTGTAGAGTCATTAAAACCCATAGGAAATACTTTTCCTTGAAGTTGTGAACGTTTTACTTATGAGTAAATCTCATATTGACTGCTTATCCAACCACTTGCCCTAAAGCCTGGTAAGATGCTTACCTCATAATTCCTGTAAAAATGCCACATTTTCTCATTCCTTCATTCCTATCTATATGCAAATATCTTGGTTTTGAATTTAGTTTCTGTCCTTCTGTGTTTGCTTAATTCATTTGTGGTAAAACACTATCTCTTGGTTTCTGTTCTCAGTTCTGTGAAGACAAAGTTGATATGATTCTTAAAATGACAGACAGTATATTTTGTCCAAAGTGCGTACTCTGTAAATGCAGGAGGGGAAGAAGGAGAAATTGAAACAGAATGAAAATTTAACCATTTAAGATCTTAGATAATTCTATAATACACTATAATTTGTACAATATTTTCTGTATCATGTAGATTTTCCTATTACCAATTCAATCACTTCTTAATTTATAAAATTTCCATGTTGTGTTTTGCTTTATCATAAGGAGTATTCTTTTTGTTTCAAATCCTCATTTTTATACAATCATATGTATGTAGTGTATCTGTCTCTAGCAGAAGCATGAACAAAATATGACAGTCCTAATGTTTGGGGACTGGAATTTAAGTGACTTTTTCTACTATAAGAATGGAACAGATTTAGAAACATTTTTAAAAAATTATTCAAAAGAACAAGGTTAAAAATCCAATGATCCTGTGAATTTAATAACAAAACTGGTACCATTTTTGACAAGACTTTATGTAGATATATGTGTTCATTTTCTTGGGTAAATACCTAATATAGATTTGTTGGGTCAGGATAAGTGTACTCTTCATTTTATTAGAAACTACCAAAGAATATTCCAAGGTGGTTGTGCCGTTTTGCACTCACACCTGCGATATTTCTCCAGGCCCTCCCCTCTTGGTAATGAGTCTATTTAATTTTAGCTATTCTAGTGAGGAGCGAAAATATTTCATTTTGCTTTTATTTGCATTTTTCTGATAATTAAAGATGTTGAACACCTTTTCACATGCTTATTGGCCCTTATCTATCCTACCTGATATCTGTCCATTAAAGTTTTTGCCCATTTTATTCAGTTTTGTCTTCCACATTTGTAGGAATTCTTTGTACATGCTTGATGTGAGTCCTTAGTCAGATTAAAATATAGTGATTATGTTCTACCTGTCTGTGGATTAAACTTTCATTCTCTTAACTATGATTTTCAATGAGCAAAAAATTTAATTTTGATGAAATCCATTTTGTGCATTTGATTCTTCAAAGTAGGATTTTTAGATTTGTCAATTTCATTAGGCACCAGTTTCTAGTTTTTCAATCAACACTAGTCTAAGTATCACTGTGAAGATATTTTGCAGATATAAGTGAAGAAAATTATTCTGGAAAATCAAGGTGGGCCTGACTGAATCAATTAGGTTTTAAAAGCAGGGCAGATATAGTTGGGAAGAGAGCGAGAGAAAGAGAGAGAGAGAGTCCTTTTCCTATGTTTTCTTTTTGAAACTTTATAGTTTTAGTTTGTACATTTAAGCTTATGACCTATCTTACAATAATTTTTTGTGTATGTTGTGAGATAATGAGTGAGGTTAATTTTTTTCCCTCATTTGAATATTCACGTTTTCTACTAACATTTATTGAAAAGTCTTTTAATTCTAATTGGATTATCTTATCCTCTTTATCAAAAAACCAATTATCAAATACATTTGGGTCGATATCTGGAGATTCTACTCTGTTTTGTTTCTCTATTTTTTCAAACTTTATTCCAATTTATACTGTCATAATTACTGTAGCCTTATAGTAAATCTTGAAACCATGCTGTTTAAGATTTTCAATCTTGGTTTTTCTTTTTCAAGATCTTGGCTATTCTAGATGCTTTGTACTGTATATAAATTTTAGAATCATTCAAATTCTACAAGTGTACAATAATATTTAAGTTCATTGTGTACAAATTTAGAGAAACAGTGAAATGCTGCTATGAATAACAAAATATTTATCTTAAAATATTCCATATAATGATTAATCTTTGATTCTTACAATAAATTGTGTTTTCAATGACCTAATCTACTTATCTATCTATCTATATCTATCTATCTATCTATGACTTTTATGGATTTTCTTATAAAAAGCTCAAGTAAATGAGTTAGGAGTGAATTTTGTTCTTGCTCTTTTTGTTTGTTTTAATAACTTTAGCACCAGCTTTCTCTGCATGTTTGCCCATTTGATCTTTTAAAACTCATTTTGCTACCACAGATTATAATTTAAATTAAATTGACTAAATGTGAATTTTCCTGCTTTGCTTCTCTAGTAATTTCTTTGATATTAAAATTATGCTTGTCACTTAGATATCTTCAGGGATCTGCCCTAAAAGGAATACATTAGTGAGACTGTCCAATATAGCATCTATGATTTTTGTGAAAACTGATTTTATTCTACTAGGGAGACAATAGACTTTATAACTGAGTAAAATTTAGAAATTAATGATTTTGAATTTCTAGCACCAAATTTTTATCTTAAACAGTCAATTAAATTGTTACCATTAATATAAGTTCCATATAAGATAGGATTTTTATTTGCTTTGTCTATTCCTATATGCCAAGCACTTAGCTCAGCTCCTGGCATATTGGGGGATGAATATTTGTAAAATAAATAAATGAATTCCACCCTGGTTCATTTTTAATATTCAACATTTTAGTAATCTCATGTATAGTTATTTCACTAAAAATTACTTAAGATTTTACAGGGCAGTTTTATGCTTAATAGAATGCAGAAACTGTTTGATGGGCATTAAATCCATTTACCTTTCCTTCTGAGTTCATAGCTAGACTACTTTTCTTAGCCCCTCTTACAGTTAAATGTGATTGTGTGATTCATGTCAGCCCAGCAACTGCGAGTGGAACTAATTAGTGCCACTACCATGCCTGATCATATATTCTTCTGATTGCTCTCTTCCCTGTAGGCTGGATTGAAAGGCAATGCCCAGTGACACCATGGAAACCATATGTTGAAGGCGGCAAAGATTGCATTATTAGCCTGGAACCCTGAATGGCTTCATGGAGTAGATAGTCCCTCTCCCTCACACCATCTCTACTTAGGCTTTATGTGAGTAAGAAATAAATACCTAATATTGCTACACTACTGAGATTTGGCAGTATTATTTGTAACAGTAGTTAGATTTATCTTGATTAATACAAAAGTGTTATCTTAAAGTGAAGGGCTGCCATGACAAAAATCTAAATGTGTGTCATTGGTTTGATAATATGCAGGCAGGAAGTAAGGAAAATGATGTAAAAAAGGTAGATGGCATTGCTGGTGGGAAAGCAAAATTGTACATTCACTTTGGAAGACAGTTTGGCAGTTTCTTACAAAACTAAATATATTCTTATTTTAAGATCCAACAATCATGCTGCTTAGTATTTAGAGTTGAAAATTTATGTCTGTACAAAAACCTGGACACAGGTGTTTATATTTATAGAAGTTTTGTTTTTGAAAGCAACCAAGATGTCCTTCAGTAGGTGAATGGATAAATAGAGTGTGATACATCCAGAAAATGGAATAATATTTAGCGCTAAAAAGAAATGAGCTATCAAGCCAGGAAAAGACATGGTGAAAACTTAAAGGCATATTACTAAGTGAAAGAAGCCAATATCAAAATACTGCAAACTGTAGAGTTCCAACTATATGACATTCTGGAAGAGACAAAACTATGGAGCCAGTAAAAAAATCAGTGGTTGCCAGGGGTTGGGGGAGAGAGGGATGAACAGACAGAGCACAGAGGATTTTTAGGGCAGTGAAACTATTCTGTATGATACTCCAGTGGTGGATACATATTGTTATACATTGTCCAAAGTCAGAGAATGTACAATATCAAGAGTGAGCCCTAATGTAAATATTTATGGACTTTGGATGATAATAATGTGTCAGTTCAGGTTCAATGATTACAACAAATGTACCACTTGGGGCCAGATATCGATAGTGAGGGAGGTTTGTGTGTGTTGATGGGTGGTGGGAGGGTGAAGGGAGGGGTGATAATATGGAAACTCTCTGTACTCTCCATTCAATTTTGCTGTGGACTTAAAACTTCTCTATAAAATTGTATGTTAAAAAAAAGATGGAATGATGGAAAGCCATATTCTGTAGTGGCAAAAGAGTTAGAAAATTGTTACCTGTGATAATATGGAAGGCCAACCATAACTGTATTAATTTGCTAGGGCTGCTGTAACAAAATACCACAAATAGTGTGACTTACATAACAGAAATGATTGTCTCATAGTTCTGGAGGCTAGAAGTTCAAGATCAAGATGTTGTCAGAGTTGATTCCTTATGAGGGGTATGAAGAAGAATCTGTCTTATGCTTTTCCTCTAGCTTCTGGTCGTTTGCTGGCCATCTTTGCTCTTCTATGACTTGTGCAAGCACCATCCAATCTTGGCTTTCATCTTCACATAGTGTTCTCCTCGTGTGTATGTCTCTGTGTCTTAATTTTCTCTAAGAACACCAGTTATATTGGATTAGGGGCTCACCATATCTAGTAAGCCCTCAACTTAATGAATTACATCTATTTCCAAATAAGATCACATTCTGAGGTACTGGGGGCAAAGCCTTCAATGTATGAATTTTGTGAGAACACAAGTCAACTCATAATACCTGTCAAACCTAGAACTGTAAGAGAACAAATTTAAATAGAATATTTGTAGTGCATTTTGGTTGCTATTAGCTGAGTGTAACAAGGAAATGATGAAAAAGATGGGCTTAAGTAACCATTGGCTGGTGTGGGCAAAAAGTTGTGAATAGAGTGATTCCAGAAATATGGGGCTTCAAAGAGTTAGAAAAACCACAAACGGTAGGAAGTAAGATTGAAATAACTTTGAATGACAAAGATCTTCCCACTCAAGCTTGAATTTCTCCAGACTGCTGCTATAAAGTTAAAGAGAATGGAATAGAGCAAGGTGGTAAAAACCAGTTTGAGCTTGATGATTATTTCTAGGGGAAAAAAAACACCTTTAAGTGTGGTTATCAGCAAATGAAATGATTAAAAATATACACATCAGAAGACTATTACGCAGTTGATGAAATTAGACCAATTTTTTTAAAGGTTTTGACCATTCAAGTTGTAAAACAAATTTTAGACTGTCAAATATGCACAAGTAGGAAGTAGACTATGAAAGCTATATAGCTCACAAGCAGGGCAAAGTTTTCAAAACCAACTTCAGATGTGTCCATGAAGGAAAATGGGCACAAAGAAGCTCACGTAAGGTGGATTCAGTGGCCACAGAGAACAATGGACGTGGGCTCTTATTCCTTCCAGAGAGCAGAACTGGAGTCATTTAATGAACTCTTCCTGAATCCAGGAACTTCACAAGGCTTGCCACAATACTTCCAAGTTACTATGTCCTGACATTACTGTGTCTTTCTATTGCTTCCTTTTGATTGTGAGTTTCTATAGTTGTGTTTGTTCTTATTGGTTATATGGGAGGGTAGGAGTGGGGCAGTGTTGCCATTTTTATTTTATAGATCACCATGGCATGGATCACAGCTGGACATAAGTAAAGTGAATTGTGTGAAAATCCTAGTCTTGTACATCTCAGGAGATAGAGCTAAGGCTTTCTCTTTGGGCAGTAGGTGGCTGTGTTTTATCAGAAGATGAACACAAGTATGTGGTCACTGGAAGTACTATCCGTGACAGAGTCCAGCTGGTTTTTCACTCAATTCTTTCCTCCTGGGCACAAAGCAATAATTCAATTTCCAGCCACGTTTGCAGTTAAGTATACCTACATGAATAAATTCTGGCCACTTCCATGTCTAGACAATAAACATCATTTGCATGACTTTCTGCCTTCTCATTTTTCACCTGCTTGTTGTGTGTCAATGCTAAGGACCCCTTTGAAAGCCATGGGCTGAATATTGTTCAAGACTCCATCAGCTTGCCTCCTTGAATGGCTTGAGCAATCTCCATCCCTTCATGCCAATTAGTTTTACATAGGTAAGACATAAACGTTTTTAAAGGCATTTTATTTTATTTTATTTTACTTTATTATCTTATTTTTTTATTTTGGCTGCATTGGGTCTTCGCTGCTGTGTGTGGGCTTTCTCTAGTTGCGGCGAGCGGGGGCTACTCTTCGTTGTGGTGCGCGGGCTTCTCATTGCGGTGGCTTCTCTTGTTGCAGAGCATGAGCTCTAGGCATGCGGGATTCTGTAGTTGTGGCATGCGGGCTTTAGTAGTTGTGGCATGAGGGCTCGGTAGTTGTGGCTCACGGGCTCTAGAGTGCAGGCTCAGTAGTTGTGGCGCACGGGCTTAGTTGCTCCACTGCATGTGGGATCTTCCCGGACCAGGGCTTGAACCTATGTCCCCTGCATTGGCAGGTGGATTCTTAACCACTGCACCACTAGCAAAGCCCCCTCTTCACTCTCTTCTGAAACTGATTTTCAAGGTGGTGGCTTCTCACAATTCCCAAGACTTCAAAGAGAGGGTGAGTGGAACAAGCAGCATTCTCCACTTCTGCATTTGGTCCTGAAGCTGGGGTTAATATTCATGACCTCCCTCCTCTACACCCCTCCAGATTGTCCTCACCCTTATCCAGTAGTTCTGCTAGTGTTGCCTGCTTGCACATGGATACACCAACATGCAGCATGATGGGTCTGAATTACCGATTACCATGACCCTGTCATATCATGGCTGCTTCAATTGCTCATTCTGGCAATAATCAGGCAAAAACTAGCAAGAGGCATCCAGTATGTAACTAGAGTTCTAGACGAACTCCCCCAGTGCTCCATTATATAATCGTACCTCTCTTCTTATGCTAATAAATGTGAATTACCGCTCCTAGTATATTAGCTCCTTTCTTTGCCTGCTGAATATTCGGTAAAGAAACCAGGATGAGTACTCCAAAGTAACCATGCAACAATGTAGCTACTACCTGGTATAAATGTCCCACCCCTAGGGACAAAGACCACTAATTCAGCAGAGCCTAAAGGTGTTGTGATGGTTAATTTTACGTGTTGACTTGACTGGGCTAAGGGATGTCCAGACAGCTGGTAAAACATTATTTCTGGATGTGTCTGTGAGGGTGTTTCTGGAAGAGATTAGCATTTGAGTCAGTAGACTGAGTAAAGAAGATTGCCCTCACCAATGTGGGCAGACATCATCCAGTCCATTGAGAGCCCGCATAGAGCAAAAAGGCAGAGATATGGCTTCTTCTCCCTTTCTCTCCTTGAGCAGGTACATCCACATTCTGCTCTCAGACGTTCATGCTCCTGGTTCTCAGGCCTTTGGACACAGACTGAATTATACCACTGGCTTTCCTGGTTCTCCAGCTTGCAGGTGGTATATTGAGGCATATCCCAGCCTCCATAACTGCATGAGCCAATTCCTCCTGTGATATCTATCTATCTATCTATCTATCTATCTATCTATCTATCTATCTATCTATGTATCATCTATCTATCATCTCCTATTGGTTCTGTTTCTCTGGAGAGCCCTGACTAATACAAATTTTCTTCCCAAGCTGACACCAATAACTCTGCTCTTAAAAGATCATTTCATTATGTACACAAGCAAACAGGTACTGGCTGATATGGTATAGGAATGGATTTCATTGCCATCTGTCCATTGTTGCAATTCTTTTACCATAAAGAGAGTCACTTAAGTTGAGGCAATATTCATAAATTCATATTCACATTCATAAATCAGACACTCTGTGAGTTCTTGGATAGTAAATCGTACTGCCTCCAAAAGCTGCAGTCTTGGTAATTATTCCATATATGGAATATATATCAATTTCAATGAAAAAATATTGCTGTACATGTCCAAACTATTTCTACCATCAAGAAAATAAATGCTTAAATAACAAGAGGTAGATTATGTATTATAAATGCTTCCTTCTTTTGCCCATGAACACTTCTTTAATTAGAATCAGCTGACAGACATTAATATAAACACCAAAATGCATGCTCAGATTAATGAAAACAATAAAGCATCTCACTGGTTAATGAATTGATGCATGAAATTATCATAATTATATCACTATGGAATCTTAAGCTTCTTAACACATAAGAAATAGAAAAATGATTTTAAGAATTATAAAAGGCCATGTTGCAGTAAGGAACACATGCATATGTGATCATGGACTACAAAGTATAAGTCTACCAGAGCGTTTCTTAAGAAAAATGTCATTGGCTAATATCCAATGTGTTTATATACTTAAGGTTATTTTGTAAGCAACTATCCAGCTCTCCAAAGCATAGTGCCCACCATTTTCAAATATCACAAGAAAGTTTTATATTCATTTGTTCAATACGTTAAAAAATATATCATAAACATAGGTATTTTTCTAAATATGTCCTTATTTTGACAATAGACTTTAAGGTTCTTCCATTATATCAGTCCTTCTGAAATAAATTTATAATTCAGTGCAATTCCAATAAACATTTTTTAAAATTAAACTGTTTTTTTCAATTTATGTGGAATGTTAAAGATGTTGTTTTACCATATGTTGTCGTAGATTAAATGTGCTTAAGGCTACGTGACATTGGTCCATGGATATAAACATAGATGAATGGAACAATCAAGAGCCTAGAAATAGAGATATGAATACATGGAGGTATGATGTGTGACACCTGGCATTGCATACCAGTGGGAAAGAATGGATCAGACAATAAACGTTTCTGAAGCATGGGAAAATAAGTGTTGTTTTTATCTCACAACATCCAGAAAAATCAATTCCATGTGAATCAGAGACTTTAATGTGTAAATAAAACCTTAGAATTTTTGAAGCAAATTTGAGGGGCAGGAGGAATTAGTGCTGTGATTTCATGGTAAAGAGAAAAGTCTTAAACTATATATTTTTATGCACAAGCCATTGGGGAGAAAATTAATGAATTTTTTCTAAAGGAAAAAATTTTCGTTCATCAAAAGACAAGATACAAAATTAAAAAGAGCGAAAGAGTGGGAGAAAGTACTTAAAATGAATGCAGTTTCTAAATATTAAAAGAAAAGAATCATCCTACTCTTCAATTAGAAAAAGACTCAATGTTATGAATAGGTAATTCCCGGAAAGGGGGAAACGCAGTGTAGATTAAAAGCACATGACAAAAGTCTGACAAATCGAAAAAACACTTAGGAAGCAGAACAATAGTTGCCTTTACTGAACTGTAGTGGAAGTATAAACTGGTAGAACACTGCTGGAGAGAAATCTGGCAGTATTTAGTGAAATTAATCATGTATATACTATATAATGCAGCTATCGTCCTATTCTATGACATATAACTCAGAAAAAGCTATCACACATCCCTAGAGGGACATATATGAACATATTTATCAGAATGTTATTTATCATAGTGGGGTCAGTAGACAATCTAAATAGCTAGCTGTATTAGTTTGCTAGGGCTGCTATAACCAAGTACCACAAATTGGGTGGCTTACATTACACAAATGTATTGTCTCACAGTTCTGGAGGCTAGAAGTCCCCAATCAGGGTACCCACAGGATGGCTTTCTTCTGAGAACTGTGAGGGAGAATCTGTCCCATGCCTCTCTTCTAGTGTCTGGTGGTTGCTGGTAATCTGTGGCATTCCTTGGCTTTGTAGAAGCATCCCCTGGATCTCTGCTCCATCTCCATAAAATGTTCTACCCATGTGTGTATCTCTGTGTCCAAACATCCCCTTTTATAAAGATATAAAGCATATTTGATTAGAGCCCACCCTAATGATCTCATCTTAACTTGGTTAAATCTGCAATAATCATATTTCCAAATGAAGCTACTTTTTGAGGTTCAGAACTTCAATGTATCTTCTTTTTGGGGACGCAATTTAACCCAGAACACTACCAATAGGGATATAAGTGACTAAAACATAGAAGACGTTTCAAAGGAGTGCTAATGTTGATTAAAAATATAATATTGAGCTTGAAATGCTAAAAATGGTCAATAGCCCAATACCACTTCAAGTAAAATTTTAAAAATACACAAACAGTACACTACATATTTTATAAATATTTATGTATTTTATAACAACGTGCACCACAGCCATATATCAAAACATTAGAGAAATACACAAAGAGTGTAAAGAAAGGTGTGCCCAAAGTAAGAATGAAGGGGATAATAAAATGAGGTTAAATAATTAAATTAGATTACAAGTAAAATATAATTAAACACAAAAAGAAACCGATAAATAAAACAAGAACTGGGATCTACAGAATTGGCCAGAATATATCATGTTCAAGGTTCTCGTGTGCATTTAGGTTCAGTCAATTATTTTTATTTACTATCCAAGCCCTTTGCCTACAATTTTGTTATCCACCTTAATATTGCCTCCAATTCAGAGTTCATGAGAGGACCTCTCTTTTGGCTTTAAGTGTTATTTATTTCATTTGCAAATATTTCTTACTACTATGTGGTGTACCCACAAGGAGTGGCTACAGTAACTAGAGTTATTAGGAATAATCTTTATTCTAGAATATAATAATTTTACTTATTGAACATAATGCATTTTATTTATGATCAATAAAACCTAACCCTCTCTCACTTGCACATCTGTTTCAATTTTATAACGCCGTATTTAAATAAAAACAATACATACATAATTTTACTATGCATTGTCAGATTTCTCTCCAGAAGGGCTGTACCAGTTGATACTAACAGTGCACAAAAGTGTCTATTTTCCTACATCTCCTCTTCTGACCCACACTTCCTACAAGTTATTACTTTTTAAAAAATATAAAATTGTCTACCCATCCCCAATACTTACTGTAAGCAAATGCAACACACAAACACAAACACACACACATACATGCTCACACATAATCTCACATTTGGAATCCTTAACATGTTTTTTTCCAATAGTACTTTTCATTTTGTAATTCCATTGAATTTGATTTATTGGAAACACTCACAAAAGACCCAGGGATTGCTACATAAATGGTATTCTGTTAGCAGGTCAACCCTCTTTAGAGTTTGTGAAAGCCGGAAAAGAAGCCTTTAGGCTTATTGCTTTGGGAGTGATTTAACCAAAATGAGTGATGAATCATAGAGGTGATATACTTCTAAATTTCACCAAAGTAAAACTGTTTACTTTTATATTTAGAAATAAATGAATCACCAGGAAAAGGAGAAATAATATGTTATTAGAACAACAGCACTGAAGTTTTTTCCTCTTGTTCAATGAGGACAAAATTCAAACTGTATTCTTTGTAAATGATTTGTAGGTTATACTTAATTTAGAAATAGGATTATAAAGGAACTACACAAACAATAACTTGATAGAGTTATTAAATGAATCCATGAATACATGAATGCATATCTTTCATCACAGCAAAGAAGAAAGTAAGTATTCTCTTCTAGTTGCTACTAACTTTTTAAAAACATTTCTCAAAGAATTGCTATGAGAAATAACAGTTCTTTGTGACTTCACTAGATAGACCTGATTTGCTTACAACATTTCCCTGAAGTAGCTCAGCCATGTGATTTTCTTTGGAGGGTAGACTGTTAAGTGGTGTGATGCAGCAGGGCTTTGGTGTGTCCTTGTATGTTTGAACTTACCCTTTGTGCCTTTGCTATTGCCATGAGAAGGGCTAGCCCAGGAACTTCTGCCCTTCAGTCTGGGTCTCAGAACAGGATATGGAGTTGATCCCTGATGGACAAGTCTGCAGCTCGAAGCAGTCATCCTGCCTAGTCCCGCCTCCATCAGCCACCGCCCACCTGACTCCCAGACCTGTGAGTGACTGCGGTTGAGATCACAGAGCTGCACCAATGGATCTGCGGAGGCATAAGAAAAAATTTCTTACTGCTGTATGCCACTGGGACTTGGGGCTGTATGTCTGAAGCAACAGCTGTCAGTGGCAGTTTGCCTTAGAAACTGTGGATATTTTTGGTCTCTAGGTGTGTAGTGAGTTCTTTCATTACATAGTTTCTTATTTTTCTTCATCACAGGAAAATATTCTTCTATTATTTCTTCAATTTTTATTTCTAAGCCATTACTCCTACCCTCTTAAGGAAATTCAATTGTATTTATGTTGAATTTTTATTCTTTCTTGTTATTTGTTATCTCTTCACTGGTCATATTTTAATCTGAATTCTGAATGGTTTTCTTATATATTTCCTCAACATCATTGAATCAATTTTCTATAAGGCAGTTTTAATAGAGTTTTAAAACCTTAATTGTAGATTTTCCTTTTAATTATGTATTTAAGCTTTCCTTTTCTCAATGTATTATTTCAACATTTTGTTTTTCACTTTTATTTTCCCTTAGTTTGGACTGAGAACACAAACCTTAATTTTATGCAATCTTCTGTTTTCCAAACAAAATAAATCCCTGTTGATGCATCCTAGTGGTCTTATAATTGCTATCGAATTCCTCCTTTTCAGGTTATAAGCTGAGCATGAGCTGAAAGCCTCCCCCTAGTCAAATGTGTGATGTTTAAACCTTTGTATGTATCTGCTACCCTAAAGAGAAAACTTCTAGTTTCTATTCTGCTCTTCTTTCTGGCCCATGATGTCCCTTAATATCCCAAAATATAGAGCATGCAGAGGAAAAACCTAGCATTCCTGTACAGCAGTTCTCAACACCAGCCTATTAATAAAGCATTTAATGAGTTTTGCACTAAAATTTGCACTTGTCCATCTGTTAGTTACAGATGCTTTATTTTCCTGGAACAGTTATTTAACAAATGTCATTTTAAAATAAATGAATAAATAAATATGTCAGGGAGTTTCCAATTTTAATATGAAATAAAAAGCTATTTTATTTCTTGAAGTTTCTTTCACTCTTTAGCAGTCATTTCTCCCAGGAAAACTGTGGTATTTCCCCTGCCGCCATTTCTGCAAATTCTTTGAGAATAAGTTATCAATATCTCCATTTCTTAGTTATTCTATTTTCTTAGTCCTTATCACATATAAGCTAGAAAAAAAATACGTGTTTAACAGAATGGGGCATCATACACATGAAGCTGTTTTATGAAAGCTCTATTAAAAATGAATTCTTTGAACCTCAAATCAGGATTTTGTTTTAGTTGTGTCATATGTTACTATTGAAAATGAGCCATATATATATATATATAAACTGACAGTCTCGGCCAAGAAAAAATGTAGATATCATCTGTTTCTCCTCTATATCTTTTCTTAAGTCTTTCCTACCCTGCTCCATGCCCAATAAACTGAGCTGAAACAAAGAATGGGTGATTGAGGACAGATGAGTCTAAGGGAGAAATATGCAAATTGACCTTTAAAAATGGCCAGACTGTGAGGATATTTCTATTTCCTCAAATTAAATAACTAGGGTTGGGCTTCCCTGGTGGCGCAGTGGTTAAGAATCCTCCTGCCAATGCAGGGGACACGGATTCGAGCCCTGGTCCGGGAAGATCCCACATGCCGCAGAGCAACTAAGCCCGTGCGCCACAACTACTGAGTCTGCACTCTAGAGCCCACGAGCCACAACTACTGAGCCTGTGTGCCACAACTACTGAAGCCTGCGTGCCTAGAGCCCATGCTCCACAGCAAGAGAAGCCACCACAATGAGAAGCCTGGGCACTGCAACGAAGAGTAGCCCCTGCTCGCTGCAACTAGAGAAAGCTCAAGCACAGCAATGAAGACCCAACACAGCCAAAAATAAATAAATTAAATAAATAACTAGGGATGAGGAAACCAAAGGAAAATTTAATTAACTTGCTTAAAGCCACAACATAGTTGTATCATGAACTCATAATATGGAAGAAATACCTTTGACTTAACATTAAAATAATTGAAAAGCCTTTCAGGGTGAAACAAATTGCAGACAGTTGGAAAAACATATTTAGAATGTATAAGGGAGAAGTTATTGCTAGAGATGTAGATCTAGAAGTCAATGTAAAGTGAACCTTGAACTCATGCAGTGAGATTAACCAGAAGAGATGGAGACATTTGTGTCAGCAGCATTCAAAAAAATGGTACAGCAACAAACATTGACAAAGACTGACAAAAGAGGAAGGACCTAGGAATTCACACATCAGATGAAAGTCATGAGCAAGAGTCACATCATGAACACACAAGAGACAAAGAGGTCACAGGAGGCAGAGGATATGGAGATGGGAGCAACCTTGTTTCATTTTGGAGAACAAAGTGTTACTATTACAGAGATCCTTTTAAAGAGAGATGAATGAAACTTTCTATCCATGCTACTCATCTTACATGCTGAACCTTAGTGTTGATACTTGTCAAAGGCTGTAGAAAACTTAGAGAAGATTAAGGAGATACCAGCGGATCCTATTAATTGTAAAATATTTGAGATCATTATATGAGCTTAGTCTGCAATGGAGTGGAGTAAAAGTCACATACCAGTGGATTGAGGGGTGAATAATACTAATTATGACTCTAATAACCTCTATGGCAATGTACTGTTATCATTTCTTTAAGCATAAGATAAGGTAAGCAACATATCTAATGCAACCCTGTATTCCTACAGGGTAGCCGTTCAAGGAATGTTGGTTTTCTGAATGGTGAATAGAGTAGAAGTAAAGAGTATAAACTCTATATTCCGTGTCTTTTATGAAAAAAGGGGTGGAGTCAGAGCCAACCGTGAAGAAGAGACAGGATCTAAAAGGTATTTTCTACTGAGAAAGGCATGATGCATCAGATTTTGTCTAACCATCAGAAAACAGAGAACTTCTAAATGAAGCTTTAAAATCTTTTAAAATATAGTAGTAATTGAAATAAAACCTTTTTTTAATTGCCTTTGAAATGTACATGTGAGAATAAAATGATTCTGTTATATAAGCTCTTACCTTTCAGGAACCAATAAATTTCATATGCTCTTATTGTGGGAATTCAGAAGACAAAAATAATAATTTGATTATGAATCTTATGTCAAGAATAGTGTGTGATAATTTTATTTAATGTACCTACTAACAACTTACTGTTTTGAACACAGGGGGCTTAATTATTATTGTGTTGTTTAAAACACTATTTAAAACAAGGGCTTTATTTCTGTGAAATTTGCTCTTTGGAGCATTTAATGATGGAAAATATTTAATCATCTCAAAGCGATGTCATGTATCTCCTGGGCTGTGAATTACATGAATATTTATAAGATTTATAAATCAAATTTCCTTCAAAACCCTCACATTAACATTTTTAAATTAAAAACAAGGATGGAATAGAAAATAACACATTGAAGGCTTAAGTTCTAGAAAATTTAGATGGAATTTTATTTTATTTTATTTATTTATTTGCTTTTGACATCTTTATTAGAGTATAATTGCTTTACAATGTTGGGTTAGTTTCTGTCGTATAACAAAGTGAATCAGCTATACGTATACATATATCCCTATATCCTCTCCCTCTTGCATCTCCCTCCCACCCTCCCTATCCCACCCCTCTAGGTGGTCAAAAAGTACAGAGCTGATCTCCCTGTGCTATGTGGCTGCTTCCCACTAGCTATCTATTTTACATTTGGTAGTGTATATATGTCCATGTCACTCTCTCACTTCGTCCCAACTTGCCCTTCCCCCTCCCCGTGTCCTCAAGTCCATTGTCTACGTCTGCGTCTTTATTCATGTCCTGCCCCTAGGTTCATCAGAACCATTTTTTTTTATATTCCATAAATATGTGTTAGCATATGGTATTTGTTTTTCTCTTTCTAACTTACTTCACTCTGTATGACAGACTCTAGGTCCATCCACCTCACTACAAATAACTCAATTTCGTTTCTTTTTACGGCTGAGTAATATTCCATCGTATATATGTGCCACATCTTCTATAACCATTCACCTGTCGATAGACACTTAGGTTGCTTCCATGACCTGGCTATTGTAAATAGTGTTGCAATGAACATTGCGGTACATGACTCTTTTTGAATTATGGTTTTCTCAGGGTATATGCCCAGTAGTGGGATTACTGGGTCGTCACTAATCATTAGAGAAATGCAAATCAAAACTACAAGGAGGTATCACCTCACACCAGTCAGAATGGCCATCATCAAAAAATCTACAAACGATAAATGCTGGAGAGGGTGTGGAGAAAACGGAACCCTCTTGCACTGTTGGTGGGAATGTAAATTGATACAGCCACTATGGAGAACAGTATGGAGGTTTCTTAAAAAACTAAAAATAGAACTACCATACGGTCATTTGACATTTCTTAAACTACAAACCCTATACTGCTTCTCTAAACATTGTCTATGAGCCACTTGCATTACATTTGTTAGGTTGCTGATTAAAGATGCAGATTGCCATGGCTAACATAAGACCTACTAATATAAACTCTTTGGATGTTGAGCCAGGAAATCCACATTCTTGCCGAGCGTCCCAGGTGAATCTGATACACGTTAAAATTTGACCAAGAGAACAAATTAAAAATGGGTAATTGTTTTTATATAGCCATCATATTAGTGATACTGAAATCTTAAAAATATAGAGAAAATGAAGAAAATTCCAACCCACTCTTATTTATTAATACTGATGCAAAATTTGAAATCGTATAATAGTAATTGGAGCCATCAGGACATTCAAAAATTTAATTTATTCCAAATTGAGTTTATTCTAGGACTTCATAGATTGATTGACATATGGTATTTATAACTAATACAAATTCAAAGGAGAACAAATATATTATCATATTTGATCAACTTAACACATGCCAAAAGGGTATTTATTAGTGTTTAATACTCACCCCAACTAAAAAAATTAAATATAAACAAGCAATGTAGAAAGTTACAATAGATTACACAGCTCCATGATAATTCTAACAAATATGTTTATTTCAATTGATATAATACGAATTTGAGAAATAGCCCTGATAAAAACATAAATTTTATAAAGGGCAAATATATACTATCTGGCTACCTTCCTAAACCTAATTATTTCTACCAGTTAATTCTCTTGAATATTTCAGACAACAATCACATCATCTTCAATAATAATTATATTTCTTCTATCACCTATATCACCTTCTCCTACTATTTAAAAAAGACAACTCTCGTTTGCTTTTCTAATTTTATTGAGTAGCACCTCCAGAAACACATTAATCAGTAATGACCATCAAACATAACCTTGTGTTATTTTTCACTGTAATGGGCAAAACTATAAAAATATCTATTTTTCTGTATAACGTGATAAAATTTAGCTTGCTAGTGAGATATCTATCTACTTAGCTATTGCTCATTTTTATAGTCATGGATTCTTTGATACAAACTCATGAAGGGTATGGACCCCCATGCTTGAAGCCTCCCAAATGTGTATTAACATATATATTGAAGTAAAATTAAAGAGTAGTTTAGAGATGCACTTTAGCCCACCCATGGAGCATCTAGGAATCTAAGAACCAGTCTATGAAGCAACCACCTTCAGCAGCCTGCATTCTTCCTTTTCGGCTGCTTGTCTCTTCTGCCCCTAGCAACACTATTCTCTACTAACCACCTCCACAACTCCCTATGAATCAAACCCCTTGGCTGCACCTCCAAATTCGCCATCCTTATGGTAACGGTGCCTCTTGGTTATTGGCAGTTAAGTACTACCACCACTTGGGTAGTACTTTCTTTGAGACTTCTGCATCCCCATGGATATTAATGAGCCCACTTCTGTGATGGCCTCATCCGCTGTCATCCTCAGCTTGCAGAGAAGAGCCCCCACTGAATTTAGTGCAGCTGGTTCCCTTCTTCCCAGCACACTCCTGATGGCCTTGATGAATAGTATGTCTTTCAGAACTTTCCTTGGAACGTAAACTCTGGCGGGCATCCTGACCTGATACAATACGTCCATTCCAGCATGCCCATTTCCCTCAGCCTCTTTACTTGTCCTCTGCTGTTTGCTGGGGCAACTTCTCAAGCATTTCCACTTCATTCAGAGTTGGCCATCAGTTATGATAGTTATTCCAGACTCCCATAGGAAACTCCAGCAGTCAGTTTGCTCCAGCCTCTGGGGTTCTTATCAGGGTGTAAAGTCATGTGCTCTAAGAAAGTGCTTCGAAATCAAAGAATTCTTGCTTATCTGGTCTTGCATTCTGACATCTTGATTAAATATGCTCAAACTCCAATCACGGGAGTTTGGCTCCTGTCAGTACGTGCAGGATAATTCTTGCAGCTTTTGAAGTATACAGTCTCTTTCGTCTTTATCAGGTTCAGAACATTCCTCACTTAGTGATGCTGGGATTTCCCCTTAGTTATTGGTCTGGCAGTGATTGGTCTCCAGGAGAGGAGATAGAGGCCATTCTCCAGGGAGGTACCCGTTGCTTTGAACAGGGGAGGTTTCTGCAGTGTCCTTCTGCACAGCTGAAATTCCATCACTCACTAGGGAAGTATGGGCTGCTTCTGCAAGCCCACAAGTTCAGGGAGCCTGCAGAGTCAATGTCCTCAGAGGCATCTATCCAGATGTCCCCATCCTAAGTTTTCCAAACTAGGTTATGACTTTGCATCATAGGCCTTCCCTGGCTGAGCATTCAAACAAGTCTGAAGCTCTGCCACTCATTCACTCATTTATTCAACAAATATTTCTAACTGTTTTTCAGTTGAGCTGGTCTGGATGGTTGGGTATTTGACGATGAACAAAAATGATAGGATTTCTGTCCTTGTGGTTACACATACAGAACAAATAGTGAATAACACTCTGTATAAATGTGTAAAACTTTGTAATATGCTTCTATGGATTATAATTATTTCCACGTATTAAAAATTATTTTGGAATGTTAATTAATGAATTATTTTTGTATATTGTATGGAAATATCAAAATTTAATCATTTAACTCTTCTTTCATTGTGACATTTAGGTTTTATTTCTAGTTTTTTAGGACCACAACAAACACTATAATGAGGATTATATCAGCACCCTTTCAGTTTCAGAATTTGCAGTTCTAGAATCTTTTCCTAGTTCTTTATTATCATTTCCATTTCTCTGCTGAGATTATCTCTTTGCGGATAAGGTCTATATTTTAAGTTCTTGAATATATTCATAGTACATTATAATATACAGTATATATGTATCTATTAATATATATAAAATGTTTCAGTCCATGAGTATATTTATATTATATAACATTAATATAATATATATAATTTTGTAATTTCTGTCCCTGATCATTTCAATATGTGGGTCGTGTGGCTTCTATTAACTACTACAGTTGTTAATTATGGGTCATATTTTCACCCTTCTTTAAAGTCTCAGAAGGTTGTGCTTTTCTAAGAATTTGTCCATTTCTTCCAGGTTGTCCAATTTATTGGTATATAGTTGCTTGTAATAATCTCTCATGATCCTTTGTATTTTTGCAGTGTCAGTTGTTACTTCTCCTTTTTCTTTTCTAATTCTATTGATTTGAGTCTCCTCCCTTTTTTTCTTGATGAGTCTGGCTAATGGTTTATCAATTTTCTTTATCTTCTCAAAGAACAAGCTTTTAGTTTTATTGATCTTTGCTAATGTTTCCTTCTTTTCTTTTTCATTTATTTCTGATCTGATCTTTATGATTTCCTTCCTTCTGCTAACTTTAGGGTTTTTTTGTTCTTCTTTCTCTAATTGCTTTAGGTGTAAGGTTAGGTTGTTTATTTGAGATTTTTTTTGTTTGTTAGGTAGGATTGTATTGCTATAAACTTCTCTCTTAGAATTGCTATTGCTGCACCCCATACGTTTTGGGCCATTGTGATTTCATTGCCATTTGCTTCTAGGTATTTTTTGATTTCCTCCTTGATTTCTTCAGTGATCTCCTGGTTATTTAGTAACATATTGTTTAGCCTCCATGTGTTTGCATTTTTTACAGTTTTTTTCCTGTAATTGATAACTAGTCTGAGAGCGTTGTGGTTGGAAAAGATACTTGATACGATTTCAATTTTCTTATATTTACCAAGGCTTGATTTGTGACCCAAGATATGATCTATCCTGGAGAATGTTCCATGAACACTTGAGAAGAAAGTGTACTCTGTTGTTTTTTGGATAGAATGTCCTATAAATATCAATTTAATCCATTTTGTTTAATGTATCAGTTAAAGCTTGTGTTTCCTTATTTATTTTCATTTTGGATGATCTGTCCATTGGTGAAAGTGGGGTGTTAAAGTCCCCTACTATGATTGTGTTACTGTCATTTCCCCTTTTATGGCTGTTAGTATTTGCCTTATGTATTGTGGTGCTCCTATGTTGGGTGCATAAACATTTACAATTGTTATATCTTCTTCTTGGATTGATCCCTTTGATCATTATGTAGTGTCCTTCTTTGTCTCTTGTGATAGTCTTTATTTTAAAGTCTATTTTGTCTGATATGAGAATTGCTACTCCCTCTTTCTTTTGATTTCCATTTGCATGGAATATCCTTTTCCATCCCCTCACTTTCAGTCTGTATGTGTCCCTTGGTCTGCAGTGAGTCTCTTGTAGGCAGCATATATACGGGTCTTGTTTTTCTATCCATTCAGCCAGTCTATGTCTTTTGGGTGGAGCATTTAATTCATTTACATTTAAGGTAGTTATCAATATGTATGTTCCTATTACCATTTTCTTAGTTGTTTTGGGTTTGTTATTGTAGGTCTTTTCCTTCTCTTTTGTTTCCTGCCTAGAGAAGTTCCTTTAACATTTGTTGTAAAGCTGGTTTGGTGGTGCTGAATTCTCTTAGCTTTTGCTTGTCTGTAAAGGTTTTAATATCTTCGTCAAATCTGAATGAGATCCTTGCTGAGTAGAGTAATCTTGGCTGTGGGTTTTTCCCTTTCATCACTTTAAATATGTCCTGCCACTCACTTCTGGCTTGGAGAGTTTCTGCTGAAAGATCAATTGTTAACCTTATGGGCATTCCCTTGTATGCTATTTGTTGCTTTTCCCTTGTTGCTTTCAATATTTTTTCTTTGTATTTAATTTTTGATAGTTAGATTAATATGTGTCTTGGCGTGTTTCTCCTTGGATTTATCCTGAATGGTACTCTGCACTTCCTGGACTTGATTGACTATTTGCTTTCCCATATTAGGGAAGTTTTCAACTATAATCTCTTCAAATATTTTCTCAGTCCCTTTCTTTTTCTCTTCTTTTTCTGGGACCCCTATAGTTCGAATGTTGGTGCATTTAATGTTGTCCCAGAGGTCTCCGAGACTGTCCTCAATTCTTTTCATTATTTTTTCTTTATTCTGTTCTGCAGTAGTTATTTTCACTATTTTATCTTCCAGGTCACTTATCCGTTCTTCTGCCTCTGTTATTCTGCTCTTGATTCCTTCTAGAGAATTTTAAAATTCATTTATTGTGTTGTTCATCATTGTTTGTTTGCTCTTTAGTTTTTCTAGGTCCTTGTTAAACATTTCTTATATTTTCTCCATTCTATTTCCAAGATTTGGGATCATCTTTGCTATCATTACTCTGAATTCTTTTTTCAGGTAGACTACCTATTTCTTGTTCATTTGTTTGGTCTGGTGGGTTTTTACCTTGCTCCTTCATCTGCTGTGTCTTTCTCTGTCATCTCATTTTGCTTAACTTACAGTGTTTGTGGTCTCCTTTTTGCAGGCTGCAGGTTCATAGCTCTTGTTGTTTTTGGTGTCTGCCCTCAGTGGGTAAGTTTGGTTCAGTGGCTTGTGTAGCCTCCCTGGTGGAAGGAACTGGTGCCTGTGTTCTGGTGCATGAGGCTGGATCTTGTTTTTCTGGTGGGCAGGACCGCGTCCAGTGGTGTGTTTTCGGGTGTCTGTGAACTTATTATGATTTTAGGCAGCCTCTCTGCTAATGGGTGGGGTTGTGTTCCTGTCTTGCTAGTTGTTTGGCATGGGGTGTCCAGCATTGGAGCTTGCTGGTTGTTTAGTGGAGCTGGCTCTTAGCGTTGAGATGGAGATCTCTGGTAGAGCTCTCACTGATTGATATTACATGGGGCTGGGAGGTCTCTGGTGGTCCAGTGTCCTGAACTCTGCTCCCCTACCTCAGAGGCTCAGGCCGGACAGCTGGCCAGAACACCAAGGCCCTGTCAGCCACACGGCTTATAAGAAAAGGGAGAAAGAAAAGAAAGAAAAAATAAAATAAAATAAAGTTATTAAAATAAAAAATTAAAAAAAATTATTAAAATTTTTTAAAAAGTAAAAAAAAGAAAAAGAAGAGAGCAACCAAACCAATAAACAAATCCACTAATGATAACAAGCGCTAAAAACTATACTAAGATACACATAAAAATCGGAAACAAGTGAGTCGCATACAGCAAATCCCAAGTCTACGGTTGCTCCCAAAGTTCATCGTCTCAATTTTGTGATGATTCATTATCTATTCAGGTATTCCACTGATGCAGGGTACATCAAGTTGATTGTGGAGATTTAATCTGCTGCTCCTGAGGCTGCATGGAGAAATTTCCCTTTCTCATCTTGTTTGTGCAGCCCCTGGGGTTCAGCTTTGTATTTGGCCCTGCCTCTGTGTGTAGGTCACCCTCTGCATCTGTTCTTTGCCCAGACCGGAGGGCATTAAAGGAAGGGCTGATTAGGGCGCTCTGGCTCATGCAGGCTGGGGGCAGGGAGAGGTACGAAATGCGGGGTGAGCCTGCGGTGGCAGAAGCTGGCATAACGTTGCAACAGCCTGAGGTGTGCCATGTGTTCTCCCAGGGAAGTTGTCCCTGGATCACGGGACCCTGGCAGTGGCGGGCTGCACAGGCTTCCAGGAGGGGAGGTGTGGATTAGGGTTGGGGTTAGGGTTCTTGGTAGCTGCAGCAGCAGCCTTAGCATTTCATGCCCATCTCTGGTGTCCGCGCTGATAGCCGTGATTCACGCATGTCTCTGAAGCTCGTTTGGGTGGTGCTCTGAATCCCCTCTCCTCATGCACCCCAAAACAATGGTCTCTTGCCTCTTAGCCAGATCCAGACATTTTCCCGGACTCTCTCCTGGCTAGCTGTGGGGCACTAGCCCCCTTCAGGCTGTGTTCACGCAGCCAACCCCAGTCCTCTCCCTGGGAACTGACCTCCAAGCCCTGGCGGGTGAGCAGACAAGCCTCTCGGGCTGGTGAGTGCTGGTCAGCACTGATCCTCTGTGTGGGAATCTCTCTGCTTTGCCCTCTGCAGCCCTGTTGCTGCGCTCTCCTCTGTGGCTCTGAAGCTTCTCCCCTGCCACCCCTCGTTTCTACCAGTGAAGGGGCTTCCTAGTGTGTGGAAACTTTTTCTCCTTCACAGCTCCCTCCCAAAGGTGCAGGTCCTGTCCCTACTCATTTGTCTGTTTTTTCTTTTTTCTTTTGCCCTACCCAGGTATGTGGGGAGCTTCTTGCCTTTTGGGAAGTCTGAAGTCTTCTGCCAGCATTCAGTAGATGTTCTGTAGGAGTTGTTCCACATGTAGATGTATTTCTGATGTATTTGTGGGGAGGAAGGTGATCTCCACATCTTACTCCTCCACAACCTTGAAGGTCCTCCTAGATGGAATTTTAAATGGAGGTACCAACACCATTTTAAAAACTGTGTATATTCCTCAGAGATCCATGAGCAGCCTTGCGTGGCTCTCACAGACAGAATTACACACAGAAGTAGAGCTTTTTTATCCTTGTTTTCCACTGTGGTGGATATTTCCTCCTTTGGGAAAATTGTTTCTGTTTATCCTTCTTTACTCAAATCTCTCACTTCTCCCATAATATCCTAGTCATTAAATACCAAATGTTTGGAAGCTGTCCACATGGAGTGGTTTCCTCTTGTCCTGAGTGGTATGCCTAGAATATATTATATTATGGGCAGCTGGGCAGAAATGACTTGTGACAATAAGAGATCTCCAGTCCTGACTGAAATTTAGTAACCAGAATCACCTGACATGGATCCACGTCAGCTTACTCTCTTCTTAATGATGCGGGCACTGAAAACGCTGGTGGGTATTCTGACTCTCTCTCTACCCAATGAATACTGTGTCTTGATCCTCTCAGTGAACCTCTTTTAACATCAATTTATAGACTAAATTACCAGAAAACAAAAAGAAGGCAGGAAACAGGACAAGGAAGTAATGAGTGATAGCATATGCCTTTGTATTCTAGAAAATGTAGTCCATAAATAGATTTCCTTTATATATTAGATAGTACATACTAATATATAAAGGAAATTCCTGATAAAAATTATATTATAAATATTATCTGCATTTAATACTTAATTATTAGACTTAATATTGATAACCATCAGATATGAAAATACTTTATGAAGTTTTAAGTGTATACATACATTCTTTTTGGCATAAATTTCAATATTTAATTAAAACTTAATATTTGAAAATTAAACTTACACTGTCATGCCGCTGATTCTGAATAGTAAGTTTCTGTGAGTAAAGATATTAACTGTCTGAAATATATATTCTTCAACTTAAAACAAATCACACGATTATTTGGAATGATCTTTGTACAAAGGTAAACTACACTATATTTTCTTAAGTACTGTTTAATTGCTAATATTTGGACTGCACTTAGCAAGTCAGGCAACTAATTTGTTAGTATGTAAGACTAATCTTATAAAAACTATCATCCAGATAATTTTTTTCTTATATGATCAACTATTGTTTATAAAATTACTGTTGAGAAAAGAAAAATAGTTGGGTAGAAGAGGATGGTAGGTTTATTAACTGAAAGGACTCAGAGATTTGAGCTCAATACAAGGTTAGTGTTCATTTTGAATGACATAGATGGAATAATGGGGGAGAAGCAAGTCAAATGAATATCTCAACATTTTCTATCAAGGTAAAAAATTTTGGGCAGTATATAAATATCTAGAGAAAGTTCAGATGTAAAGAAGGGCAGCTTTATTAACCTACAATCATTTTTCATTGTCTGTCCAACTGTCCTAGATGAAGATGAGGTTGTATTGGCATCTTCTCAGGGACCACATGGGAGGGTAGATTTTGAGGGATGCCAAACTGGCTTCAACAAAAATAGCTAAATTTTATTATTCCCACTGGGTTTTTTATAAGACTTTTAGTGAAGAAAGTTTTTCAGTGCTAAATTTTTTTAATAATAAAAATAATAAAATTGAGAACCCTTTTCCTATTGCAATTATTTCTTTCCTTTTTATATGATAACAGTATTTTATAACATTTAAAAATATTTCTGACAGATAAAAAATAGTATTTTGTTGTATTTCCTTACAAGTTCCACTAATTTAGAATTCCACTTTTTCACGTCTTGCATTGATATATCATTTACTCACCTCCACTGATTTATCTATTGATTCCTGTACAGGTAACACATCATTCTGATAACTGTAACTTTAAAATATGCTTTAATATCTGGCAAAGCAAGTAACAAGTAACCCTCTATCAGTCAAAGTTCAACCTGAGAGGCAGAACCAGTAGGAGATAAATATTAAGAGTCTTATTACAAGGAATTGCTTAACACGCTTGTGGGGACTGGCTAGGCAAATCTGAAACACAAAACGTGCCATCAGGAAGGGCAGACTAGAACTTTTGAGTGCAGGTCAAAGTAGCTGTCCACAGGTGGAATTTCATCTTCATCAGGGAATAATCAGCCCGGCTCTAAATGTCCTTCAACTAATTGAATCAGGCCCACCCAAATTATCTAAAATTGCTTATTTAGAATAATCTCCCTTATTAAGTCAATTGATTATGGACTTTAATCTGCAAAATACCTTCCCAGCAATACTTATTGTTTAATTAGCCAAGTTGACATATCAAAACACCACCACACTGCTCCTTAGTTTTCTTTTCCAATACTATTTACTAACTCTTTCTTTACTCCAAGGTGGCTGAAATATAATAGTATAGGATGTTATAAATTAATTAAGCAGTATTTATTGTTAAAAATTGCTGTGACTTTTGTAAATAAGAAACAGAAAATATCCATTATAATAACAAGACACTTTTAAATGAATAGAAATTCAATAGCAATTACAGTGAAAGTAAGTTAAAATTATTTTGTTACTAAATCAAGGGGGAAAGTGTTTGTATTTAGGTATTTGTGTCAAATTGCAAGACAAAGAATGTCAGTAGAATTGCCTATTCACTAATATTCTTCTGGAAAACTTCTAATTTAGAAACTCTCTCTTGAGTACAAAACGGTGTGACAAGATAAAACACTTTATACCTAAAGTGTACCAGTTAATTAGATATTAGGAATTTCCATTAAGTACTATTTTTTAATTATGAAAAAAGATTCTTATCAGTCTTTCAAAGAAAAGCACTGTTGCATAGCTGTCTTTAAAAAATATAGGTATGTATGTAAATATACATGCAAAAATTGTTTAAAATATATAGGCATATATGTATATATATATGTATACACACACACTTCATTACTAACTTGTCTTAAATCTTAATAATGAGATTTCAAATTATAAAATTAATTTTAATGTGGACTTGCTGTAAGTATTTAATAGAATTAAAACTCTAACATCTGTCAGAGCTACATTTGTTAAGCTGATTGATTTACTGTCCTAAATTAATGATTATATCTATACCAAGAGTAATTAATTGGTGTCTACTGGCAGTAATGACTCTTACGCATATTTTGTTTTGTTATATCATTACACCCAGCCCAGTGTTTTAGATAGCAATGAATTATGAAGGTCACAATATCAGCATCTTAGTTTTTATTGTCATATATCCACTATAGTTCTCATATTTATAATTATTGTATTTCCTTTACCAGTATTTAAGTTTCTGAATGCTACTCCAAAGGCAAAAGATAATGTTCATTAATACTACTACTAATAATAATTTACAGATAAAGCAACCACTAAATATGTTCTTATATGCTAAACAATGTTCTAAGTGATTTCTTGTGTTAATTAACCCTTAAAAAGTCTCTATGAGGCAAGTACTATTATTATTTTTGCTTTACAGATGAGGAAACTGAGGCACAGCAAGATTAAATAAGTTGATGAAGAGCACATATCTTTAAGTGGAAAAGCCCGAAGTCAATACCAGCTGTCAGCCTCCAGAGCTGATGCTCTTAAACACCATGCTGAACTACTCTCAAAGGCCAAACAGTATTTTACAGCAGTGGCGGAGATCCATTGGTGGGTCAAAAAATTGTTTCTAATCCTTTTAAAACAAAATGAAATAATTAAAGCAAATTTCATGTAGAAAGGGTATTTATTATTTTCTTTTAGTTCTGTGTGTGTGTGTAAATGGATTATGATATAAACACATTTTTTCTTTCCTAGTCTATTCTTCCCCCTAGAGCAGCCAGAGTAATCCTGTTAAAAAGTAATTTATCGGGCTTCCCTGGTGGCGCAGTGGTTGAGAATCTGCCTGCCAATGCAGGGCACACGGGTTCGAGCCCTGGTCTGGGAAGATCCCACATGCCGCAGAGCAACTGGGCCCATGAGCCACAATTACTGAGCCTGCGCGTCTGGAGCCTGTGCTCCGCAACAAGAGAGGCCGCGATAGTGAGAGGCCCGCGCACCGCGATGAAGAGTGGCCCCCGCTCGCCGCAACTAGAGAAAGCCCTCGCAGAGAAACGAAGACCCAACACAGCCATAAATAAAAAAAATAATAAATTAATTAAAAAAAAAAGTAATTTATCACACCCATTAAAACAGCTACTTAGTAAAACAAAAACAAAAAAGAAAAAAAAACCCCAAAAACAAACAAAAAAAACAAAACTAGAAAACCAGAAAACAATGAGTTGTTGACTATGAAGAGAAACTGGAACCCTTGTGCACTGTTGCATGGGATGTAAAATGGTATATCCACTACAGAAAATAGTATGACTATTCCTCAAAAAAATTAAAAATAGAATTCCCATATGATCCAGCAACTCCATTTCTTGTATGTATCCAAAATAGTTGAAAGCTGGGTCTCAAAGAAATATCTGGATACCCATATTCATAGAATCATTATTCACATATCCAAAAGGTAGAAGCACCCCCAAATATTTATTGGTGGATGAATGGATAAACAAAATGTGGAATAAACAATTTGTGAAAGAAGCCAATCACAAATAGAGAAACATTGAATGATCCTACCTATATGAGGTATCCAGAGTAGTCATACTTGAAGAAACAGAAAGTAGAATGAGGAGTTGCCAGGAGCTGGGAGGGATGGGGGAACAGGGGATTATTGTTTAATGGATACAGAGTTTCAGTTTAGCAAGATGCAAAAGTTCTGGGGATTGGTTGCTCAACAGTGTGAATGTACTTAACACTACTGAACTGTACACTTAAAAATGATAAAGATGGTCATGTTTATGTTATGTGTATTTTAATCACAATTAAAATTTTTTGAAAGTTAAAGTCCGATAACTAGAATTCTACAGCAGTCCTCGAATGAATTCTTATTCCTCACTTTTTTGTGTGTTTGTTTGTTTAGAGCAATTCAGAACAGTTCATTCCTTGCCTTAGAGCCTCCCAATGGTTTTCTGTCTCAGTGTGAAATGTTTTACAATGGTCTGAAAGGGTCTTTCAGTGTTCTAGTCTCATGCTTTATCTCTCTTCCCCAGATCATTCTGCTTCAATTATTCTGACTTCTGTGCTATTTCTTGAACATTTCAGGCACTTTTCTGCTTCAGGGTCTGAACACTTGTTTCCCTTCCATTTGACCTCCCCCCTAAAACCCTCAAATTTATTCTAGGGCTCAGCAAATTGGGGGAAAAGGCAAGAACAATGATATTAAACTGATAATCATAAATTATAGATTCTAGCAGAAAGCTACGCCATTAGTCTTCTGAGAAATGAGGGGTTTTGTATATTTGCACTATCCTGGTTGTACCTAGACTCAAAGGAGATTGGAATTTGTGTTTGTTATTTTAGGAAACTGTGTGCCAAACAAAAAGCTGGAAGAATGAAAGAACAGATATCGGAAGATAACTAACACTCAATGCCAATGACATATTATATGAAAGGTGACAGCCACAAAATGACTTTTGTCCTAGTGTGTCATTTCTACAAAAATTCATCTCATCTGCTCAATTATCATCCACTACATCCAAAGTGATATATCCTATTACAAAAACTCATAAGTTGATGACTGATTGGTTGCTATCTAATATACCTCTTTATTAGATTATTCATACTACACTATTCACTATTTGGGGAAAGATTTCAATACTTTATTCAGTAAGTGCATATATTACCAGTACATATAGAAGTATATCTATAACCTTTCAAAAATGACTCTAATATGTGAATAGAATATACATTTAGTTTTAGAAACTGTACTTATACAATCATTGCAAAACATTCTTTAATATTTGCCTTCATGTTTCTAAGCTGAGTTATTATACTACTTTCACCTCTCATATTCACTTTTAACCTCAAAGTTATAAACCAAATGAGTAATATTTTGAATCATTTCTAGACCCAAAGGTTCTTTTAAATGCACTGTGACTGACTAGATATTAGCAGGCCAGCAACAGAGGTTTCCTTTTTATTTAAGCACCTTGGACAAGCATATTTTTGGTTATGTACTGCCTTAGTAATGATAGTTATATTGTGTTCCTTCAGTTGATAGCTCGTCTCTAAAACTCTAAACATGGAAAACAATGGTTTGCTTCAAATGCATCCCCAAAGAAATAAGGCTTTTCAAAATATATTTAGTAAAAGCTGCCATTTTTCACAAAGGAAGGAAATTTATCTACCCTGAGTGTGTGAAAAGTGGGGGATGACTAATAAAAGAAGAAATAGCTGAAGATTTATTTCAGTCTTTACAGATATTGTCTCTGGTTCATCAAGGTCAAAAAAAGATTCTGAAACTGTGGTCCTTTTCAGAAAACATGTTTTCAAAAACGTATATTCTGGAGTCCATTTGGGGTTATGTTTTAAAACTTAGTGTACAAATTTATTCAGGTCCGCCTACTGATTTCCTCAATAGCAATATTTGAAAGACAAGATTTTAAAGGATTTAGTTTTACGATTTCTACTCTAACTGCTTTGGTGTTCAATTTGATTTTAAAATGTGGTTCAGTTTTCCATATATTTTGTACATAGAATTAATGGTTTGGTAAGGAAATTATTGCCTTGGGCTTATGAAAGTGGTATCATACAGCAGTTTACTGAAATTGAATCATTACTGATGTGACTGAAATCCGCCTCTTTCACTTACTATTTCTAGAAAATTAAATAAATTGCTTAAACTATCCCTCATATTGCTCATTTTTAACATGAGGATAATAAAAATACTTACTACTTAGCATTTTAATTATTCAATCAAATAGTATATGTGCTGCACTTAGCATAGTGTTTTATAAATAGTCAGCAGGAATGTCCTTTTGTACTGTCTCAGAGATGTCATTCACACTGTATGTTACTGTTAAGCATTCAACTACTGTTAGTATTTATCATTTGTATTGCTTTTCTTATTAACATTGTTTTTTGGGGACACACCTCTGTACAAAATAAAAACTTATATTTACGTTTTAGCTCAAGCCATATCCAATATTTACTTACCTCTGCCGATTGCTTGTACATTTTATTCTTTCAATTTACTTTTAAGGTTAAAAGATATTTTATTCTAAAAATTGTCTGTGTTTCATCATCTGAGTTTAATCATTTCAAGAAACGGCAATATTAAGCACACAATTTTTCTTCATTTTGTGCAGTATAAATATGTTCCTGTAAACTTATATGTAAATCAAATGTTTGAAACTAACCCTTGAAAAGTTTAGTAGTTAAAAAAGTTATAAAGTGATTATATAGACCATCAAGCAAAACTTTTCCATAACTTATACTGAGGCCCACTTAAAATTTTTCTACTTTTCTCCCTGATTGATATTAACAACCACCACAGAGAAAAAGACCAATTACTTACAAGGGAAAGGCAATTAGATATATAACAAATTTACCAACCAGAACACTGGAAGTCAGAGCACAATATAATACATGTTAAAGAAAAAAAAATTTAAAATATAACCATAAAATCAATGAGAGGAATCACTTTTGTCAAACATTGATTTTAACTTAGAATTGATCATTGCATGTGACAATATAAAGTCATGTAAAGAAATTATGCACAATTATGAATATATATATACATAAATCAAATCATCATATATAAAAGCAAGTGATATGGAACAAAAATTATACTTAGAAGTAAATGTATACCTAAACGTGTGTGTAGTAAAAAACAAGAATTAATTACATTATTGTACTTTCTAAAGATCTAAGTTCCCTATTAGATATTTTATACTTCACACAAAAATCTCACATTATTATAAAAAAGCGTGAGGCTCAGAGAGACTAAGTAACTCAGTCACAAAGCTACCTAGAGGCAAAGACTAGATTTGTTTTTATATATATCTTATAATCTGCCATTCATACTGCAGGGGGATATTGTAACCCTGTGCCCAATAGACTTAACTAATACTTCTTTCCACCAAATCATTGTTCTTTTCCTCTGAGAATGATTTGATCTCAACCCTAAAATCCAATCAGAGGATGGGTCTCTGCCCCAATATTCAGATATGATTTCTAATGGCTTATGAATATATGTGTATATATGTTTAGACATAATTATAGTTCTCTCTTCTGTTGTCCCCTTCCAAAACTATTCTGTGATGGGAAGTGACGACTCCAATCTAATTGGATATTTTTGGCTTGCTTAAAGTTGAAAAGACTACCTCTTACAAGTTCTTCAGAGGAAATGTCAGAATTTTCTGTTTTTGATCACTTTGAGCTGCCATTGCCTGACAGTTCAAGTTTCTTGGTCTCCTGTTGACTAGAATATTACAAAATCTGGATTAATTTACCACATTTTTGTATAAAATGTATTCTTGCTGCTTCCCTGGTTGTCTTGTTCCTTGCAGAGCACTTTGGATTTCATGATGAATTTTGTTTTCAGAGGAACAGTATTTTCAGGGTTTAAAATCATTAGTTGGTAAAGAAGAACAGAATGCTGTTCCATTAAATAGTAAATGCATTTGGCTCAGAAAATTTACTTTTCTCTTATTTTCCCCTCTCCACAAAACTTTAATTGTGATTAGGAAATGTGTTTTTTCCCAACCACCTTATTTTTCTCTCTTGCTGTAGTTAAACCCAATGACTAAAAGGTAAAAACAAAACAAAGTCAATAACAACAACAAAATCATTTACATAAAAAATAAAAAAGCAAGTTTAGAATTAGCTTATCAAAAATTTAGAGGCTTCAAAATGGGGCTGTTTTCTTCCTGGATGTATCTTAATTGCTATCAGCTAAATTAATATCAAGTAAAACAGTGCATTTGCATTATTGCATTTCTATTTAGGTAGCAAATAAACGTGACTTTCTTTGTAGAAAACCATGAACATTTCAGAACTACAGATGTTTATAATGGAGTAATTAAACCAAAATTAATGAAGACTGAGAATTATTTTATATAATTACTGAATAAAAAATTTAAAAACTTAAATCGTAATAAGTCAAAAATTTTCAGTTCCCAAATATTTAGAGTGTTTCAGACTAAGTGAATTTCCCTACTAATCTCTCTCAGGAAATGTATTACTACATAACTTGTCTGTTTCGTACAAAGCTTTTTTCCTATTTCTATGAGACCTCTGTGCACACAAATTAAAATTTGTTTCTTTTTCTACTGTTAATCTGTCTTCTGTAAATTTTATTATTAGTCTAGCTACTAGAACTCAAGAGGGGTAGAGGAGGAAATTTTCCCCTCCCAACATGTGCATATAACTAGTGAATTATATATATACATGTATAATATAATCTGAATATATACGTGTACAATATAATCAGAAATATATAAAGTAATATTATCCATAGATATAAAGATTGAGTGAGAGAGAGAGAAACTTAAATTTTTCAGTGTAAATTTTTGCATTTATAAAATATTTATAATACTAAAACATAGTTAAATAAAAAAGCAGGGATTTACATGGAAGTTGCCCATATACTTGGTTTGGTAGGCTGTAACTACACAATAATTGGGCAACATATTAGCACTGGCTTCTAATTCTTATCCCAATTCTTATCCTTTATTGCAGGATTATGGTACACTTTCTGAAAATCAGTTTATTCATATATATGATAGGAAGTTATTTGTCCCTTCCCAAGAATTATGAAGAAAATCAGATGAAGTGAGATTGGTGAAAATATTTCTAAAACACTGTTTTCAAATGTGTGGTCTCAGACCATTTGTATCAGAATCCTTTTAACCTACTTATGCATAATCTTTCAATCAGGGTAAAAGAAAAGTAGGTTCCTTAGATGAGTTTTCCCCTGTTCTGCTTTTCTTAAAATGTTGCATTGTCAAAAACCATTTCCTTTGTCCTAAATTTATAAAGTAGAAAATCCAGATAGCTTATTTCCCTTAAAGTTATCCAATAGTCCTGGGTATAGTTGAAAAAGACATTCAATGTTGAGGTGGGTTCGAGGGAGTTTCTATATTAGTGCACAATTGATGTTTTGTTCAATTTTACATGTTCTTCCATGGGTAAGAAACCCATCCATCATCTTAAGTTCTCTTAAGGCTTTAATGTTGCCTTGGGAAATTGGCATTTAACATTACAATTCTAGGACACTGCTTATAACTTTCTTTGGCATGTTGTGCAGCATTTACAAGAAAAAGACAGACTGCATTAAGCCTGTGCACACTGTAATTATTTATATACAAGACAAATGTAAGTCTCATGCTTATCATCATGGGGAAAATACTGCTAGTGTCCCTGGAAATATTCCATCTGTACCCCATGTGACTTTACTTAATATCAAAGATTAAATCTTGGGTGAGTCCTCACCTAAGAACTAAAAACCCCTCTGTTTATTAACCAGCAGAAGACCTGACACTCCTCTGGACCAGAGTGCCAATGATAGTTAAAGCCATGAGTCCTGTAAACAGATCATCTGGGTCTGAATCCCGGCATCTCTACCATGAGCTATGCAATCTTGGACAATGCATTTAGTTTCTTTAATTTCCTAATCTGTAACTGGAAGTGAGAAGTATATAACTCATAGACCAATTGTGATGATCAAATGAATGCATAAAGCACCCAAAAGATTGCCTGGCATATAGTTACTGCAAAAAGAAAAAAAAAAAAATCAGTATTAGGATGATTAAATTGATAATGAAATGTCTTAGAATCAAACAGGCATGAAAGGCCAGGCAGGGCTTAATGCGACCAGCAGAAACACAGAAACTATTTGCACATTAAAACAAAGATGAAAGAATAAATTCTGAAGGAATATGAAAATACCTACACGGGTATTTTAGCAAGAAGTGATGAAAATTAGGATTAGTAACATAAATAAGTCAAAGTACAGTGAAATACAACTAGAAAAAAGGGAAATATTGACCTTGAAAATGAGTGTATTTAATTGCTTGCCAAGCCATCTTGTGAATTCCAGTATAATATAGCTTTTCATCTAGGAAATACTGAAAAACACAGCACAGTAATCACATATATATATATAAGTATATTATAATATATGTATAATTTATATGTATATGTGATCTACTCACCCAAATGAAAATATGTTTTCATATTTTCAGATAAAGAATAATTATGAGTTACTATTTTATAATATTGGATTTAATTATTTCTAGTATAAATTACAATATGTGTCCCCTACTTACTACTAGACTTTATATTTTTTCAAGATCAGAGAAGTCATTATTTATACATAAAGGGCAATATTTTAAAATAACTATTTTCTTCTGAGTCTGACAATTTCTCACTCTAAAACTTGTGAGAATAACGATTTGACAGCCTATGATTTGAATTCCTTTATTCATGACCATTTTTCAGACCATCATCTATTTGTTTGCTCTGCCCTTCCTGGAGATTAAATCATCAGTCTTTTCTCTAGAGTAATCTGCATTTCATCTGCATTTATCCATGCTTTGAATAGTTCATTACACACATCTGAACTGACTTTGTAAATGTGTCTGTTAAATATAAAAGAGAAAGGTTCTAGTGTACTCTTCTGATTTTTTCTTTTTTGTCAGTGAATAAAAAGTTTCCAGTAAAACACACAAAAATAATTCCACTTTGTTTTGGGGATGAAAAAGTCAGCAATTTTGAAAATTCTTGAATAAATTCTGGAATGCATTTGCCTTGAATTTGCCTGTGATTAGCTTTAGAAACTGTTTTAGATTAGCTTTAGAAACAAGAAAAACAAAACAAAACAAAAACCATCACCAAAAAGGAAATCGTTTTGCTATCAATTAGTTCAAATGTATATCTAAAGGACCAAAGTGAATCACATTTTATTTTTTCTCAAATAGCTAAAATAAATTTTTAGCAACTTGAAATCTGTTATTCATTTTATATATTTTTGAAAGCCAATTGCTTTTTCATTGTTATTCCATCTTGAAAAAAAATCGATGGAAAATACAATTTTCATCTCTTTTGATATTATAAAACCTCTAGAGATATCTTTAATAAAATATCAAGGGCAGTATTTATCAAAAGACTAATAAGTAACGTTTTCAAAACTGAAATAATAAATGTCATTGCATAATATCAATTATTAATTTGTATTTGAAATTGAAGATAAATCTTATAATTACTATAGGTCTATGTTACTACATAATTAGTACTTGTAAATAATTAATTTCATCACTTTTACACCTGTAGTATACCAAATACAGTATAATCTACTCCACAACTTTTTATAATTTTAAAGTAAGTAGTCTCTATAAATATTAATATTGTGATCACACATTCAGTTTCTTAAAATATGCATTAAAATTTATTTAAGAAAAAAACGTAAACCTGAAGTAAAAAATATTTTCTAAATGCAATGACAGTGAATGTCATTTTCATTAGTGAAATAATTAGACTTAAGAAATATGCATAATAAATTTTCCAGTTATGATAATTTTATTGAGTTCAGAGGAAAAAAGTCTCCATCACCCACAAGCAGGGCTGCCCTTTTCCTGTGCAGGGTCCTGAGCAAATGTTTTGTGGGGAGGGGCTTCTCTAAACAAACAATTTGATTTAAAAATGTATTATAAAATTCCTGGCTCCATGTGAGATTCAGCGGTTTATTCCTGAAGATTAGGAAAATGGGGGAAGTAGAGGTACATACCTAATTGTTTATTTTTACTAAATGCACATAAGATTCTTCATAGGCTTTATGTAACATCTCTTCCTGTTCACTTCCAGGAACCAATTCTTCCTTCTTTATTTCAAATGCATCATTCTTGGCTAATTTTATCTCTTTTCCATGAATAAAGGGTAATCACGCTGGTGTAACTGGCAATGTCATGCCTCTTTGGAAACTGTTGGTATTAAACCAGCATACTTATTCTTGTCTCTGCAGTTCTCTAATACCATTTATTTAATGCTGGGCACATTATTACTCAAGACACTGCATCATGCACATGAAGCCCATGAATGCTGGCCTCCTATGACTCTGAAAGGCTGATATGGTGCTTCAAAGATGATTAAAATTGCAAGTCTCAACTAAAGTATGGAGAAAATTTTGAATCAAGATTCATGGAGAAAAATGGGAATCAAAATTCATTTTCTGGTCACAGTAAATTTATCATTCAGAATTTTATATTTCCTATTTTTGTGGTCCTTACTCCTGCCATCCACATGCCACCACCAGCTGGGAAGGTAGATAAGAGACTCAGGGGCAGTTAGTCCTATTTGAGCGTGAAATATCTGCTCCTCCTTAGGCATTGTTTAAAATTGACCTGGAAGAGCACAACATCACCATGCCAATCAAAGGCAAGAAAGGACATTAATTAGAAGGGCATTAGCATTGTGGAGCAGAACTTGAAAGCCCTTGGAAGAAATAGGCACAGCTCCTGGTAAGTGTGTGGAGCTTGCTGAAGAAACGGGGTGACTATCTCTGGGTACCATCAAGTGGTGATGTACCGGGTAAAGGATACTTGTTGCTACCCCATTGCCCTCAGGTTCTGTATCCAAAGAAACCTCTATGGTTGAACTCAATTGAGTAGGAGCTGACTCATAGGTCCACACTGGAGGCTCAAGTTCAAGGGCTGACAGTGGGTTACAGGTATCCCAGACACTCAAATTCATCCTGTGTCCAATGTATGTCAGCATCTTTCTGGTGACCTAATGGGAATTCAAGAGAAAGAAATATCAAACCAACTAGCTGAAGTGATCCACTATCCAAGTGGCCCTCTTAGAACAAGAACCAGCAAAGGGATACGCAAATGGCCCCATCCGCAGAAGTCTTGCAACTCCGTAGGGCTGTCAACCTTGTACATGTGGGCATAGATTTAGGGAGCTCCACAAAGGGAAAAGAGACAACCTGCACCACAAGAGTCCCTGCCTAGGATGGTGCTACAAGACCCAGATGGTACTGCCCACATAGCACTGTGGTCCCGGCTAATCCTTGCACTAGAACCCAGGGTTTAGAATATTTTGAATAAGATATTCCAAAATGTTGGGCTTCCTGAAGCATTAGCCTAAGGCAGGGACTTTACTTGTAGGAGTCTAGTGTGGTATTGTCACTCAACTGTACAATTCCGGAAGCAAAATGAAGAAAAGGGAGAGGATGGATGGAAGGAAGGAAGGAAGGGAGGAAGAGAGGGAGGGAGGAAGGAAAGAGGGAAGGAAGGAAGGAAGGGAGGGTGACATTCTGCTTACTACATAGATCACTTTATAAAGTTAATGAAATCTGGATTCCAAAATCAGGAAGACAATACAAGAAAAAGATAATGTACTCATTTCATTTACAAAGGATGATGCAAAAATATAAGTAAAATAATAGTTAATCAAATCCAATAAATATAAAAATTATATGGCATAATAACAAGAAATTTAATCTCAGAATTTATTAGTGATCCAATATCAGGTAACTTATTTTTGTTCTATACCAAATTACTAAACTAAAGGGGGAACCTGAAACAGCTATCCATATGTATGCAGAAAATAAGTATCTGATAACATTCAATACCTATTTATGATTTTAAAAAGAAAAACTCTTAGTTACCAGAAATAAAATGGAACTCCTAGAAGCTGGTAAGTTTTAAACAACAAAATCCTCAAGTAAACATCATACTTTACCCCAAATCAAAAATCTTTAAAGATTTTAATACAGAGAAAGAAGGATGTCCATTATTACCATTAGTCTTTAACATAATATCAGAATTTCTAGCTATTTCTTTGAGGAAAGATAAAAAGTGAGGAGTAAGTATTCAAAAGAAAAGATGAAAATGCCATTATCTATGTACTCTATGATCAGTCATATACCTCAAAAACCAATAGAGCTGTTGACATTCTATTTAAATGAATAAGAGAGTTCCACAGTGTCTTCTGATATAAAATCAACCTACAAAAAAATCAAAAGAATGTTTTGGCAACAGTAACCGACCATAAAATTTAAAAAGCCATGTATGTTTTCAGCAACAATAAAAACTTTTAGTTCAATGATGATTAATTTAATCACAAAAATATTAATACTATCTTAATAAAACTTTAAAACTTCTAAGAAAGAATTTAGATGATAATCTAGTGGAATAAAGTACCATTTTTGGGTAAGAAGACTTACTGTTAATCTAGTGGAATAAAGTACCATTTTTGGACAAGAAGACTTACTGTTAGAATCAAAATAATGAATCACAAAAGCTTGTTAACCTCTGGCAAACTAATACTTATTTAGTTAAATGCCATAGAAGCAATTAGGATGAAAAACTGTCTCATCCTAGACTCTACCTAGGCTCTAAACTGTGAACTTAATACAAATGCATTTTAATGAATGGCACTTTCTGTGATACTAGACAATGCTGATTTGGCCAGAAGAACCCAAAGAGTCAACTAGTCACAATTCCAGCTCAACATTTCCCTTACTTTGTCCCCTGGAAGGAAGTTTTCCCCATCTGGGAAATACCAACAAATCACAGGGACCCAGACAATTGCAGGAAAACACTTACTCTGCAAACAAATAAGAGAGTATGAAAGTGAGAAGGGCCATTGCCATTGTCGTTTCTTCATTCATGCTATGTATTTTAGATATTAGACACACATGACCATATACTGTTCATTAGTTCAATGCATATACTGTTTCCCTGAAGACAGTCCTACAAGTCAGCTATTGCCTTACCTAAACTTTCTTTAAACTGTTTGCCATTCTATCATGTTGGCTAGTATCAGTAAGGGAATGTTTGAAGGTTGCAAACTGTGTCTCATAGGAATGTAAGAGAGGTAATTGGTGAGATTAAACATATCAGGTTTAAAGTTTGGTGGAATTCAGGTTCATACTTCTGAATATAAATGCTAAGCCTTTCATCTGAATCAACCCAATAGAAGATAGTTGAGATGACAACTAACTATGTATATGTGAAGATAAAATCAACAGGATTAAATTGATAAGAGCAGGGTGTAGAGGATTAAAAGAAGAAAATTATCTGTTTTGGTTTGACTAATTCCAGGCATGATGGTGCCACTTACTAAGATCTACAGATTTTCAATCTGAGCAGGTTAGCAAACATCAATCAATATTTCTGTTTGTATGCATTAAAGTTTAAGATGTGAGACAATTTGAGATGTTAACCTGGAAATAGGATATGTGAACTAGTAAATAAGAGAAGAGGTATGAGCTGAAGATAACCCTTATTATTTACTCACTATTAAATATTTTGGAACTCCTCCTATAAATGAAAACTTTAAATGTAAAAAGAAGAGCAGCAAGTATATAACTCAATTTCAAGGAAGTTGCTAGAAAAAGTGAAAAAAATTATTATACAGATTTTAAGACAGTTATAGGCCAAGTTAAGAGATTGAAGATGCATGTAAGAACAATGGAGAATTACATCCTGAGAATCATCAAGGTAGATATTATTTAGGGAGCTAATGTCTAGAAAAGAAAGGAAGGTAAATTGTTGAAACAGAGGGAAGATCAAAGACATGAGAAAGTAATACATATTTCAAGACCAGGAGAGTTTATAAGAGCAAGCTCTGCACAATGGGTTTATATTTATCGAGACTTTAAAAGTAAGACATAAGTGAAAAAATGCTGTTGAGGTTGGAAGTAGAGGAAAGATCTGTAAATAAATAATAAGGAAAATTGATAAGGCATGAACAAAACAAATAGCAGACTGACGCCAGTTTATGCAGAATGTTACGATTCTCGGAAGCCTAGGAATACACATAAAATAAAGGCTGAATGGCCAAACAGGCAACACATTTTTGACAAGTAATAGAGTAGACAAGAAGATGGGTGAGGAGGGGACAAAGCATCAGCACATAGAAAACACCAAGAGATAACCATGGTTAGATTATTATGATCGTGAGGCCCGTGATAGAAATTTAAATATGGCTTGCTTAGTGCACAAAAGATGAATTCAAATTCATAATTGCTTTTTTTTAACTGACCCTTGTGTCATAAGACTCAAGGGGAACTATAAAGAAATCTACAGGTTTTCTAGTGAAAACAACTGTTATAATTAGGAAATCAAGCCAAAGCATAAAGAAGTTCAATGTCAAAATACTTGACACAGACTTTTTAAAAACTTCAGTGAAGATATCTGCTTTTCCTATATCTGCCCTTCCTCATGTACGTCCCCATGCCACAATTGAATTTCATACTTGCTATAATTATTTACATAATATACAAATATAATTTTATGTAAAATTGGAAGTCCCACATCAATCCCCACAACCCACTTTCTACTTTATTGTTTAAGTAAATGTTATTATTAACTTACTGTGCACCACCATTTGCCATCATTTTAAAAGAAGAGTTTTCAGATTCTCATAAGAAAATACATAATTATTACATCAGTCAGATTAGCCAAAAAATATATCCTCATGTAATTACTTACCTTTTTGAAATGTTCTTGCTGTAGAGAGACCAAAAAATCCCCACAAACAAATATATGATATGATATGATATGTTATGAATACAATACATTCTAACTGAATATACTAATATATGACATTAATTTAGAAAACAAATAGTGATAAAACATTTAAAATTCTAAAATCATATCCTTGATGTCTAAAAAAACCTATTTTCTAATATTATCAATAGTCTAGTTAGTATAAGGAATTTATAATATTAAATGATAAAATTTCACTTCATAATTTTGATCTGAATGTTAGTTTTTAAAATGATTGATGTTGAAATTGAAGTTTTCACATACAAAGAACTTTATATGTGAGTAGAAGATACAGCATAAAATACTAACTACTTTATTTCCCAGTGTGCAATATCATAGATCTTAATAATTTTTGATGACCTTCTAAGAAATATATTTAATGTTTTAAAGTTATACAAAAATTGTGGTCTCAAGACTATACAACTCACAGCAATACTGCCTCCTTGACCTAACTCTGAAACAGAAATTAATCCCTGAAGGAGTTCCGGGTGTACAGAACCTTAGAGAGAGGCTCATTGATTTAGATCTGGGTTGCCTGCAATTGATTCTCTGATCTAATTTGATTTAAAGGCACTAATGACTCTTTTGCCAGTGGAAAAGGGGACGTCAGTAGTCCATGGCATGGACTGGCAAAAGTGTTCATTAAATCATATTTTGTAGACACCTGTAATAAGTACCTATAGATGGCAATACTTTGAATAACAAGTAATTGCTGCCCAAGAACAGTTTTATTGAAAATGAAGAAATTAATGTAGCTGGTTGATTGTTTCTAAGTGTCTGAAGAACTTAGAGAAGAAAATATTGAGTTTAAAATTGTGGAATCTCATCTCAAGACCCAAGTAAAAAAGGAAAATATCAGAAAGCTTATATTACTACCATCTCTTGTAGCCACAGGACTGAAATTGCTGATACTGAACCCAAAGTCTAAACCTGTGAGTGGCTGAAGCACAGTGCAAATTGGATTCACAATTGCTCAGGGTCTCATGTGTTAAAGTTAAGGCACTGACTGGGAAAGGGGGATCCTGAAAGCTGGGGTGAAGACACATGAATCTGAGAGACCTCAAACCCCTAAATTCTGCCCTGCTTCCTTTGCCAGAAGAAGCAGTCCCTTGAAGAAGTTCGCCTTCCCTTACCCGAGGAAACTCAAATGCCTTTCCCAGAGATTGTTGCCTTCAAGGGGACTGCATATCCTTCTCAGGACCTGCTCGCACCTACCACCTGTCTAGAACGATAAGCAGTCCCAAGTTCATCAGACACCAGAAGGTAAATACAAAGGATGCCAGTGTGATCCATGAAGAGATGAAATACACATCAACAGAACACTTCTACAAAGCCACCGTCCATGGCTATAGAGGGAGCCATATAAGGCAGTATGACATTACAACAGCATTGCCTTTAACAAACAAACAAAATTAATAAAGCATGGTCCTGAATTCTTGATGGAATTCTTATCCCATTTTTTTAAGACTTTGTATTTTTAGAGCAGTTTTAGCAGTTTCAGGTTTACAACAAAATGGGGAGCAAGATACAGAGAGGTCCCATATACCCCCAGCCCCTACACATGCCTTGACTCTCCCATTATCAACATCCCTCACCAAAATGTTACATTTTTTTAACTAAAGATGAACCTATGTTGACACATCGTAATCACCCAAAGGCCATAGTTTATATTAGGGTGCACTCTTGGTATTGTATATCCTATGGGTTTGGACAAATATATAATGACACATAACAATTTTTATGTCATACAGAGTATTTCTTATATTTTTCAGGCCAGCTAAAACCATAGAATTGACTTGTGCATCATATCAGGAAGCACATGATGTCAGTGTGTCCCACTGTCGTAGTTGGTAACTTTGCCGCACTTGGTTAGGTGGCATCTGCCAGGTTTCTCCATTGTCGTTCTATTTTTTTTTCCTCTGCAATTAATAATTAACCTGTGGAGAGATACTTAGGGTCAGGGCATACAAACTTTCATGTAATAGTTTTAATATCTGTTGATGATTCTTGCTTGAATCATCTATTACCCTCGTGTTGAAACTAATGATTTTCAAACTCCATCATTCCATTTGCATTTATTACTTGGCATGTCTCTGTTAAGAAGAGATTTCCCTTCTCCTGTGTGTATGTTGCGTGCATATGTATTCAGGTGTATAGACACATATATGCATGTACACATACATATGTATTTGATATGCATATGGATTTATGGATTCCTATTTTATTGGGTTATAATCCATTACTGTCTTTATTCATATTGATTCTCAATTGTCCCAGATTTGGCTGTGGGAACCCCTTTAAGCTAGCTTTTGACTTTTAAGTCATTTAGACTTGTTCTTATCATTTTGGGAACACTTTCTAACTCTAGCACAACAAGATGTTGAAGGTTGAAAGTATACACTTTCTTTCACTCCAGCTCTGAATAAAACCATTTTTTCAATCATCTCTAGTTCCTTTAATGGCATGTATATGGCATGAGAAATGGTTTAAATTTAACTTTTTACAAATGGCTTTCCAGTTGTCCCAACATACATATATGTGTGTGTGTGTGTGTGTGTGGGTGTGTGTGTGTGTATATATATAATTTTTTTTGGGAGGGAGGTACTGTATTTATTTGTTATTTTATTAACTCCAGGGACACAGAAATTCTTGAACTTCCTTATGTCATTGACAGAAATAATAACGTAAGGGAATTTTAAAAATACAATTTTCTGGAGGGAGATTGAGTTTCTTCTGTAGCTGTTTTTTCTCAAGTGAATTGTGACTCTTGATTTGTCGGGACTTCTGAGCATATTTTTGCTTCATTCTTTTTTTTTTCTTGATTTACTTTTTCAATTGTATTTGTTGTTGTTTTATTGAGCACATTTATTGTGTCTTCTTTCCTGTTTCACTCAATTTTTCTTCAGTTGTCCCAACATATTTTATTACATTTTTACTTTTGCCCCGATGTTTTGATATTTCAACTTTATTATATAATAAATTTCTATATGTTCTTAAGTCTATTTCTATATATGTCCTCTGGTTCATTTCAAAGGCTTGTCTATTCATGTTACCATATTGTTTTAAGTACAGAGGCATAGTATAACATATTAATATTGATTAAATATTGTGTATTAAGTATTTAAAATATATTTGACACATTAAAGATATAATGTTCCCCCAGACAGCTCATTTTCAACTATTATTACATATTTATTTTTTCCATATCTTTTTCCCCCATATTACCAACATCACCAGGTCCAGAAAACAAAACAAAAGAACTTAGAGAAAACTTAAAACACAATAAAGCTATTTTGTTCCAGTATTTTTTGTTTAATTTTTTGCCTTATAGATATTATCATTATTAGATTATTAGATATTATCATTATATTATCATTATTATTTAGATATCATCATTCTCTAGAAAAAAAATGTACTTTTATATTGGTAACATATAAAAATCTTTGACTCTGAAATACTTAATGAAAATTGAATTTCTACCAGAATCACATGCAAAGCTAATCTAAATCGATATGATGTAGTATATAAATTGTGTTATTAAAGTGTTAGACTGTATCTGTCCAATCTAATATTGAATTTTTAGAGCCAATACATTCTGAAACATAGGATGCATCCAACATATATTTATTGATTAAATAAAACTATGCATCTTGTACGAGGACTTTTTTCTCCACTCAGCTACTGTTAATTAAATAGGCACAGTATGAATTGCAATTTCTTGTTATTTAACCAACCAGAGAAAAAGGAAAATAATGTGCCCATATAAATATTGAAGTTATTAATCATATTCTGCCAACAAATACAAAATGTAAACAGTCAGTGAAGAGTGTGAAAGGATGTAAAATGAAGTCAGTTGAGGAGAAAACTGTTACAAAAAGAAGGAGATTTGATTAGGAGTTCAATTTACCTTAAAGCTAAACCCATTAAGCTGAAGAGATGAAAGTGCTCCAGAGCACAGGATGTAGAGCTGGTAAATCACAGTGGTGAATTGTGCACTACAACAAAATGATCTAATAAACTAGTAATTTGCCATATTATTATGAGCTACAAAGAAAATTCAATAAAAACAATTTGGATTATATTGCTTCCAGCCTACTTGTGTAGTTTCACAATCATCTTCTTTTAAAAAAGTATTATAGTTTTAGTCATAGGATGATATTTTTATAATTTAAAATTTGTGCTGCTAAAATTGTTACTGTAAGTACCTTGGTAATAACCATAGTTTAAAAGGCATCCACTCAAATGCCACAATAAATTAATATATAGTTATAACCTACCAATATTTTAACCTTTCTGTATATGCCTTTCTGTTTTGGAAATAGATTTTTTAAAAATAAACAATGACGGCACATTTAAAATGTTCCCCTCCACTGGAATTTTTGAAATAATCGTGGCTATAAGAACTTTTTATGCATTCTGCAGTGGGTGTTAAGTGATTATGTAAATGAAAGAAGATTCTCATGTTTTAAAATTTCTATACTCTTAGTAAGAATTATTTTAAAAGTATTAGAGCAGAAAATATCTTAAAGCTATTTATTCTACACTTTCTTTGGGAAAATGGAGCAATTAAACTCATAAAAACTTTCCCAATTCCATATGACACAGCAATCCTACTACTGGGCATATACCCAGATAAAACCATAATTCAGAAAGACATATACACCCCAATGTTCATTGCAGCACTATTTACAATAGCCCGGACATGGAAGCAACCAAAATGTCCATCAACAGAGGAATGGATAGAGAAGATGTGGTACATATATACAATGGAATATTACTCAGCCATAAAAAGGAACAAAACTGCATCATTTGTAGAGACATGGATGGACCTAGAGACTGTCATACAGAGTGAAGTAAGTCAGAAAGAGAAAAACAAATATGATATATTAATGCATATATGTGGAATCTGAAAAAATTGGTATAGACAATCTTATTTACAAAGCAGAAATAGAGACAGACGTAGAGAACAAACATATGGATACCAAGGGGGAAGGGTGGTGGGGTAAACTGGGAGATTGGGATTGACCTATATACACTATTGATACTATGCATAAAATAGATAACTAATGAGAACCTACTGTATAGCACAGGGAACTCTGTTCAGTGCACTGTGGTGACCTAATTGAGAAGGAAATTCAAAAAAGAGGGGATATATGTGTGTATATATATATATATATATATATCTATATATATATATATATCTGATTCACTTTGCTGTACAGTATAAACTAACACAATATTGTAAAGCAAATATACTCCAATAAAAATTTTTAAAAACCAAAGGAAATGCAAAAAAAAAAAACCCATAAAAACCCTCCCAATTCCATAAAATTTTAGTTCAAATTCTCATTTTTTAAATCAACCGTAGAATGACTAACGTTTGTGATAAGTTAGTCGGGTATGACAGAGATAAATCTTTCCATGAAATTTATCATTCTAAAACTATTCCATTAAGTGTGATGCTTTCCCAAAATTATCCACAAGAATTATACATAATAGAGAAATGTTGAACACATTCTCTTTAGTTCACTACTAAGTCAATGTTGCTACACTATTTATATTTATATTACAATAAAGATCTTAGCTATTGCAGCAAGATATGGCAGGGAAAGGATTCAGACTCTGAAAGGGCAAGAATGTAGAGAAATTGGAATTGTCATACATTGCTGAAACAAATGTAAAATTTTAGCTTTGACATGTAAACTACTTGTAAGTCATCATTCCTGTGTGTACAAGAAAAATCTGGACAAATTGAAAAACAGCAACATTTTTTTTTGGACCCATCGGAGAACTGACACCCCAGGGAAAACCACTACCCTGAAATCTGGAGAGAAAGGTAAATTTTGAGAGAAAAAGCTGAGATCGCTTACCTGGAACAATAGCCACTGTAGCCATGAACTGATGGGAACACACATTTGGTAATTTTAAAAAACTGTGGTAAAATGTAAATAACATAAAATTTACCATATTAAACTTTTTTAAGCATACAGTTATTGGCATCCAGTACATTCACACTGTTGTGCCACCATCACTACCATCCATCTCCAGAAAATTTTTATCCTCCCAAACTGAAACACTGTATCCATTAAACAATAACTCCACATTTGCCCCTCAACCCAGCCTCTTGCAATTACCATTTTACTTTTTGTTTCTACATTTTGACAATTCTAGGTATCTCATGTAAGTGGAATTATTTAGTATGTGTCCTTTTATTTCCCGTTTATTTCACTTAGCATGTTTACACGTTCCATTCATGTTGTAGCATATGTCAGAATTTCCTTCCTTCTCAGGATGAATAAAGTCCACTGTGTGTTTATACCACATTGGTTTATCCATTTACCCATTGACAGGCATTTGGGCTGCTTTCACCTTTTGGCTAGTGTGAATAATGCTGCTGTGCACTCTGGTGTACAAATACCTGTTTGAGTTCTGACTTTCAATTTTGGGGGTTATATATACAGAAGTGGAATTGCTGAATTATGGTAGTGCTATATTTAATTTTCTTGAGGACCACCATACTGTTTTCCATACTGGATGTAACATTTTACATTCCCATGAGCAATGCACAAAGGTTCTAATTTCTCTACATCTTAACCAACTCTCATTATTTTCTGTTTTTTGGTTTGTTTGTTCACACCATCATCCTAATGGGTGTGAAGTGGTATGGAATTGTGGTTTTGATTTGCATTTCCCTGATGATTGATATCGAGCATCTTTTTATTGCTTACTGGCCATCTGTATATCTTCTTTGGAGAAATGACTAGTTAAATCCTTTGTCTACTTTTTAACTGAGTTGTTTGGGTTTTTGATGTTGATAAATTGTAATTTTTATGAGCTAGCATGAGATCAAGAAATTACTGGGGGCTACAGTCTTCCAGGAGCCTTCCATACTTTGGTATGCTTTACTTTCAGGAAACTCATCAGGTTCTCATGGTGAAGATTGGATAAAGATCTGCTGGTGACTTAGGCAGAAAGAAGTGAAGCCTGATCTTTGTGAAATATGCCTAGAGCTTTCTCTGTAACAAAGGCCTATTCTCCAGAGGAAGGTCAAAGCCTTATCCTAGCTAAGGGAAGAGAATTCTTCTCATGCTAGTTCCCTCTAGCCTTTCTTCCTCACATAAACAAGAAAAAAAAAATCAACAGGGGTCAGGGATTCAAAGAAATAGTTTGGAATGTTGCAGTTAAGGAAGAGACTAAGGAGTTGGGGGAAAAATCTATCCACTAGGGAAACAGTTGTGAAGGTTACATCCCAGACATACAGGCTCATTAAGAGATGAGTGATTTAATTGGAAGATTATATAGAATATTGTCCCTCTCTCACGTACATTGCCACCACATCAACAAGTCTTCATCATGATAACAGTAGATCACAGCTGAAAGGGTTAAAAACACAGACTCTCTCTGAGGAGGGGTGCTAAGAGAATTCTAAAATTAAGAGGAGAGACAAAAGCAAGGACTCTAGAGGAATTTCAAGTCTATAATACATATAGCTGAAAGGAACATTAAATATAGCTCAACTCCTAGCCAGATTGACATAATCTTCACACAAAGCTTATTTACCTCACTTTCTATTACCAGATACAATATGTTCAGCAATCACCAAAAATTACAAGCCATGAAAGAAGAGAAGAAGAAAAAATGTATGAAGAGACAAAGCAAGCGTCACAACCAGACTCAGAAACAACACAGATTTTAGAATCTTCCGACAGGGAATTTGAAATAAATATGGAAGTAACATGCTGAGTTCTAATGGAGAATGCAGAGATGATGCAAAAGAGATGAGTAACAGAAGCAGAAAGAAACTCTAAGAAAGAATAGAAAGGAAATGCAAGACATCAATCAAAAACACTGTAATAGAAATGAAGAATGTCCTTGATGGATTCGTCAGTAGAGTAGACACAACCAAGAAAAGATTTAGTGATGGGGAAGACTTGTTCATGGAAACTTTCCATGCTGAAATGCAAAGAAAAAAAAGAATGAAAAACACAACAGAGCATCAAAGGACTGTGGGCCAATTTCAAAAAGTGAAACACATACGTAACTGGCATACCAGATGGAGAATAAAGAGAGGACATATTTGAAGTTACAGTGGCCAAAAACTTTCTAAAATGACACAGCCACTTCTGAAAACATTCTGACAGAACCAGTTCTTCAAAATGCTAAACATAGAGTTTCTATATGACTGAGCAATTCCATTCTTTGGGGTATATCTAAGAGAAATGATAATATATGTCTACACAAATATTTGTACATGAATATTCAGAGCAGCATTATTATTATTATTACTTTTTAAGATTCTTAGCAGGGCTCAGGTGATGTGGTCTCTTTGCCCACCTCTCCATTTCCTGTGTTATACTAGCGTGTTTTTCTTTCTTTTCTTTCCTTTTTTTAATGGTTCATTTATTTATTTAGGCTGTACAGCATGCGGGATTTTAGTTATCTAGTTCCCCGACCAGGGAGAACCCGTGGCACCCTGCCCTGGAAGCGTGGAGTCCTAACCACTGGACCATCAGGGAGTTTCCCAGAGCAGCATTATTCATAAGAAAAAAGAGTGGAAACAACTCAAATATCCATGAACTGATAAATGAATAAACAAAATGTGGGCTATCCATGAAATGGAATATCATTTGGCACTAAAAAGGAAAGAAGTTTTGATATATGCTTCAACATGAATTAATCTTGAAACCATTATGCTAAGTGAAAGAAGCCAGGCATCATTATATATATATATATATATATATATATATATATATATATATATATATATATATATATATATATATACACACACACACACACACATATATACCTATATAATTTGCAAGAGCAGAAAACTAGAAGTGGTATAAATGTCCATCAACAGAAGAATGGCTAAGCAAATTGTGATTGTTTAAGCAATATAATAACCTACCACAGTGAAAACAAATTAACTACATCCATATCACTAATATATATAATTCTCAAAAATATAATTTGGGGCATACAACTAAAAGCATGGCAAAGTATAGGCAATAATAAAAATTTATTATTTACTAATATGTACACTGATGGTAAAACTTTAAAGCAAAGCAGAGAATGATTAACGTAATATTTGGGTAGTACTTTAAAGATCAGATAGATATATTTTATTTGTTTGGGCACATGTGGTATTCTATAGTATCAGGTTTTTATTTCTTAAGCCCTGTGGTGAGTACATACACATTCATTTTTATCTTATAAACTCTACTTATATGTTCTATACGCTCATATTAGAATACTTAAATAATACATTCTTCTTTTTTTTAAATGAGCAGAAAAATCACAATGTGGATACATTTATAGTTTAAGCCAGAGGTTGAGGGGAAGAGATCCAGGTAAAATATAGTTACTACTTCAGGCACTTGTAGAGAAGCATATTTGGTAGCAATTTTTAAAACTCTTCATTTTTTAAATAGATTTTTTTAAAATTAATTAATTAATTTATTTATTATTTTTGGCTGTTTTGGGTCTTCGTTTCTGTGCGAGGGCTCTCTCTAGTTGCGGCAAGCGGGGGCCACTCCTCATCGCGGTGCGCGGGCCTCTCACCATCGCGGCCTCTCCCGTTGCGGAGCACAGGCTCCAGACGCGCAGGCTCAGTAGTTGTGGCTCACGGGCCTAGTTGCTCCGCGGCATGTGGGATCTTCCCAGACCAGGGCTCGAACCCGTGTCCCCTGCATTGGCAGGCAGACTCTCAACCACTGCGCCACCAGGGAAGCCCCTAAATAGATTTTTTTAAAGAGTCCTCAGTGAGGGAGAGATTATATTCACTGTACTAATGTTGGTTTCATATAACTGCTCTGCATAAAATGTCCTCAGCTTTCTTTATCCAAATCCTTGCACTGGCATCCATGACAACCAGAATATGCTTCATCTGTTTATCAGATCATAGTTGAATGCTGAGAGGTGGTAAATGTTACCACATATCCAAGTAATTAATATGATGTGGGACAGTGCTGAAGGCTTAAAGCCAACAAAAATATGAATATTTCTTCCTTACCTCATTACAGTTGCAAGTGATGGTAACTAAATGCCAGATAAGTAGTATATGTAATTATATTGGGTAAATACCTTTCTGCCATTTCACTGCCTCAGCACATATTATAATGAAACTTTGCCCTTTATGAAGTCCTAAAAGATACATTTAATTTAATAGAAGATCAAGAGCTGAAAACAGTAACACCGTGATTCATAAGTATACTAAAATAACTTTATGATCTCTGTAAAACCATGGCTTCTTTCTTTGCTATTAAAAGGTTAAGCGTGATAGCAAGAATAAAAATAATTTTTTTTAAGGAACCTGAAAATATTCCACAAAACAACATTTTTAATTAGTTTTGAAAACTTTAGTATGATTTAGGGTTGGTAAACTATTTTTCTCACTTTTGTGGCCAAACAAGTCTGATCAATATTAATATGTGTGGAATATATTGGAGAAATTTTGAAATCATACTTTGAAATCAATATTAACTTTATTATTGCATAAAATTGAAAATAGAGTTAGCTCCTCTGGATTTAGGCAAACAGCCCATGTTCTTCTCTAGTATTTCCTTCAGCCTGAACAAAAAAAAGGCAAAATCCATCGCACTGAATTTGAAGTCTGGTGAGAAGTACAGCAAGGCTAAGCAGAAGAGTGAGAGACGAGGAAGACAAAGACGTGGGATCTGGTTTGTGGGCGTCTATGACAAGGTCATGGGGATAGAGAAAGACTTTGCGGTCTAGCTTCTTCCCACTGAAAACTGCTCGTGCTCGGAATACTAATTGCTGCCTTTTTGCCAAAATAAATGAACACCAAACAATCTTCATTTCGCTAATCTTTTCAGCAGATTAGACACCAATGACCATTTTCTAATTCGTGAAAGAGCCTCTCCTTTTTATTTTCATGTCTCCCCTTTCAATGTTACCGTTTCCAAGAAAGAAAGGCTTATTTCTTATCCCGTCTGAAAAAGGGACGCTGCTATTCTCCTACAGAGAAAAATATATATATTTTTTAGTCTATCCCATATTACAATTCCAATTATAAGTTTTATTTATTGTCTGTTTGTTGCCTTCTTACTCTAGACTTTGAGCTCCTGAAGATCATGGACACACCTAATGTGTAGCAAAATTCGGGCTCTTGGGAATTTATTTATGCTGATTCATTTCACTATTTTGTTGTTCCAGTTACCAATTTATTGCCTCTCTGCTCTGAATGTTCCGTTCAATACATGCTGAGAACTCCTTTAAGCATTTCTTTCTTAAAGTGAGCACCATATTCAGCTTTCTCAGTAGAGGGCACTGGAAAGACACTGTGGAAATAAGGGCTCTTCTACAGTACGGGCTGCTGCACGGTGGGTCAGTAGTATGTATGGAAGGACATACATGTGAGGTCCCCAGGGATTTTGTAGCTTTGGCCTGATGATAAGCTTCCAGTGGACACAGAAACTGGTGACCCGAAAGATTCGTGTCTGCATAGGTATTTGAAGGTCTCCTGCCTGCTCTGGCATTCCTATTCCCTCTTTAACTCCGTTGTAGCCCAGAGGGTCCCCACCTCCTCTACCACACACACACACACACACACACACACACACACACACACACACACACACACACACACAGGTCTATTGCTTGCTCCCTGCCTGCACTCTGGAGGGTTGTTGCTTGTTTGCCCAGCAACCCAATCAACTTCTCTCTTATCCAGTGGGATGAGCTATACTTTTCCAAGGTCTGAAACACCCCAAGTGTGTCTTTCCTTGGGTACTATCTTTCAGCCCTAGGGTACCATTTAGAGTTTCCTTGTATTTTACAGTTACTTTTTAAATCACAGTTTAATAATTCTTTACATTAAACTTCTCTTGTCTAACCTATTGTGTGATTTCTGTCCCCTGATTGGACCCAGACTGACATATTTGTACAATGCTTAGCTGGATAAAAATAATATTAAAAAAAATCTTTTTTCTATTGATGAACAATGGTGTAATTAACAAGTATACTTCAGCACACTGTTGAAATTTATCTCAAACTTAAATAATAGGAAGTGAAATTGAGAATCTTCATTTTATTACATAATATCAAATTGTTCTCCCAAGTAGCTGTACACCTTTCAGTACAATAAATGAGAGTTTATAGCAACCTTGAGTGTTGTCAAACATTTAATTTTGCCAATCTGATTGAAGCTATTGTATATCACTGATATTTTAATTTACATTTCACTGATTACTAAGGAAGTTGAATATTTTTATGTATTTAACTTTTAGTTTTCTTTGTGTGTGTGTGTGAAGTGCTTATGCAAATAATTTGTCCATTTTTTTATTGGATTCTCTGCCTTTTTAAAGTTACTTTGCAAATGACTGACATATTCTTGATACCAATTTTTGCTGTTATGTATGTTATAAATATTTCTTATCACTTTCCTCTTAATTTGGTTTTGGGTTTTATTTTTCCTTCATACATATGCTCTTTATTTTAAAAACAAATATATTGATTTAGTGACCCTCTGAACCAGTTTTTTGAATGAGCTGTACATGGCAGGGCACAAGCTAAAATGACTCTAATACTTGTCATTATGCCCATTTAAACTCTCCTTGTGGAAACATCTTTCCTACCCTTAACTGAAATCTCAGATTTCATATATTTTTTGGTAATCCTAAAGTATAAAAAATTCCAGTGTAAACTGATATAAAAGATTCAGTACAAGGTTTATCTTCTGCTCTAGCTCAGACCTGACTCAGACAAGGAATCATACCAAAGCAGAGTGAGGTGTGGTGGTAACTGTGAATTTCTTCCCTTTTCCATTCTCCACTGCCTCCTCTGCTCTTTCTATTCTTAGGAAATTCCATGGTTGGGCTGTGGAAGTTATGGGGAGAGTTAGAAGGAAAGATGAAAATCTTAAGTAGCTTAATATTTTAAGATTAAGAAGCCTGTAAACAAGCATCAGGACTCTTCGTGTGTCAGATATTCAAATTCTGGCTGACTCCATCCCATGAGGGCAGCTTTCACAACTTCTTGGAGTACTACCAGTCATGGTGCCATGATATAAGCAACTCTCGTTACAAAGTCCCTGTCTAAGCCTTTGACTCTGGCAGTCTATCCTACCTAGTTTTCATCTGTTGAGTTCACCATTGTCTTTCAGAGATTCCTCACAAATGAATCCCCTTTCAAACAGAATTAGTCCATATCCCTTTAGAAGGACCACATTTGGTCTCTGGAAAACATATCCCCTTTCTATATGGTTGGGTAGAGCCCTCAGAAGGATCTTACCTCAGTAATGGGAAATAATTAGGACTAGACTAGACATATATCTGATCCCATCTAACAAATCTAAAAACAAAATCAGAAGGTTCAATATATTTTCTATTAACTTCAGTGCATCCCAAAACAAAGCTCAAGAATATTTATAGAAATACAGTTATCCACAATACCCAATGAGGTAAGATACAAAATACAGCATCCAATCAAAAATTAATAGTTTCATAATATTGTGTCTTCTAATCTGAGAACAAGCTATGTTTTAATACTCTCTTGCACAATAATTCCATCTTTATAATCAGAAACATTAAAAAATATAAGTGGGCAGAAATATTTGAAACCCAAATCACTGAGTATACACAAGCGGATACTATACATAATGCCCTAGAGAAAATAAAAAGAAGTTTCTAGAGATAAGGACACACTATATTTATAGCTCATTTTCAAAAGTAAAACTTTAAATGGGCTGAATGGTGGCCCTATATCCAATCTTAATCACTGGAAGCTGTAAATGTTACCTTATATGGTTAAAGTTCTGCCAATGTGATTCAAGTTAAGAATTTTAAGATGAGATTATCTTGAATTAAGCAGAAGGACATTTAACGCCATCACTGTTTATATTATAAGACACTGGAGTGATACAGCCACAAGCCAAGGAATGCTGGCCACCACCAGATGCTAGAAAGGCAAGGAACAGGTTCTGCTCCAGACTCTCTGGAGGGAGTGTACCCTTGCAGACACCATGATCTTGGCACACTGAAACTAATTTCAGACTTCTGGTGTCCAGAACTGTGAGAGAATAAATTTCTATTGTTTTATGCCGCCGAGTTTGTAGTAATTTGTTACAGCAGCCTCAGAAAGCTAATACAAGTGGGCAATAAACATTAACAATTTCTACTGCACTAATAATCTAAAAAACATATATTAAAGATATATTATTTTAACCACAACATTTTAAAAATTAAAAATAATGATTGATATCATGTTAATGTGAAAGTAGTTATCTCTGGATGTCTGGATTCTTGTATTTTTGTTTTATAGCTAGAAAGGAATTCTAAAACAGAAAGATAGGTGGCATAGGATGTAACAGAAAGTACTCAGGAAAAAGATGAATGGAATAGGCTTGTTTAGTTTACCCTTAATTTTATGTTCTAAACTAATCCTGTTTGGACTTACACTATAAAAGCCAGAATCTTCCATATCTACTTTGCAGCATACTTCTTGAGAATCTGAGGCAGTTGTAGGCTACTGGTCAATATTCATAGATTTAAGGTCCAAATGAACTTCAGAGACATGGCTGTGACTGGCACTCTCGTACATAGCTGTTAGATGAATTTATTAACACATTTTAATAATAATGCTTTTAACATTTGTCTTCTTCAACTAATAACGGACTTTTTCTAGGTAAATAATAAGATATTTGAACAAAGATTTATATGCAAGAATTCTATCTGGAGTTAATTTAAAATAGTTATAAACTAGACACTCCTTGGATATCCACTTAATTCAGGGAATAGGTATGTAAACTATGGCAGAATCAAACTGTGGATTTTTATACAGCCATTAAAAACCATACCTGTAAAAACTGTTTAATTATATATATGGAGAAATACTCTCAAGAAAATGTTCTGTTAAAAGAACAGAATCATTGTACCTAACTTTATTGTGTTCTCGCCAAGCAATTTAAAGGTATTATTCTTTCTTTTTATCCTCATAACAACATTAGTATGTAGAGAGATATATATATTATTTCCACTTGAATGATGAAGAAACCAAGCCACAGAAAGGTCAACTATCTTGCTCAGAGTGACACAGCTAGAATTAGGAAGATTGATTCCATAGGACAACCTGCTAGTCAACATGTCATATCAGGCAGTAAACAAAATAAAGCCTGACTTTTTTTTCGAGCAGTCCTCCCTGACTACTACAATGCCCAGCAGCGCGGTCAGTTTCAATTACATCACCTGAGTGTCACCTTAACCTCAACCAATTGCCCTGCAGAACTTGAACTTAAGCTTAAGGAGAACCTTGTTGCCAGTGGCTTCATGCCCAGTGCCTGGCATATCCACACACCAGCATAGACAGTGTGTCAGGATTATGGACCCACATTTTTGAATATTTTCCAAAAATGATACATACAACTATTTTTTAAAAATCTCAAAGTTATAAAATAAAATATTTCAGAAATAGAATATGAAGAAATAAAAGAGAACTCAAAGAGCAAGAAATCTGCTGTAGAAAACATACTGCAGCAGTACCAGTGTCCAGTTGTTTTCATGATCAAAACACTCTTTATAAAAAAGATAACCAACAAGGACCTACTGTATAGCACAGAGAACTATACTCAGTATCTTGTAATAACCTATAATGGAAAAGAATACTAAAAAGAATATGTCTATATATGTATAACTGAATCACTTTGCTCTACACCTGAAACTAACAAACACAACATTGTAAATCCACTATACGTCAGTTTAAAAAAAAAAGCAAAACACTCTCTTTAGGTATGAGTTTCTAGGGCCTAGCTTAATGATTCCTATGTCCTGCACAGAAACTTTTCTCATCATTTCTACAAGGCTTATTGCTTTATTAAAAACATGCAAACAGCACAGAGCAACGACTTTGAAGTGACAAATATGTTTAATACTTTGACACTGGAGGCTCTTTCCAGATGCGGAGTAAATGATGCCTGGAGGCTTTCAATATTTTTGGAGTTTTAATAACAAATAGTGTGGCAACCAGTAATCTGGGAAAAGAGAAGCAACTACATTCACAACTTTTTGTATTTTCTCTTCTCGCGGTATGTGGGTCTTGCATTTCTTGAATGTGGGAAGAGTGTCAGGAAGTGGTTTGCAGGTTGCTCTGGTGATTGCAATGAATTGCGTATCTTAATTCTATAAAAATTATTAAATCAATTTTCCTAGGCTGTTAGCTATATTTTTGTTATATTTTCCAGTAAGGTCTTCTCTCTATCGCTCTCTGTTTCTATCTCTCTGTCTCTGTCTCTCTGTCTGTCTCTCTCTTTGTCTCTCCTCTCCCATAAGGTGTGTGTGTCTGTGTATGTGTCCATGTTTGTGTGTCTGTGACTATATATGTATATACTTAATAATCAGGTCTTCTGGTGAATTTTAGCAGCTTGATTTTGAAGTGTACTGCAAATTTCAGAAGATCTCAATAGTGACCAGCATAGGACCTTGAAATATACAAACGCTATTGGTAGCGGTGAAAGGCCACGAGGCATAGCTTTTTTAAATTTAATATGCATGTAAATCACCTAGAGAACTTGTCAAAATGCAAATTCGGATTCAGTAGGTCTCAGATAATACCCAAGATTTTGCATTTCTCCCAAGCTCTCAGGTGACGCCAATGCTGCTGGTCCACGGGTCACCTTTAGAGCAGCAAAGGCAGAGTGGAACTCACGTGCAATATGGCAGAACTGAGCTCAAATCTCTGCTCAGCACTTACTGGATATGTGACTTCTGTATGTTTTAAACATCTCTATTTGTCTCATTGTTGTCGTCTATAAAGTGGAAAGTAAAACCAAGACATAGGGTTGTTGCTGTGACATAGGATGTCGTGTCTGTACAAGAACTTGCTAAATAGTCCATGTAGAATAAATGTTAGGTGCTCTCCATCTCTCTCAATACTGAGGACTATGACCGCAAAAGGTTATGAAGAACAAGACAATCTTAAATGTCCAAGGAGGCGTTTTTCAGAATGCTATAAAATATTTTTTAAAGTGTCAACTTAAAACTTTCTCCAAGAGATAAAAAAGCTTACTGTTGCAATGATCATTGTATTTCATAGGTCTCAACCTATGAGAAATTTTAGTTTAAATTTCATCATAGTAATGCTAATTTCTATGTCCTTTTATGGTCAATATTGAAAGAAAGTCAATGGGGAATCATGGCTACATCAATACTACAACAAATATCTATGTAAAAAATTTAAAAAGAAGTGCAAAAAAGTACCCACATGTTCTCTACACATAATATCTGAGTATAAAAATAACAATTGAATGCTATATTCCATTTTGATCAGTGTTTTTTATCTCTTAAGTTTGGAAAATATCTTTAGAAGCAAACAGTAAACAAAAGAAATAATTTTTGAGGCATCTGATTAAGTTTTTCTTTTAATCTATTTAAATATCTACTCTTCATGTGCCCAGGGCTCAATCCTGCAGGCCTTTCCTTTTTTTTGTATACTTCAGTTTGTATAGCAAGGTGATCTCATCCAGTCTCATTTTTAAAAATACCACCTGTATTGTAATGATTTGCAACTTACATCTTCAATCAAGTCCTTTCCTCTGAACTCTATATTTTAAAGTATTTGGGCCAATTAAAATTTGAGGGCAATGGAAAAGATGTCCAGAGTTTGAGCTGTTACTGGTTTTACATTGTAATATAACATGCTTTACAGATTTATGCTTACCGTAATTTCCATATAGGTATCTAATGGATGTCTCAAAATGAAAATATCTAAAACTTAATGCCTAGTCTCTAATCCTACAACCAAGATTCTTTAGTAGCTCTTTTTTTTTTTTTAATTTTAAATCTCAGTTAATGGTGATTCTACTCTTCTTCCTGCTCAGGCCAATAATCTTGGTGTCATTCCTAGGTGCTGTTTATCTTCTACCCCACAACCTGATCAATCAGCAATCTATATTGGTTCTGCCTTTGAAATATACCAAGAATTCAAACACTTCTCATCTCCCCACCTGCTACTTCTCTGGTCCAAATCTTCATATCTCATATAAGTTATTACATTAGTCTTCTAAGCTCCTTTTGTCCATGGACACCTTCAGCCTGAGTATTTAGCAGGAAAAAATAATTTAAAAAATTTGTTCAGACTCATGACATGTCATTCACATGACAAAGGGGAGCAAAGAGGCACTCCTCATCACCACTGTTGGACAAGAGCAAATGTGTGATAGGAAAAACCTTCATTTAAGTTGTCACCTATGGCGTCAGAATAATCCTTGTAATGCACAGAACCAAATTACATGCAATTTTTTATCTCTTCCAGGATCCAGTTTCCATGGAAATAAAGGCAACAATGAAAGTCAAGAAGGAATCTCAATGAGTTAATAATAAGTAAAATAGGAAACATTTTCCAGCGTCTTTTGGCTACTTTGTTAAGCACTTTAACACATTATGTCATTTAATACTATTATATCAACTTAGAGGGAAATTGAATTTCAAAGAAAAGAGAAGTTTTTTTAAGGTCACAGAGTAAGTAAGTCTTAGAATCGTAATTTAAGCTAAAATCTGTCTGGCCCAGATCCTGAGCTAACACCTAGGCTATTTCTTCTAAACTTATTTTTTTTTTTCTTTACTCAAATAACTGTTTGATTTCATTAGATTTCTGAGAAATATCCAACACGTTCAACAATTTGTACATTTAAAATTTTACTTAATTTACATAACAGGATTTTTTTTTAACTCAAAGACAGATGTCACCTTATTTTTCATATAGGTCCTATTGAAAAAAATTACAAAGACTTACTGAATATTCTAACATTAATTAAGAAATTATAAAACAAATATGTAACACATTCCATAAATTTGTAAAGCATGTAGTAATGTTATAATAAAAAGCCCAGTAACCTCTCAGGTTCTGGAATCATTTCTAATACTAAGATGTTTATATCGGTCCTGAATCCTTTAAAATGTAGATGTTTAACATTTCCTTTCTTTGAATCTGCTCTAAGTCTTTTTTTACCTATAGGAAATTAATCTACTGCTTTAATTTTAGGTTCATTTTATTACTTTGTCTGAGCTCTTTCAAGTTTCTTCGTGACCATCAAATTGGCTTTTCTCTTTCCTCTCTTCCTTTGGCAAAATAGTCACAAACATGATACTAGTTTTTATTTATTTTTATTTTTATTTATTTATTTTTTGAGAGTTATGTTTTATTTGGTGGACATACTGAGGACTTCAAGCCTAGGAGGCAGCATCTCAAGTAACCCTGAGAAAACTGCTCCAAGGAGGCAAGGTGGGGAGCCAGGATATATAGGGGTTTTGCAACAAAGGGCAGGTAGTAGGAACAAAAGATTACTGTTAAAAAAAGAAAAGTAGGTATCTCAAGTTAAGGAATTTAGCACTTTTCTGTGTATGGCAAGAGTCTGGGCTCACTGAAATCATTCCTTTGACATGCACTTTGGCTATCTGGGGCCAGTATCCTGTGTTTTCACATCCTGAGTTTCCTCAGGGCTCACCATCCGGAGTGGCTGCAGTCTGATGGCTGCTAGATGGCAGGTATTCTTTGTTTCCTTCCTGTGTTCCCTCAGGGACTAGTTTTTAGCAGATAAATTATTTCAACTTAGCATGTATTTGTCAAATTAAAAATAGGCTCTCAGCAATTTCTCAAGTTTTTATTGATCGAAAATCAATGATTGCTTGCCAAAAAATTAAACAAAGATCTTTGAAATAATCAGTACTTTATCGAGTACTGAAGGAAATTGGTTTTTATGAAAATGTGCAGATTTATGGTTCACATATTGGCAGAGCTGGAAAGAGAGTTAAAATCTCTTTGAACCAATTTTCTCTTTTTATAAATAAGGAAATGTATGCCCAGAGAGATGTGGTGATTTGCTCAAGGTCACATTGATAACTAGAAAAAGAGTCAAGAAAAAGATATGGGAGAGCTAAAAGCCAGTTGTTTCTCTTTAGAATATAACTTCCTAACAGTTCTCTGCTTCTGCTCTTGATCTCTATAGGTTATTTTCAACACAGCTGCCAGGATCATCTCTTTAAAATGCAAATCAGATCATGTCACTTTTCTGGTGAACCCCTGAAAATGGCTTCCCATCTCATCGTAAAAGCCAGTCTGCAAATGCCTGCAAGTCCCTACGTAATCCAGTCCCTTTTTCCTCCTCCGACATCATCCCCTACTTTTATACCCATTGCCTAAGTTCCTTCAGCTGTATTTAGCTTCTAGCTGTTCTTCCAACATAACTGTCAACCTTTCATTGTTAGTTACCTCTTCCTGAAAGCCTTCTATGAAATATTTACATGACTACCATCCCCTCAAGTTTTAGTTCAAATATCACCTTTTCAGTGAATCTTATCTTGTCTTTATTTCAAACTACAACCTCTCTTTCCTTTAACCAGCTCTTCTAATTCCCCTTATGTGTCTTAATTTTTTTCACAGCTTGTATCATTTTCTAACATCTTCTAACATACATCTATTTATCACCTCTGTTATTTTTCCTCTTCCCTCATTATATTGAAAACTCCAAAAGAGCAGCTTTGTCAATTTTGTTCTCTGGTATGCCCTACGCCCCTCAAACAGTCACAAGCACCTAATGAGTATTTAATGATTAAGTAAATACGTGAATAGGCTGACAACAATTGTTTTAATTTTAGTGTTAACTGAACCTTAATAAAATTGAAGTCTGAAAAACCAGAAGTTAAACCAACATATTATTATAAAATATTTTGAAATGCCCAAGAGAAAGCACATTATTCATATTACAATATAACTGCCATGGTATCATAAAGTACACAGTTACCCAAGTGCAATTTCTTAAGATTTGGAAAAGTATAATAGGACTTGACTTTCTGTGGGTTGATACTAAAACTTAGGCATATGATTTTTGGAAGAAGAAACTGACTGTGCTGATCAAATGTGTCTTTAATAGTTAGTGTTTTACCACAAATGTAGCTCCAAATGTTAGCTTTTCAAACACAGCCTGGTGAAAATGGAAACATTGATTTAGCATCTTGGACTGCTAGTTGTCTCTAATTTAAAATGTCATTTTATGCAGCTTGAAACGTGGAAAGCACTTTTACATGGAGTATACCCCTCACAAATTTGTAAGATAAACAGAGAAAAATCATTCCTTTTCACGTACCCTGAACTTCTTCCACACCGAAACCCAAGCACTCCTTAATCACCTCTGAGATATTGAGGCAATGGAAAAATAGTTTACAAGCAATTCTGTACTGGTAAGATATAGCTGCCACTTTTTCACTGATCAAGGACTATTTATTTTTCTGCAAATAACTCAAATATTATCTCATTTGTTCATTTACTATTTTTTTCTCAATATCCCATATCACTTTGCAGTGCTAACATTTGAGACAATAGATTCAGGTACACATTTTATCATATTTTAGTTGCACCCTATCTCTTTCCGTTTTTCCCATCAGAAAGTGATCTTGCTGAGGCTATGGATCATGCAATGGAAAAAGCACAGGCTTTGGAGCACGACCGATGTGAGCTAAAAGCCCAGCTCTACCACTTACTAAATGAATATCCTTCAGTAAATTCTTGAAGCCCTAAGCTTTAGTTTCTTACTTGGAAAAAGCAAATTCTATTGACTCTGTCAGACTGTCATAAGAATTAAAAATACTTGTGCAAAGCATCTGGCCTACTTATTTAGCAAGTGTTAATATAGCTCTTACGGAGTACCAGGCAAAGTTTTAACTACTTTACATTTATTCATTTTAATCCTGACAAGTTAATACTTTTATTTGCTTTATTTTACAGATGAGAAAATTGATGCTTAAGAGGTTAAGTAAACTTCACAAAGTTATCCAGGCAAAAGGCAACAGAATTAGGACTCAAATACAGACAGATTGGCTTTAAGGTTTGTACTGTTATAGCTTTGCTAGCCTGCTCCTCCAGAGAACAGAAACACAGTGTGGCTAAGTGGCTCGTGCAAGATCACACAGCCAAAGATAGTGCAAGCAGAATTAAAATCTACATGTTCTTACTCCTGAATGAGACCATGGTCTAATATGTCAAACTCCTGCAGATTAAGTGCATTTGGGCATTCATAAATTAAGGTAAACTTGACTCATTTAAGTCCATCCTAGCTATGGGTTCACTCAACCAGACTGCAGCTATTCTTTCTCTGCAGGAATCATGGGGATAATATCTACCATAAAAAATTATGTTCTATCATTAAGTCAATTTATATTAATGCTCTTTGTTAAGTATGAAGTGCTATGTTACCAAATGTGTTCAATACCAAAGTTATTAATATTCAGATCAGTCCACTTTCTAACATGTGGGTTAAAAAATATAGGAAAAGGTAACTAAATTTATGAGGATAAAATAAATGAGAAAAATATGCCATTTCTCTCAAGGTCATCATGATCATAAGCCATTCCTAGAAGATTTTTTTTAATTTATAAGAGATTTCAGTTCTCCCACTGAAATAATTACTGATTGAAATGAACAGGCAGATATAGATGAGTGTTGTTTTAACTTTGAAATTTCTATCCAGTAAAGATTGTTTTATATTTACTTATTTTTTCTTAATTTTCCCTTTTTAGTCCTTTCAAAACAAACTTTATTGTAATAGTGATTATTGGCTTTTTTACAGTCAGTGTGTGAGGATTGCCACAGAGAAGATTATGAACTTTCTTAATAAGGAGATTTCAAATACTATGTTTTCCCCCTAGGAAATCTGTGAAAAGTTTAATTCCTGATTTAAAAAACAACAAAATCAATTTCCCTTGTATTGTCATGTTGCATACTAATTTGGTAGATGGCTAACAATAATCTTCAAAGGTAATAAGTGGTTTTAAAACTCATTTTAATGGCAAGGTTTTGGAAATGAAATACAGACTTTAATTTTTTAAATATTATGTATATTTGGTTTTGCCTTTCTGGGATTCAGAATCATGTGAATTTCAAGTAGAATTAGTAAAAATACCCTAAAACATAATAAATATTTTGGAATTTCATGCTACTTTATAGAGACATATAAGTCCCAGACATGGATTAAATTTAGATTTTAATATTCTAAAAGATGTTAATTTTTGTTGATTTTGTTGTTGATTATAGTGGTTAATCTGCATAGACTGCCATAGAAAATTCAAAATCTTTACTGTATAGACTGTTTTAGAGAGAGACCAAAATAATGGCCATTTAAATAACAGAGAAAACTTTTAAAGGAAGCACATACAAACTATTTTAAGTATGTATATAAACGTATTTAAAGGACTAACAGATGTTGACAGACTGATTAGTTTTTAGTGGACTATGGTTTCAACAGTAGTTAAGATTTTCCTGACAATTACAGGGGAATGCCTCACTTGTTATAAGAAGCCCATATTCTGTTCATCTTCTAGGTTCTCTAAGATAGAAAAAGTAGCATATCACCATGACCCTGGTTTCATTAACATATTGCCAAATAATTAAGTTATAATAATTTACTTACAGAAAAATATGGGAAACTTTGGCATTGTAATAATCAGAAAGAGCCTTCCTTCTGTTCTTTATTTTATTTTTTAGAATGACTGAACCATTTCTATTTCTGCAATTTTTTTTTAATGAATACACTCTTGTCTAAGATTAAGTGGGAGAATTGGATGTCTCTTGCATCTCTAGCATCCATGCTTCCTTTATTCTTCCTCTGATTCCCACTGAAAGATCTAAAATAGGACAATCAGAACACTCCATATCCCTGCACATTTATTAATGTAGTGGTTGGCAGATTACCTTTATAAAAATGCCCTTTTCATAGTGTATCTTAGAACTTTTTTTCTGGGAGCTCTTTTCTTCTTCTGAATGGTGTGGTATCTACACATAAGAACTGAAACTGGGGTAGCCATCTTGCCAGTGAGTGTGAAGCCAGTCTGGAAACAAAGGCTGGGTAAAACATGACTTACGGTTCTTCTACTGATGGAGTTTATTCAATTACATGAGCCAATGAATTGCTTTTATTACTTAAGCCAATTAGTATTGTTTTTTGTTACATGTAACCAAAAACATTTAACTGATCAGTTGGCAGTAGCCTTCTTCAGTTTTATTCCCTATGTGTAAAAACATGAATTAATGTGTCTAAATATTGAAATAACATAGTTGATTTCAAACAAAGACAAGCCTGTAATCAGAATTTCCACTGTTTTGTACATAGTTCCCAGTTATCCCCAAAGTATTCATTTCTCCCCCTCACCATTATTTAAATAATAATAATAATAATCAGAAAACTAAAAGCAGGTATAATGGACTGAATTGTTCCCCTACACCTCTCCGTCCCCAATTTATAAGTTGAATTCCTAACTCCCAATGTGACTGTATTTGGAGCTAGGACCTTATGCAGGTAACTGAGGTTAAATGAGGTCATCAGGGTGAAACCCTAATCTGATAGAACTTATATCCTTATAAGAAAAGGAAAGACATCAATCAGAGAAGTCTCTCTGTCTCTCTGCATACAGAGAGGAAAGGCCATGTGAAGAGACAGTAAGAAGGTAGCTATCTGCAAGCTAGAGAGGCTTCATCAGAAACCAACCCTGTTGACATCTTGATCTGGGACTTTTACATTCTCCAGAACCATGAGAAAATAGATCTCTGTTGTTTAAGCCACCCAGTATGTGCTATTTTATACTTAAGTCGTAGAAGACTAATATAGCAGGTCTTGAGAAATTAACATAATATTATTTCAATATTTAAATCAGCTGTCATGATTTATAAGAAATTCTGAACTTTATTTTAGAAAGAGATCAAAGTCCCAGTCCTTCCACTTTTCTCCTGGGAAATTGGATGTATTTAAATAACTAAAAGGAATCACCAAGGACACAAATTGAGGTGACTACAATAAGTATTTGTTGGGAGGGTGATGTTTGGAGGTCTGAGAGGGTAAAGACTCCCTCCTCTTTACTCATTACTGTATGTGGTTGGTGAGGTTTGATAAGTCAGGAAATGGAGTCCTTTGTTATTCTCCTAGGAAAACACTGATTGTTACTTGGCCATAAAAGCAAGTTAAAGACATCCCTTATAATCAATTACCCTAAGTGACCACACTTCTGAATGTCAACCAATCAGTGACAGGCCATGCTTCTGAAATCAGCCAATTAGGAGACTGCCTCAGTTTAGCAAATGCACTTCTGAAAATAAGCCAGTCACAGTCTCTCTCCAGCAGCTTGAATTTAGGTTCTTGGAGCCTCTTTTCTTGATTTCTCAGTTTTCCACTTGTCAATTATATCATCACATCTATAATATTTCCAGTTACTCTGGCATATAATTTCCATGGGCATAGAGTCTTGACATATTTCACTTTCACTTTTCTTAACTTTAATACTCTCAATTATTATCCTTTTAAGAATATCTCTTGGATGAATGAAGGCAGCAATTGCTCACTTTAGGATAATTATATTTTTAACCTTTCATAAGGTCTGAAGAAGAAGGACGGCATTAAATAGTATAATGTGGGAACTTCCCTGGTGGTCCAGTGGTTAAGACTTCACCTTCCACAGAGGGTGTGGACTCAATCCCTGGTCAGGGAGCTAAGATGCCACATGGCTCATGGCCAAAAAAACCCAAAAAACATAAAAAACAGAAGCAATATTGTAACAAATTCAACAAAGATTTTTTAAAATGGTCCACACCAAAAAAATCTTTAAAAAAAACAGTATAATGTGTCTACCATTTGCCAGACATTCTTACTATAATCTTTAACTTTTAAAAATAGTGAAAACTTTTCCTGTGATAACTACTCCCCAAATTAAAGTAATTTGAATATGCATGTTTCTATGTTGATTAACATTTTGTCTTAGATCTGCCTCATTTAATAATTCATGAGTCAATCTAATTCTTGAAATTTATTTCAAGGATTTTTCATTAGATTTACACAATGGAGATTAGGAGAAATGGTAAAGATGGCAGAGTAGGAAGACCCTGAGCTCACCTCCTCCCACAGGCACACCAAAATTACAACTATATACAGAGCAACTATTGATGACCAAGACTGAATTTAGCAGAAAATATTTCCTACATCTAAATATATAAAGAAGGAACCACAACAAGATGGGTAGGAGGGGCAAAGACACAGTATATTTGAGACCTATACCCCCCCAGAAGGTGACCCACAAACAAGAGGATAGTTACAATTGCAGAGATTGTCCCCATGGAGCAAGACTTCCAAACCCCACATTGGGCTCCACAGGCTGGGGGTCCTGAATTGGGAAGATGAGCCTCCAGAACATACGGTTTTGAAGGTCAATGGGGTTTACTTTTGGGTGACCCACAGGGCTATGGGAAATAGAATCTGCACTCTTAAAGGGTTCGCACAAAATCTCACATGCTCCAGGACCCAAGGCAGAAGAAGTAATTTGGAAAGAGCCTTGGTCAGACCCACCTGCTGATCTTAGAGAAACTCCTGAGAGGCAGGAGGCATCTGGAGCTCACCCTGGGGGCATAGATACTGGCAGCAACCACTCTGGGGTCTCATTCTACCATAAGGACACTGATGCTGGCAAGCACTATTTTGGAATCCTTTCTCTAATTTATTAGCACTGGGCCCAGCCCACCCCCCACCCCCCACCCCCGCACCAACAGACTGTCAGCACCAGTACTGGGATGCCTCAGGGCAAGTAACTGGCCCCAGTCACAAGCAGGCTGGCTGCCCTAAGAACCCCTGGGCCCACAGCTGCCTGAGACAAGGCCCTGTCCAGAGGCCCAGCACCTGATCTCACACATCATTGTGCTGGTACCAAAGCAGCTTTACAAGAAATGTTAAAGGAATTTCTCTAATTAAAAAGAAAAAGCCAAAACAAAACTAGAAACATGGAAATTATGAAAGGAAAAAGCTCATTGATAAAGGTGAATATATAGTAAAGGTAGTAAATCAGGCATGTATAAAGCAAGTAGGAAGCTTAAAAGATAAAAGTAGTAAAATCATATATATCTGCAATAACTAGTTAAGGGACACACAAAATGAAAAGATGTAAAATATGATGTCAAAAACAGTAAATGTGGCGGGGAGGGGAGTAAAAATGTAGAATGGTTAAAATGTATTTGAACTTAAGAGATCAGCAACTTAATATTAATTAAGTCATTGCTGCATATAAACTTCATGGTAACCACAAACCAAAAATCTATAATAGAGGAAAACACAATAAAGAGAAAGAAATCCAAAAATAACGCTAAAGATAGTCACCAAATCACAAGGGAAGAGAACAAAAGAACAAAGGAACCAAAAAAGAACTACAAAAACAACCCTTAAACAATTAACAAAATGGCCATAAGCACATACCTATCAATAATTATTTTAAATGTAAACAGACTAAATGTTCCAGTCAAAAGATACAGTGACTAAATGGATACAAAAACAAGACACATATATTTGCTGCCTACAAGAGATGCACTTTAGATCTAAAGACACACACAGACTGAAAGGGAGGGAATGGAGAAAGTTATTCCATGCAAAAGAAATGAAAAGAAAGCCAGGGTAGCAATACTTATATCAGACAAAATAGAATTTAAAACAAAGACTGTCCAAGAGACAAAGAAAGATATTACGTAATGATAAGGGATCAATCCAAGAAGAAGATATAACAATGGTAAATATATATGCAACCAACATAGGAGCACCTAAATACATAAAGGAATTATTAACAGACATAAAGGTAGAAATTGACAATAACACAATAATAGTAGGGGAAATTTAACATCCCATTAACATCATCCAGACAAAAAATCAATAAGGAAATGCTGGCCTTAAATGACACATTAGACCAAATGAACTTAATAGATATATATAGCACTACAGCCAAAAGCAGCAGAATACACATTCTTTTTAAGTGCACATGGAACATTATCTGGACTAGATCACATGCTGGGCCACAAAGCAAGCTTTGGTAAATTTAAGATAATTAAAATCATCTTTTCTGACCACAGCACTGTGAGACCAGAAATCAAGAAAAAACAAGCAAAACAAACAAAAAACTGCAAAAACCAGAAACACGTAGAGGTTAAACAATATGCTACCAAACAATCAATGGATCACTAGAGAAATCAAAGAAGAAATTTAAAAAATACCTGGAGACAAATGAAAAAAAACAAAACCCCCGATGATCCAAAATCCATGGGATGAAGTAAAAGCAGTTCTAAGAGGGACGATTATAGTGATACAAGCCTACCTTAGGAAACAGCAAGAAAAATTCCAAATAAAGAATCTAAACATACACTGAAAGGAACTAGAAAAAGCAGAAAAAACAAAACTCAAAAGTTGGTAGAAGGAAAGAAATCATAAATATCAGAGCAGAAATAAATAATATAGAGACAAAAAATAGAAAAGATTAATGAAACTAAAAACTGGTTCTTTGAAAAGATAAACAAAATCAATAACTCTTTAGTTAGACTCACCAAGCAAAAAAGAGAAAGGGCCCAAATCAATAAAAACAGAAAAGAAAAAAGAGAAGCTACAACTGACACCACAGAAATACAAAGGATCATAAGGGACTACTATGAACAACAATATGCCAATAGAAAGGACAACTTAGAAGAAATGGACAAATTCTTAGAAAGACACAATTTCCCAAGACTGAACCAGGAAGAAATAGAAAATATGAACTGACCAATTACCAGTAATGAAGTTGAATCAGTAATAAACAAACAAACAAACAAAAACTCCCAATAAACATAAGTCCAGGACCAGATGGCTTCACAGGTGAGTTCTACCAAACATTTAGGGAAGAATTAACATCTATCCTTAAACTATTCCAAAATGTTGCAAGGAGGTAAACTTTCTAACTCATCCTTTGAGGCCATAATTACACTGATAGCAAAACCAGACAAAGATATCCAAAAAGAAAAAGAAAATTTCAGGCCAATATCACTGATGAACATAGATGCAAAAATCCTCAACAAAATAGTAGCAAACCAAATTCAAAAATACATTAAAAGGATCATATACCATGATCAGGTGGGATTTATCCCAAGGATGTAAGGATGGTTCAATATCTGCAAATCAATAAATGTGATAAAGCATATTAACAAACTGAAGAGTAAATATCACATGATCATTTCAATAGATGGAGAAGAAGCTTTCAACAAAATTCAACACACAACATAGACTAACTTTATTTTGGAATGATTGTTGTGATTGATGCTCTGTGAATTTTCCTGACATATTTGCACAAAGAAAGTCATTAGAAAATAATGATGGTATATTGAAATATATTTATATTGCCCCATGACATAAATCATGTATAGAATGAATGCAGATAAAATAGGATAGGTATTGTCACTGTAATATAATAAATTGTTCCTTTATTTTTAGCTAAATATGGAACTTTATTTGTACTCTAATGATACTAACCCAGAAGTGCTGTTTTATCATTTATGATTTAATTAAGTTTATCATTTATGATTTAATTAAAATTTGCTTCTTGATATGGACTGTTATATTTTATTTCTTTTATATTTTCAGTTGGCAGTACTCAGAAATCATAAAAACTTAAATTGTAATCAATTGCACAGGAAATGATTCTTTAAATTTTCATTGTTTGTTATTCTTTCAAGAATTCTCATTTAGTTTAAAAAAGTGATGCACTTCAGTTACCCAGTTTCAAAACTTTTCTAGAAATCAAGGAAATATTTTGCATATGTGAAAGAATGTGTCCTCTTGTGGAAGAATGTTTACTATGTCATCTTGAACTTCTAATTCTGCATTATGACTATTTTGAAACAAAAAGCACTACACAAATTATATAATAAATGAAAACAATGAAACAGATTGTCATCTGCATGTGGCAGAGCTGCAACCAAGAAAGTTTCATACTAATTAGTATTACTCAAATTCTCAATATGGACATGTTTCTAGATGCTCATTTCACAAGTACAATGGATTCTCGTAATATTAAGAAGTCTGCTAACTCTCCTGTAGGCTCCAACATCTATGTGCCAAATTTCCACACTTATATAAAGCAAACAAAACAAAACAAAAATTTTGCTATATAGAATTTTCTCTGACTAAAACTGAAACAATAAAATAACTTTATATCTTAACCTCTATACAAATTAAGTCATAAAAATGATTATAGTCCTCCTTCTAATTTTACCTGTTTTATTTTTTAGATGATTTTTATGTCTAACTCTGTTTACATATGTTACTTGTTTTTTGATGCCAGAAGAAAATTCTCTTCCTTTAAATTGGGACTGTATTTGTCAGACACCTCGAAGTCAGCATAACTTAAATGATTTTCTGTCTTTCTATTTTATTTATAAAATACAATTGACCCTTGAACAGTACGGGTTTGAACTGTGCAGGTGCACTTATGTGTTGATTTTTTTAAATAGTAAATACTACAGTACTATAGGATCTGCAGTTGGTTGAATCTGAGGATGCAGAACCTTGGATATGGAGGGCCAACTATAAATTATACCAGAATTTTCCACTGGGGGGAGGGTGGTCATCCCAACCCTTGCATTGTTCAAGGACAAACTGTTTCCTCTTTCTCTGAGATAATTCACCTTAGTACTGTACAGTCTTGCTTTATCCACTTTTCCCCTTCCAGCCAGTTAATGAGAAATCCTAGCATTTCTAATATATTCTTTTTCACTCTTACTTCTATTTGTCTGATTTTATTTCTGATCACTCCATGCATATAATATTATAAAAAGCTTCTTGGCATCTCCCTAAACTTCAGGTTCTGTCTCTGCTCTGGTGTCAAATGAATTGTACTGAGATGTCATTTTTAATCAGGATTCTGCTTCATTCCTAATCCTCTGAGATCCTAATTTGCTAATCTCCTATAATCAAAGATGTTTAACTAGCATTTGAAGGCTTTCAAAATATGACCTCATGTCACTTTTATAAATTTTCTTTTTATGAATTCCCATTAAAAATAAACTCTAAATATATTATAAACATTCTGAATTGCATACATTGCTTACCAAGGTCCCATTACTTGGAATACCCGGAATTTCCCACTCTTTAAAATATACTATATTAACATGAGATATTTAGATATACAAAAAGCAAGGAGAAAAACAGAGTTTTCTAGCAATATAGTTCTAAGAGTTATTTTGGAGGAAACTATTACTAAAAATATAAGGAGGAACCCTGTGAAAATGCTGTTATTGTAGTTCAAAGATAATAGAATAATAATAATTTTATATGGTTCAATATTATACACCTAGGTTTTCAATAAATAAAAAAGGCTTGTAAGTAAGAAAAGTTGGAATCCCTGAGGACAAAATGTTCTGATTCTGGGTTTGAGACCTAATACTGGGCCCACACAAGATGAGAAAGCTGAACCTTGCTATAAGACTGGAAATGGTCTAAATTGCCCCCCTGGCTAATGCCATAAGCAAAACTATTCTCTTTGTGAGAGATCAGTCCCAAAGTAGACCCCTGGCGTAATAGCAATAAAATATGAACCCATAAAAGATAACAATAAACAAAGATCAAAAATATATCCCTAAGCTCTTTAGAAAAAGAAATTATTGATGATTGCATATAAAATATCTGTGAATACAATGTTTAATAAATAAACAGAAAATATTAGCAAGATGCAGTTTCAACACAGAGATTTAGAGAGCCAAAAATAACATGACATCCACCCTTACCAACAGGAAAAACACTGGGCGAACTGCAAAGTAATGACTTTTCTTGAACTCATCAGAAAACTAAGTTTTCAGGGCAAACAATCAACTGGAAATCTGGTGAGAGAAAAGAACCTGTGGGGAATAACTGGACCCAAGCATCTGTTTATCTAGGACAGATTCTGCTGAATGCTCTATAAACTGGTAGGAGTTTCCATCTACAATTGCTTAGCAAATTGCCAAAAGCAAGTGTGGGCTAGAATGAGAGTACGAAGCCCTGGAGGCTGGGGTGTGAAGACATGGGAAGCCTGCACGGTCTTGCATCACAGCTTTTCTCACAGGAGAAAGGGGAGACCCGGAAACAGCTCTGCCACTGCCCGCCTCCATCCCCTCTCCAAGTACTGACTGAAGATGAACAGCAGATGCTGCTTTATCTGCCCAGACTCTTTCCTATCCCTCTTACGGGATGGAAATCTTAACAGCCTTCAAAAAAGCTTAATAACTATTTTAGAATAAAACACAGCAGAGCCTCTTAGTTAGCTTATTGAGTCAAAGATTTCATAATATCCAGAAAAGGGCTAATCACAAAAAATGTAGTAAATTAGACATCAGCATAACAATTTCCATTCTTTTGAGGTCACCATTAGGAATACACTTGGAGAATATATTTGCTATATATATGAATATATCTGTTTTATATATGCACATATATATGGATATATATAAAGCAAATACATATCCGATATAGGTCTTGTATCCAGTCTATATAAACACTCCTAAAACTAAATTACCCTTTTTTCCTTTCTTGATTTGTTTTGAGGTGTTTACATACATCTGAATGCAATCTTGCAATTCTACTGTTTTATAAACTAAGTACTACTGGTAATTTTTTGCAGTAATGTATTTTCTTAAGTTAAAAGACAAAAATAATGTCTGTTCTCCTTCCAAATAATAAAAGATCTTTTCCATACTTTAATATCACTTTCAAATATCTATAATATTGTTAATAATTCCTTTCCAGTTTCATATGTCCCTCAAATCAATCTAACATTGTTTTGTGCAGTCGTATTTATTTGGATTTTCTCTGATATTGATTGCTGTGACTTCGCCCATCATTCCATTCCTGATTTCAATTTCCTCTTCCTTAGTTGTATTTTTTAGGAGGTTTTTTTTAGTGAGTATTAGTCTGCTTGGGCTATCATAACCATACACCACATAGTGGGTGGCTTAAGCAACAGAAATGTATGTATTCACAGTTCTGGAACGTGGAAAGTCCAAGACCAAGGTGCTGTCAGGGGTGGCTTCTGGTGACAGCTTTCTTCCTGGCTTGAAGAAGGCTGCCTTCGTGCTGTGTCCTCACATGACCTCTTCTCTGTGTACCTGCGGCGGTGGGGGGGGAGAGAGAGCTCTCTGGCATCTCTTCCACTCCTCATAAAGACAGCAGTCCTATTGGATTAGGACCCCACTCTTATGACCTCATTTAACCTTAATTCCCTCTCTAAAAGCCCTGTCTCCAAATACAGTCACACTGGGGACTGGGGCTTTGCTATTCGAATTTTGGAGACAAGTGATTCGATCTAAACAATGAGATATGTTAGAAACACACCTCAGTTTTAGTTGTCTGAAAACAAGGATTATTTTTCTTTTGCCCTTTTTGAAAAATGAAAATAGAATTGGATGTAAAATTCTAGGTTGATTTTTATTTTCTATCAGCACTAAATTACTGTAATTATATTCTTACAAATGAATTGCATTTTGGAATTAAATATGACAATTGAAAGTTCCCTTTGAATTTGTAACTGACAACCTTCCATCCCTTTTTAATTCCTTTATTTTTAATTTTTAAAGTAACTTAAAAAAACTTTTTTTTTGAGATATTCATGCTGTGTAAAAAATAAAACAGAGTGATGCTTCTATACCTATTTTCCCTCAGTGGTGACATTTGGCACAATTATAGTGCAATATCACAACAGGAAATTGACATTGATACAATCTAGTTACTTTATTCAGAAATCAGTCACTTCACATGCGCTAGATTGTGTGTGTATGTATGTGTGTGCGCATATTTGTTCTATGCAACTTTAACAAATGTATAGTTCACGTTCACCAACACAGTCAAAACACATAGCTGTTCTATCACAAGGTTCCCTTTCACGACCACAGCCTTCACGCCCACCACTCCCCAGCAACTACTAATCTCTCTATTAGTGGCTCTCAATCTTGATAATTTTGCCATTTCAAGTATGTTATATAAAATGGAATCATACAGTGTATGACTTTTTGAGATTGATTTTTTCACTCAGTATATTTTCCTTGAGATCCATCTGCATTGTTGCGTATATCAAGGGCTTGTTCTTTTTAGCGCTGAGAAGTATTCTGTGGTCTGAATGTTCAAGAGTTTTTTTTAATCATTCACCCGAGGAAGGACATTTTTGTTTCCAACTTTTGGTTAATATACATAAAGTTTCTATGAATATCTGTGTACAGGATTTTATGTAAGCATAAGTTTTCATTTCTCTGGGATCAATGCCCAAAACTGCAAATGTTGGATCATATGGTAGGTACATGTTTCATTTTCCAAGAAACTGGCATATCTTGCCCAGAGTGTATGTACCATTTTCATTCCCATATTCCCTCCCATTTTGGCTTCTATAGTTGCTTTTAAGAAAATCACTGCTGTCTTGTTACCTTTACTTTATGGTTATTCTGCCTTTTATTTCTGATTTTTAACTTTTTTCTCCTTATCGTTATTATGTAACCCACAGGTAGGTTTATATTTATTTATTGTATTTAAGATTAATTGTGTTTCATGCACATGCAAATTCATGTATATTATCAAACTGAAAAATTTTCAGGCAATTCATGTTTAATACTCTCCTCTGGAATCTGTTAGGTGTATACTAGATCACCCCTTTTTCTCCTCTTACGTGTCATTTTTTGTAACAGAGTTTTCTGTACCTACCTGATTTCCTCCAAGGACATCAAATTGTTTATCTCTTGTCTGCTAATAGCTGAATGCATAATTTAAGACACTGAGTTCTCTGGGGACTACTTTTGACCATGTTTAGTGTTAGGAAGCTCAAAAATTTTAAAGCGAGTTTCTGACACAAACAACGAGGGAGGCACATTATATTGTAAACCATTCAGCTTAAAAACAGCTTAGTCATTAAGATAAACAGGGAAATTAGCAGAAACACTAAAGCCACAAAAATTGGTGCTAGAATGAAAACAAAACATCTTTAGAGGGAAGATGATTAGATACCCTGATGCATGCCCATGACCCCCTGCACCCTTTCACTTGAAGATACTTGAAGAGTAATTTTGATTTCCTCTTCTTCATCAGCTCTAACATTTTCATGCTAGATATTCTTAATTTCATTTTTATTGCAAATCTTTGGCCATAAAATTTGATAAAGTTTAAATTTTTTCCAAATAAAATATTTTACACTTTATCTACTTCCAAACATATCTCCTCTTTCAACTTGAACTTCCTCTTTCATTGAATTATCTTTTATGCCTAAATTGACAAATTGCAGGTACTTTAAGATACACCTACATTCTGTACACATGTATTTTGGGGTAATTTCCAAACATATTGTCATATCAAGTCTGACCCAATGTCGCTAAAATGTTATTTGAATACCAACAAATTTTATACTTGTGAAACACATCATTTGAGATCTAATCTCTTAGAAGACACTGCACTCCTATAGTATGAAAATATTCTAGGCAGCATGTGATTGGAATACAGATGGAAGGTTGGCATTGCTTTGCTGTCAAATTATTTCAAACACAAATTGAGGGACGAATGTGAACGCAGGCTACTGTAAGAAACAAACATGACCCTTCTGCATGCTTAACTCCCTCTGGAGTCTACTCCAATTCTACTCCAGAAAAACACTCAGGGTTATGGTGCTACCCAAAGAAAGAAGTCTGTAGCATGTTTGCTCTGTGGCACTGTTCATAGTGCTACCATGCCCCAAATACCCAAATATGCCCTTCTTTAAATACTTTCTTTAAGCATTTTTAGTATAGTAGAGGACAGTATAAGAAACAGCAATTCAATAAAGATGTTTAAAAAAAAAAAAAAAAAAAAAAGAAACAGCATTGCCATATACTTCCAGCTATGAGTTTGTCTCGTTTGAGAGTGGAGAAAGGAGGAGTACACAAAAGTCGTTTGCTTATTGCTTCAGCTCTGATGATTAACGAATTAGGAAGAAGAGCTATCATTTACTGTACATTCATAGAAGTAGAAAGAATATAAAGAATATAAAGCACTTGAAAATATTCTATCACCCCAGGCACTGCAGAGAACTTTTATGAGACCCTAACAAGTCTCAATGGCTAGATAAAGTCTCAAGCCTTATCACTGTAATTCATGATTATTTATCTACTGAGTATTTTTATCAAAAAGGACATTTTACATTTAAATTGTGTCAGTGAATTAACATTTCCTTGGGAGAATGAATATATACTTTAAATGATATTTCAAATTTCATCATAATTCTAGGCACATAACATTAGGTATATGTATTTAATTTGAATAAAACTGAAAAAGATCAATTATGAAATTAGATATTAAAGAACTCTGTAAGCAAGCTCCAGACACTCTAAACTTGAAAGTGATGGGGAAATAGAAGTATAATGGATTAGGACGTCCCTGGTGGCGCAGTGGTTAAGAATCCGCCTTCCAATGCAGGGTACATGGGTTCAAGCCCTGGTCCGGGAAGATCCCACATGCAGCGGCGCAACTAAGCCCGTGTGCCACAACTACTGAGCCTGTGCTCTAGAGCTCGCGGGTCACAACTACTGAAACCCGTGTGCCTAGAGCCCGTGCTCCACAAACGAGAGAAGCCACCGCAATGAGAAGCCCGTGCACTGCAACGAAGAGTAGCCCCTGCTCGCCGCAACTAGAAAAAGACCGCGCACAGCAACAAAGACCCAATGCAGCCAAAAATAAATAAATAAATAAATAAGTTAAATGGATTAGATTAGACTGATGAATACGTCAAAGATCTCTAAACTAGCACATATGTTATCTATATCCTGGGGAGTACTGTCATTGAATATTGTACCTACTGGTCTACTTTGCATATGCAGTGGAAAGGCAGGAATAGAAAATGACAAAACTGAAACTAATAATTTATAGGAGATTGCAAAATATTTAAAAGTAATTACCTGGACTATCTTGACAGTTATCAAATTATTTTTAAAAGATTATCTTATCAAAGAATAGAAAAACATTTCTAGAGTTTTATATTTTTTAAATAATTATTTTAAAAGGAGTTTAAATATTATCCTAAATTATATACATTTGACAGTGAACCTGAAATAATGTTTAATGGCAGAATTTATGCACTGATGCCTTTAGCAAATTTTTTAAAGTTAAAAACTAATTAAAGTAAAAGCAAATTAATAAAAATCAAATGCTTTGGGGTCACCAGCCACAGCTATTCATGAATATGACTCTGCTGAGACACTGGGAATCAATGTCATGGCATTTCTGAGATGTATTACAATTCACTTTGCACTGATTTGCAGCTAATTTCTTTCCTCTGTCACAGTGTGAACAGATATTAATAACAGTGACTGATTTGTATCGTGTTCAAGTATTTACAAATCACTCTTTAATTCATTATCTTGATTTCATTTTTACAACACAATTGTGACATAGGTAGATCAATGTGGTTTTTTACTATTGCTTTCATTTTTTCTGATGACAAAATTAAAGCTCTTTGAAATCATGTATGTGACTTGTCCAAGGACATATAATTAGCTAATGAAAGACCCAATTCTAGTTACAATAGTATTCAGTGTTCTTTCTACTTCACCATTCTATAAATTAGAGCTTCTCAAAAGAATCAGAAAAAGAGTCAGGATTTTTTCTTTCCCATCAATAATACTTGTAGGTATGCTCTTTTGACTTTGAGAGGAAAAAAAAAAAACTGTTTTTTTTTTAATATAAATTTATTTACAAAATAAGTACTATTAAGCTAGATTGGTGTGGGGGATTGTTTGGGTAGGAGAATATTAAGAACCAGAGAAGGAAAGGATTGTTTTTCCTTCAAAGAAATAATAAACCCAACTGATATCCAACATTATTTTTAAAGTACTTCTTTAAAAAATTTTAAGCTCACATAAATTTATATCTTATTTCTGCTGGAGTTCATAGTTTAATTTATTACATGTTCTGAGAGAGACATCTTAGAGGAGATAAATTGTATGTCAACAGTGTGAAGCACATGTGAGAATGTTAATTTTCTGCTGTACTTAGAGATAAAATGTATCTACATCATAGTACAGGTTATTCTAGTTCAAATCACTGACTCTCAGTTTGGTCCAAGGCCTTGGAAAGAAGACATTAGTGTCCCCAACATAAGGTATCCAGTCCAGTGGCCTGTAGTTTCAGCAGCTTCACTTACTGGACAGACTAATCCACATTGATCTTTACACAAGGTTGATCATCTTATAGCTCATAGAAAAGAGGAGGACAGTTTCCCCTTCTCTTTGTTTATTTCAAAAAAAAAAAATCATCTCCATGGTGACCTTTCTAATTGGGAGAACAGATGGGGTATAGGATTTAGCAGTACTAGCTTTGAGGGAAGCCTGTTTGTGACACTCACATACCACTGGGCCAACTCAATCCCAAACTTCCACTGTAATCACAGCCAGAGCTGCTGCCCTTCACAGCTTTCAATAACACTTGGCAGAAATGCCCTTTCCATTGACAGGTGGCAAGGCTGTTACATATTAACCAGGTGTTTTATACTTTTAACTTTCTGATAAATACAAATATAGTCATTTTTCTAAGAAAAATTACTTAAGTTCTTGAGAACGAAATTCACCGAACAAGTTACTAAAAGTAGAGGATGAAACTGTTTTTATCTAGAGCTACTTCTGCTTCCCTTCTGATGATTTATGCTAACAATCTGTGGGCGCAAAATTCGCTGTGCCATAAAAGCTACATTTATCTACTTTAAGAGAATGAAATTTGGAGAGACAATGGATTAAAATAAGATACTATAAAGTTTTTGATATCTAAGTAAAAACTATAAATCCAGAGATATTTTTCCCGTTTTTAAAAAAAACTTTCTCATTTTCTTTAGATGGTTCAAAGAATTATTTTGTGTCCCAATGATACTAACAGTACACTATAGTTACCCAGTCCTACAGCTGGAATTCTTCAGAGCGTATTGCCAATAGCATGACCTATCTAGGGTAACCCATCACCAAGTTACTAGAAATAAACATACTAAACTGAATGCTGGAAGAAAACAACTACTTTATTCAAGACACTTCACAATATGTCCTTGCCAAAGGTTACTTCTCTCCCCTTCTCCCCTTTACTCAGATTCTGCTCTTTTAAAATCAATACACTATAGTGCATTCATGGATGAAAGTGCTATAGGAAATCTTAGAGCTGTATAAGGGCTCAGAATACTGTGATTAGAAGAATCCACAATTTTAATAGATGGAACAGGGTATACTGCACTGAGAATGTGACATTTGGGCCATTACTTGAAGGAAGTGAATTCTATAAGACATCCTGACTGGATTAATCCTTTTCCAGGTCACCCATGTTGCCTTACATCTAGAGTTCTCTGAGGATTGAAAACCCCTTATAAGCAGAATCACTGCAAACTCACTTAGTACCTAGTTCAATGCCCTGATGAAAATATTTGTCAAAGTTTATTTACAACTTTTAATAAATAACCTGGGAAAATGCTTTTCTATATTTTGTCAAATATATTAAGTGTTCAACCACGTAGCATAAATCTAAGGTGAGATAGCAAATATAAGTTTATAAACGTTCAGTGCCCAAGACTTTTACCTGTTATCTGCCAAGAAATCTGCACTATTGCCTGTCCAACTTTTTATTAACCAGAACTTTATCAACACAAATTTTATTTCTCCTAGAATTCATTAAGAAGTCATAATCAGGTGGTTTAGAGACATAAATTTAGAATTTTTAACAGTAGTCAAAAAAGTTTAAATTATATTAAACAAAAATTTTATCATTGTATTTATGCTATTTAATTCTTTGATAATATGTTAGCCTCGCATATATCATGACTGCCCTATTTTTAAATAAAACATACAATTTTAAATTTGTGCCAGATATATACACTCTTAAATTCTACCTGACTTAGTGCATGACTTTAAAAAAAAATTAGCAGTTTGCTTTTTGACAGTTTTAGGTTTATAGAAAAATTGAGCTGATAGTACAGAGTTCCCATATACCTTTTCTCTGTCTCAGTTTCCCTATTTTTAACATCTTGTGTTAATGAAGTACATTTTAAAAAATTGATGGACCAATATTGATACATTTATTATTAACTTTAGTCTGTAAGTTGCACTAGGTTCTTTCTTTTTGTTGAATAGTTTTATGGGTTTTGCCAATGCATAATGTCATTTATCCACCATTACCATAACATACAGAATAGTTTCAATGCCCTAAAAATCTCCTGTGCTTCACCTATTCACTTCTCTTTCCCTCTGCTCAAACCCCTGGCAACTGTTAGTCTTTTTATTGTCTCTGTAGTTTGACCTTTTCCAAAATGCCATATAGTTGGAATCATAGAGTGAGTAGCATTTTCAGACTGGCTACTTTCACTTAACAATATGCGTTTAAGGTTTCTGCATATCTTTTCATGGCTTGATGGCTCATTTTGTTTCATTGCTGAATATTATTCCACTGTATGGATGTACTGTAGCTTGTTTATTTGTTCATCTAGTAAGAGACATCTTGGCTGCTTCCTACTTTTGGTAATTAACACAAAAGCTTTTATAAATCTTTATGTGCAGCTTTTTGTGCAGTCATGTGTTTTCAACTTGGATAAATACCTAGGAGCATGATTATTGGATCATTATAGTAAGCCTATATTTAGCTTAGTAGGAAACTGCCAAACTGTCTTCCAGAGTGGTTGTACCTCTTTGCATTCCCATCAGCAATAAATGAGAGTTCTTGTTGCTCTACATCCTTGTCAGCATTTGGTATTGTCAGTGTTTTGAAGTTTAGCCATTCTAATAGGTGTGTAGTGGTAACTCATTGCTGTTTTAATTTGCAATTCCTTAATAACATATTGTGTTGAACATGTTTTCATATGCTTATTTGCCATATCTCCTTTAGTGAGGTATCTGTTCAGATTTTTTACACATTTTTTTGTTGAATTTTTGTTTTCTTATTGTTGAGTTCTTTATATATTTTAGATACAAATCCTTTACCAGATATGTGTTTTGCAAATATTTTCCTCTAGTCTGTAGCTTGTCTTTTCATTCTTATCAGTTTCTTTTGCAGAGCAGATGTCTTTAATTTTAATGAAGTCCACCTTATCAATTTTTTATTATGTGGATCACACTTTTAGCTCTATATGTAAAAATTCATCACTAAACCCAAGGCCACTTAAATTTTTTCTTATATTACCTTCTAGAAGTTTTGTAGTTTATAGTTTACACTTAGGTCTATAATTGTGAAAGGTATAAAGTCTGTGGCTAGATGGATTTTTGTTTATTTGTTGTTTTAGTTATTTGCACGTAGATGGTCAGTTGTTTTAGCACCATTAGTTGAAAAGACTATACTTTATTCACTGAATTGCCTTTGCTCTTCTGTCAAAGATCAGTTGACTATATTTATGTGTCAGTATTACAAAGAACATATTTATATGAATAAAATTATCTGCAGTCTGAAAGTGATGCCTCAGTCATGCATCTGTGCACAGGCACAGATCCACCCAGAGTTGGGAAGAACTTTTACATCCCACTTGATGTACTACAGCCTCTCTGGTCTGTTCCATTAATCTGTCTTGAAATCAGGTCATGTCAGTTCCCTAACTTTGTCCTTTCACATTATTACATTGACTCTTCTCGGTTTTTTGCTCTTTGATATAAACTTTACAATCACTTTGTCAATATCCATAAAATAATTTATTAGGATTTTGATTGGTATTGCACTGAGTTGCATAGATCAAATTGTGGGGAATGGACATATTGACAATACTGAGTCCTTTAAAAGGATTGTCCTCTCTTGGAAAATAGTCAATGACTTGCCCATGAATGAATTTATCTCATTAAATAAATATTTGAGGTCCATGGTCTTGATTTTCTGACCACCCACCCTACTCTCTTTGACAATTTCTTAGTGCTATAGCCTCACCACACACACATCTTCTACACCAACACTTGGGTGCTAAAATTGCTTTGTTTGCATTAAAAAAAAAATTTAGACTTAAGCTCTCTTACTAGTATTCATTTTTCTTTCTCAACATAGTAGGTTCACACATAATCTTTTGATAACAAGTATTCTATTCTCTGATTTTAATCCTATCCATTTCCATCCTGGAATCATGATAATTAGAGTTATAAGATCATTTGTTATTCCAGACATGATAGCATGGAAAAAAGTAAGGTGGTGACAGAACTGGAAAACATCATCATAACGTACTTCATGCTTAAATATACTGTGAATTATTTAGCTTCTGAATTTTCATTTGAGATGAAAATGGAAGAAACAAAAAACAAGTGAGTTGCAAAAAAATCATCAAAGATATATTTTGAGTAAGGAAGTTCATTCTGCATAAATAGGGTTGGATAATAAAAAATACAACATTATGCCCTCAGTTTTTACTAAACAAAAATTGTATATTTATTGAAAAATCATTATGAAAGACATTCTAATAATGTTGAGGGACAAGATGTTCCAACTGATATCTTTATTATGTTGAGTCTTTAAAACCATGCACCCTGTACGTCTCTCCATTTATTTAGGTCTCCTTTGATGTATATCTCAGAATTTTCAGGATATATATATACACACATATATATATGTGTGTATATATATACATATACACACACGTACATATATATAAGTATATAATGTTTATTAGATTTATATATGAATACTTCATTTTCTTTTGAGCAATTATAAATAATATTGTGTTTTTAATTTTTTCACATATTTGATGTTAGTATATAGAAATGAGATTGATTGTTGTGTATTGATCTTGGATTCTGCAACCAACCTGAACTCACTTTTAACAGATGATGTAAGACCCATTGGATAGCTATACACAAGAAAATGAACCTTATATCACACCACATACAAAATTAAGTTAAAATGGATCACACTCGTAAATACATCCACTAAAACTAGAAAACCTCTCAAAGAAGTCATAGCAGAGTTTTTGTGACCTTGGTTTAGGCAAGATTTCCTAGGTATAACCTTGAAAACATAATCAATAAAACAAAATATAGATGTTGGAATTCACTAAATTAAAAACTTTTGCACTTCAAAAGACACCATTAAGAAAACAAAAAGACAATTAACAGACTTAAAAAATACTTGCAAAGCATATATGACAGAAAACTTTTATTTATCATATAAAAAGAATCCTTACAGTTTAATTATAAATAAATCAAACAAATTTAAAGACAAAACATGTGAATAGTCACTTCACCAAAGAAGATATACAAATGGAAAATAAGTGCACTTAAAAATTGTTAAAGATCATTCATTGTGAAAACACAAATTAACATTACAATTTGATACCACTATATATATATATACTAGAAAGGCTAAAATGTAAAAGATTGACAAAACTCATGTACTGGTGAGGAGGTGGAGAAACCATAACTCGTGTACATTGCAGTGAAAAGTTAAACAGTACAGTATTTTGGAAAATGATTTGTTAAAAACTTAAAATACACTATGATACTACTCAACAGTTCAAATTTTAGGTTTCTAACCTAAAGAAATGAAAACATATATTCACACAAAAGTTTGAACATGGGTGTTCATAAACAGCATTAATTATGCTAGGCAAAAACTGAGGACATGAATCTACCAACTGGTGAATAGATAAAATCTGGTATATTCAAATGATAGCATCCTACTCAGTATCAAAAAGGAATGAACCACGGAGTCATGCAAAAATATGGATGAACATCAAAACGTGCTATGAGAAAGAAGTAACACAAAAGAGCAGGTGTTGTGTTATTCTACATATGTAAAATTTGTAGAAAAGGCAAAACTATGGAGGCAGAAGCAAATTAGGGGTTGCTAGGGACTAAGGGTAGATGCAGGAATTTATTACAAATCACTACTAGGGAAATTTGGGTGGTGAAGGAACTGTTTTAAATCTGTATTTGGTGACAGTTGCATAACTCCATAAATCCACGAAACTCCTTGAAATGTACATTTAAAGAAGATAAATTTCATGATATGTAAATTAGACCTCCATATGGCTATGAAAATAAGCAATACATCAGTCAAGGAAACATATATAGGAGGTAAATCTCATTTAAAAGTGTCCAGCAGAGAGACCTTCAAGATAGAGTAGGAGTAAGACATGGAGATGAACTTCCTCCCCACAAATACATCAGAAATACATGTGGAACAACACTTACAGAACACCTACAGAACACTGGCAGAAGACCTCAGACTTCCCAAAAGGCAAGAAACTCCCCACATACCTGGGCAGGGCAAAAGAAAAAAGAAAAAACAGAGACAAAAGAATAGGGATGGGACCTGCACCTTGGGGAGGGAGCTGTGAAGGAGGAAAAATTTCCACCTTCACTAGGAAGCTTAGTGCCCCTTCACTAGGAAGGGGCACTAGGAAGCCCCTTCACGGGCAGAGAAGGGGGTGGTGGTGGGGAAGCTTCGGAGCCACGGAGGAGAGCACAGCAACAGGGGTTCAGAGGGCAAAGTGGAGAGATTCCCACACAGAGGATCAGTGCTGACCAGCACTCACCAGCCTGAGAGGCTTGTCTGCTCATCTGCAGGGGTGGGTGGAGGCTGGGAGCTGAGGCTCCGGCTTCAGAGGTCAGATCCCAGGGAGAAGACTGGGGTTGGCTGCGTGAACACAGCCTGAGGGGGCTAGTGTGCCACAGCTAGCCGGGAGGGAGTTCAGGAAAAAGTCTGGACCTGCCTAAGAGCCAAGAGACCATTGTTTTGGGGTGTGCAAGGAGAGAGGATTCAGAGCACTGCCTAAACGAGCTCCAGAGATGGGCGCGAGCTGCAGTTATCAGTGGAGACACCAGAGATGGGCATGAGATGCTAAGGCTGCTATTGCAGCCACCAAGAAGCCTGTGTGCAAGCTCAGGTCACTATCCACACCTCCCCTCCCAGAAGCCTGTGCAGCCTGCCACGGCCAGGCTCCTGTGATCCGGGGACAACTTCCCCCGGAGGACACATGGCGTGCCTCAGGCTGCTGCAACGTCACGCCGGCCTCTGTTGCCGCAGGCTCGCCCCGCATCCATACCCCTCCTTCCCCCAAGCCTGAGTGAGCCAGAGCCCCCTAATCAGCTGCTCCTTTAACCCTGTCCTGCCTGAGCCAAGAACAGATGCCCTCAGGCAACCTACACGCAGAGGCAGGGCCATATCCAAAGCTGAACCCCAGGAGATGTGCGAACAAAGAAGAGAAAGGGAAATCTCTCCCAGCAGCCTCAGAAGCAGCGGATTAAATCTCCACAATCAACTTGATGTACCCTGTATCTGTGGAATACCTGAATAGACAACGAATCATCCCAAAATTGAGGGGGTGGACTTTGGGAGCAACTGTAGACTTGGGGTTTGCTTTCTGCATCTAATTTGTTTCTGGTCTCATGTTTATCTTAGTTTAGTACTTAGAGTTTATTATCATTGGTAGATTTGTTTATTGATTTGGTTGCTCTCTTCCTTTTTCTTTTTTTATATATATATTTTTTCCTTTTTTTCTTTTTGTGAGTGTGTATGTGTATGCTTCTTTGTGTGATTATGTCTCTATAGCTTTGCTTTTACCATTTGTCCTAGGGGTCTGTGCGTCCTTTTTTTTTTTTTTAGTATAGTTTTTAGCTCTTGTTATCTTCGGTGGATTTGCTCTTTGGTTTGTTTGCTCTCTTCTTTCTTTCTTTTTTTTAATTACTTTTTAATTTTTAATAATTTTAAAAATTATTTATTTTAATAACATTTATTTTATTTTATTGTTTTCTTTCTTTCTTTCCTTTTCTTTCTTTCTTTCTTTCTTTCCTTCTTTCTTTCTTTCTTCTTTCTCCCTTTTCTTATGAGCCTTGTGCTGACAGGGTCTTCGTGTTCCAGCCAGGTGTCAGGCCTGTGCATCTGATGTGGCAGAGCCGAGTTCAGGTCACTCGTCCACCAGAGACCCCCCAGTTCCACATAATATCAAATGGCAAAAGCTCTTCCTGAGATCTCCATCTCAGCTCTAACCTAGCTCCACTCAACGACCAGCAAGCTACAGTGCTGGACACCCTATACCAAACAACTAGCAAGACAGGAACACAACCCCACACATTAGCACAGAGGCTGCTTAAAATAATAATAAGATCACAGACACTCCAAAAAACACCACTGGTTATGGTCCTGCCCACCAGAAAGACCAGATCCAGCCTTATCCATGAGAGCACAGGCACTAGTTCCCTCCACCAGGAAGCCTACACACCCACTGAACCAACCTTACCCACTAGGGGCAGACACCAAAAACAATGGGAACTATGAACCTGCAGCCTGCAAAAAGGAGACCCCAAACACAGTGAGTTAAGCAAAATGAGAAGACAGAGAAACACACAGCAGATGAAGGAGCAAGGTAAAAACCCACCAGACCAAACAAATGAAGAGGAAATAGGCAGTCTACCCAAAAAGAATTCAGAGTAATGATAGTAAAGATATCGAAAATCTTGGAAATAGAATGGAAAAAATACAAGAAACGTTTAACAAGGACCTAGAAGAACTAAAGAGCAAACAAACAGTGATGAACAACAGAATAAATGAAATTAAAAGTTCACTAGAAGGAATCAGTAGCAGAATAACTGAGGCAGAAGAACGAATAAGTGATCTGGAAGATAAAATAGTGGCAATAACTACCACAAAGCAGAATAAAGAAAAAAGAATGGAAAGAATTAAGGACAGTCTCAGAATTCCCTGGGACAACATGAAATGCAACATTTGAATTATAGGGGTCACAGAAGAAGAAGAGAAAAAGAAAGGGACTGAGAAAATATTTGAAAAGATTATAGTTGAAAACTTCCTTAATATGGGAAAGGAAGTAGTCAGTCAATTCCAGGAAGCGCAGAGAGTCCCATACAGGATAAATCCAAGGGGTAACACACCAAGACACATATTAATCAAACTATCAAAAATTAAATACAAAGAAAAAATATTAAAAGCAGCAAGGGAAAAACAACAAAAAACATACAAGGGAATCCCCATAAGGTTAACAGCTGATCTTTCAGCAGAAACTCTGCAAGGCAGGAGGGAGTAGCAGGACATATTTAAAGTGATGAAAGGGGAAAACCTACAAGCAAGATTACTCTTCCCAGCAAGGATCTCATTCAGATTGGACAGAGAAATTAAAACCTTTACAGACAAGCAAAAGCTAAGAGAATTCAGCACCACCAAACCAGCTTTACAACAAATGCTAATGTTTCTCTAGGCAGGAAACAAAAGAGAAGGAAAAGACCTACAATAACAAACCCAAAACAATTAAGATAATGGCAATAGGAACATACATAATGATAATTACCTTAAATGTAGATGGATTAAAAGCTCCAACTAAAAGACATAGACTGGCTGAATGGATACAAAAACAAGACCCATATATATACTGTCTACAAGAGACCCACTTCAGACCTAGGGACACATACAGATGGAAAGTGAGTGGATGGAAAAAGATATTCCATGCAAATGGAAATCAAAAGAAAGCTGGGGTAACAATTCACATATCAGACAAAATAGACTTTAAAATAAAGACTATTACAAGAGGCAAAGAAGTACACTACATAATAATCAAGGGATCAATCCGAGAAGCAGATATAACAATTGTAAATATATATGCCCCCAACAGAGGAGCACCTCAATACATAAGGCAAATGCTAACAGACATAAAAGGAGAAATTGACAGTAACCCAGTCATAGTAGGGGAATTTAATGCACCATTTTCACCAATGGACAGATCATCCAAAATGAAAATAAATAAGGAAACACAGGCTTTAAATGATACATTAAACAAGATGGACTTAACTGATATTTATAGGACATTCCACCCAAAAACAACAGAATACACTTTCTTCTCAAGTGCTCATGGAACATTCTCCAGAATAGATCAGATCTTGGGTCACAAATCAAGCCTTGGTAAATTTAAGAAAATTGAAATCATATCAAGTATCTTTTCCGACCACAATGCTATGAGACTAGATATCAATTACAGGAAAAAACTCTGTTAAAATACAAACATATTGAGGCTAAACAATACACTATTAAATAATCAAGAGATCACTGAAGAAATCAAAGAGGAAATCAAAAGATGCCTAGAAACAAATGACAATGAAAACATGATGCCCCAAAACCTATGGGATGCAGCAAAAACAGTTCTAAGAGGGAAGTTTATAGCAATACAATCCTACCTCAAGAAACAAGAAACATCTCAAGTAAACAACCTAACCTTACACCTAAAGCAATTAGAGAAAGAAGAACAAAAAACCCTCAATGTTAGCAGGAGGAAAGAAATCATAAAGGTCAGATCAGAAATGAAAAAGAAATGAAGGAAAGAATAGCAAAGATCAATAAACCTAAAAGCTGGTTCTTTGAGAAGATAAACAAAATTGATAAACCATTATCCAGACTCATCAAGAAAAAAAGGGAGAAGACTCAAATCAATAGAATTAGAAATGAAAAAGAAGTAACAACTGACACTGCAGAAATACAAAGGATCATGAGAGATTACTGCAAGCAACTATTTACCAATAAAATGGACAACCTGGAAGAAATGGACAATTCTTAGAAAAGTACAACCTTCCAAGACTGAGCCAGGAAGAAATAGAAAATATAAACAGACCAATCACAAGCACTGAAATTGAAACTGTGATTAAAAATCTTCCAACAAACAGAAGTCCAGGACCAGATGGCTTCACAGGCGAATTCTATCAAACATTTAGAGAAGAGCTAACACCCATCCTTCTCAAACTCTTCCAAATTATAGCAGAGGGAGGAACACTCCCAAATTCATTCTACAAGGCCACCATCACCCTGATACCAAAACCAGACAAAGATGTCACAAAGAAAGAAAACTACAGGCCAATATCACTGATGAACATAGGTGCAAAACTCCTTAACAAAATACTAGCAAACAGAATCCAACAGCACATTAAAAGGATCACACACCATGATCTAGTGGGGTTTATCCCAGGAATGCAAGCATTCTTCAATATACGCAAATTAATCAACGTGATAAATCATATTAACAAATTGAAGGTGAAAAACCATATGATCATCTCAATAGACCCAGAAAAAGCTTTTGACAAAACTTAACACCCATTTATGATAAAAAAACCCTCCAGAAAGTAGGCATAGAGGGAACTTACCTCAACATAATAAAGGCCATACATGACAAACTCACAGCTAACATCGTTCTCCACGGTGGAAAACTGAAACCATTTCCTCTAAGATCAGGAATACGACAATGTTGTCCACTCTAACCACTATTATTCAACATAGTTTTGGAAGTTTTAGCCACAGCAATCAGAGAAGAAAAAGAAATAAAAGGAAACCAAATTGGAAAAGAAGTAAAGCTGTCACTGTTTGCAGATGACATGATACTATACATAGAGAATCCTAAAGATGCTACCAGAAAACTGCTAGAGCTAATCAATGAATTTGGTAAAGTAGCAGAATACAAAATTAATACACAGAAATATCTTGCATTCCTATACACTGATGAAAATCTGAAAGGGAAATTAAGGAAACACTCCCATTTACCATTGCAACAAAAAGAATAAAATACCTAGGAATAAACCTACATAGGGAGACCAAAGACCTGTATGCAGAAAACTATAAGACACTGATGAAAGAATTTAAAGATGATGCAAACAGATGGAGAGATATACCATGTTCTTGGATTGGAAGAATCAACATTGTGAAGATGACTATACTACCCAAAGTAATCTACAGATTCAATGCAATCCCTATCAAACTACCACTGGCATTTTTCACAGAACTAGAACAAAAAATTTCACAATTTGTATGGAAACACAAAACACCCCAAATAGCTAAAGCAATCTTGAGGAAGAAAAACAGAGCTGGAGGAGTCAGGTTCCCTGACTTCAGACTATACTACAAAGCTACATCAATCAAGACAGTATGGTACTTGCACAAAAACAGAAATATAGATCAATGGAAAAGGATAGAAAGCCCAGAGATAAACCCACACACATATGGTCACCTTACTTTTGATAAAGGAGGCAAGAATATACAATGGAGAAAAGACAGCCTCTTCAATAAGTGGTGCTGGGAAAACTGGACAGTTACATGTGAAAAACTGAAATTAGAACATTCCCTAACACCATACACAAAAATAAACTCAAAATGGATTAAAGACCTAAGTGTAAGGCCAGACACTATCAAACTCTTAGAGGAAAACATAGGCAAAACACTCTATTACATAAACCACAGCAAGATCCTTTTTTACCCACCTCCTAGAGAAATGGAAATAAAAACAACAATAAACAAATGGGACCAAATGAAGCTTAAAAGCTTTTGCACAGCAAAGGAAACCATAAACAAGACGAAAAGACAACCCTCAGAATGGGAGAAAATATTTGCAAATGAAGCAACTGACAAAGGATTCATATCCAAAATATACAAGCAGCTCATGTAGCTCAATATCAGAAAAACAAACAACTCAATCCAAAAATGGGCAGAAGACCTAAATAGACATTTCTCCAAAGAAGATATACAGATTGCCAACAAGCACATGAAAGGATGCTCAACATCACTAATCATTAGAGAAATGCAAATCAAAACTACAATGAGGTATCACCTCACACCAGTCAGAATGGCGATCATCAAAAAATCTGCAAACAATAAATTCTTGAGAGGATGTGGAGAAAAGGGAACCCTCTTGCACTGTTGGTGGGAATGTAAATTGATACAGCCACTATGGAGAACAATATGGAGGTTCCTTAAAAAACTAAAAATAAAACTACCATACGACCCAGAAATCCCACTACTGGGCATATACAGTGAGAAAACCATAAAAAAAGAGTCCTGTACCACAATGTTCATTGCAGCTCTATTTACAGTAGCCAGGACCTGGAGGCATCCTAAGTGTCCATCAACAGATGAATGGATAAAGAAGATGTGTACATATATACAATGGAATATTATTCAGCCATAAAAAGAAACGAAATTGAGTTATTTGTAGTGAGGAGGATGGACTTAGAGTTTGTTATACAGAATAAAGTAAGTCAGAAAGAGAAGAACAAATACCATATGCTAACACATATATATGGAATCTAAAAAAAAAAAAAAAAGGTTCTGACAAACCTAGGGGCAGAACAGGCATAAAGATGCAGACGTAGAGAATGGATTTGAGGACATGGGTAGGGGGAAGGGTAAGGTGGGATAAAGTGAGAGAATGGCATGGACATATAGACACTACCAAATGTAAAATAGATAGCTAGTGGGAAGCAGCTGCATAGCACTGGGAGAACAGCTCTGTGCTTTGTGACCTCCTAGAAGGCTGGAATAGGGAGGATGGGAGGAAGACGCAAGAGGGAGATCTGGGGATATATGTATAGGTATAACTGATTCACTTTGTTATAAAACAGAAACTAACACACCATTGTAAAGCAATTATACCCCAATAAAGATGTTTAAAAAAATGTGTCCAATAAATGACAAATCAAAATTCATTGTAGTGATTAACTCTAACGAAGGTATGGAGGGGAACTCAATCAGTGAGGGAGGACAGAGAACTTCTCAGATACTGTCATGATAAATTGTATTAATTAACCTGATTGATGAATCAATGGATATTAATTATAAAATGTTAAGTCGTGTGTGTTTGTATATACTTCAAAATATTGATGTGTTATTTTTCACATTAAAATATTATATTAAGTTGTGCTACATATTATAATAATGCTATACACAAACTTCTTTAAAAGCTTCTGGAATAAAACAACTGACTTCCTGAAATAGAGGAGAACTTGCATTAAATCATTTGTTACAAAACAATATGTAGGTTATGTGACACTTTATCAGGCAGGTTGGATTCTCTGATGTCCCTTTCCCTCAATTTACCATTTCACTGATGGTTAAATATTTATGTCTTTCAGCATTTTTTTCAACACATAAAATCGAAACATGACAAGTAATAAAGCTATAGAATTTTGCAATCAATATTTCAAAAAATGTGTTCTGTGTGACACTTGTTCTATCAAATGTAAGCTGATGGATTAAAAGGTGATTGAGGAAAGCTAAATAGATTTTTCTTCTGTAAGCTTTCTTACAGTCTGCATTATACAAATATAAATCAAGAACATGAATAGGAGGGTGGGCAGGAAGTTTGATTCGCAAGCTTATGTATCTACCAACCTTTTCTCAAAGAGTGTCTCACAGAACAAATGCTCTCAAAACGCAGATTGAGATACACACTGTTGGATGAGCATTCATGATTCACATTCTCCCGATTTTGCAAACTGAAATTTCAGACATCGCTGTCACTATTAACTACAAACTTTAATAGAAAAATTAATGTCTGTCTATCAGGTTTATAAAGATTATTTCTCCTTTAATACTTATTCTCAATTTTGTTTTCCTTGTCAGTAAGTTAGGAAACACATTCATTATTGGTATTCTTATTTTACTTCTTTTCCACCTAAATGTTGTGTCATATTAATGATGATACATTACATTTTCAGTAGTAACTAGTAATTTTAGCGATGGTTTGTTCTCCATGAACAACTAGTGGTTGACCAGCTAGACTACTAAACTAGAGGTTTCATTTTCTTTTATAACAAACAGTATCTCTATATATGAAAAGAGCTGCTGCAGTCAAAACCTTATCTCAGCTATACATTTTTAAAACAGATTCTCTGGCAAGTGAAACAAGGCTCTTTCTACCCTGGTAGATATTTTATTAATAGGTTTGCATTCTCACATCCTGTGACTCTCCACTAGCCTGTATATACAGACTCATATGTGCACACACACTAACACACCTGCCTATTCTGTAATCACAGCACATCCCCCAAACAAGAGTAATGTTTGTGGGCTTTTTAAAAATATATTTCTGTTTACTAGTATTTGCTTACCGGGGAAAATATTAAACATTGTGTAGTTGACATCATATTGGAAAGCCTTATATGCACATAAATGACCCCTAGAAACATTAAAGATCAGTGAGCACTAAAGACACACAATTAACAATTCAAAACAAATTTTGAGGTATCTTTCTGCTTTTATGATGTACAAACTAGTAACAGAAATCTCAGTTATTTGCTTCGAGAGACTTAAATATACCGTCTGTTCTTCAGTCTTTGATAAGTCCTTTACACGGTAGTAGTAAATACCTAATTGTGCTAATTCTAAATTACTCTTTGGCACATTGCCAGGTAGACCGCCAGGGCTCTTTTTGATGGAACAGCATATTCTGAACTGGTTTCTGTAAAGCTTCTAATTGACTTTGATATGAATTATGTCTCCTCTAATTTGAATCTCAATCAAATAGCAAATGTTATATTGAATTTGAATGTAATTAGGCTGAATTCAGTAATGGATTCCAAGACTGTTGATTTAAATATTGAGTAATCCTGTGAGTGGTCATCAATACATTCACAGTTTAATATATTCAGATTTTGTTGAACCTAAATATGTCTATGTATGTTTCAGTTCTTGCATTTTCACATATTATATGCCACAATAAATTAAGGAAAAAAAGGAAAAAACCCAAATACCCGTAAAGAACATGGAATGCCTAACTATATTCTTAAACATTATCAAAGCCACATCTGTTTCTGGAACTTAATATTGCAGGAATAAAATAGTGAAATTTTAGATGATGGGTATTAATATTCTGTAATTCTTGAGGCATGCAGTAAAGAGTCAACAAGTGAATTGAGATCTATATTCTTAATCCCAGATGCTTTGTTTACAGTAACAGTTTGGAACTATGCTATTTCCTCCTCCACTTCCAACTCTAAGCCACTTACCTCCCTTAAGACAGAAAGCTGTGAAATCTACACAGTACCAGCAATAAGCCACGTAGACACCTCTGTTGAGAATCTGAAGTGGGAACTGGCATGGGTTTCCTCCTCCATAGTCTGGAAAATATAACAAAGAGCTGTGAGAGAAGCCGGGAGCTCAAAATGGAGTAAGAGAGGGGGTAGTAAATCCTCAGAATCTGGCTTCCTTGGATTGGTGAACATGGAAAAGGAGAGATAATACTTAGAGAAAAAACTGTGGTGATGGTTCCACAACCATGTAAATACACTGAAAGCCATTGAAGTTTATTCTTTAATTAGGTGAATTGTAGGGTATGTGAATTACATCTCAATAAAGCTAGATAAAAATAAATAACGTTAAGGTTATTTGTACTATTTCAGATATTAGATGCAAAAGAAAGTTTCCCATTTCATATCACAACCCAGTTTAAATCTAACATAAAACTTAACAAAGAATTTAAAAAAATAGTTAAAGCTCATGTCACTTATGATAATGGGTGAAAATGTATAAACTAATAAAAGCAAGTAAAATCCAGGCATTTATTAAGATAATAACACCTTGTAACAAAGCAGGAAATTTAAGGAGGATGATGATAAGAAATCCTTTAACCTAATCCATAACATCATAAAATTAACCGAACAAATCAGGTTAATTAACACATCCATCACCTCACATAGTTACCTTTTGTGTGTGCGTGTGTGGTAAGAGCACTAAAGTCTACTCTGCTAGGAAAGTTCAAGTATACGGCACAGTATTATTAACTACAGTCATCATGCTGTACATTAGATCCCCAGAGCTCTGTTACTTTAAGACTTCTTACAAAAATATTCTTGAATAATCCATAGAAAGTTCTTTAGAATATTCTTTTTTTAAGTGGTTGATTTTAATAATTAAAAATATAAAGTAGTCACTGACATGGAAAACAAACTTATGGTTACCAAAGGTGGGGCATAAATTAGGAATATGGGACTGACAGATACACACTACCGTATATAAAATGGATTAAAATACATGTATAAAGTAGTTATCTCTGGCAAATTCTGGATCAACATCCTGAGAATTTTCTGTTAATTCCATAATGTCTGCATGAGTTTAGTCATTTTAACAGCGTACCTTGCCTCAGTCAGTAGTTTATACCTAAAGTTTCTGATGGTGATCTTTTAATACAGGGAATAACTAATTATGAAAAAAGAACAAAATTATATAAATATATCAGCAGGATGATGAGAAAACCTATAAAATTTAGCAGTAAAAATACAATAATAATACACAAGTGACATGGAATTAGAAAGAAAATAATTCAATAATAATTATTTACCAAAAAAACAAAAATGTTTTCTGATATGGTTAACAGTAAAACCATTTCAGTTAAAGACAGGAATTTCATGGAGATGCTAACTAATATGATAATTAATTACAAATTTCTTTGAAGTTTTGGCAAAAGCAATACGAATGAAAAATAAAATAACGTATTTACATTAGAATAGGAGAAATAATTTTTTTTGTTTGTAGATTCTATAATTCCGCACTTAGAAAGACACACTTGTAAAAGATCCAAAATTCACTAGAATTAATTAGATGGTAAAGACAATTGAACATAATAGTAAAAATATAAGTATGTTTTTCCACTTTGGCTGAAAAAAGCTAGAAATAAACATCACAAATATCCATTTAAAGTAGTAACAAAATTATAAAATATGAAAAATAACAATTTAACTGCTGAGATAGAAAACATTTATAAAGATAGTATCTGATTAAAAAACTTAAAATTAGATATGAATAAAATAAAAGACACACTCCATTTAAAAACATGAATATAAATAAAATTCATAAGATATTTATAAGTTTATTTAGAGTTCTGATTCTGGTAATGGCAGAATCCCTTAAAAGAGATATATATATATTCTGCAGATAAAATAGAGACACAAACAACAAAAAAACTATTTGATGGTACCAGATGATACCAGAAGCAGACAGAAACTGGAGAGATATAAACTTTGAAAGAACAAAACCACTAGATGAGAAACATTTTATACTGCTTTTCTTCCTGGGAAACTCCCTAGTTTTTATAGGACACTGACAGAGACCCTTATATCAGATCCCTTGACATAAAACATTAGTATATAACACTTGTGGAAGTTGTATTCAGTTGGAAAATGGTGCAAGCACACTCACCTCCAATACACACACATGGCAAAGGACTTGTATCAACTATATGTGAAAAACCCTTAAGACTTAATAAGCAGAATAACAGCCCAGTTATAAATGGGCAAAAATTTGAACAGACTGTCCACAAATGCAATCAGTATACAAATGTCCACTAAGATCATGCAATGATGTTCACCATCAATAGTCATCAGGGGAGTGCAAATAGAAATCTCAATAAGATACCACTACTCATCCACTGTAATGACTAAAATTAAAAAGAGCAACATTAACTTTCATACATACCTGGTAGCAATATGAAATGGTAGAACCACTTTGGAAAACTATTTGGCATTTTTTAATAATGTAAATATGCATCAACCATACGACCCAGCAATTCCAATCCTAGATTTACCTAAGAGAAATAAAAGCATATGTCCAGACAAAGACTTGTAGGTGAATGTTCGTAGCAGCTTTATTCATAACAACCCCAAACTGGAAACAATGTAAATGCCTATTAACAAGTGAATGGATAAAAAGCATTATGGCATATCCTTACATTGGAACACAACTACTAATAAAAAGTAACACACTATTTATTCACAGAAGATGTATGACTATCACAAGCAGTATGCTGAATAAAAGAAGTCAGACACAAAGGGCAAAATTAATTTAAAATGGCAGTCAACATATTAATGACTAACCAGGGCAGGGTGTGTTTGGGGAGATTTGTTGACTGTAACAAGGGAATTTCAGGGGAACATAGAAATGTTCTGTATATTGATTGTTTATACAAGTGTATATATTTGTCCAAATTTATCAAAGTGCTCCCTTAAAACAGTGCCCATTATTATGTAATTTATATCTCAATTAAAAAAGAATGTAATAAATAGCAATATGCCTCCCATTCATTGCCTGTAACTCCCTATATTCTGTAAACTGCCTTATTTTTACAATAGCTCTGATCTGACATGTAATTTTTACTTATTTACTTATAATGTCTCCACCACTATAATATAAGCACCTCAAAGTCACGGATTTTTGTTTGAATTCCATAATTGAGAATAGCCTGACTCTCTAAATATTTTTAGAATAAATATTTGTTTAATGTAAATTTTATTTCTCCTCCTTTAATGTTATTTCCTAAGAGGAAGGTAGCTGAGCAGATATTTTAGAATAACAAAAATATCTGTGCATAATATCCATGATTATAAAATATATCACACACAAAATTTTGCATTTAAAACTAAAAGAACATTTAATTAAACTGAACTATTTTGACAGTTCCTTTCCTTGCTTAAACACCAATGGGGTTATCTAGTCACATCTCAAAACTGGAATCTTTTTTGTGGAATCCATGTAATCTAAAGCCAATTTCACAATTCAGTCAAAGTTAGCATTAAGAAATGGTAACAAGGTAGTTGATATTAGAACTTCTGTGAATGTTATTTTTTGACTGACTCTACTTCACTTTATCAACTTAGTCTTCTATATTCCTCCTTCTCTCAGATTTTCAAGATGTAAACAGAAAGAGACTCTACTCTGATGGAATAGAAATAGAAAAGACCTGTTGGTGAAGTTTGAGGACAGATTTGTGACTTTCATTTCCAGGAACTCAAGAGGCAAGACAGCCACAAAAATAAATACTTTCTTTCAAAATTCCTTTCCTAATCAGAGGGTGTAGTTATGGCACCCATTAAAGCACAGTTTTGCAAGCACAGAATTGTTGAATCTCTTAGCAGAACTGACTTTACCAATCACCTACTCAAATCCATTATGACTTTGCTTATTCCTGAAATATTACAAGCCCTGCAAAAATACCTCCAAACTGAGGTTCTCATGCAGAAAGGATCACTGCCCAAAGCATTGGAATGAGCTGTTAGTTTCCAACTACTCAGGAAATAAATGCATTGCCAACAGAAGTTATGACCTGGCATTAATTAATTAAAATAAAACTATTTTTCAGTTTGCTGTGTCTTAGAAAGAGTTGACGTTTGATGTACACAGTCTGAAGTAACAATATAAGAAAACTTGTATTTCTTGCAGTGAAATAAAAAGATAATTCTTATATGGGTTAAATGCTTTTTTGTGAAAGCATTCATTAGTCTTTCTCATGCTGTAGGTACCTGGTGTGCCCAGAGATCAATCAAATGTCTTGGGGAAAATGAATACACTATAGATACTAGACCCCTTATAATTAAAGACAAAGAGGAGGTATTTCTATAGTCTTTTCAAAATGTGACTTTAATGCTAAGAAAGGGAACTCTTAAACTGCAACTGATAAGGAAGAGTCAAACCTCTCTCCCTAGAATCAATTCTTCCTAAACTCCCAGGAAGAAAGATTTTTAAGGGGAATTGGCATTGGCTAGCCAGCAGTCCTCACAAGCCCCGCAGAGGCCCCATTTACAGTGAAATATGTGAAGAACTGATTTTTCAGTGAGGACTGAAAGGAGACGTTCTGTGAGGAGATGATCTTTTACAGAAGGTGATTGCCTAGGAGAATAATATGAATCCCGTGTGGGAATTACAATATGTTTCTTCCAGAGGAAAGAAACCACATTTTCCTCAATCTCTGACGAGTTTCCTATGCTGAATCATATAATGTGAACAGACGTCTTGCATTACTCAAAACAACTCTGAGTTTTGAAATCCATCTTGCTTCATTTAATATGCATTTCATTTGTTGCTGGATTCGACATCTTTTCTTTCCTTTTACCTCCTTCTTAGTGTTTCCTTCTTGTTTTTGCTTTCACTCCTTTTGCATGTATTTTTACTTATCAAAAAATAGCCTTCTGACTTCTCATAGCTCTCCTTTACACCAGAATGTTTATAGCTAATTTCCATCCAATTTTCCTGATTGCTCCTGCTTCTCTGAATTCACCAATTCAATCTGACTGCTTTCTGCATCTTTCCAACTCCGGTATAATAAAGGAACCCTACTGGGGCCTAATGTTTTTCTTTTTTCTCAAGCCGCAATGCAGGATACTCCAGGCTACCTCTCATTTGCGTCTGAGGACTTCAGAAACCTGGTCTTTAGAGGTTTATACACCTGTATTCATAGACTTTGTTGGAAAATAATTACGAGACCCCTGCTCCCTCACCTTCAGGATTGGCACCATTACCCATCCATTTGCCTCCACCAGACACACTGCTTCCTGCCAAATCATTCACATGCTTCTCTCTTCTTCTTTCACAGATTTATTTCAATCCCTCATCTTCTCTCTCTTGGGCATAACATTTCTCTTCCTCTATATTCATCTCTTTCTAATCTTTCAAACTGACCTCAGAGTGATGTAATATCCCAGTCTTATTTCATTATACAAACATGTTAAGTGAATATTTATATCCAGAATAAATCTTTAAACCTCTGCACCATATCCAAGCGACTTTGATTGGAAACCTACCCAAGGCTTGCTTTAACTCCTTACATTTATTTTCCAACAATAAACTATTTCAATATCAGGAACTACGTTAGTTCTCCCATGTCTTTTTGCTTGTCCTCTTCTTTCTGCCTAGAGTGCTCTGCCCTTGACTCTTTCCTCTCCTCACTTCTACTCATCCTTTCAATCCTATCTTACATAATACCTTCTATGTGAAGTCTTTCTTTAAGCCCCAGGAAGATTTACCCACTTTCTCATGCTGTACATAAATGCAGAGTCATTATCAAACACAACTTAAAGTTGATTAAATCTTATCTTTTAAAAATAATATTGCAGGACATCCTGTTCTAAAAACAACAATTTCTCATTAAGAATTTCCTGTGGATAAATACACACTTATGACAATCCTAAAGGACCTTAAGATTTGGAATCCTATTTTCTTATAATCATCCAATTATCTGATTAATCTACCAGACTGTACCTGCCTAAAAATATGGACAAAATTGAACAAGTTTGTGTTGTCATCATTTTAAAAATTTTCTATGTAGTTGTGATATTTACTTTTGGTTTAAAATAAATCTAAGAGCCGGATTGGATTTCCAGTGTGCTACTGGTATTTTCATCAGTAACATCATCTACATTCCTTCGATGACTGTTCCTACACAAGAAACATAGTGTACACTATGAATAAACCATTTATACATATAATTCAAATGCATGATTGTTAGCTTGTAGATAGTTTCAAAAACCTGAAACTCTTTCAACAGACGTAAAGGAAAGATGATTTTCCAAGAGAAGGTTGTAAAAGTTGTCAATGAGAAACTGAGAAAGGTCAAGGGAGAATGAATTCTCTTACACTTAGTCTGATGGTAGGTCCCTGAAAAGGTTAAACTTGAGATTAGTCTGATGGTAGGTTCCTGAAAAGGTTAAACTTGAGATGAGTCACTGATTTTCTAACTTGATAATAGTGAAGGAATGTATGAAACAACTTTGTGTCCTCCCTTCACTCTCTGCTTCCCCTGACCCAAAGGCACACAGCTGTGCATTTCTAGAGCTTTTTTATTAACAATTATATTACTGGACTTCCCTGGTGGTCCAGTGGTTAAGACTCCACGCTTCCACTGCAGGGGACACGGGTTCCGTCCCTGATCGGGGAAGACCCACATGCCACGTGGTGTGGCCAGAAAACAAATACATAAATAAAAATAAAAATTATATTACTAATTGTATTACTAGCTGAATATAGTGGAAAAAACACAGAACTATTAATTAGGGCACATGAATTCTCGTCCCATATCTGCTATTTACCAGTTCTGTGACCTTGACCAGGTGAATTATACTTAATCTTCTTGGTTTTCTTTCTCCCTCAAATGAAGATGAGGTTTGCCCTTTCTCTACAGAATCCTCATGAGGAACAAATATTATAATGGCCCCAGCTTACTTTGTAAATGCCAGAGCACTGCACCAATGTCAGGACTTATTATTATTTATGTGCCTGGTTAGCTCTCATCATCTTCCCCCAGCCTTTCCCTCCTCCTTTGTGCCTCTGTTAAAGACATCACTCTCCATCCACCACCTGCAGGCTGAAAACACGAGCCATTGTTATGTGTCCCCTGCATCAGTTCAGCCATCACTCCCTTTGATTAGGCCTAAACCCTGTCTATCTAGTTGTTCCTCTCTTGCTTCTTTCTACTCCCAAGCCAAAGCTTTTGCAGGCCTCATCATTTTCCTGAAAGGCTATTGGCTGATCTTTTTTCTTTTCTTCCAATTCATTGTCAAAAGCGGTTGAAATTCTTTTCTACAACTACAGATTTCTATCAGATAACACACAGACTCCTCAGGCAGGCATTCAAAGCCCAACAGAGTTTTATCGTTTTCATCCATTCCTATCCTATATGTGTTTATGGGAAGTTCCAGTAACCAATGCCCACATCTTCCATACATCATACCCACCGCAGTCAAACTTTTCTGCATTAACTCAAACTATCCAGTCACCTTGGGATGCCTGTGTCCCTCCACCACTTACATATGAATGCCATCTCTTAAACCCTATTTTATATCCCTTCTTCAAACTTTCTGCTGGCTCTCTAGTTGTAACAGGTCTCTCCCTTCCTCTTTCTTCTGAATAGTCTCTGTATTCATTATCTATTGGTGTGTCAAACATAACTCCAAGAATTACCAGCTTAAAATAGCTAACATTTATTACTATCTCACACAGTTTCTGAGGGTCAGGAATTGAGGAGCAACTTAGGTGGCTACTTATACTTCAGGGTGTCTCCTGAAGTTACAGTCAAGTAGTCGACCAGGGCTGTTGTCATCTCAAGACTTAACTGGGGCTGAACATACTGCTTCCAATTTCACTCATGTGGCTGTTGGCATGAGGCTTTCATGCCACCTCACATGGATTCTTCCTGAGGGACACGGATTGCCCCAGAGCAAGGGATCCAAGAGAAAGTGATCCAAGGGAAGGATAGAAGCACTCAAGATGGAAAGCATAGTCTTTTTATCACCTGATCTCAGAAGTGGCATACCAGCACTTTTTCCTCTGTGCTCTTGGTGACACAGACCAAGTTTAGTGTGATGTACACAGGGCATGGACACCAGGGGACATGGATCTTTGGGATGGTGGAGGCAGACTACCACATTCTGCTAGCACATTATTTTGTGGTCACCATAGCACCCTTCATTATAGCACAGATCTATCTCCTCCTTCTAGACACCAGACACTCTTGTTTTGTTCATTACACTCTTTCATCATCTGGAAAAATTTTTTATGCAAAATAGGTCCCCATGAAATGTTACTTTACATGAGTTCATATCTATCCTGTTCAAGGTTCTGAATTATTTATAGCTTTTTGTTAAGAAAGTTGAGGTCCTGAATTTTTCTCAGAGGGCTAGTGAGTCATATGCTGAAACCGTATGTATAACTTGTACCCTAGACTTGGAAACCCATATTCCAGACATATGTTAATGTTAACAAGATGGTTTATGAAAGATATTTGGGTGGCATTAATGTCATTCCATCACCATTATTAAAATTTAGTTAATAGTATGTGCTCTGTCAACCTACGGATAGTGGTTGAATACGCATACCTGTTCTTAGAGGGAGAATGTGGTGGATGGCAAGAAAAATACTAATTACAGTTTCAGAGGACTTATATTCCAAGATAAACTCACTTTTTTGACTTTAAACAGTTTGCATGGTGCCTGCTACCCTTAACGTGAGACAAGTTCACTCCAACTCTAAAATAGAGATAAAATTTTCTTTTGTATAACTGAAATTTCTACTGAAGCTCCCCCAAACCAATTAAACCAATTAAATCAGAACCCCTAGAAGCAGAACCTTAGTAACATCATTTTTTAAAGATCCTCAGTAAATTCTAACATGCGTCCGTCATTGAGGATCACTGGGGCATGGAATATGGAATGACAAAGAAGTACTGCCAGAAAGCAAGCAAAAAATGTAATTTCATTTTGTGCTCAGCGAGTCACAGAATTAGAATTTTCCTAACCTGAGAGAGGGCAACTAGATTGGATGTGAGTCACCGAGTTGTTAATACACAAATGAAACATTCTCTTCTTGAGTGGTAAATCCAGAGCCATAATATTCTTTTGGTCATGCTTTTAATATCAATGTTTTTCATATTTAAAACATACATAATTGCAAATACCAGACTCATTTTCTGGTTTGTTTCTCTTACTAACCATTGTACATTTTCCAGTAAGAGAAGACCATACTTATTTCTCTGGCACTAATTAGCAAAATAAATAGCAGATGTTAGACCAGACTTTATGTATTCAGAATGATAGCTCTGTTTTCCCTCCATTACATTGCAGTAGAGTCAGGAATACAACTTGTTAGATGATACTCTTGGTATATGTGTTTAGTGTGCAGGGAGGGGAGCCATGGCTTCCTACAGATACCTGTACTGTCAACCAAGAAAATGTTTGGGATCTGGTGGATCCCTTTATTATAACATTTTCAGGAAATTGCCCTCAGACTAAGCTAAGTCCTCATTGGACTCTCAGCTTCTCAGCAAACCACTTTGAAATCAAATCTCTGAAAAATCCAGTTTCCTTTGTATGTATTAAAGAATGCAAAGGAAGGACTATCTGTGATCTTGTTTAAGGGGTCCTCTAGTTTCAGTACCTGTGAAGAGATGCTTCTATTTATTAAAAAAATAAACTAGAGGAAGCCTGATTTTTTTTTTTTTGGCTTCTTGTCTACCATCAATTATAGTAATATATAACTGATAGTAAATTATAAATAAAATAAGCACAAAAAGATACTCAAAGTTTAGTATAGTTTGAGAAAACATGACCTTAACATCAAATGCCATGTCTTTGACTCTATGTAAGTCACTCTATTCATCAAAATGTTAAAGCATGCCACATTATAAAGATGAAAGCCAAGTTTCTTTTCATTACCAATATCCTCCTGTTGAACGTTAGGAAACTTATATTTTTAAGAATGCATTTGATCTTTTCCAATTAAATTAGCCTCTAAGTGAACTAGACAAAAAAACGAATTATGTTAAAATTAATGCTCTTCCTCGTTTTTCAAATATGAACCATAATAAGTTATTCTAGTTTTAAATGGTAGTATCAGGTAATAATCTTCTGGTTTAAGCTCTCTCTTGCTATATAGAATCCCACTGGATTAATATTGAGGCAAGGTTGGAAATGAGCCCAATTTGTTCTGATGATTTGGCAGAAATAGCTAGGATATATTACATATCCTTGAGCAAGTTTTCTGGGCATACATTTACAGTTTTTATTATGTTTTGTTTTCTCTTCTACTGTGAGGAAAGATTTTTTGAATCTGTTTTGTAAATGAAAAGAATGTAAGATTTTATTGAACATGTGCTTGTGTACAGAATAGTGGAGGGGACTCTGGGCTGGGAGTCGGGTTAGGGGAACTCCTCTCACTGCCGGCTCTAGGGAGCTCCTTAACCTCGGGGTCCGTACCTAGCACAGTAGATGGTGCTCAGCAAACATTTATTATAGAAGACTTTGAGGGATGAAAACTGCATGGTGAGGCCTTTCATTCCCCTCCAACTGTAAAATTACACAAACGGAGTTAATACAATTACATATTAAATCTCAGCCGCTAAGTAGGTCAAAGTAAGTTTGGTCAAATTATTTACATTGGGTTTTCCTTGAAATATTCTCCAGAGATAAAGAAGTGATATTGTTTTCATTATGCCATAGTGTTGACATAAAGTGATCATTGGTCCAAAATAACATAATATTTAGATATATTTTTGTATCACTTGGGGGATAAGACCTACATGATAGACACAGGTTATGCCCTTCAACACAAAACAGTTTGATCTTATGACTTTCAAACTTTTGCTCTCAACTGACAGCAAAGGAAGACTGACTGACATTTGCTAAAGCATTTTAGAGAATCCTGTTGCTACAGGCTCTGTTCAATTGACTCTGAAAGGGAAATGTAATTTTTAGTTTCACAGCCTCTGACACAGAGGAACATTCCAAAAGGACGTTGGAATACATGTATAGTGAGCCAACCTACCACATATGCCACATTGAAATTTAAATCCATGTATTAATAATGTACACATAAAAGCATTCAGAGGGATAATGAAATATTCAAGTTTGATTAAGAAAAAAAGCATTTTTAATTTGGTAGATTATTTTGTTTACATTCTAACTGTATCATCAGAATAAATAATTCTAATAACTATTATTTATTTATTTTGGCTGCACAGCATGCAGGATCTTAGTTCCCCAACCAGGGATAGAACCTGCGCCCCCTGCAGCGGAAGCACCAAGTCTTAACCACTGAACCACCAGGGAAGTCCCTCTAATAACTTTTAAACAAATGATTGCCAGTGTTTGTTGTACAAACTGTTTTTTTTTTTTTTTTTGGTTTGTTTGTTTGTTTGTTTTTCTTTTTGGCTGTGCTGTGTGGCTTGCTGGATCTTAGTTCCCTGATCAGGGATCGAACCTGGGCCCTTGGCAGTGAAAGCATGGAGTCCTAACCACTGGCTTGCCAGGGACTTCCCCAAACTGTAGCATTATTAATTACACATTATCACTAGTGTGAGAGCATATATGTACTGACAAAGCTGTGGGCAAATTTTCCTACAAAAATACGATTTTTTTTCTCAGACAAACATGAACTCATTGTAAAAGGTGACAGTTAGCTACTGTATATGATTCCATGCAAATGGGAATCTTCAATTTTTTTTATTATAATTATTATTGTTATTACAACTAAACTTTGTTAAGATTTGGTGATGTTTCCAGATGATATTTCTCAGCAGGAGCTCAAATAATAAGTGTGTTGTCATGACTTCTAAATGAGTACATTTTTTGAAACAAACAATTCAGTCTCATCAAGATGTAAACCCCAAATTATGGGAATTTCTCGATGCAGAATATGACTTTAAAAAGTAAAAATCCATTTGGATACTCATTTTGGAAAAATTGAATGGTCAGATGACATGGATTTTAGATCTGAGTGAAAAATCATCTATTGTTAGAATTTTTGTAATGAAAATTAAAAAACAACATATCTATGATTTTGAACCATTCCTAATTCTATTAGAATACATATTATTTAACCAAATGTTTTCTGTGTCACATGATTCTATATATCTAGATAACATAACGAAAGAGGTTTTGCATATCTGATTACATTACCAAAACAAAGGCTAAGATGAAAATGTTTATAATTTACTGACATAAAAAGTTTTCCAGGATTTTCAATATTTGCATGGCTATGTGCAGCTAGCTTAACGGCACTATGTTTAATAAGGACTTAGCAGTTTTGTGTGCCATCAAGTGAAATATCAGTCAACAGTATGATGAGAGTGACCAAAATGCCGAAGCAACCACTGACTGTATCAACGCAAGGACAGTATTCAACATAAAACACGTGGTGCCTCTTCTTTACATTGTGTTCAGTCAGCAATTGGAGAAAGGACAGGGTTTTAAGTTCTGGGTACCACAGTTTAAAAATGATATTAATAAACTGTACTTTAGACCAAGGAGAATAAATAGGTGGTAAATGATCTTCAAACCATACCATATACGTAATGATTAAACAAAAAGGAATAGACCAAGTTCTGAGTATAATAAGTCAGGATAAGAGAAATTTAAATGTTTGACCAATATTGAGTAACTTCTCAAAATAGAACTTCCTTGAAAATTAAACCTTTTTAAGTCACAAAATGCTAATCTTTACTAACTTTACTAATATGTAAATACTTTTACAGTTATTACATAAGGGGGAGGTTAGAATAGATACTCTTTAAAATAGCTTCTGAGATTCTGAGATTGCAGCTTTAATTACCCATGTAATGACCTATTTGCTTAGTGTGAAGCAGGATAAAACAACTATTTTATTTGCTTTTTACAAGTTTGCAGTAGATAGGTTATGAGTAAGATTACCTCTAGCCAAAAATTAAAAAGAATTCACTTTCCATTATTGTAACAATTTCATTGTCCTGGTTTTGATCATTTTGGTGGAAGGGTATATGAGAATACTCTGTACTACTTTTGTAATTCTGCTGTAAATCCAAAATTATTTCAAAATAAAAATTAAATTACATTCTTTCTCTCAAATCAAACAGATTTAATAGTAAAATAGCAAAAAAAGTAGAAAGTGACTTTTTATTGGATTAATAATGTCGAAATTATATTTTGTTTTTATTCTTATCCCTATGTATGTAGCACGTGCACAGATTATTACTACTGCTGACTACTTTCTTTGTTGTTTTATATAACCGTAGTCATTTCTTCAACTGCAAGCCAATTACACTTTGAAACAAATAGGAAATTACACAGCCATTATCAGATAGAAAGGGTATAATCAAGATTTTTAATATCTATTTATATAACTGAAGCCAAGAGATCAAATTTTCTTATGCTCTGTAATTGCTTCAATTTAGACATTTTTTTTTTTAAATTTAAGACCTTTATTAACAGGTACTTGCAGTTTGTTGACTTTTTTGAAAAAATCAAGCTGTAAACTTTTATTACAAATTAAAAATGAGGTTCTTAAAAATCTCAACTTGACCAGATATGAAACAATTTAAAAACCTTTAAAGGTGTATTGAGAAAAACCAGGCTTTCTTTCTTTTAAAAAAAAAACACGTTTGTCATTACCAAAAAGAGACGTCTTTGGGTAAAAATAATAAAAACCCCATGCTGCATAGATAATGCAGATAGTTCTAATTATCTGGTCAACAGGCAAAAAGCAAGCACTTAAGGTCTTCAGCTCTAATCTTTTGTTCATTTCTTATTGCTGGAATTTCGTATTCATTTCTTCTTGTTGGATGACTAAACCGGATGATGGTAGAGATGGTAAGCCGGCATTACTCAGCAGAGATTATGCCTGTAACTTGACAGACACATAATTAATATCCAATAACATAGAATCACATAAATGGTAGACAGTGTTATCTATAATACTTCTTTCTTAAGACACTATATATCATCGTATTATCTTGATAGGGCTAATGCTAGTCATTTTTCATATTTTCCTTTTGTCATATCTAGTAATTGCAAGCCTAGCTCTGCAGCTGTCTATCACCTTTGCTTCCTGCTCCACCCTACAAAAAAACAAATTGTCTTAAGAATAAATAAAATTTGCATCAAGATTCTTTGGAGAATAATCTAGTTTTCCATGTTTGTTTGTTACTTCAGACAAATGTTTTCCCCAAAGGCCCTTTTCATTGTATCTTGTGCTTCAAAGTTTGACTCCTATTACCTCTCATCTGGGTGGTAGAAATATGGGTCAAATATCCCATTTGCTGTACCCCAAGGTGATGCTAATCACTGTCTCACCATTGTTACTCTATAAATGTTTTTTATTGGGCATAACATCCAATTCCTTCTGTTTCATGTTCTCTTTATTAAAACATTTCCAAAATTCTTGAAATGTATATCAACTATTGTCTGAAGTTTGGGGTTCCCTTCTACATTGCCCAATGGTTATTGACAATGACATTTCACTAGCCCAGAAATAACCTCCTAATTTTCTATAGAGTACACTTTAAGAGTTTGTTCACTTATATTATTTCTATGTGCATATTATGTGTATATATGATTTTAGTTATTTTCCATCTCCCACCAGTTCAGAACCCCACAAAATTTCCATAAGTGATTACAGAGTTGTATTCTGCCCCACTGTTGATGGAAGGCTGTTAAATGGTGTCACAGAGGAATTGGCAAGTGAAGTGACTGCACACATGAACAATTATTTGTTAGTTTAGACTCCAAGCCAGTAAATTTTCTTCACACCAAAGGGGCTTTAAAAGCACCATGCCTACCAACAGCCCCGTCTGAAGAATAATTGCTGATTGTTACAGATCAATAACATCCAATTTAGAGAGACTGGGTGTTGTAGAATTCCATAGCCATAATTTTGTAAAGCAGTTTTGAGGAAAGTAAAACATTTGTAGTCATTAATGAATTAGAACTCAAAATAGCAGGGAAACAGAAACTAACAAGAAATAAGAAATATGGGTCAGAAACTAGAAACATATATACCTGACTTAGATGTAAACCCAGGAAAAGATCCACACTGGGCCAGAACTAGGTGGCTCTGGAGACATACACACGTGCTCTCTCTCTCTCGAATCGTTTGCTATTTCTAACTATGCAAAGCCCAGAAACGATTTAAAGCTTAGAGATAGCATGGCAGGTATTTTACATGTTTCAAGAAATGTTGCCTGTTTCAATGCAAATAATTTTCTTAAAAGCGTTGACTTCTTCCTTAGTCTAGCATGTATTAAATACTTAAGTGTTTTTACTGGTTATCTGGCACATTCTATACTTAAGCATGTTTTCCATCTCATAGGTCTTCTCTGAAGATCAAGATTCCTTGTGCATGCGTGTTTCATTTTATTTTCCTAAGATGTCACACATCTCTCTTTTTATCTGCAAATTCTCCAATTATTATCTATACATTGTGAAAACTATGATTCTCCCAGCCAACCTAGAAAGCAAGTGGCTGTCGGGAGGAGAGTAAGATTGAGAGACTTGTATCCTGTACAACAGGGAATAGTGCAGTTTGTAGGGGCGTGCCCACAGTGCAGAACATTTATTATTAATTTAAGCCGCGGCTGAGGGAATAGGAAGACTTTTAGGGAGAATAGGGAGAAAATGATCGAAGCTTGCTAAGATTTTAAATTTTAAGTTATTCTGCTTCCTTTGTCTTTATGACCACAAATGAGATAGGAGTTAATATTCAGTGAGGATACAAAAGAAAAAAGTCAAAAAATATGTTAATTGTTAAAAATATAGGACACCTTAAATATAGTTTGAAAGCATTTAACATTACCATCATAATAGACAAAGTCCCAGAAATCATCATTACAATTTTAACTGAGAGATAGAAAGGGTATAATCAAGATTTTTAACATCTATTTATATAACTGAAGCCAAGAGATCAAATTTTCTTATGCTCTGTAATTGCTTCAATTTATACCATAAAATATGAGCTTGAAAGATAATTCTGTATTCCTTTAGCTGTCAGACATCTCAGAGATATGATCAATCAATGCCAACAAATTAAATTGAATAAATCCTTTCTTATTTAGATAAATGTATTCTGAAGGTTTTCATCAAGAAAGTTAAAAAAGTATAAAGAATCTCCTGGACTCTTGTCTCTGTTCCCTGCAGGACCCTAATTTTTACTGGGTACACGGCAAAATACTGATTATTGAACTTATAGATACAACTGAATATAGCAGCCTCCATAAAAATGTAAGTACGTGTAGCAGCAGCCACCAAAGAACAAGACAAATGATGCGTCCATAGCATAATTAGTACACAGTGAGGTTTTAGTCTGTTCCCCAAGTAGATTTGTAGCCTGAAGTTAAATCATATGATTGTCAAAGACCATGCTAATTAGAACAGCCACTATGAGACTGAGAGAGGTTCAATTCCTAGTGCTTAAAATATCGTGATTTAAAAATAAATAAATAAATAAAAGAAAAAGGAAAATAAATTACAGAATCAGCACGAAGCAGTTGTCATGGAAAAAATTAGAGTTTTGGAGCCAGATATATCTAGGTCCAAATCCTAATTCTTTTAATTATTAGCTGTGTAAATAACCCGACCTCCCTGAACTTCCGTTTCTTCACTGGTAAAAGGGCAAGAATAATATCTAGTTTATGTGATTGGATGGAATAAGGTAGATAAAACAACTACCATTCAGTAGAGATCAATAAAGGTTCATTTTCTTTCAAAAAAAATAAAGAAAGAAAACAACTATAAACTTAAATATGTAACAGGGTCACTCTGGATGATGGAGCTTTGGGAAAGCCCAGAAAATTTTGTGGATTTACTTTAAATGGACTAAAAGACATGGAAGAATAAAAAGCTATTTCAGATAGTAAAAAAAAAAGAATCATGATTCAAAGCTTGCCATGTGCTGAGTATACATATTAGATATACATTTTAGTCGATGTTTCTAGATATTTATCATACAATAGTTAATAGTAGTCATTAGTTTGGCAAACTTTTATCACTGTCCCAGTTAATCTTTTATCAATGTGTTATGGAACTTTATATAACTTATTTTTCTTTCAAATATTTTCATTAATAATTTCTGATACTGAGTTGAAAGGAAATTTCTCAAATTGAAATTAGATAATAAAAACTGAAGAATGGTGACCTGATAGATGTGAGAGATTAATAATTCCAGAAATAAATTATAGGAACAATCCCACATGCTAGTGACAACATGTTTTGTTACATTATTTTTAAAAATTTCAGCTATATATGGAAAAAGATAATTATTTTAATCTAGCACTCTCGTTTTTTTAAAAAATTAATTAATTAATTAATTAATTTTTGGCTGCCTTGGGTCTTCGTTGCTGCGCGTGGGCTTTCTCTAGTTGCGGCGAGCAGGGGCTACTCTTTGTTGCAGTGCGCGGTCTGCTCATTGCGGTGGCTTCTCTTGTTGCGGAGCACGGCCTCTAGGCATGCGGGCTTCAATAGTTGCGGCTTGTGGGCTCTAGAGCGCAGGCTCAGTAGTTGCTCCATGGCATGGGAGATCTTCCCAGACCAGGGTTCGAACCGGTGTCCCCTGCATTGGCAGACGGATTCTTAACCACTGTGCCACCAGGGAATTCCCTAGTATAGCACTCTTAGTGCATATACATTGATTTCTGCTATTCATACTTTCAGTTTTAAAAAATGATGAGTATTACATGTAAGTTACCTTAGGATGCAATTATAAGTCTCTCATTTTCATTTTGATGCATATTAAATAATCGTAGCAACTGAAGTTGTATTAAAAGCATCCTGTTAGAATGCTGCTTCTATAAAAACAAAGAAAATTCAACCACAAAAAACAAAGTCAGTGTAAGATCATATATTCCATTTGTCCCCAAATGCTGGCCCATGGAAACTGTCTAACTAGTAAATATGTTGCACCAGGCCAGATTATTTAAAACATCAAATGCCTGGTCCCACTATGAGACACCTTTTTTTCATAAGTTGCAAGTGGACCCTAAGGTCTTTATACTCAAGATGTGACCCTGGGCACGCTGCGGATGTCACTTCAGAGCTTGTAAGCCTTCAGGCACTCAAGCCTCATCCTACCTCAGACATGCATTTTAAAAGATCCTCAGGTAATCTGTATGCACATGGAAGTTTGAGAAACAGTGGTCTACAATGCTGGTTTTGGGGTTTGTTTATCCTGTTTTCAAAACACCCAGGTGAGCTTTATTCATAACTGACCAAACTTGGAAGTAACCAAGATGCCCTTCAACAGGTGAATGAATAAATAACTGTGGTACCTCTAAAGAATGGAATATGATTCACTGCTAAAAAGAAATGAGCTACCAAGCCAGGAAAAGACATAGAGGAACCCTAAATGCATATTACTAAATGAAAGAAGCCAATCTGAAAAGGCTACATACTGTATGATTCCAACTATATGACATTCTGGAAAAGGCAAAACTAGGAAAGTAGTAAAAAGGACAGTGGTTGCTAGGGTGGGGTGAGTGGGGCGAGATGAATGGGCAGAGCACAGAGGAGTTTTGAGTCAGTGAAACTGCTCTGTACGATATAATAATGATAGATATATGTCATTATACATTTGTCCAAACTCATAGAATATACAACACCAAGAATGAATCCTAATGCACACTTGACTTTGAGTGATTGTGATGTGTCAGTGTTAGTTTGTCCTTGGTAAATAGGCACCATTCTAGTGAGTGATGTTGATAATGGGGGAGGCTATGCATGTGTGTGAGGATGGGGTATATGAAAAACCTCTGTAGCTTCCTCTCAGTTTTGTTGTATACCTGAAAGTGCACTTTTAAAAAGTCTTTAAAAATACCCAACTGATCCAAGATTTCAGAAACACTGATCTAATCCAATTTCTCATAGGTTTCTGACCTTCAAAGATGATAATATCAAATGATATCACTTTTCATAGACCAGTTGAACTCAGGATAGCAGAGGATTAAAGGAACTACACTGGAAGGCATTTTTGTGTTTATTTACTTTTTAAATTTGTGTCTTTTTTTTTTATTTTAAAGATCCTCCCAACTGATAAAACCAGCTGAAAGCATAGACACTCCTGGATGAATGGCAACATTTTCAGAGGAATATGCCACAGTAATCAATTACTATAGATTGTAACTAGATTTGAGGAAACTTTGAGAAAATCACATGTCAGTATGAAATTTAAGATTTCCAAGAAAAATGCCCTTCCTGAGTTATCAGACCTAGGAAAACTCTGTCCTCAATGTGTTGATAGTTACTCTAGACAAATAAAATTAATACAAATGATCCAGTATCTGGGGCAAGTGAGTGCATTTAGATAGGAAGCTCAAAGCTTGTACATGAATAAATAAGCCATCATGATGAATAACACCAAGTCATCTTTAAAAAAATTTTTTTAAATAATACTATCTATGTATTAAATCACTCAATCATCACTGTGCTTACTGGATATTTACTTATGAAATTACAGATTTCATTTAAACCTGATAGATTTTTTTCCCCGTTTTCCTAGTTATTTGCCTTCGGCAAAGATAGCAAAAGGCCATCGGAGTTTCCTAAGGCATATCCTACACATTCAAGCAAACCAGTTTTAACTGTGCTCTTCACACCAAAACTTGTGTGCTTAAAGCAACTGAAGGCATTTCTCCTAAACTTTTCAGGAGCAGCATAAAAACAAGTTCTGTTTTTCTTTACATGCTACCAGAGTAATAGCATGTAAAGAAAAACAGAACTTGTAGTCATTTCTGACACAGACAACTGCACAGGATCAATGGGTACAAGCTGCATACCAACTGACTTTGTGTGAGTCTACTGGAAAAGACTGAAGACAAGGTCTCTGTTTCATGAAAATAATATAATTGGTGGGACTTCCCTGGTGGTGCACTGGTTAAGAATCTGCCTGCCAATGCAGAGGACACAGGTTTGAGCCCTAGTCCAGGAAGATCCCACATGCTGCAGAGCAACTAAGTCTGTGTGCCACAACTACTGAGCCCACGTGCCACAACTACTGAAGCCTGCTCCTAGAGCCCGTGCTCTGCAACAAGAGAAGCCACCTCAATGAGAAGCCTGTGCATCACAGCAAAGACACAATGCAGACAAAAAATAAATTTAAAAAGAACATAATATAATTGGTGAGGGGCAGATCACTGCAGCAAACACCAAATAGGGCCAGAAAAATTTGGACGAAGCAAGAAGAGAAATCCAGAACAGATCATAACAGGTGCAACAATGTAGCCAAATGGCTTTTTTTTAATATTAGAATCTTACTGAATACTCTTTATAAATTTATAAGTGATTATGATAATGTCGAGGATATATGTGCGTGTGTGTGTTGTGTGTGTGTGTACATACACGTACATAAAATAAACATATAGGGAGAAAATTGTATTTTTTTTGTCCATTAACCTGTGTATTCAGGTAACATGTATGAGTTTATCACCTATAATGTGCCAGACACTGCAAGAGGGAATGAGAATCAAGTAGAAGTGAGGCAGGTTCCCTACCATTAAATAATTTGCGTTCTCAAAGAGAGTTTAAGGAATGAGTTTGAAGCATGTATAAGGAGGGTATACAGGAAGGGATGGCCAGGTATGGGGGTGCTGGGGTGCTGGGGGAGTGGAGCAGTGTGTAACAAACTCTTCATATAGGAAATGTACTTTGAATTGAATCTTCAGAGATGCGGTGGTGTTAGGTAGCGCAGGAGAGCTGTGTGGGCAGGGTCATGCCAGTGCAGAGAATTCCAGACAGCAGGAGACTTGGAGCAGTTAATGCTGTCCTTCTATGAAATGAGCAAAATATTTGCTTTTTTTTTTTTTTTTTTTTAAGATAAGGTTTTGTGATGACCAAAGGGAAAGACTTTCTGGACCTTTAATCTTTTTCTGATTATAAATAAATAAATTAAAAGCTGTTTTCACAGTTTGACTTCCCTCTCTTCAAAGATAAGGGTAGGAGAAAGGTCATCCTGCTAATAAACAGAAAAGCTAGACAAGCTTTTCCTGTTGTGGCTCATTTAGGACAGTTTTATTTAGTCTCCATAAAATGTTAGAGTTAACCAGCTCTAATTGGTATCTCTAGAGCAGTTTTGCCCCTTGTTCCTGTGTGATTAATGTCAGTGACATTAATAGACAAGTAACTCATACACAGGAAAGCGTGATTGAATGGGTTTCTTTTCAGTTGTGCAGACTCTGAAAACCCAGTTAAAGAAACGGTCCACTTTATTCCTTCCAAGATGTGAGTTGGAATTGAAACGGGGCTGCTGCTTCTTTCTGGAGATCGATTTTTCTAAGCCTGTAGTTCAGATCCGTCAATGTGATTATCCCTCCTGCCAAAGTACCCGCCTGCTCAAAGTCACACTGGGTAAGAAAGATGTGCTTTGTGCTGCCAAAGGATTCCACGTAAATAAGGGTCACAATCATGTTCTCACCATTTGTCAAATATTTCTGTCATTCTACAGGAAAAGAAAAGAACTGGATCAGAGCTTCAAGTTACAACTTCAGTAAAGGTTTCATAGATTTAGTTAGATCACCCTTTCAAATGGGTAGGAAGGTCTAGAAGAGGAATATTGTTTTTTCTAATGAAACTCAGATGACCACTAAGCTTAAAACCACAGGAAACATTTTTAAATATAAAATCTTCCTGGTTGAATAATACAATTTACCCTCTTTCCCACCAGAAGTACTGTAAACCTGTAGAAATGAGACAAGGCCGATGTGTTCTCCTATCCCTTAAAGCATGATGACTCCACAGCCTGCCATTGTATGAGAGAAAAGGAAGGTTAAATAGTTTGGAAATTGCCCATTCATGGGGATATTATCAGTAGAATAAAGGACGCCTGAATTATCAGAATGGAAAACGTATCTGATTCAAATTTTCATATTTCTCTTGATACCAGAAAAGTCTGTTCTTCTTGCTGAGGAGACACCAGAAGTAAGAAACACTTTCTCCAGATCAGGAGGATCATCAGGTAGAATACATCATTTTCTCTTGAGAGACACTTTCACCTCATGGGTTTTTGTTAAGCTGAATGATTTCCTAGTAAGAGGTTAGGGCACTATGGACATTTTTACTTAAAATATATACGTGATTCATACACCTACGTGTTTCTTATTAAAAGTAGCATAATATTTTGAATAGTTTTCTTGAAGTTTCAATTGATTTATTGAAGGAGAGGAAACAAAATTTGACAAATTCTGTTGCTGAACATAACAGGAGCATGAATGGCTTTCCTTTCTGAAGGAATAAGCAGTATTATTTTACATTTTGTTAGTCTACAGATGTGCTTAAGTGATTTGAATAGTTTAAGGAAATGGGAACTCACTGTTCAGCCCAGACCATCAAAGTCTTAATTTGACATCACTCTACAAGTGGGAGCATTTAAAATCATTTTTACAAAGTAACTATTAAGGACTAGTCTGTAATAAGACCACATTTATTTTTCTGTCATTGTCACTGTGTTGGGGTCTGCTAGCTGTTTCATCACTGCAAGTGATTAGAGAGTTTAAAAATCACAGACATCAACATTTGCCTGCTATGCTGTTTCGTTTTCTCAGAGAGAGGTCACTTGTAGTCATGGAATAATTACATTCAGTCATACACAAGGCAGAGCAAAACTAAACCTGATTTCTTTTGACTGGGAAAAAGTGTAACAGTTTCAAAGTTTCATGCCAGTCAATTCTCACTCTCATCTGAAAATACATTTCATTTTCATTATTGATGTTGTGGCTGAATGCAAAGAGTAAGGGCCTAGAGTCAGGGGGCCGGAACTAAGTCCTCTACTCATCTGTGAGAACAAGGCGAGGCATTTATGTACCATTTTTGTGGCTTGTTTACCTTATCAGTCAAACGCAGGGTGAACTAGATGATCTCTAAGGTTGCTTTAAACTCTAAAGATCCAGGATGTTATGATCATTAACATTGCCATTGTTATCATTGAAGAGCCCTGCACTGTCTTCTCTCAGACATTTTAGAAAGGAAGTCATCTATAATCCCTCATACTTAGAAAACTGTGATATAAAATGTATGATACTTTTAAGGATTCAGGGAAAAGAGAGAGATGATTTCTTAACTGAAAGTAGATACTTGAGCTTTCTAAACTGGAGGTTAAGGTCATCTCTGGCTTCTAATACACAATGATTGATTCGGGGAAAAGCACACAGCTCAAATTGGAGCAATGGGAATAGAACCTGGCTGTCGTAGTGACTGTAGCAGTAGGAGGAAGGAAATTATCGATCTTCCACCGTATGAATTACGTTGTACTGCATACTTTCGATATCTGGGATTTTACTGAAAGAGAGAAAGGCTTTAGTTTCATGAAAGCGTCAGAGATCCACTTTCTAGGAAAGAGCAGTATTTCCCAATTACCTTGTACATAAAGGTTAAATTTACATAGAGAGATCAAATGACCTATTTTCCAGGAGAAATCTATAGGTCACACATAACAATGCCTGTATTAGTTCTTTAGGGCTGTCATAACAAAGTACCACATTCTGGGTGGCTTAAGCAACATAAATTTATTTTCTCAATCCCTGGAAGCTAGAAATCCAATATTAAGGTATTGGCAGGGTTGGTTCCTTCTGAGCACCATGAGAGAAGGCTATCTTCTCTCTTTGACATGTAGATGACCATTTCTCCCTGTATCTTCACATAGTCTTCCCTCTTTGTGTGTCTGTGCCCAAACTTCTTCTTCGTATAAAGACATCAGCCATATTGGATTAGGATCCACCCTAATGACCTCATTCTACTTTAATTATATCTTCAAAGACCTGTCTTCAAATACACTTACCTTCTGAGGTACTGGGGTTAGAACGTTACTGTATGAAATTCTGGGGGCACACAATTCAGCCAACACAGGGCCTAACCAGTGCAAAGCCTTCTCAAAAGTCTTTTACATAAATTAATTCATTTAATTTTCATAACAAGCCTGTAAGTTCTAAAGAGGTTATGTGATTAGCTCAACAAGGAAAAGGCCATCTGACTCCCACGCAAAAAATTTTTAACTACAGTTCAGCAGATACTAGCTAAAAGTTCCCTAATCCCATTTTCTCTTCCTAGGTACAAAGAAAGACTACTTTTCCCATCTTCACCTGTAGATAGTGCGGGGCTATATGATAGAACTTTGGCCAATAAAATATGATCTCAACAAAAATTGCCATGTGCCTACACCTGGTCCCTAACACACCCCAAACAATCTTCCTTGGCCTCTCTCTTTACTCCCTAGTCTACTGAACACAGTGAAGTGGAGAAGCCCGGGGAGTCCTGGGAAGATGGTGGCCCCAAAAGACAGAAAAGTCTGCAACCCCTGAATCACTCCATGAAGAAGTCATTAAACAACCAAATGGATGGTCATATGAAGGAGATATAAAGGTTTATTTTATTAAGCTACTGAAATTCTGGGGTCTATTATTTTATCAGCTAGCATCAATTACCCCTACCAATAAACATGACAGCATGACAAGCATTTCTTACTTGGAATAAACCTAAAATGACATAGACTTCTCATTTTGTAGAAGAAAGAAAGCTAAGTTCAGAGAAGTTAAGTGACTTTTTCAGATCAGAATATGTAAAGTATATTATGATAGGTAAGAGAAATCAGAATTCAGAAATATACCTGTCATCATAAGGCTTGGTATCTGTAGGAAAACTACTATGACAGTACTTTCATGTCCCAGTTTTGCCACGTAATATTATTCCTCAAGAAAATTATTTATTTTTGTTTCACGTAAGAATTTGAATATAAGCCTGTGTCTATATTCAAATTCAATGTAGCCTTTTGGCTACATTGATTGCATGCAATGCACCTTTTAGGACCAAGGGAATAGTGGGGAGCTGTCCTATGAAGTGCTGGCTCCTGAATATCCTTTCCATGCCATCTCTAAACATCTTTGTAACTGTGGCATGTAAATGAAGTAAGATGTTAGTTGATAATACATTAAATCTGATCACCATTATGTACAATTTTCCTTTTTGCCCTTTGCTATAGGTGATTTCAAATTTTCACTATTAGAATTTTAGTGGGATGATTGAAACCTTTTTTCTTTAGTATGTATTATTGTCTTTTCTAAAAAGTGGGGATGTGCCCAATGCTCCAAGATATTACCAGAACTATTTGTATTCTACTTCCCCTTCCTGTTTATCTTCTATGATGCTCCCTGCAATTTTTACACATATTTCCTTTATTAGGTTAAGAAAATTTCCTTCTATTCCTGGTTTTTATAGAGTGGGTATTGAATTTTTTCAAATGCTTTTACTGCATCTCTGATATGATCATAGGCTTTTTTTTCATATTCATTTTGTTAGTATGATGGTCCAATGATTAATTTATCAGTGTTGAACCAGCCTTGCATCCCTGGAGTAACACTTGGTGATGCACTATCCTTTATATTTATTGATGGATTCAATTTGCTAATATTTTGTTAAGGAATTTTGTATCTCTGTTGATTAAAGATATTAGTGTGTAGTTTTCCTCTCATAATATCTTGTGATATTTTTTATATTAGGACAATGCTGGTTTTATAAAAATGAATTCCCTCTGATTGTTTTCTGGAAAAGATTTCAGGGAATTGATGTTATTTCCTCTTTAAATTTTCAGTGGAATTCACCATTGAAACAATGTGGGTGTACCATTTTGTGTTTTAGAAGGCTTTTCATTATTAATTCAACTTCTTTAATAAGCATGTGTCTACTCAGGTATCTATTTTCCCTTGAGTGAATTTCGTGGATTTTATCTTTCTAGGAATTTGTCCATATCACCTAAGTCATCAAATGTGTGGTCAGCGAGCAGTTCATAGTGTTTCTGATTATTCTTTTAATGTGCATAGGATCAGTAATGATGACCCCTCTTTCATCTCTCATACGGTAATTTATCTCTTCTCTCTTTAATTCTTGTTTAGACTGACTACAAGTTTATCATTTATTGATCTTTCAACGAACTAGCACTTGGTTTTATTGATTTCTGCTACTCTTCCTGTCTTCAATTTTATTGGTCTAATTTTTTGAACTTTCTTTCTTCTGATTGCTTTAGGTTTAATATGCTTTTCATGTTTTAGTTTCCCTGGGTGAACGCTTAGGTTACTGATTTTTAGATTTTTCTGCTTTTCTTTTTAATTTACTCTTATTTTAACCTCTTTAATTTTACTGTTATTATTATTTTGTTACAGGTCACATCTAACACTAAGAGGTTGTATAAATACAACCCTCTTCTGTTCCAGAAGTAGAGGAGAAGTGAATATTGATGAACAGAAGTGATAACAGAGGCCACAACCAAGCCTCTCAACATAAATACCACCAAGACTTTCTACTACCTAGAGAGGGGTCCAGATGATTTTGTTTTGTACTCTTGTAATAACTTTTTTATTTTATAAGTTTATTTTATTTATTTATTTTTGGCTGCATTGGGTGTTCGTTGCTGTGCATGGGCTTTCTCCAGTTGCCGCGAGCGGGGGCTATTCTTCGTTGTGGTGTCAGGGCTTTTCATTGCGGTGGTCTCTCTTGTTGCGGAGCACAGGCTCTAGGCGCACAGGCTTCAGTAGTTGTGGCACACGGGCTCAGTAACTGTGGCTCTCAGCTCTAGAGCGCAGGCTCAGTAGTTGTGGCTCACAGGCTTTGTTGCTCCGCGGCATGTGGGATCTTCCCAGACCAGGGCTCAAACCCGTGTCCCCTGCATTGGCAGGAGGATTATTAACCACTGTGCCACCAGGGAAGCCCATCCTGTAATAACTTAAAGGGAAAATTTCACAATGTACTGAATTCTTGATGTCCTGCAAATAAAGGAGCAGGCTGTCCTCAAATTTCTTGCAGCAGGACTCACTTAGGTTCTCCTTGTCTAATATATGAATTTATGCCATAAATTTCCCTGTAAGCATGGCTTTAGGTGCAGCCCACATTTTCCAGTGTTGCTTAATTGATGTGTATTTAGAGATTTTCCAGCTTTCTGTAATTGATTTCTAATTTAATTCCATTGTGGTCTGAGAAATTACTTGGTATGATTTTTATTAGTTTTATGCATTAAGGTGTGTTTATGGATCAGAATATTGTATGTCTTGTTGGATGTTCCATGTGAGCTGAGAAGAATGTGTTTTCTGTCAGTTTTGGATGGAATATTTCCTAAATGTCAAGTAAATCAATTTGATTGATAGTGCTATTCAGGTCATGTATATCATTACTGATTTTCTGCATCCTTGATCTATCAGTTACTGACAGGAGGGTCTTGAATCCTCCAACTACAATAGTAGATTTTTCTTCCTCCATTCAGTTACATCAGTTTTTGTCTCACGTATTTTGACAATCTCTTGTGAGATGCATATAGATTAAGGATTGGTATATCTTCTTGGAGACTTGATCACTTTATCTTTTTGTAATGACTTCCTGTATCCCTGGTAATCTTCCTTGTTTTGAAGTGTACTTTGTCTGATATCAACGTAACTACTCTAGCTTTCCTAATTAGTATTAGCATAATGTATCTTTCTCCATCCCTTTACTTTTTACCTGAGTCTTATATTTAAAGAGGGTTTCTTACAGGCAGCATATATCAAGTCATTTTTTGTCCATTCTGGCAATCTCTGCCTTTTAATTGGTACCTTAGATCATTTACACTTAACACGAGTTATTAATTTAGTTGGATTAATATTTATCTTTTCTGAAACTGTTTTCTTACTATTGCGTTTGTATTTTGTTCCATTCCCCCCTCTTTTTCTGCCTTTCGTGGTTTTAGTTGAGCATTTTATATGATTTTATTTCATCTCTTTTCTCATACTATTATTTATACTGCTTTTATGAAATGTTTGTGTGCCCTAGATTTTACAAAATAAAATTTTAACTAATCTAAGTCAATCTTCAAATAACACTCTACTGCTTCACATGTAGTACAGTCACCTCATAACAGGTTATTCCTCATCCCTCCCTTTTATCCCTTGTCTCATTGTTGTCATTTATCTCACTTATCTATATGTCCAATTACCTAATGTATTTTTACTGTTACTACTTTAAGCAAATTGTTTTCACTTAGAATAATAATAAAAATAAAATATTAGTTTTATTTATTAAATATTTAATATTAATGTTAAACTTTTTTTATTTATTGCTAAAAGCTCTTCCTTTATATGGAGATAAAAGTTTCTGATTTATATAATTTTCTTTACGTATGAAATGACATCTTTTAGCATTTTTTGCTATGTAGGTCTGCTGGGGCTCAATTCCCTCATTTTTGTTTGAGAAAATATTTCTCCTTAACATTTGAAGAATGATATCATTAGATATAGAATTCTTTGTTGGTAGGATTTTTTTGTCTTTCCACATTTTTAATATTTCTCCCCAATCTCTTTATATTTGCATGATTTCCAATGAGAAATATCCTGCAATTTTTAACCATCCTCTCCATGTAAGACAGTTTCTCCCCCTTCTGGCTTCTTTCAGGGTTTTCTCTTTGTCTTTGGTTTTCTGCTGTTTGGATATGATATACTTAGGGGCGTGTGTGTGTGTACGTGTGTGTGTGTGTGTGTGTGTGTGTGAGAGAGAGAGAGAAAGTTTTAATTATTTAATCATGTACCTTATTTTTTTGTTGTTCTTTGAGCTTCTTGGATCTGTTTTCTTATGCCTGTCACTAATTTTGGAAATATTACTTCAAATATTTCTTCTGTTCTAATCTTTCTGTTCATTCTGGTATTCCAATTATATGTACTTTACATATTTTGATATTATCCTTCAGTTCTTGGATGATATGTTCTGTTTCTTTCTTTTTTCTTTTAGTTTCAGTTAGAGAAGTTTCTATTGACATAACTTTGAGCTCACTGAATCTTTTTTATTCTATATGGAGTTTATTGATTAGCCCATCGAAGACATTCTTAATTTCAATTGCTGTGTTTTTGATTTCTAACATTTCCTTTGATTCTTAGAATTTTTATCTCTCCCCTTACATTACTTATCTGCTCTTGCATGTTGTCTATTTTTTCCATTAGAGCCCTTAACATATTAATCATAGTTTCTTAATCAAAATATATTTGACTTAAACATTGAATACAACATCTTGATTTGATACATTTATGTAATTGCAATATGATTGCCACTGTAGTTAACACCTCTATTGCATCACATAATTATCATTTCTTTTCTGTGATGGGAATACTTAAGATTTAGTCTCTTAGCAAGTTTGAGGTTTAAAGACAGTATTGTTGTCTATAATCACTGTACTGTGCATTAAGATTTATGATTTATTTCTCTTCTAGTTGCAAGTTTGTACCCTTAAACATCCCTCTTATTCCCCTACCCCTCAGCCCCTGGTCACCACCATTTTACTTTCTGTTTTTACCAGTTCGGCTCTTTTAGATTTTACGTATAAGTTATATCATATTGTATTTGTCTTTCTTTGTCTGACTTATCTCACTAAGCATAATGTCCTCACAGTCCATCCATGTTGTCACAAATGACAGGATTTCCTTCTTTCTGATGCCTGAATAATACTGTCAGCTGTATGTACATACATAAACATACAATTGTTTATGGTTTCAAGTCTTATGTTTAAGTTGTTGATCCATTTCAAGTTAATTTTTGTGAGTTGTGCAAAATAGGCTCCAATTTTACTTTTTCTGCATGTGGTTATCCAATTTTCCCAGTTTATTGAAGAGACGATTTTTTCCCCACTGGGTGGTTTTGGCTCCCTGTCAAATATTAGCTAACTGTATGTGGGGGGTTTAATTCTGGGCTGTATTCTGTTTCATTGGTCTATGTGTACCATGCTCTTTTAATTACTATAGCTTTGCAGTACAGTTTGAAACCAGGAATTGTGATACCTCCAATTTTATGCTTTCTCATGTTTGCTTTGGCTTTATGGGGTCCTTTGTGGTTCCAAAGAAATTATGATTGTTTTCTCTCGCTTTCTGTAAAAAAAACGCTATTGGAATTTTGATAAGCATCATATTGAATCTACAGATGGCTTTGGGTACTATGTACTTTTTAACAATATTAATTCTTCAGATCTATGAACATGAGATGTCTTTCCATTTGTTTGTGTTTTCAACAAAGTCTTGTAGTTTTCATTTTACAGATCTTTGCCTTCCTTGGGTAAATTATCCCTAGATATTTTATTGGTTTTGGTTTTAAGGACTTTGGCAGGGTCCTTTCCCCTGGAGAGTAGGGCTTTGTTAGGAGAAGGCTCTGAGCATGTTTTTTTCTCCTCCCTCTGTCATGGCCACATGGGGATTATTATGTGATTCTCACCATGAAAGCCTAGTAAAGTTCTGGTTATAAAACCAAAGAAAGTGTGGGAACCTCCCTAAAATTACACTCGTGGGAGTTTCCTACTCTCATGCTGACCATCTAAGCTTCAGTAATTCACACATTTAAATTTTGCTACCAGTTTATAGTTTCCAATGGCTTCTGCTTCAGGTAAGTGGATCTTGATTGCTGTGTGTCTTTGGATGTTCAAGTCTCTTTAGATTTGAGGTGGTGATTTGTCCTGTGACCTCAGTTTTCTTAGTCATTGATTTTCAGTTTTTCCAGGTTATATTTGTTGTATGACTCCCAAGCTCTTTACGTGTCAGAGGTGAAACTGAACAGTAGCTGTCTTTTTAAGTTTAGGATATATTTAAAAGGTTCACATTCATCTCTATAGAATATTCAACTAGTTATTAGCAAATATATGGAATTGAGACTTAACTGAACCTTAAATAATATAAGTTTTTACTTTCAATTATATTTTTAGTACTGGAAAATATTTTAATCATAAAATGGTATTATTCAAAATGCATAGGCAAGCACTGTTTTATGTTTTCAGTCTGTGGAATGCAACACAATATGATGAAATTTCCTGTTAGAGAATCACATTTTAAAAAAAGAAAGCATATTGCTAGGAGTTTCATATGTGTTTGTCCCATAAAACTCTATATTTTACAATTTCTCTTGGAAGTTTTGTATTAAACTGTGCATTCATGTGATTAAGATTATATATGGGAAATGGATTTATTTACTGCATAGTTAGATGAATTACCTTTTAAAAAAGTAATTATGATTATGAAACTAATACAGTAAAAGAAAACTGCAAAAAATATATTTCAAGTTACCTAAAAACACATAGCAGGAAAACAATTGTTCATATTTTGCTTTGCTTTACACAATATTTTTTATTCACTTTTACAATTTTTAGGTAATAGGATTGTAAAATATATTCTACTCTCTTCACACACTATCATAGCAGAAGCTTATCCAGACATTATTACATTTCTGTAAATATAATTTAATGCCTAAAATTATTTTATCATTTATATAGCTACTGTGTTTTATCTAATATCTAGGTTATTTCCAATATTTTACTGTGCTTTGTCCACATTTACTAATATGTTTTAAAAATTTAACTCCCAGACTTACTGAGTCAAAGAGTATCACTTGTTTTTCAGAAATAAATTCAATAGTTTTTCATTTGCATGAGCTATATATTATTATGGTAGCACTTGTTGTTTCCTATGCGCTAGATAGTATTCTTAAGTGCTTTACATGATCACAACAGTACCCACAGAATGTTGATTTTGTTATCCTTTCCATTTTAGAGATGAAAAAACTGGCATAAACACATAAAGTAATTACTCAAGGTTAGACAGAAGGCAGGTCGTTGAGCTAAGCTTTGAAACAGGTAGTTTGATTCTGGGTTCTAGATGCTTCTCCACTATGTTTCATTCCTTTTCCATTTTACCACATCTTCATCATTTAAAAATTTGCTTATTGAAAAAAATTAAAATACCATGCACTTCATTCAATAAATATTTACTGAGCTATCACTATGTCCTATGAACTGTTCTAATTGCTTGTGATACATCAATGTACAAAGCAAACATAGATCTCTGCCTACATGAAGCTTACATTCTTGGTTGTTGTGGGGGGAGAAAATACAATTTACATAATTAATGAGTATATTATATATTATGTTAAAATTCAGTAAGTACTATCTATAAAAGCAACAGTAGAATGGGGTATAGGAAATAAGGACTTAGTGGGATGGCAGGTTGAAGAGTTCAGCACAAGGTAGGGTCCTACAACTGGAGTGTGTCTGGTGTGTTTGAGAAACAGCAAGGAAACTGGTGTGAGAGAGGTAGAGGAAAGTAGGAAAGACTTGTAGAAGTCAGGCTATTAACGGTGCAGATTATGGAGAGTTTTATAGATGGTGTTAGGACTTTGGCTTTTACTTTGCATGCAATAGGTTGCGAATGATTGTTTAGTGTATGTTAATGCATGTCTTTGTTATATGGATATACAAAATATAACTTGCCATATCATCTCATAACCAACATAGATGGATTTGGAAAATACTATTTTTATCAAAAACTTTGATAAAGGAGGGAAGTTTTCTTTTATAAGGAGTCTTTAAAAATTATGTAGAAAGGTGGATTTATATCTGCATATCTGTTTAATTTTTAACTACTCTATTCACAAGGCTCTATTATTAGGCTTTCCTGTCACACTCATGCAAGCATGGCAGACTATCTTTTTAAATATAAGCTAATTTTGTAGGTAAAATTTTATGTCTCAGTTAACTATATTTTTATGATCACTAGTGAAAATAATTTATACATTATTGAACAAATTTTTTGTTTTCATGCCATTCACTTATCTAAAAAAAATCATCATGTAGTGATTTCTCACTACTTTGAACTAATTTTGAGCTAATTCGTTAAAACATCCTTGCACATTAAGAGATGTAACCACTTTATTTGTAGCAATATTGTTTTCTTAATTTTGATTCATATGGGCAGGGGTAATCTCTCTCATTCTTTTCTCTTGTAACAGCTAACACGGAACTTTGAACAAAGTGGTTGCTAAACATGTGTATAGCTAAATTTAATATTAATTTCAAAGTAAGATAATAGTTACCATTTAAATTTATTGATGAGTTTGGATAATAGAGCTTTTCTCTCATACAGTTTAATTTCAGAGCTTTGTTTTTTAAAGCTGGTAAAAATTTCTGTGGCCTTAATTATATTCAAATATCTATTTTCCAAGTAGATGTTCTTATTCTAGAGGCCTCCAGCCATTCAATATGTGTACCATCTCAAATCTGATATATGACATAATGAATTGTGATAAGCTAACTTATACTTTGATTTTGGAATTATATTGCAATATACTTTAACAGTTGTGTCTGAGATATAATTTTGATTGGAATGGTTGGTATTAAAAATTAAATTACCAGTTTTTGGTGTATTTATTGAGAAAACTTGGCTTCCAAAATTTTATAGAACTATTTGCTTTGTTGGAAAGAAATAAATGAGGTGTTTCTAAAGAAAATGTGACAAGAATGAAAGCAAATTCTTGTTTCTGCCAGCTGAATTTCAGTTATAGTTTGATCCTTTGTAGTGGGAGCATTTGCATTAAAGGTAGAAAACAACCATATGGTAAACAAAATTTAAGTAAAATAGTAGGAGGTTTTAGGTAATGCTCTATCCAGAATGTTACATTTTCCCTGCTTAAGGTTAAGCCAACCTCTCTCTGTATATCAGGACACACTCACACTTGCATGGAAGACCCACAGGAATGACTCCTATGGGAGTGTCATTCCTCCATGTCCCAGAATGGCTCATTAGCAATTAGAAGCAGATGCAGCAAATGGACCAAAAAAGAATTTGAGACAGCTATGTTGCCAAGTCAGAAACCTTCTATTTAAGGACTTAAATTTGAGAAAATACAGGTAAAGCACTCCTTACCATAAGCATATGAGCACGAATACATGTGTGAATGAACATCACACATGAAGCTAAGCATCACAAGATTTAAAATAATACACTACAGATAGAGATGAAGATAGTAGAGTCTGAAGGAAAAGGATAAGATCCAGCACTGAGATATCACCTCTACCCTCCTCAGTCTCAGATGCCCTAAGGAGAAGGAGTAGGTTGTTATCATCAAAATTACACTAGCATTTATTTTTAAATTCTGTAATTTGCTTTGCATATTTCAATTTATGGTAACCAGTTATTTGTCATTTTTATCATCTGTTAGTAAGTTGTGTGTTTCAGTTCATTTTCTTTTCACAGTGGTAGACTAGAAGGTCAGTAAGCATTTCATGTACAGGGCCAAATAGTAAATATTTTAGGCTCTGTAGGCTATTCAGTCTCTCAGAACTACTTCACTCTGCTGTTGTAGTACAAACACAGTCATAAACAATACACAAGCAATACAGATCATCACAATCATCTTGTTTAAATTTTCCTGTAGCAAGACCATATAATGAGTGACTTAGACCTGGGAAAATATACATATGACAAAAGACAGAATTTATGACAATAAAATCAGTCCCTGTGAGCAGAATTAGGTATCTCAAGAATAGGTGTGATATTCATAATCTCTTCTGAAACATTTTAGTAGTAGACAATATGGAAGAAAGGTCACATGGCCCTCATTAGAAAATGGGTATATTCTTATGTGTACTTTCTTTAGATTCTGAGAAAAGAATCTAAAGTTCTATTTAAAGTTCATGACCTACAAAAATGTATCCTTTACTTTTCTATGATATATGTTCTCCTTTAAATTTTTGAGTTCTCCCAAAATGGATTTAAGATACACTACAAAGCCTGCTAAGAATGCAGAGTCAGTGTGGAAAGAGAGAGAACTGATAGTCCTGGGGCCACATTAGAGAGGAACAGGCATAAATTGATGAATATGCTCTGAAACAAGGCAGTCTGATTCTTCTTCATCCTCCTTCTCATAATCATTTCTTAAATGTCCATAGCAGAAGCAAAAGTTGACAGAATTAACGGGGAAGTTTAAAAAGGCACAAATATATATGGATATTTTTTAACCCTTATCCCTCAGTAGTTAATAAAGTAGACAAAAAAGTAGGAAAGAGAATGCTATCGCCAAACTTGACCTAAACAACATTTACAGAATTCCATGTATACCAATGCAAAAATACATATTTTTCAAATCCAAATGGATTGTTCACCAAGCTAGGCCATATGCTGATGTGTAAGACAAAACTTAATAAAAGCAAAATACTGAAGTCATATGATGTTTTATTCTCAGATCATAATGGAATTAAGTTACAAAGCGATTAAAATAAGATATAAAATAAAATACCCAAATTTGAGAAATAAAAGCATACTTTAAGTAAAATCTATGAGTCAAAGAAGAAACCACAAGAAAATATTTCAAACTCAATGATAGTGGAAACAAAGTTTATATGATGCAGCTAAAGCCGTTCTTACAGGGAAATTTCTAACTTTCTATACCTGTATTGGAGAAGAAAACAAATTTTCAATCAGTAAGTTTTCTCAACTCTAAAAACAAGAGAAAGAAGAGCAAATTTAACCAAACAAATACAAGGGCTATGTTAAGAAGATAATAGCAGAAATCAATGAAATACAAAACATACCTCAAAATAGAGATAAACAATGAAGCAAAAATGACTTCTTTGAAGACAATAGTAAAAGTGTTAAACACTTACCAAGATTGGTACAGGTAAATGGAGTAAAACCCAAGCAAGCAATATAAAAACAGAAAATGAGGACATTACTCTAGTCATTAAAAGAATAATAGAGGTCCTACTCCTAGGAAATGGAAAGGTATAAATGTGTCACACCTACTCAAACAATGAGAAAAAAACAAATAATCTACAAAACAACTCTTTTGAGCTCAACAGAATGCTGAGGTAACTAAGGCAGCAGCTGAACTGAATTCCAAGGAAGGAAAATCCCATTCAAAGAGAAAGGAGAAGCCATCACTGGCAGAGCATGTGAGAGAAAGGTGGCCTCCATAGAAGTGGGCAAGAAGAAATTGGCTACAATTTATTGAATACTTGGATGAAGCGTGGGCTAGCTTGTCAGTTTTGAAGAGCTCCCCAGACATGGGAAGTTGACACTCAGTCACAAGTGCATTTACAGGGGGCCCCAGGAGAAAGTTTGAGGGCATGTTAGAAGAGTGAGGAGGGGTCCCCTATAGGCTTAGGAATGCAAGGGGCGATTGGTACCATCTGTGGGAGACACAAAGCTGTATTAGCTTCCCTAAACCCTTCTTTCTTCTTTCTGATGAAGCAACAGCTTCTTGTTCCCACAAAGTCTGCAGAAGGAGTAGACGTACAATCTGTCTGCCTCTAGGCAAAGACCTGTCAATACAGGTAAAACTACCTGTGATAAAGAAGTCAAAGCAGAACCCTCTACCACTGGGGAGGGGAGCATGGGAAAACTCTTAGGCCCTGGATTCTGCCTCAATACCAAAAAATAGTCTCCTACTGATGAGTGAGGAGCAAGAAAATCCTGCCTAAGATCAGTTGTAGAAAAAGGTCAGTGTTTGTCTACCACAGGAAACAGAAGCAGGAATGCTGAGAAAGGAAGCAGAGACCCTGCCTAGGGGAGACTGAAGCAGTGATTTACAGCAAGAGCGTGGGGTTAAGGGGTAGGGGGAAGCAAGACCATGGAGAAATACTCTCTGAGACACAAGCATACAGGCATTTAGGGATTATCAAAAGTGAAGAGAGGAGCTGAAACATTGAGAAAATCCTTCTGAAACCCCCAGAGCTCACTCTAGGTACAAGGTAGTGACCCAGCAGTGAACCTATAATTAACTGAAGGTAAGACTATCATCAGTAAAATTCAAACCAAACTCAACTCTTGATTGGATTGATTCAATCTCCACCTCACCCTCCATGTTCCTGGCATGACAATAGAAGAGGCAAGACCATTTTCAGGCATACATAGTATTTGTTACATATATGAGTGACATTCAATCAAAAATTGAGACACACAAGTGCAAAACAAAAAATAAAACCCCACCTTATTGTGGTAATCATTTCCCAATAAATACGTGTATCAAATCATCACAGTGTATACTTTAAACTTACATATGTTATATGTAAATAATATCTCAATAAAGCTAGAGGGGGAGAAAAGAAAACTAAAACCCATATTAAGTAATAAAGCAACCAACAGAAATAGATTTATAAAAGATGTTGGAATGATCAGATAAGGATATTAAAGAAACTATGATTAATATGATAACCATCTAATGGAAAAGGTGGACAACAGCTGGGAAATTTTAGCGGAGAGGCATAAATATTAAGAAAGAGTCAAATGGAAATGCTGCCAAAAACAAAAAAACAAAAAACGATATCAGAGGTGAATAATTCCTTCAACACTCTTAACAACAGCTGAGATAGAGCTGAGGGGAGAATCAGTGATCTTGAAGATAAATAGAAATTATCCAAACTGAAAGACAAAGAGAAAAAAAGAGTAAACAATTCAAATTGTATCTGAAGAATAGGGTAAAGCTTAAGTTCATTGTCCTTAAGTTCAGGAATAATAAAGTACACCAAACCCATCGTGCTATAATTTTTATTGTAAGTTGTTACGGGCTAAATTGTGAACCCCAAAATTCATATGTTGAAGTTTAAATTGCCACTACTTCAGAATGTGACCTTATTTGGAAATAGTCATTACTGATGTAATTAGTTAGGATGAGTTTATTTCCTAAGTATTGCTTTTTATTTAAAATTTAAAGTCCTATTTGACAGGGGCTAAGGAGATATATATTATGCGCTCAATTTTTTTTATAATACTAAATGAGGAACCAATATATTTCTATGACAAGTCTTACTGCATGACATTTAGGATTACAGCTTCAGATATTAACTGAAATAACAGTTCTGTAATTTTTTTATTTGTTGAAAAGATTTAAAGCTCCAGGGAAGTTTTGACTATTACATATTTTTCTAATGGAAAGAAAACAAAAGAATATCTTGTGAACTGTCAAGAGTGGACAAACAGATTGTAGTTATAAGGTTAAGGTGTCATTTTATACGATGAATTTTCTACAGAATCCTGGCAGTGAAGTGACAGAAAAAATGGGATGTTGTCACAAAGGGACAGCGAACAAGAACAAAAGTCAGATAAATTAAAAAACCCACACTCATCTTTCTCTTTGAGCAGCCCATCTAGTTATATGAACATCATCAGAAATGCTTAAAGAAACGTTAGGAGCACTGATAGCTTCTCAGAAATTACAAAAGGAGAAATGGTCATCGTTACCCGTTAAATTCTATTCAATATTTTTTCTGTTTTGTCTTTACTCTGAACAAGTAAGGGTAGCTTCAGTTCAACAGAGCAAAATTATTGGGCAAAGAAATCTAAAACCATTGCGAACCCAGTACAAAATAACCTTTGCTCTTCATTATATGTCCTTACATAGACATAATGAATTGATTAGGTTAAGTACACAGCTGGCAGAGGACACTTGCAACACGTTACACACAGAACACTGATGCGAAGAAAGCATAAATAAGTTTGTCAAAGGCTCACAAAAAATACAAGGAACCCAGTGGACAAATGATGAAAATAGGTAATTCAAAGGAGATGGTAACTTAGTCAAGTGATATGTGCAAACATACTACCTTATAGCAATTGGGTAAATTGAAAAGAAAAATGATATTTCATCCATTATTAGGGATAAGCCACAATCTCTAACTTTGAGGCTATTGATCCGGCTGCAGGAAAACTGATACAGGTTTCAATGTGAGGATTCAAAACCACTTTGAAGAGCAATATGAAAGTTCACTGAACTTGAAAATAGACATACTCTGTGATTCCAAAATTCCTCTCTCTCACCTAGAGAAACATTTCCACTTTTACATTCATTTTAGTCTTGTATGTAGTAGTAAATATTAGCATAACTTAGATATGCATCATGATTATAAATGCAAAAATCTTTAACAAATCAGGTGCAAATATATTTCAGCAATATATAAAAAGAATTACACACCATACCAGGCTGGGTTTACTCCAAGGATGCTAGGCTGGTTAAATATTTGAAAATCAGTTATCCATATTTACCATGATCCACCAAATTTATAGACCAAAGAAAAGTCATATAACCATATCAATTTATGCAGAAAAAGCACTTAACAAAACTCGACATCCACACATGATTAAAAACTCTCAGAAAAAATAGTAATAAAGGGGAGTTTCCTTAACTTGATAAATAGCATCTACAAAAAACTTACATCTCGTATTATACTTAATGTTGAAAACCAAAATGCTTGTGTTGGGGAGCCCATAGCTGGTGTATTAACTTAATAATATGCAGATTTTGACCTGACCTGGTGCACGAGGAGGCACAAGCCACCCACGCTGGGGGGGAGAGGTAGCTCTCTCAGCATCTGAGCTCTCACTTTGAGGAAGTGAAAATCCCAGAGTCGTTTTGATTGAAGGTGCAGTTTCAATACACTCATACAAAGGCAGTAAAGTCACAAGATTTATTTCTTACAGATCCCAGCAAGGAGGGGGAGAAGCCCAGTGACCCAGAGGGAAGGACAGTGAACTCGAGTGAACAGGAGATAGAGGGTAAGTTAGCCAGCATCTATTACTTATAATGTGGTTGGGCTGGAGGTCAATAACTTTTCATGGGCTCAGCTCTGAGAGGTTATTTTAAAGGGTGCTGATGAAAAGCAAAGCAAAAACTTGTGCTGGGAATCCTAGGCTCAGTCCTTATCTACATGTCCAGATCTGGGTGTGAGCAAGGTTGTCATACTGTAAAATGCCTAGGTAGCAACAAAAAATAGCTGTTTTTTCATCACAATGCTTTACCCCTTATTGGAAACAAGGCAAAGATGTACACTCTCATTAGTCTAATTCAACTTTGTGAAGGAAGTCCTAGCCAATGAAATAAGGTCACCAAAAAAAAAAAAAAAAAAAATTGGTGGGGGGACGGTAAAAGTCATAAATATCAGAAAGGAAGACATAAAACTATCCTTATTTGCAATGACATGACTGTGTATGTAAAACAGTCCCAAGTCCCAAGCCATCTACCAAAAAATCCCCAAAACCCTTCTTAGCACTAATTAGTGAATTCAGCAAGGCCACACACAATATACAAGATCAACACAAAAATCAATTGTATTTCTGTATAGTAACTATAAACACACAGACAAACACCAAAATTAGAAGGACTACATATATGATTTGTATTTTTGGCTGGCATTGTGTTTCTATTGGACAGTGCTGCTTTAGATAAATTACTTGTCTTTCTCTGTATACTATATTGTAATTGCTTTTAACTCCATGTATTTGTTTTGCTTTACATTCATATGAGGTATTCTTAAAGTTTGTCTGATTTTTTCTATCGTAAGTTGAAAAATATGTTATCTATAAATTATAAGTATTTTTTAAAACCAAGTATGCTTAGCAATACACCTATACTTGAGATAGGTAGATAGATTTAGGTAGATGATAGATCTAGATAGATAGATAATAGATAGATCTGTATCTTTAATTATTTGAGAAATCTTGAGTTCCAAAGACAGCCCAAATTTTGTTTTTAGGCCAAAGAGAAATGTATCTGTCCTTCAAGTCTTTCAAATAAAGTATGTGCATTCTTCCCCTACCCACAGATGTATATTGCATTGTTCAACTTTTTCCAAAACAAAACAATGTGCTCTGCCCTACAGGATCTAGTGAGACTGGTAAGACTCTTTCCTGATGACTGCATAACTGTTCCAGAGAACTGCTTAATATCTTGTTTCTGTGCCACTCATTTTGATTTGCAGAATTGAACCCTGAACATACACAACATATGCTCTTGAGTAGAATTTTCCATCAGTAGCATTTTCAACATGCATATTGTTTAATTTCTTGACCTTCCTCTGAACTAACTTTCTGTAAACAAGCTTCTGACTTTGGTGGTAATCCTTTACACATACACTCAGTAATGTTGCATCATTTATTCTATGTTTTCCAAAAATATTTCCTACTCTAGAATAATTTTTCCTAAGACTACTGTCAATATGTGTGGTTTTTCTCCCTCCTTTGAGTTTCTCTTTCATTTTAACTGTACACCTGATCTTATTAGAACCTTCAACTCTCTCATGACTTTTTGTACTCATCAAGCATGATGAGCTTAAATTATACATAAAACATCTCAGCACTAAGGACAAAATGAACATATAGTATGATTAGAAACAGTGTGATACAGGAGAAAAATGACAGTGTACAAATTATAAGGCCCTCTGTGACAGGCAGAGGTAATATTTTTTCCTTGGGGAGAACTTTGTTCATAACTGAAAATTCATAGTTTGAAATGTCACAATAGAAGAGCTTATGTGGCCAATTACATGAATATGGTAACTAAGTTTTCTGATCACATTAAAATTAACATTGTGTTGATAGTTAACAATACTGTCTTCTGCACTCAAAGATTTATTAAGAGGTTTGATGTCATATTACTTGTTCTTACCACAATCCAAAAATAATTAAAATTTCCTTGAATTTAGCTATTTCTATTTCACTTCCAAATTTTGACTATTTTTGTTCATAGTCTATAATTTTGGAATGATAGTGTCTTAGTTTATTTGGGCTGTTATAGCAAACTACCATAAACCAGGTAGAATATGAACAATAGAATTTTATTTCTCATAGTTCTGGAAGCTGGGCAGTCCAAAATCAAGACATGGGCAGATTTGGTGACTGGTGGGACCCCACTTCCTGGATCATAGATATGGCACTCTGTAACCTCAGATGGTAGAATGGTCTGGGGATCACTCTTTTATAAGGGCACTGATCTAATTTATGCGGGCTCCGCCCTCAGGATTTAATCACCTCCCAAAAGTTCCATCTCCTCGTTGTAGTTAGGTTTAAGCATATGAATTTTGGGGGAACACAAAAATTCAGTCCATAGCAGATAGTTAATTAAGAGTATGGACTTGATTACTGTTAATTTGGCATCAGAGAGTAGAATTGTTAGAGACTACGCTCTTCTGCAACTGCCACTTGGTGATGTCACAGAGCTAATTCTATAACTCTTTTGGTTCAAATTTGCTGTCTACAAGGAGAAGATAATAAAGCTACAACAGCAAGGTCTTGAATAGAATTGAATGAAGGTAAAATACCTGACAGGATACCTAACACCAAAGAAGGACTCACTAAGTGAAAAGTTTTGTTTTTTAGAAAATAGTAATAATAATAATAAACTCTTTTTTTGTTTGTTTCTTTTGTTTTTTAACATAGCCCATGTCTTCATCCATTAAGTCAGTTTTAGGAAATGATAGTTAATGATTCATTTAAAAAATATCTTCTCTATCCTCACAACATTTTAAGAAAATAATAAAAGTGTGCCAACTGAGATTATTAACCTCAAATATATAAACATCAAATAATGTTTATGCAATAAATTATGAGAGAGCCCCCCTCCCCTCTCTCAGTCAGAGCATGAACCTCTGTAAGGGTTCTGGCCTTTAAGCCAGGGATCAAGAATCCTTGGGGGCATTGTGGGAGGGTGGTTGTTTATCTTTGCAATCTTGAATTTTCATCATGTGGATCCACTACATATTTAAAATAACAACAATAAACCGACAATAATGCCAACAGCAGCAATAATTTGAAAACATAATAATTCAAGTTGGCTAATCTATCTTCCCAATGTGCCAGCATTTCTTTATTCTTCAAAACAAGCATTTTTTTTTGGCACTATTATGAAATCTGCTTTATGGGAGCACATCTGATTGTATTTCACAGCCCTGCAACACTTAGTTTTCTAGACGTTCCCCGTGAAAGCAGATAGAGCTTCTTATTGTGGCCTTAATATCTAGACGCTGGATTTCACTGGTATGCCTATTCACTTGGGATATTAAGATACGTTGCTTACATGTTCATGTTATCATGTTTTTTTTAAAAAGTGTCATACTTACACTTATCCCAAGTATATAAATTGACACTACTTCTTCCTGACAATATATTACATCATAAATTCAGCCCACCCAATCAATAAAGAGCGTGCGGAGAACTTCCCACTCCAGGAAAGAAATGCACGAGGAAAATGAAATCAGGCTAAATGATCCCAGTTTAAGCTGAAAGGATATCCTTCTGCTGTTATTGCTTGAAGTGCATATAAAGTGTCACTAAACTTTTGTAAAATTAATTACTTTCCATGGACAGCTTTACTTTTAAAAGGAATTTTAATAGGTGTCCCTTTTGTATTCCTAAATTATATTTTAATTAATTTTGTTGAATTACAAAACTAATCTTACAGGCAATATGAAAAGATGTAAATAAGAAAGTGAAAATCATCTTTAATCCATGGAGATGACAACATCATAATAACCTTTTGGTAAATATTTTCCTGAAATTTTCTAGGAACAAATGCATACACACATATATTCACATAATGTTTAAATAAACATTAGATCATAATGTGTACCCTATTTTGTGACTTGATTTTTCAGATAACCTAACATTGCAAACATCTTTCCAAATCAATAAATATCAATATACTATGATGTCTAATTATGTGGGTTTATCTTTTTTATTTGACTAATGCCCCTTTAGTTATTTCACAGTCTTCACAAGTATGGATTACACGGTAATGAATTTTGTTTTACATCGTGCCTTTTAGTCAGTTATTTTTTTGGAGAAAGTTCCAGAATTAAAATTACTACACACTGAACAGAAGTATCTCAAACCTTCTTTAAATCAGAGGTTACCAACAATGACCAACATTAATTCTTGTTCTTTTCAATCTAGATAATAGGATTAGTTTCTCATTATGGTGATAATTTGCATTCTTGGGTTTCTGAAAAAGTTAAACCTTTTTTTACTTCCTTTTTGTCTATTCGAATTTCATGTTTATGCTCTTTGCCTCCTTTGTTCAAGTTTTACGTGATTTGTAGGTGATGTACATACTTTAAGATATCAAGATATAAATGTATATATATTTATTTTTATTTTCTAAAATTTATTAGTTATATAATATTTTTTATAAGAGATAACTTATTGTGTAATAAATTGTATCTTATTGATCTGATGTGGGTTTCCTTAATTACATGTGAAGCTAAACATTTTTATATACTAATTGGACACATGATTTTTTTTCTTGAAACTCATATTGTTTGTCAATTTCTTATATTGAATTGGTCATTTCTAAAATGTGTTACAGTAGATTTATGTCCAATAACCTCTATTCTTTAGAAATTTTTCACAGAAATTTTGGCATGCATAGTTTATTATCTCAAGTCAACAGTTTTTATGTTATCATTTTCATTGTTTCTTCATGGCTTATGGCTTTAGCGCAATTATTTGATTCAAAAATCAGTAATAACAATCTTGTCTTTAGTGAAAATTTAATATTTTATTCATCATGAATTTTTGTATTTGTTTTTGATTTTTAAGCTATTTACTTACATTTAAATGTCATGTTTTAAATATTTTCTTGATTACTAGTTTTTTGCATCCTCTTCAATTGTGCACAAGAGATGAGTGAGGCACCGTCTCATTCAGCTCACCTTACACCCACGCCTGGATTTGAAAGACCTTCCCTCTCAAAATTATAAAATTAAACCCTTATAGTTTTTCTAGTAGCTTTGTGATTTTAATTGTTACATTTAGTTCTCTAGTGCATCTGGAATCTTATGATGTAAGTTTTTATTCTAAAAAGTAGTTACCACTTAGGGTTTTTCCTAACCAAACATTTTCCAGATTTTCTGCAAATTTGTCATAATTTTATCCTTCACAAAACAGATCATAAATCAGTAGATGGACAACTGAGAACCAAACTTAAAGCTTAACTATTTTTCTAGGTTTGTTTATTTACACAGAGACATATAATTCATATCTCACATTCATATCTATATAATTGGCATGTTCATCATGAAAATAAATTCTAAACATACATGCAGAAAATAGAAATTCAAAAATTCAATAAATGATAAAATGTGCTCATTATAACTACACAAATTTATTTCTGTTTAGATATTTCTGTCCAGATCACACATTCCACATTTCATCTTAGAAAATACATAACATTTCAACTGATTTTTTATTTTTTATTTTATTTTATTTTATTTTTTTGGCCACACCATGCGGCATGCAGGATCTTAGTTCCCCCACCAGGGAGTGACCTGTGTCCCCTGCAGTGGAAATGCAGAGTCCTAACCACTGGACTGCAGGGAATGCCCGAATTTTTATAACAATGGATAAGATGTGCAATTTGCATTGGACTTTAAAGGGAATAATTCCCATATTTAAAATATTTTACCTAAAAAATGTATTTTGTGCTTACAAAAATTTAATTTTTATTTTGTGATGAAATAGCTTAAGTTTGCTTAGAGAATATTATTCTACTAAACCAATCCATTGCTATAATAAATTTATATAAATTTAGTTTTAGTTTTTATTTAATTTCTAAGCTCATTGAATCATTCAGTCAACATTTTTCAAATATTTACTGTGTTAAGAGCAATGCACAGAGCATTGTTGAGAGAAGAATGTAGGTATAGTTATTATTACAGAAGAAACCCAGTTCACCATATTAAACACTCTAGTAGAAGTCAGAAAAAGACTTATGAGTCCACTGGTTTATTAGCTTGACTTTTCATAATTTATTACATGTTTTGAGCATTTAATTTCTTGATTGATTAAATTAATCTTCAATGCTTTTTACATTTTCTATTTTTATAATTGTTGGGGTAGAATAAATGTGTAGCATTTCTAAGAAGTTATAAAATGATCATAGATATAAGAAGGTAATTAGCTTATACCTATATATATTTGTAACTATGAATGATACATGTTACAAGAATAATTAAATTCTATCCTTAAAAACAAGATTTGGATAGCTCTAGCTACCTTGAATTTTACTTTGCATTTATTCAGGTAGCCTAACTGTTGTAACAAAGGAACCTCATAACATATATTGGTTCAAACACAATATAAATTTATTTCCTGATCATGGAATAAATAGTACTGACTGGTAAACACATCTGTGGGGTGTAGGGGTGGGTAGGTTGGGGGGTACTCCCTCACACAATAAGACTTAGACTGCGAGGCTGTGTGACCTTCTGCATGGGGGTTCAAAGATTGCACTGAGAACATCTCCATGACAGGCAACCTGAAGGGGAAAAAAGCAGGAAAATCTCAGAAGTTCTTATGAATCTGGCCTAGAAATGATGTACATCATTTTACCTACATTCCATTGACTGTAAGCCACACACTCAAACTGAACTTGAGGAAGTTGGGATATGAAGTTCTTGGAAGGTAGCCATGTCCCAGAAATAACTATCCATGTGGAAAGAGAAACATGATTTTCTTTTGGCAGACAGCTGGCAATCTTTGTCATATTCTTGATTTTGAAAAAAACTGTAAAACAGCCAGCTTATAAAATGAAGAGTGCAAAGAAATATTTAACATTTATTTGATAACTTCTTCAGCAAATCCACGACATTTATCAACAGTCAGCCTATGTCTTAGAATATGTTCTAACCAACTGAAGTTGGAAGGTCTCATTGACTCTCTTTGTAAGGAAAAGCAGTCACCTATTGAATGTCTAGCATCAATTTATATTGCTGAAGATTGACAGGAGGAAGGAACCAAAGGCATATCTTGCCCAGGTCCAAGGCCAGCCTCTGTCAGTATGAGGGTCTCCAAAGATAGGGCTTCAGCCACTCTATATTTGTGCTGCGCAGGATGTTCCTGTTCTTCCCATTCATGGCATCCTCTACTTCCCATTCACCTTCGTACACTGAAATTCAAATTTTACTGTCACCTTAATAGAACTGAGAAACAGAAGACAAAGGCAAAGTGAAGAGAGTACTGACTTGGAGATCTAGGAAACTGATGTGCCATGACTTAATATCATAATATCATAATATCATAATTTTTGACAATTAAGCTTGCTGAGTCTAACTTTCCCCATCAGTAAAGCAAGAAGATTGTGCAAAATTGACTCAGTGGTTATTTCTAGAGCTATATTTGAGCCACAAACGGAAAACTAGAGAGTCAATAAATGTATTGACTAGAGTCAATAAAATTCTGTTCTGCTCAGTTTGAGCCCTATTTGGTCAGTGCTCAAGACGTCAGCAATTCTTTTGCACTGGCACAGCTGGATAATAGACATCAAATCTGATTATCTTCTGAATATAAAAGCCTTCTTTGGAGTTTGAAATTAAAGACACTTGACACCCTGAAACATTTCATATTGATACTGATTTTTTTTCTTTCTAATAAACTGGAGACTTCTCTGAAGTTTGCAAAACTCAACAATTTCATGATTTGTTATAACTCTCTTTAAACTGATTTCTTAGGAAATTGTGTTCTACTTAGTTGGAAAGTGTTATTGAGGCCACAGAAGATTCAATGAAGACTGTGAAACTGATAAATCATTGCTAAATATTCTGCAAGGTAAAACAAAAAGAATACAAACAGGAATTTGGGGCAATTCTTTTTAACAATACTCACAAATATATGTGTGTTCATGCACAAACACACACAGAAATGTGTTATTACTCTATCTTAAACAATTTAGGTTGGACTAGGAAATGCAATTTTATTCTGAACAAATTAAATGTGCATAAGCACACTGAAAGTATAGCCCATAAAGAGATTCAATGTAATGTGTATCCCAAATACATCCTTAATAGAGGAAGTCACGTTCCCCCTTTCCCTCCAATATGTACAACTCAAAATTTTTCCACTAGTAGTATCTATATGACAATAGTGCCAAATGATATATCATAGTTTGATAATTACAAAATGATCATTCCTTTAGAAATTTTTATGTGAAACTGAAATAAAATTATGAACTATTTTTTAAAACTAGAGGTATAGACAAGTATTCCTAGATGTTGTTTTATTTTAAAGGTAAAGAAACCAATTTACATGAAATATACAAATATTATATATCTATATATACATATATGTACAAATAGATACATATATATGTATTCAAACATTTTTACATAATTATCTTTACATAATCGTTATGCAATCATCCTGGGTTATTCACTTATTCTTCTAAATTACAATCCAGCCTGCACAGTTCATCAAGATTTGTTTTTGCCCAGAGAAATAAAGCTTGACTGGGAGTTGAATTTGCCTGGCTTTCAACTGTCTACTAACCTTGCCATACAGACAATGTTTAAGAAATTGGCACCTTACTGTGGTTTTGATACAGAACAAAAAAGTGTCACAGAAAAGCTAGTCAATAAGGCATCTTCAAAGTATGTATTTTTTTCCTCTCTTTTAACAGTGAAATATCACAAAACTTATGAAGTAAAATTTTACTGCTTCTTCCATTCCCAATCCCCTGAGTTACCAAATGCTAAAAGATCAGCATATATCATTCCACATCCTGACCTGTGCTCATACAAACATATGCCAGCACACACACACACACACACACACACACACACTCACACATCATGCATTTGTTGTTTGGCTGTTGCTCACTGAACTATTGTTGTATTAATGCTAGACAGCAGAAAGTATTCCAACAGTTCTTATGACAATTAAGTGGCAATAGAATTGTGTAGCTGGAAAAAAAGGAAGGAAGCATATAGGAGGTAGAATTGAAAGGAACTATGAACAAATGAATTTGGGCAGTAGAGAGGATGAAAAGTGTTGGTGACTAGGTCAGTGCTGTTAACATTTCTAACAGAAGCAATAAAAGAAGATGAGCAAAGTGATAAGAATACATAACTGTTCAGTTTTGGATACGCTTCTGAGTATCAGAGTAGCGATTATAAAACTGTAGGAAGATAAGCAAAGGAGGCATTTAAGTACTATATATTTAAGTCCTATCACTCATAAACAATGAGTTTATGTCTGATCATACATTTGGCTTGACATAATTTGGCAAGTTATTTTTTTTTAACATCTTTATTGGAGGATAATTGCTTTACAATGGTGTGTTAGTTTCTGCTTTATAACAAAGTGAATCAGCTATACATATACATATATCTCTATATCTCCTCCCTCTTGCATCTCCCTCCCACCCTCCCTATCCCACCCATCTAGGTGGTCACAAAGCACAGAGCTGATCTCCCTGTGCTATGTGGCTGCTTCCCACTAGCTATCTATTTTACATTTGGTAGTATTTATAAGTCCATGCCACTCTCTCACTTTGTCCCAGCTTACCCTTCCCCCTCCCCGTGTCCTCAAGTCCATTCTCTATGTCTGCATCTTTATTCCTGTCCTGTCCCTAGGTTCGTTCTTCAGACCTTTTTTTTTTTTTTTTTTAGATTCCGTATATATGTATTAGCATACAGTATTTGTTTTTCTCTTTCTGACTTACTTCACTGTGTATGACAGACTCTAGGTCCGTCCACCTCACTACAAATAACTCAATTTCGTTTCTTTTTATGGCTGAGTAATATTCCATTGTATATATGTGCCACATCTTCTTTATCCATTCATCTGTTGATGGACACTTAGGTTGCTTCCATGTCCTGGCTATTGTAAATAGTGTTGCAATGAACATTGTGGTACATGACTCTTTTTGAATTATGGTTTTCTCAGGGTATATGCCCAGTAGTGGGATTGCTGGGTCATATGGTAGTTCTATTTTTAGTTTTTTAAGGAACCTCCATACTGTTCTCCATAGTGGCTGTATCAATTTACATTCCCACCAACAGTGCAAGCGGGTTCCCTTTTCTCCTCACCTTCTCCAGCATTTACTGTTTGTAGATTTTTTGATGATCGCCTTTCTGACTGGTGTGAGGTGATACCTCATTGTAGTTTTGATTTGCATTTATCTAATGATTAGTGATGTTGAACAACCTTTCATGTGTTTGGTGGCAATCTGTGTATCTTCTTTGGAGAAATGTCTATTTAGGTCTTCTGCCCATTTTTGGATTGGGTTGTTTGTTTCTTTGATATTGAGCTGCCTGAGCTGCTTGTAAATTTTGGAGATTAATCCTTTGTCAGTTGCGTCATTTGCAAATATTTTCTCACAGTTTGAGTGTTGTCTTTTCATCTTGTTTACGGTTTCCTTTGCTGTTTGGCAAGTTATTAAACCTCATTTGTCAACATAATTTAAGACCCATAAAATGTAGCCAGACCATTAAAAGAATAGGATTGCTTACATTAAATTAAAAAATTTAGAGCTTTGAACATAATACCCTAAATTTTATCTTTTTAGCTTTGATTTAAAACTATCAGTGTTAATCAATTAAGGCAAGATAATAACCTCACTTTTAACAAGCATATATTTTGTTTTATTGAAACAAATCACTTTCTATTAATTCTAAAGAAAATTTTATTAAAAAAGAATTAGATTTTAATCTAGACCTGGATATATCCCATATATCTCCTTGCAAATATGCAAACCACTATTTTCACTAAAAGACAAGTTGCTATTTGGGTCTATATTTTTTCATTTGGGTAACACAAAATACAAGACTAGCTAGTGTGAAACTCATGTATTGTTTTTGCACCAAACCATTAAAATAACATTATCATCATTGGGATTGACATATATACACAACTGATACTATGTATAAAATAGATAACTAATGAGAACCTACTGTATAGCACAGGGAACTCTACTCAATGCTCTTTGGTGACCTAAACAGGAAGGAAATCCAAAAAAGAGGGGAAATATGTATACATAAACTAACACAACATTGTGAAGCAACTATACTCCAATAAAAATTTTTAAAAAATAGCATTATCATCATAGAATATATGTAAACAAATGCAATCTAATTCTGAATAAGTAGATATAAGACTGTTCCTAGTGTGTACAGAATTTCTGTGAAATTCAGAAAAAGCATTTACTCCAGGTATATAAAATATCATGGCATCACAGCTTAGCAAATGGAAACTACTTCGCACAAACTTCGCGCTAAAAAGGTTCTTTTTAGGTTGATGCATACCATTGCCAAAATCCCCACTTTACATTGTGGAGCAGAGATTTTATTTTGGTCCCCATTTGTCCTTTCAGATGGACACCCTTGTATAGCTAACAACATGTACAGCCATACGTGGTAGTTCTTCTAGGGACAGAATAAATAGTAATTAATTTACAAATTGAAGGAAAAGTAACATGTATTCACTAAATAGTTATGCAAATCAGGATTGCTAGATTAAATGATAAACAATATGTACTAAACAAATCCTTATGTAAGTCATTATTTCTTCTATGAAATATTGACCCTTAGATTCTGGACATATTACATCAATGGGAAAAATATGTTATTCTTTCTAAACTCCATGCATTAACCAAGGTTCTCTAGAGAAAGAGACTAATAGGATGTACATAGATAGTGAGAGAAATTTATTTTAAGGATTGACTCATGTGATTGTGAGGGCTGCCAAATCCTAAACGAGACCCAGAGAAGAGTTGATATGGCAGTGGAGTCTGAAGGCAGTGTGGAGGCAGAATTCTTTCTTCCTCTGGGGACCTCAGATTTTCTCTTAAGGCCTTCAACTAATGGATGAGACCTACCCGCATTATGGAGGTCAACCTACTTTACTCAGTCTACTGATTTAAATGTTAATCACATCTAAAACAATAACGTTATGGAAATGTCTAAACTGATATTTGACCAAACATTTGAATGCTATATCCTAGTCAAGTTGACACAAACTTAATCATCCCGCACCCCTAACCTCCATAAAATTTATTTTTTCAACCAATTTTCTTTAGAGACGTACCCATTATTCTGAAAACCTCAATTCTGATTGTCTGCTACTTCCTTCCCTCTTCTCTCTTTCCAAGAGCATTAAATCTTCCAAGTTTAAACATAATTGATGAGAGCAAAAATTTCTTTTTCAGAAACACTTCCTAAATAACTAGGCATCAAAATGCTTCTCATATATAATTTGAGAGAATATCATTCTGTGTCTAAATCCATTTTAGAAGTAGAGTTTTCAAATGCAGTCAATCAGTGCCTACTTCATGAATATATTTTTCCTTCTTTGAACCAATTTGCAATTAGTTGAAATTCAATTTTCTCATGAAAATTGTTTTAGATAAGTGAAATATAATTTTACTTTTAGGCAAACACAATTTTGTCAATTTTATTCTGAAACACTGAAAAACATCTATGTTAAAGAATCAGTTTACAAAGTTTATTTCCTTGGCAAACAACTTAACATCATTTTTTATTAAAAAAATGTACCTTCACAACACTGAGGAAAACACAGAGATTCCAAGTTAGAGGTTGGTGTACAAAATCTACAGGGGAAAAACAAATCTCAGAATGGTGGAGCAAATTTCAAGGGCAAAGTACTGGACTCACTGGATAACTCCTTAAAATGTTTGTGATTACTTGTTGACTCTACCATGTTCTAGCTTGACCCTATGGCCATTGACTGCCTGAAATATCTAAAAACTGAATAAACACCAACGAAGAGTTATCACAAAATGTTCTCAGTTATTCACCCCTTTTATATAGCTGTTCTTTGCATTGTGACTTTTCAGCTCCTTGATTCTAGTTAAAGTTAAAGATCTAGCTAAGTTAAAGATCTTGCTATTGATTTGTCAGTTGTCTGACACTTCAGTGGTTTGCTTCAAACAGCAAAAATGATGGGGTTACATTCAAGATTAGGTAATAAGAGATTGGCACTTGCTCTTCCATCATACTAACTCTAATGAAGCAAGATGTCATGTTGTGACCTGCCCTGTGGAGAGACCCACATGGTAAGGAAATGGGGGGGGGGTCTCTGACCAATACTCAGTGAGGTACTGAGGCCCCCAGTTCAACAGCAGTTGGGAAAGTAACTCTATCAAAAACTATGTGAGTGAGTTTGGAAGTGACTGCTTCCTCAATCAATTCTTCAGATGAGACCATGGCTCCAGTCATCACCCTGATTCAGTCGTGTCTTATGAGGAATACTGAAGCAGAGGACTTATTCAGCCAAGCTGTGCCTGGATTTAGGACCCACAGACCATGAGATAATAAATATTTGTGGTTTTAAGCTGCTGAATTTTGGGATAATTCATTACACTGCAATAGATAACTAATACTAGCATGATCATTAAAAAAACAAATACGATGGTGGAAAAAATCCAAATATGTCCTTAATAATCACAGTATATGTTACTAAAGCAAGCTAATTCATTGAGAGAGAGAAATATATATAATTATATATATAATTTAAAAGATATATCTATCTATCAATAGAGAGAGAGAGAGAGAATCACATTGAAAATGTGACTTAGACACACTGAAAAAAAACAAAAGTGTTGAAAATAAAGGAAGGAATCAGATCCATAATTATATGCAGAAAATTCTAAACCAAAGAAAACTATATATGATATTCTCATCAGATATTATATTAGGAAAAATGCATTTAAATCAATATGGACTGTAAATAATAATAAAAGGAGAAATCCACTAAAATGTTAAAATAGGCAAGCAAATAACATCATGTATGAAGTATGTAAAGTAATAATTAATCAATACAACATGTGGGAGATTTTAATATACTGAGAATGCAAGAAGTCAGTCCCTGAAAGCATTACATGGGAACTGGCACTAAGAGCCAGACCACCGTGCTCTTCTGTTAAACAATTGCACAGAGCATTGACACCACACAAGATCTCTCTGTGATCACAATGGACTGAGACAAAAGCCAAACCATTTTGTAACCATATTTGAGCACAAAACAACAATGCACCAAACACAAAACTGATCAAACATGCCCTTCTCCTGGCTAATATGAATGTTTGTTGTTTCTTTACCGATTAGTGTTTCATTCCAGTCCATCCTTCCTGTCTTCCACGTAAAATGTTTAAGATATCCAATCATAGAGGGGCTTCTCTGGTGGTGCAGTGGTTAAGAATCCATCTGCCAGTGCAGGGGACACAGGTTTGAGCCCTGGTCCAAGAAGATCCCCCATGCTGCAGAGCAACTAAGCCCATGAGCCACAACTACTGAGCCTGATTGCCACAACTACTGAAGCCCACGCGCCTAGAGCCTGTACTCCACAACAAAAAGCTACTGCAAGGAGAAGCCTGCACACTGCAACGAAAAGTAGCCCTTGCCGCAACTAGAGAAAACCCACGTGCAGCAACGAAGACCCAACGCAGCCAAAAATAAAATAAATAAAATTAAAAAAATAAGATATTCAATCATAGAACTGCCTCCACTTTTAATATCACACAAGCCAGAGCAATCCTCAAACTCTTCCCCAAATCACCTAACACAAGCTCAAAGCCTATAGCAAGATCCTCCTCTCACCTTTAAGACTGAGACACCCACAGTTTCCCACTGTATGTTTTCTCCCTCATTGAAATGAGCCAATAAATCCTAGTTCATTTGAATATAGGTGTTTTCCTGGTGGCTTTGGATGGAGGGTATCAACAAGATCTTTCAAAATTTAACACTTTAGGCAGACATTATTATCATCAATGATATATTTTTTAAGCAATTTAACATTAAGCAAAATGGAGAGCAAGATATTTCAAAAAATAGGAAAAACACAAAATAAATAGGAATTAAGACATCTGAACTTCTTAATAAGAACAGCAAAGTTTTACATGGAGAATTATTTAAAAATATATAAACAGTATAATAAATATGACACTTTACCTGAGAAAAGACAGAAAGTGTCCATCAGAAGCTTCACAGCTTGTGATATTTTTGTGAAGTGATGTAAGAGTGTTATCTGAAATAAGGTGGAAATTTCTAACACCAGATGTAGATGGGTGTGTCTCATACTACACACAATGAACTGAGGAAGCTAGTAGATGTTACAGGTGTGTGCACATGTGCTTTTTATGTGTTTTGATGCTGTTGGGTTCAGCCAGGGAGATTTCTAGTTTACCTAGTGTTCCTCAAAGATGAAATCATGCATAAGCAAACATGAAACTCACATTTTACGTGAATTTTTCCCCAATATATCAGTCATATTTGAACAAATTTATGTTTTAAAAACAAGAATTAAGGCAAAACTGACTGTAATACCTTTCTATATGGACTTCAGAATCATAAGTTTTGAAAGCTAATGAAAATATTTGTCTTTTGTCTCATTTTCTCATTTTGCTTCCTTGTATGACTCATTCTACAACAGAAGAGCAATTCTGATATTTTCAAATTTTATTTAAGCTCTGGTGATATAAGAGATCTGGGCTTAGCAATAAAGCACTTTTGTTACCAGTATTTCTCCCTTGAACCTTCTGCCTTGTTCCTGAATACATGATTTCACCTTATATTCAGTTCTACTAATTGGTTTCTTTCCACATATTTTGAACAAAATCACAATGACACTAAGGCTCAGTGTAGGCAAGAAACATCTCCAGGGAGATTATATAAAATTGTCTTGTGGAGGAAAACAAGGATATTGCCTTTGAATGGGACGGATGTGCATTTCCACTATATAGAAAACAGAAAGCTAACTGTAGGATAATTCAATTCACCCATCACACACTAAAGATGGAATTTATCTTAAAATGGCACTGTTATTTAATTATTTCAGGAAAGAAGTGTTACGGATCAACTCAAGTCAAAGTATATCATTATCATCATCATAATAAATAATCTATGTAGATTTTACTGAGATTAAGATTTTTTTTAAATAAGCAGAAGAAGACTAAAGACTGGAAATAAATGTTCCAAAATGTTGCCATTGATTTTCTTTGATTCATATAAATTTAGTGTTTTGAAATTTTTCTAACTTAATTTTGGCTTCTTGGTTCATTTATCTCTATCTTATCTTGCTTAAAAATTAAAATACTTAATTTAAAGTTCATAAGTGTCCACTGAGTACAATTTTGCCTAATCACTGTCTAGGTTCACTGGCTCTCTGCCAGTGTCCCATGGTCAGAGTTCTGCAGTTGCACCCTGGACCCTGTCTCCATTTGTTATGGAATCAATCAGGTTAAAGTTAAGGTCAGAGTTCTCTGTTATTAACATGGATAGTTTATTATAAGATAAGATTGTAGTCCTGGTCAAACTGCATACCACCCACTCATTCCTTTAATAATAAGCATAAAAAATGTGCATTACTAATAATGTTGGAACATTAAGGATACTTTCTATGTTCCTTGATTTTATATATATATCAAAATATATATAAATATATATATACATTTTTAAAGGTGTTTACAGACTAGATAATAAGATATGGACTTTGGAAGTAGATTCTCAAGTGTTAAACGTTGGTTTTCTGAGCAAATCATGTAACCTCTCTATGCCTCATTTCCTTATCAACAAACTGAGGTTTCTGTGAGGATTAAATTGTTTGATTCATATAAAGTGTTTAGAACAATGTTTGACACTAATTCAGCCCTCAGCAAATACTAGTTATCGATTTATAAGATAATTTTAAAAAGCATTACTTTGGGAAAGATATGCTATGTATTAATAACATGTAAATATTTACATTGGATCTTTACAACAAAAAAGAAAAAAATTATGGTAAAAAATGTGGACATTGAAAAGCCCATCAGTTTTGTATATCATCAAGCCTGGTGAAATATGTACAGTGTTTCTAAATTTTGCATAAGGAATGTGGCCGCTTTGAGAAAAAATTCTCATCCTTAATCAAAATGTTCTTATTATCATGCTACTCGGAGAAGTCATGGGCTCTGCCTGGCTTGCATCTCTCTGTATCCACTGTCCAGAAAATGCTTCCAGGCACAAAACTAGGACAATCATTTGACAGACCTCATTTGTTTCACTTCTCTCAAGGACTGCTGTCATGTACTCGCTTTGTCTATGTCTGACAGTTACTTTATATATGTTTTCCAGCTGTCTGTTTATGCTGGCAGGTTCAGTTCAGTGACTGCAGCTCCATCATGGCCAGAAGTAGAAATCTGAATTTAAAAATAGGAATATGAAGCAATTTGAAGAAAGCAAACAAAACTCACTCAAGATAAAAATAAAAGTATACCAAACATAAAAACATTAGCTATATACTAAAAAGTGTGTTTATCCATCTTTCCACTCAACTTTACATCTTAGGCAGCAACTATTATTGAAAAAAAATTATAGAAAAGAATATCTTTCAGGCCCAGAATATTTGAAAAGCAAAGATGTTCTAAGTGCATGAATCAGGAAACATTAAAATGGTACTATTTTTGGAGGATAAATCGTAAAATAAACCATTCTTTCTTCTTACATTTTTAATATAATTGTAATATCATAAAAGTTAAGCGTTTATTCTATATTATACTCTTTAATTTTCCTTTATTCTACGTGCAAATGTTTGACTTACAATTGGTTTTAAATATTTTTACCTGATTTACTAATCTAATAGGATCAAATTATTTTTTAAAAAATGTGTATGACGTATTTTTAACAATGGTATAGTAATAGCAAATACTTATTAAGTCTATTTTCCATTTTGACAATTGTATTATCATTCCTCATGTCTCCTAACATAATGGGTCACAGGCATCTCGTACATAAAATAAGACTGAAATTTAAAATATATCTATATTACCTTCCTGAAAAGCAAGGAAGATAAAAATAATTTTAATTTTTAACTTACATTTGATTTGAAGTAAAATGAGTTTCAAGTTGACTTGTCTAGAAGTGGTAATAAATAATAAAAATTCTGAAGTAGAACAATAACAACAGGATGAGACCTGTTTAAGGTACATTTAAGACATAAAATAGGTGTCCTCAGGAAGGGATTGGAAATGATGAAGTCTAGTGAGAGAAGCAGTAGAGTGTGGCAGTTAAAATCACAGGCTTAGGTGTCACATAAAGCTAGGCTACAATTTCAGCTTTGCCACTTAACAACTATGAGATCTTTTACCAATTTTAAGAAATGGAGTGTTTGTGATTATTAAATGAGATCATGTTTCCAAAGCATCTAATGATTCCTAGATCATAGTGAATGCTCAATAAAAGGTATATATTACATTTGCAACAGTGATGATGATGATGATATGATCATGGTGATGGTGATTAGAAAATAACTAGAAAGCTTTCAGCTTAGGATACCTTGTGATGTGGGAGGGAACAAAAATAGTCTGGAATTTTAGAGATATGATTACTTAACATCTGTAGGACAACTGGACTAATCAGAGGGAAGATTAAGGCTGGAGGTAAAAATTTAAGGTCACCATTGAATAAATAATACCTGGAGTTATCACTCAAGGCAAGTGTGCTATAAATGAGATTTTTCAAATGACAAACAAAGAAATTCGAGAATAATTGCATTTAAAGAGGGGAAAGAGTCCTCAAGGAGTCAGAAAAAAGAAAACAATATTATCAAGGCATCCAAGAAAAAATAATTGTTTGATTAAAAGAAGATCAACATGCCAAGTGGTAAGGACATCTCAAGAGAGTGAAGACAGAGAAAATCTTTGGATTTGGTAATTAAGAGATCCCATTAATTCTCTTAGGAGTCACTTTGGTTGAGTGGGGATGAAAAAAGATAAGGTGATGCTGTTGAGAACAAAATGAAAGCTAATAAAGAGAAGACAGCAAACACATTAATCTTGAAAACACCCTTTCTATTAGCCTATTTTACATGTGAGAGAAACAGAAGCAGGAGAGATTAATACGCTTACCCAGGATCTTAGTTCATGAGTAGTGGAACCAATATTAACATCAGTTATTTTCAGAGCAATTAAAATCACAGCCCTCATTAATATATTTATTTGAAATTAATTTTAACAAAATTAATTTCTCCTGGATTTTGGACAATGTTTCGATCTATTGTGCTAGACATTAACTCTAGTAGAAAACGAATGGCTTTCAAGGAGAGAAATTGTTCTAAAAGCCTATCAAAATCTCAGACTCTGGTAAATAATTAGGTCAGAAGATTGTTACACTGAGGGTGACTCTTCAGAGAAAAAAAATGTTTTGTAAACAGGAAACTCAACGTCATTAGCCAAAAAGAACTGTTTCTATAATTCTTAACATTATGTCAGTTTTGTATTTGCCCCTTGACATGCCTAGTACAATTAAATTGGACCTATTTTTTTTTTGGGGGGGGGGGTCTCATAAAAGAAATTACTCCCAGCCTCGTTTATCCTTGAATTTCCTCCAGCCCAGAAAGTGGTTGTTTATCCAACCACAGTAATTATGATGATAGGGTAATTTCCTCAGAATTGATCCGAGTGATTATATGATTAAATCTCACAGATGGTTTGGAGGAGGCATTCATTGGCTAAACTGTTTTGGATAAATCTAATTCATCAGGCATGGGCAAGACCAGTCAGTAATCTCCAAAGCACAGAAGTTCTAGAATATGACTTACCTGTAAGATTCTTTCATTCCCTAGGGCCATAATTAAATGTGTAGGCATCCTGTATTGTTCATGCTGGAGAGAAATGAGGGAAGATGATGTGATGGAGGTGGGGAACTATTTTCTCAAAAAGTTTTAGAGAGAACAGATTAGATGTGAATACATATTATTGTCTTTGAGATACTTAGGTGTTTTGCATCCTTAAAGGACAAGCAGAACCTAGGAATTAATACTTCAGTGTCTAAGAGAGTACACAATATTAGTCAGTTGATGATGTGTTTAAAATTAAGAAACATTAATGGTAATTTACACATATATAGAATGGTATGTCAAACAAACTTTTTCCATGTACACATGATCTTATTAAATCCTACCAATTGGAATAAAAAGATCCATTCCTCCCAAAGACATCAGTCCTAAATAAATGAACAGACACATTTTCTTAAGCCATCAAAGGAAGAATGCACTCTCTAAATTCATCCAACAAATCTAGTTGAGTGCCAATAGTTTATGCCAAGCACTATCTTAAGCAGTAAGGATTCAATAGTGAATAAAATAGACAAATTGCCTGCTAAAGAACTTACAGTTTGCAGATTGAGAAAGAAGGAAAACACATAAACACTGGAACATCAGATGGAGATAAATGCTATGCGGAAAAAATAAAGCAGGGTAAGGGGCATAAAAAGTATACAAAGGGGGTGAAATGGGTGAGGTAAGTGAAGTTGTTTTTCAACATGCATGTGAATTAGTCATCTAGATGAGTGGGAGAGTGAATGGAGAGGAGAATATGGGATTTGTGTCTGAAAAGCCTTATGAACTCAAAGTGAAGAATCATAAATTTAAAGTGTAACTAATCATCATACTTTTTATTTTTCAACTGTCTTCCTCCCTACAATAGAGGGCAAGGTGTAGTTCAGCCACGGATAGTAATATGTTACGTGTGTTCAACTAAGAGAGGCAGGGCCAAAGGATTTAAAAACATATGCAAAGGAATGATTACAGTTATAGACTATGGACTCTAAACCGGAGAAGGACGGAAAGTGAAGACCTAAAGGGGGTGAGGGTCAGTAAGAAGATGGCAAAATCAGTCACGTATAGATCTCAACCAAATTAAATAATTATTAGTGTCAGAATCCTAGAAGAAGTAAACTTGAAACAGAAAAAGTTAGGGTGCTTAATATTTTGAATATGGATTGAGCACAATTATTGGTTATAACACAGCCTTCAGTGTGAAGTTGAAAGTGGAAAGTTTACGTGAGATGAAAGACAAGATTTTTATAGTAGAAACTGTCAAGACATGGAGAGGTATGCTGGCACTGAATGTATTATCTAAATGGATATTGAAATCATCAAGAATGATGAGGTAATCCTGGACAGAGTTAGATACAGAAGTTAGAATCTTCACAAAATGAGGGGGACTAATGATGAGCTCTGTAGATAGACGAAAATACAAATGAAAACCAGTCTGTAGAAACTGATGTATATATGATGGGAAAGGACTTCAAAGCAGTGGGTTTTTGGAGAGAATGATCTTGTAATGACAATGAGGAGCCGAGACAATTCTCTACTTAAGCCCAGTGCTGATATATAAGAAATAAATCAGTCACTATTTGAGAGAGCTATGGGGAATCATCGTTATTAGAGGGAATAGGTTAGGTTTTATCTAGGGTGAGAAGTGTAAAAAAGTCCAGGGAAGAAAGTGAGGGCATAGGGAATTCTGTTATTGATTGATTATGAAATTCAGAAGATAAGTGCACGGTTTGGTGAGAGGTGATGAGAGGAGTCACGTGATGGGTGTACACACTTACTTGGGAATGAAGTATGGGTGACAGCTTAGAAGTCTTGTTCTTGTTGGAAGACTTCTTGATTACCAACAAAAACAGTAATAAAAGGAATGGGGGGGGTGTCAATCCTAATGATCATGGGGGCAGGTTGTGGTAGTGAGGTTGTTTAAGTTGGGCACGGGAGGTGATGGAAGTATGACGGTTTGAGAGTCTTGCCAGGAATCTGCAGAATCTCCATCTTTACTCTAGCTGATTAGCTTTGATGGCGGTGGGAGGGGCATTCTTACAAAGAGTAGAGTACAGGAAACTCCTGTCTTAGGAAACTATTCCGGAGTACAGAATACAACTTCATTATATGACTTGTTTACTCACGTACCAAAGAGACCAGGAAATAGCACAGATCACAACGAACTAAAAGCTTATGACCAAGATTATCCTAAGATTCCAAGACTTGTTCAACACTAGAATATTTTTTCAATGTAAATTATTAAGTTAATCTAAAGGAGGAATATTGTTATGTTTTCTCAATGAAAGGTGGGAAGCATTAGTAAAATTTAATATTCATTCATGATTTTTAAAACTAGAAACAAGGAAATTTGCTTAAAATAATAAAGGTTAGCTATCAGAAACCTATGCCAAATAGTATACTTGGTGTTAAAGTAATAGAAGCATTCCCATTAAAGTAGAAATAATGCAATTATTCCTAAACCAATACAAGCATTCATCATTGTATTAGAGATGCAAATCAATGCAAAAACACAAGAAAAATAGAGTACATTTTAATACTGGAAATAAAATGGTGCACTATTCCTATTTGTGCATGATATGATTTTCTACATAAAATATTCAAGAGAATCAATTGCCAAACTAATAGGTGTATTAAAATAGAGAGATACAGAACTACAGATGAAGAATAAAAGAATAAAACACATTTTTATACAGAGTCATGACCAATTAGGAAATACAATTATATTAAATTTCATATTTGAAATGGCAAAAAATGTTTTTTTGGTATCAAGTGCATATGTGCAAGAAATATATGTTCAAGAAATATATGTCACATAAAGGAGGAACTAAAAAACCTTACTGAAGAACAAAAATAAAAGCCTGAATAACTAAAAAGTTATCATGCTCATTGATGGATGTGCTCGATATTTTAACGATATCATTTCATCCTAAATTAAACAGTAAATCAAGAAAAGCTTAGATAATTTTATTAAATAAAAGGAATAAAATTGTAAAATATGTAAGTATATTATAAAATTTAATGTTTAAAAGAATATGGGGATTTCCAGTGTAGCTCAAAGATATGGAGCAATAGAAAGAACATTTCTCTCACACTTACAAAAACGTCTGGATAAAAGGCCAATTAACAAATTTTCTTGAACCCATCAGAAGTCTGCAGTTGCAGGGTGAACAACCAATCCCAAATCTAGAGAGACACAGGTGTCTCCAAGGGGAAACAGGACCTAAACATTTGCTTATCTAAGACAGGTTCTGGTTTTCCTTCTTGAGATTTGTTAGTTTGATTTCTATGTAAAGTAATCCCTTTCCCTTGGCTGACTTTTCTCATGATTATGGGCTATTTTCCTTTGCCAATTTATATCTAGTAAATTTTGAAGGATGCCTGCTTCATTTTTTAATGAATAGTAGGCTTTATTTTGTTAGTCAGTTAAGTTGCTTGTGGTTCAGTTTGATTCTTTCAGAGATTGTGATAATCTTTGTTTAAGTAGGTGTATGGTAACTATACTCTAGGGATGATTTCTTTATTTATTTTTTCAGTTTTTAAATTAATTAATTAATTTTTTTAACATCTTTATTGGAGTATAATTGCTTTACAATGGTGTGTTAGTTTCTGCTTTATAACAAAGTGAATCACCTATACATATACATATGTTCCCATTTAGCTCCACTATTACAGCTTGTCATTCTGGTATCTCCACTGAATTTACTGAGTGACCAGTGAGACTCTCCATAGTGGCTGCTTAGAACTCAAAGTCAAGTCAACCCTGAAATCCACTCAACTCACAGCTCCCTAGGGGCTCTTTTGTCAGATTTTGTTGAATTTCAACCCATGCGTGCACATCTTTGTATTTAGCAAAAACTCAAGACTTACTCTTTACCTAACTGCACTGAGCGTGAACCTATATATGCCCACTTTTGTATTTAGCAAAGACTCAAATCTCTCCAAAGAACCTCTTGCAGATCTTTGGAACTCTTTTGTGCTGCAGGGCTCCCTCACATCTGGAACCCTGCCTCCTATTTCCAATCATCTCAGTGTCACTAACTCCAATTTCTATCTTTTGGACTCAGTGAGACTATTCTACTCTGCTTGAGACCCCTTTCCTTGCCTCAGTCTCCAGAGTGTGCTTCCAGAAATAAAGTCAGGGGATGTAATAAAGTTCAGCTAGTTTTTGCCCTCTCTCTCAGGGATCACAGTTCTGCAATCCCTATTTTCCAATATCTACAATTACCGTTTCATATATTTTGTCCAGTTTTCTTATTTTTTCATAGAAGGAAACAAGAGCAAAGTCCCTGTTAATAAAAATAACCAGTCCCTATTATCCCATCATGGTAGAAAGCAGAAATTTCTTCTTTAAAAAAACTGGACATCACTTTTAAATTTTAAGACTTCTGCTGTGACTAAAAATTGATCATGGCAAACAAATGCCTTGCAACACCGAGATTGGGAGATGCCAAGTCAGAGCCATCGTGCTCCAATTAAATACTTCTTTGTGTTTTTAAGTGTTAAGTTTGTGTTTTTAAGTTAAGCTTTTATAAGTAGTGCTTTAATTCCAAGTACTGACTCTATGACAGGAAGGTCATTTCACCATGGCAGATGGTAATCAGAGATATTTTCTGACAGGGAATCACTTGCTAATGTTTAAAAGTCTCAACTTATATAGACAATTGTTTTCTTGTCTTTGGATTCTGGAATAAACCGTGTCAGATTTGCATTTTTCTTTTCAGATGGCTACAGAGCTATTGATAATCAGAAAATTTGTTCCCACCTTCTTTAATGTCACTTCATTTGGGCTGTATTCACATGTGTCTAGTGCTTTTTATCTCACTTTTACAGACTTTAATTAAGATATGAAATGAGAAAAAATACCTTCTAGATTTTTTGTTTCTTTTCCTTGCAGTTATCCTTTCTTAAGCTTACTTGGAATCATATTCTAGTGCTACAAGATAATTTTCTGTAATTTCTTGGATAGTTAAAATATCAGAAAGCAGAAATACAGCTACAATCTTTATTGAATAGAAGAGGCAAAATTATGAAATCCTAAAATTAATTATTTTTTTATGTTATGCTTTTGACTTGAGAATAAATTCTATCTTTTTAAAGATTTTTTAGGCCTTTCATGCCTTTCATTCCAGAAATTTAATTTGTTTTCCCTATTTAGAGTCTTTGAGTGTGCCCTGGTTTTTATGTAAGCATATTCTCAGGATGATGATCTTTTTTAGTGCTGTAAAAGTACATACACAATCCTTGAGATTTTGTATTGCCTTTTTGGAAAATAGAAAGAGAAAGTAATGGCATTACACAAAATAATGTGATTGAAAATATTTTAATATCCTGATATGTGTTTTTAACATCACCGTACATATAAGTGAAAAAAATATTTGATAGATATCACTATTTTTTATAAGTATGATATCTACAGAAATCAGTTTTTCTTGACACTGTGTCATATTTAGCAGCAAAAATAATTCTGAATTTGTGTAACAAATTAGGTTTCAGAGGGTTTATCTGCTGTTCCTGACTAAATGTAACATTTAAAACTGCCTTGTTCAGATATAATTTCCACTTTCAGAATCTTTACCTTCTTCCCACCACCCTTGTCCCTAAAGAAACAAAAAAGATAAGAAGAACATCCCACGTTTCTGAAGCCAACACTTATGATAAGATGCTTCCAGTATTTGCATGCAGTGTCACTTATTGTCTAATTCGGAGCACACAGAGCGTGTGTAGCAGATTGCATTATCGGCCTCAATCCTTGATGCCCTTTGCCATGTAACTTTGCAGTTCCTCACGTTATAAGACTAGAGTAGATTTCCCTATTCCTAGACTTTGAGCTCAGTCATATTACCTGCATTTAGACAAAGGAATGGGGAAGAATTGCTGGCATTCCAGTTCTAAAGAGTCTTCCTGGGCTTCCCTGGTGGCACAGTGGTTAAGAATCCACCTGCCAATGCAGGGGACATGGGTTCGAGCCCTGGTCTGGAAGAGCCCACATGCCGTGGAGCAACTAAGCCCGTGCGCCACAACTACTGAGCCTGCGCTCTAGAGCCCACGAGCCACAACTACTAAAGCCCGCGCACCTAGAACCCGTGCTCTGCAACAAGAGAAGCCACCGCAATGAGAAGCCCGCGCACCACAACGAAGAGTGGCCCCCGCTCACTGCAACTAGAGAAAGCCCGCTCGCAGCAACGAAGACTAAATAAATAAATAAATAAATAAATAATCTTCCCATGTTTCTGCCTGCACTCTCATGCCTCCATTACCACCACACAAAGAGTTTCTTTCAGGCATCTGCTGCCACTGAATTGCACTGCAACAATCAAGCAGGGGTTTGCGTTCTTGCTTCTGAGCTTTGGAAACCACCACCAACGGTATGAAAACCCATGGTCACTGCTGGAGTCTCTGGAGAGACAAAGGAGAGTACACTAAGGTGGGACTGAAGCTGAGAGCCAGGAGGATGAATGAAGTAGAATTTCTGCACTCTGATGTTCTTCTACAAGGAATTCTACGGAAGGGTCATGTAACATCCAACCACTTAAATTCATCCATTTAAAACCTCCGCCACTTTGTATAAATTCCTCAAACACCCTGCAAATCACCTTCATCCCCAAAGTGTTTCTTTGATCGGCAAAGTATTTTTTCAGCCTGCTCAATGACAGCTCTCTCTCCTAACCCTCCAATTGACCTCTGGTTTATGTTTGCCTTCTTTCTTCCAAGATCAACAATGAATCAACAATATGTTTATAATACTAGGAAATAATCTGTCTCAGTCCAGAAAATATCAGATGTCTTATTTATTGTTGCCTATTATTGTTGGTTATTGTTTTACTGCTTCCTAGTTTGACAACTTGTGTACTGACTAAAAGCAAATAGCACCAGAATAGACTGAATGTTAGAAATTAAATTCTCTTCGATCTGGTTTCATAATAGTGTGACTTGAATAGAATATAATTGTGAAAGTTGTCTCCACCCTAAGTGTCACTATCATTTGTCTGGATGGCAAAAGACTCAAGTAAAGTCTCTAAATATGCGAGTTGTTTTTTGAGCCTGATATTTTTTCATTGATCTATTTCTTGCCTCTTGGTCAAAGCCTACTGTATCATTGCTTGATATAATTCTTGATATCTGATAGTATGAGTAGTCTGCACTTTGATTTATTTTTCCTATAAAAGTTCTTGGTCCTCAAGTCCTGAATTATAAATTTTAGAATCAATCTTTCAAATTCCATGAAAAATTTGTTAGAATTTTTATTGTGTTATAGAAAACATGATAGAAAATGTATATCTTTATGCTTTTAAATCTTCCTATTCATTAATGTAGTATGTCTATCCATTACTGAGGTCTTCTTTAAAATCTTCTAAAATGTAAAAAAAAATTTTTTCCCCATAAAACTTTATGGGAAAAATTTTTCCCATAAAGCTCATGTATATCTTTTGTGAGATTTCTTCTTAGGTATTTTAGAGTTGTTATTGCTATTGGAAATGCCATATTTCTGTTACTTTTACTGTTGGTATTCATGAATGAGATTGATTTTGTTTATATAGGAAACTTCATGAGAGCTCATTAATTCCAACAATCTGTTGACTGTTATGAGTTTCTATAATTCTAATAACCAATATTTGTAAACAATATGTTTTTTATTTCTTCTAATTATTTTAACTTTTAAATATTTTTTGATATTATATTGTTGCCTGTATATTTCAATAGATAAAAGCCATAAGAGTAGATTTGTTTTTATTATTCCTAATTTTAGAGGAAATGTTATTTTAGTTTCACAATTCGTTGAGACATTTCAGCAAAAGTTTTGGAAAATACCCTTAACCTATCAAATTAAGGAAATTCCATTCTATTGCTCATTTGCTAAGATGTTGATTCTTATATACTTACTGAGTTATACATTTAATAACATATTTTTATCCATCTATTGAAGCTGACCACATATTACTTCCCTCTTAAAATTGTATTATTGAGGTGAATTAGATGATATTAACCAAGAAGCTTTCATTTCTTAGACTAATTCACCTTAATCATGGTGGGTATGCATGCGTTGTGTGTGTGTGTGTGTTGTGTATGTTCATATATAATTTTCTTTTATTTGCCAAAATTTCAAGTAAGATTGTGCATCATGTTCAAAAGGAGACTAGTCACTACTTCTCTATTCTCATATTGTATCTAACTGATTTTGAGTATATGACCGTTTATATTAACTTTATAAAATAAAATAAAACAGGACAATTTTCACTTTTACTCTTCTCTGACATATTTAAGACTGAGATTATCTCTTCTTTTTACGTAATGTTTTAGACATTTGTGGAGATTTTCTAAAATATTGGTATAAATTATTTAGTGGTTAACTGGTATGTTATGGTTTTCTATTTCTTTCTCACTCAGTTTTGATATGTTATATGTTTTTTATTCAAAGTCCATTTCATATACATTTCCAATTGTATTGGCCTAAGATTTTTTCCTATGATTCTCTTCTGATTTTTATAGAATTTTATAGCATTCTATTCTATATTTGTAATCAAGTATGGTACCATTGCTGAATTTGTGTTTTTTTATCAATTTTCCAGAGTTTTATCTACTTCATTAGTCTTTTCAAAGAATCAGTTTTGGGGCTTATTTATATTTCTATTATAGCTTGGTTTTCTATTTCAAATCTATGCATACCAGCATTATAATTTTCTTCATGCATCTTCCTAGAGAAGTATTCCATTGTTCTTTTTCTAATTTAAGTCAGATATGTATCTTATTAATTTCACTGAAAAAATAGTGTAAGTATTTAAGTCAAATACAATCTTACCTACACCTCTATATTTATTATTTACATTTTGATGCTCTTTTTGACCAACTAGATATCTATAAGTATGGCTAATTACAAGCACTTTAGAAATTCCTGATCTTTAGGTTATTGTTTTATAATTTCTTCCTACCTTAATTGATTTTAGGTCACAGAATAAGCTCTGAGTGGTTACAAAACCCAAATAGTTACTACGCTATGTCTTTTGACTCAGTACACATTTACATTTTGCAAATACTCCATGTGTGTTTGAGAAGTAGGTGTTTACTCAATAATACATGTATGTAAAATTGAATATAGTCATGAGATAAAGTTTGTTCATTGTGTTTTGCAAACTTTATGTATCTTGATTAAATTTGTTTGCTTAATGTATCAGAAAGTTTTGTTATAAAATACTCAATAATTCATCAATAACTCATAATATTGACAATTTTTAATTAATTAAGGCAATCATATAAGGTACACACATGTTTATGATTATATCTTTCTGGTGAATTGCTCTTTCCCTATTATTTACTTAAACATCTTTATGCCAAAAGTTTCATTTTTTTCAGTCTAATTTGTTACTAATGTGACTCAATCAGCTTTGTTTATTTTTCTATTATTATTTTCCTCTTATTCTGACTTCTAATGATTATTAAGTTTGCTTTATTTTCTTTATTTTTTATGAGCATCTGGATACTATTCTTTTATAGATTACTCTTAGTATTAATACTCCATGAGAAATTCACATTATAAATTATATACGCCTTTTTACTTTCTTTATTAATCAGTATCTCTCCACTAGTCTTGAACAGACCCTAATTTAAATACTCTTAACTCAAATAGATATCATTCTATTTTAATTAATTACATTGTTTTTGAAGTATTTTTTCTGACATTTTTTCAACTTATCTCAAAGTATGTGTTATAGCTTCAACCTAGAAAAATAAATATTCCTTAGGTTGTTATGGCACTTTGTAATATTTAGGAACAAAAAATCAGGGGTTCCCTGGGGAAGAAACCCACTTTTAAAATAATGAGTACAATAAATAAAGGCAAAAATATGCATTTTCATCATCTTTTCTATCATCAATCAAACATGTTCTTGAAAGACAAATAGTCAAGGACTCCTAAAATGTAATCCCACTTAAGCATGAACAGATCAGATGGAAGCATTCCATATTATTTTAGTTATTTAGCACTTATTATGTTTCTATGACCATCTGCAGAACTGACATACAAAGAAAAACTCAATGAAACCTCTTGAAATAGAAAGCTATATTGTTAAAATTTAAAGAACAAATAAATGTACTTTTCTGCTCTCCAAAGCAAAATTTTTCTAGGTAAAAAGAGAGAGTGAATTATAAAGAATGTCTTTCTTAAAGATTAATAGCATATAACCCATAGGCAGAGATAAGAACTAAAAAACTATGAAATCAACCAGCATTGCCATTGTTACTTCTTCCTTTTGGACATCAAGTGATGTGAAGTTACTCTATTTGTCTACACTGCTCTGCAGCACTGTTCCCTGCTCATATACTCTGAATGGAATCACTTCTGTTCAAACATATCTATCCTCTAAAAACTTACTCATTTCATCAGTTTAATGTCTGCCATTTGTCCTAATTAACGGCAATAAAATGTTACTATTTTCGCAAATCATTGTACCTTAGTACTTAACAGTCCCTTAATGTTTCTGAATCCTAAATTATCTATCACAACTTGAATATGATGGCCACTGGATAAATTGGTTGTTATAAATTGGATAAAATTGTTGGGAAAGAAAATTCTTAATTATATTTTAATAATTTGAGATAGCATGGTAGGCTGTTCAGAAAGAACTTTTTTTAACATGATAACGTTTTAATTGAGATAAAACATGAAAGTCATCAATTACTCTTCCTGCTTGTAATGGTTTTTATGAAAACTATTGCGTTATTGAACTGTGGTATTATCTTATCATGGACCAAAAGCCAAATGTAATGGGTTAACAATAGGTTATCTGACATCCCTCTTTATTCAGAACAGGCTGAGTAAACCCAGCACTCCAGAACAATTATTTGTGCCTCCTTTCATTCTTAAACATTCCCAAATTGGACGACAGGTTACATGACCACTCCAGTTAACAAATACCTGTGATTAATAATTCATAGGATTTAGAGGCGTCATGAATGGTGTAATTTAATTCAAGTTTATTGTTCCAAATATGACAAAGGATGTATCAAAAAATAAATTCTCATATCTAAACCTTTGGCCAAGTGCACAGGGTATGACATATCTGCCTAATTTATGAATAAAGTTTGTGGAACCACACTTTGGTTCATATTTAACAAAAGAAAACTTCTTTTCTAGTCCAAGTCAAAGGGTAGCATGAAATTATATATCTAAATATTTTATTTAAATATTTGGGTTATTTATTACCACCACTTATGAGTGAGACAGTTAGTGGGTTGCAAGTCACAGAAAAGAAAATGGAAAAGGCAATCGAAGTTTGCCTGAGACAATGTGGCTGTCAGAATTGCTCTCACTCTACCCAGGCCCAAGCTATGGGGACACTAAGAAAAGTCCCTGCAGCCCATCTCTACAAGGTCAGCAAATTTCTCCAAACTCCATTTCCATTCTCTTTCTCTGCTCTGACATCAGTTCTAATGCCATATGCCTGAATTTGCTTTTAGCTTCCAATTTTATTTCATTTCGTCCCATTTCATCCCCATACTCTGTATCCTGATAGTCTATCCTGCCCAACTACAGTATCCATCCATAGTCCTCAGAAAATGAGTCCAGGTTAATTATCTGGGCTATAGCTTACCTGTAAGCTTTGTATAGCTTATAGTCCAGACAAGGGACTCAGAGAGCAGTTCAGCTGGTCCACTCTGCCCAACCATCTTGAACTGAATCATGCCTTCATATCAGTGTGCAGAAAATACTGAAAGCCATGGCTTGTGTATTTTCCACATTGAATAATAGGTGAACAAAGCTAGAATAGTAATATAAGATATCTTCCCATTAGAACTGGTTCAGCAGAACCTGTAGACACCTTGTGATGAAGAGCACACTTGCGTATTTAAAGGATATTGTCATGACGATGAGGAGATCATTACTGTGTTGAATTACGGTGATAGTTTTATATGTTATTCTGAGCCAGCAGAGGTTACAATTTGTTAGGCCAGCTTTTGTTGTGAATGAACTGAAATATAGTTTTATTCCCCTGTAGTATATGCTGACCTGATCAGAAGGCACAAAGGAAAAGAATCTCAAAGTGAAAGGACCGGTTCAGATGCCTACCAAGACTCTGAGAATAACTACAAGGAAAACTCTTTGTGGTGAAGGTTCTAAGACTTGGGATCGTTTCCAGATGAGGATGCACAAGTGACTCATTGACCCGCACAGTCCTTCTGAGATTGTCAAGCAGATCACTTCCATCAGTATTGAGCCAGGAGTCGAGCTTGAAGTCACCATTGCAGATGCTTAAATCAACATTTTTAATAAATTGATAATCAGTTGTTAAAAAAATAAATAAGTAAAAAAAATAAAGCATATTGTCAGTAGTTATTCTTGTCAGAGCCAAAATGGCACTGGGAAAAGTTAAACAAGTAAGAAATAAGCCTTATTTAAAACTATTACAAGAGGAGACAAAGACCAGAATGTAGTCTGAACTCAACTCAGACGAAACAAAGGCAAGAGTGTTATAAAATGTTGGAGTGAACAGAAGATTATGGGCCATCTGTGTTTGCTGATCCTCGAATGCCTAGAAAATTGGCTCACTTATTTTTGTGTTATAAACAGCAATGTTATTAACAGAAGGCCTTGGAATCATTCCCAAATTAGCAACATGGTATGTGTTCACTGAGCTGAATTAAATGGAATGGCAGTATAGTCCAGACAAAAACACAGTTACACAAGACCCCATAATCCCAACATTAAAAACGTCTCACTCAACACCAGTCAAGTCAGCCCATTATCCTGTACAGATATATACTAAGCAGTGACTCTGCAATCCAGATTTTTGTCACTCTATGATGTCACCAGCCTCAGCACAGCCTCCAGGGTCATTGTAACAGGAGAGGAAGGAATGTAGGAAAGGCAGGATTTCATATGGACAGGTATATGTCACTTTCACTTACCTTTCCTTTACCAGAGCCTAGGTGGTCCCAGCTGAACTGCAAAAGTGTCTCAAAAATGTGTTCTTGCCCAGAAGAAGAAAATGAATATTCAGCATCTTGAGATCATAGCATTTTTTTTTTTAATTTTTAAATTTAAAAAAATTTTGGCTGTGTTGCGTCTTCATTGCTGCACTCGGGCTTTTTCTAGTTGCGGCGAGCGGGGGCTACTCTTCGTTGCAGTGCACAGGCTTCTCATTGCAGTGGCTTCTCTTGTTGCAGAGCACAGGCTCTAGGCGTATGGGCTTCAGTAGTTGCAGCACGAGGGCTCAGCAGTTGTGGCGCATGGGCTTAGTTGCTCCGTGGGATCTTCCTGGACCTGGGATTGAACCTGTGTCCCCTGAATTGGCAGGCGGATTCTCAACTACTGTGCCACCAGGGACGTCCCACAGCATATTTTAGAATTAAATCAGCATTCAAGCCCGTACTGGGACTATGTTGACCTGTGTGGGTCCACATTAAAGCAGTGGTTCCCCAAATGAGAAACTATCCTCATGAGATTGAGAAATGGAATATTGCCTGTCATATCAGTAAACAAAAGATGTCACAGTCATCAGTGATTGCAGCCACCACCAATGGTGAGCTGGTGAGCCCTGAGGAAACACAGGAAGGAAAAGAATGCCTGCCATCTAGCGGCCCTCAGACTGCAGCCACTCCCCAGGGTGAGCCCTGAGGAAACTCAGGATATAAAAACACAGGATACTGGCCCCAGTTAGCTGAGGTGCATATCAAAGAAATGATTTCTGTGAGTCCAGACTCTTAAATTTTCCCATATATAGAAAAGCTCTAAATTCCTTAACTTGAGATATCTGGTTTTCTTTAATTAACAATAATTTTTTACTTTCAGACTACCTGCCCTGTTTTGCAAAACTCCTATATATTTTGGCTCCCCCCTCGCCTCCTCAGAGCAGTTCTCTCAGGGTTACTTGAGCTGTTGCCTGCCGGGCTTGAAGTCCTAAAAATTTCCGCCGAATAAAACATAACTCAACTTTTAGGTTGCAAGGTTTTTTTCAGTAGACAAGATTCTCTTATTCCCTTAGAAGTAAAATGTTTTCATGGTCAAATGAATTTTGAGAACACTGCAGACCCTATTTCTATATGGATTTACCATGTGCTTTTACATATCAAACTTTGAGAAGTCATATGGTAAGAAGAAAAGAGAAAAAAAAACCTTTCTAATTTTGTTTATCCCAATGTTTCCCAATTTTTAGAAGATTATTTTTCTTTATTTTTATGAATCATCACATCTGAGTTAACTATCAACATTAGAGTTAACTATTGCTCTGTGGAACATATCCTGATAGTGAAACAGGAGGGAAGGGGGCAGGGCACAAAATTTAAAAGAATGACATAGCCCAAGGACACGACATAAACTGATTAGAAACAAATAGGTCCAAGATGGCGGACGAGTCAACTTCCACTAGATCTTGAGCCTCAGTATACCCTCACTGCAACACATCAGTAAACTAAATGACACACCCACAGGTGCCATGACAGTTCTAAGGCCAACCATAAAGGTCAAAAAGTGGGTGGTGGCCCAATTCCTGGAAATCCCCACCCCTTCCCCAAAATAGCTGGAATACTCCTCCCACTCATTAGCCTATGAAATTGCCCACCCCTATAAAAACTGACTACCCCATAGCCTGGGGCCCTCTCGCCTTCCAAGATGGCCCACACTCTGTCTGTGGAATGTGTTTCTCTCTAAATAAATCCACTTCTTACCTATCACTTTGTCTCTCACTGAATTCTTTCTGCCACGAGACATCAAGAACCTGAGCTTCATTAAGTCCTGAGACCAGGTGGATTTGCCTTTTCTGTACATTTCATATAAATGGAATGATGTGATATGTGGTCCTTTTTGTCCAGGTTCTTTACTGAACATGTTGTTTTTGTGTTTCATCCATTCATAACATGTGTGAGTATACTTCATTCCTTTTTATTGATGAGTAGAATTCCATTGTATAAATGTGCCACATTTTGTCGTATTCTCAATTGATGGACATTTAGAGTGTTTCCACTTTCTAAAAATATTAGATTTACTGAGGTATACTTGAGAAATAAAATTATAAGACATTTAAAGTGTACATCCTGGTGATTTTTTATGCGTATACACTTTAAAATGCTCCCCAGCTAGTTAATTAACACATCCATGACCTCACATATTTATCTTTGCATGTGTGGGTATGTTTGAAAACAAGTATTATACAATATGGTGTTATCAATTACAATCACCATGTTTACATTATATCCTCAGATCTTACTCACTTTATAGCTGAAAATATGTACCCTTTTACCAACCTCTCCCTATTTTCCCTACCCTCAGCCCTTGACAACCACTTTTCCACATGCAGTACTTTTTCTGTTTTCCTGTTTGACTTATTTTACTTAGCATAATACCCTCAAGGTCTCTTCATGTTATCACAAATGGTGAATTTCCTTCTTTCTTATGGCTGAATAATACTCCATTGCATATGTGTGTGTGTGTATAGATCATTTTTTATCCATTAATCTATTGATGAACACTTAGGTTGTTTCCATATCTTGACTATTGTGACTAATACTACAATGAACATAGGAGTGCAGGTATCTCTTCAATATCCTGTTTTCATTTTTGGGGGATATATATTTAGAAGTGGGATTGTTGGATCATATGTAGTTCTATTTTTAATTTTCTAAGAATCTTCCTCAAAACATTTTTTACCCCTTAAAAGTATTTTTAACAATAAAAATAATAAGTGGCTGCTGTGTGCCAAACACTACAATACGAACATTGAATGCATTATCAAAAAAGAGATGTGGTTTATTATTTACATATTTTTTCTAACTTAAGACTCTGGGGACTGGACCAAATAAATGTTAAACATCATTAAATGTTCAGATTTTCCTCTCTTATTACATTTATCTATTTTCATGAGTTGGCCCATCTCAAGACTTTGAATAGTATACATATAATTGATATGCATATTCCAAATAAACCATTGCAGTCAATATCCTTCTATCTTTCCTTCAAACTCTAGAGCCACATAACCAACTAATAATTGGTATGCCTACTTGAATGTCTAACAGACATTTCAAACATAATATGTCCAAAACTGAATCTCATTGATCTTTGCTCCCAAATCTAGGACTCCTACAATCTTATCCATCTCAGTAAATGACAGAATCCTGCTATTTGCTCTGACCCAAAACTTTGGTGTTTTCTTGGAGTCCACATTCATTGATTAGGCAATCCTGTTGACTCTATTTTTAGACTACAACCACTTATCATTTTCACTGCTACCACCTTGGCCCAAGCCACCATTACCTCTAGCTGAGATTATTGTAATAATCTCCTCTCCTAGCCCACATCCCTTTTTATGCCATTGCCCCTCTTCAGAATATTCTCAACAAGGAAGTGAGGATGACCTTCTATGTCAGATCATATTACTTCTCTCCTCAAGACCAACCAATGCCTCTTCTATTTCCTATCTTACCACACTGTCCTCATAGCTATCATTCAAGGCCTGCTCTACATCAGCACCTTTGCACTTACCATTTCAACTTATTACATTGTCATTCTCATTAGTACATTGTAATTCTCTTCCCCAGATATTGGCAGAGCTTACCCCCTCACCTCTTTCAGAGCTTCAGTCAGATGCCATCTTTTTACTGCAGACTTCCATAACCATCCTAACTAAAATTACAACTGCTCTTCCTCAATCCACTCTCCTTTTTCCCCTTCTTTGCTGTTTTTCTTCCACAGGATTTATCACCATCTAATACACAATATATTTGGATTGTTTATTATCCTAATGATTGCACCCTCATTAGAATATAAGCTCCAGGATGGAAGGAATTTTGTCAGCTTTTTCCTTGCTGTATCTTTGCAGCTGTTTGTTTAGTAAATTAATGAATGAACCCTTGTGTATCCTTAGATATTTCTTGCCAGTGTGACTTCCCAAGTTGTGGTTCTTAACCAACCAAGATATTGTTTGGGGTTTAAACAGGTGATTTATGCATCTGGATGGCTTGGCACTAGAGGATGACCATTTCCCCAGTATATTCAACATTTTTTTTTTCTTGAGAGTCTCAGGTTTCTTATGAGTACAGAATCCCTATAACACCCACATATATGCTTACACATATACATGAACACATACCACACATGCATGGGCACATGCATATATGGGCACATATACACACTCCTGATATAGATTCTAAGAATTCTTTATATATGCAAGACGTTTGTAAATTTTCATTGACTGCGAGTTTTAAGCTATAGTCCTGGAGTGCCTGAAAGAACTCCAGTTTTTGCTTCTTTTTCCTCTTCTTTTTGTCCATGTCATTCTCTTACTGAATCTATTAAGAATGTTCACCCTGTATTTAATGCTTCCCCAGATACTGAATCAAGCCTGGAAGTAACAAGGCATATATCAATAGCCTATGTTAAATTTTCTGAAGTTAATTTATAACCCTTCAGGTTCTGGATCCATTGACCTTTGGAAGAAACATAAATCTTTGTATATGTAGTGCCATTTTTACAGACCTTCAAATGGGTGCTAACATAAAACCACATAATGTAAAAATAAATGTTTTCTCTAATTAAAGGGGGAAATTTAGGGGGAAATCCTCTTATATCTAATGAAGGCCCTCATTACTTGGAGTGAAAAAATACCCATCAGCAGTAAAAAAGAGATTTTTATAAAATCCAGTTGACTCTATAAACTCAATAATCATTTCAAATTGTGATTATTTAAATCGAATACTGTTGTTATGTTTACATATGCTATTTATTAGGTGTCACAACAATTTAAGAAATGGATATTTTATTCTATGCTTCTTTAAACTTTATTAAATGTGATATCAATAGTAAACATCTATGAACATCAGTATAGAAAATAATACATCTTTCAAAACTATCTCCAAAAATTTAATAAATTTGCTATGAAATTAGGTAAAGAAGAACTCAACTTCTCTCCATGGTGCTAGTAGCAGAAACAAATCGACAGAGACCTTAAAATAAAAATATTGGCTAGAAATATAGATTAGTACAGAATATCATGTCCTTAATAAAGGAAAATTGAGTGGCTTATAGGAATAGGGTAAATATAAAGATAATAAAAAATTAAGAAAATAAAATTATTATCCTTCTACAATCATTTTTGGCTAGGCATCATATGAAAGGAAAGAAAAACTGACACGGCAAAGCTGTATATGTTGACAGAGAGAAAGACAACAAAACGTGTAAAGCAGGTTAGAGTTGAGTTTACCACAAACAGTTAAACTAGACAGAATATTATCTCTATATATTCAAGATACAGGGCACTGAACAGCTACAAAGTTAAAAGATAATCAGCATTTAGGAGGAATCAGTAGACCTCAAAACAATGCTTTTGATGCAGTGGGAAGACACTTTACCATGGCTTCCAGTATTTCTCTTGGATTTTAAAACTAAAAAGTTGCAACAATACTCAGTGTGATTTCACTGATTATCACTAAGCAATTTAAGATCCTACTTTTTTTAATATTTAACAAATGTTTGGAAACTCATCTCCGTGTTGTGCTCATCATTTGGACCAGTGCAAGTGTCTACTCTGCTATTTTGCAATGTGAATTTTTTTTACTTTGTTTATAGACACAAGAATTTTAGACAAAATTATTTAAACTTTAATACAATTTAAAAAAAATTTTATTGGAGTATAGTTGATTTACAATGTTGTGTTACTTTCTGCTGTACAGCAAAGTGAAACAGTTATACATATATCCACTCTTTTTAAAATTCTTTTCGCATATAGGTCATTACAGAGTATGGAGTAGAGTTCCCTGTGCTATACAGTAGGTCCTTATTAGTTATCTGTTTTATATATAGCAGTGTGTATATGTCCATGTAAAGAACAATTAGGCCAATTTAATTCTTCGTTCAGGTTTCCAAAGAGCAGTGGAACCATATGGTAGACACTGGATTGCTTGCCTTGAATCATTCAAAGTCTCCTGCTCTTCTGTGTTCCTCTACTATCCAGGTAGAAAAATTGGAAGACTCACTTGTCCAGATAGTGTTGCAGCTAAGAGTGGCCACGGGATCCAGTTCGGACCAAAGAAATATAAGAGGCAGCTGCGAGGAAAGGGTTGGGGGTTAGGAGAGTATTTTTTCATGATCTAGATTTAGTTAGAATGCCACTATAGTTTTTGTACTTTATGCCATTTGCCTTCTCTCTTTTTTCATAACTTGTATGTGAATGGGATTACTGAGGAAGCAGCAGCTATCTTAATCACCCTGAAGAAAAAATAAATATGACTATTAGATATTTTGGAGCAGGCAGATAAAAAGAGGATGAGTCATTTTAGCACTGTTATGCAAACCCCAGCTTAGTCTAAACTTCAACTTCTGTTGCATAAAAAAAAAAAATTTAATCAGTTATGTTGAATTTAAATAGGTTTTTAGTTGCTTGCTATGGAACTAATTCCTGATCAATAGCTTACAGTTTTTTTCCATTTTCATTTGAAGTTTATAAAATTATATTCTGGGTAAATTCTTTTCCAAATATACTTTGCAATAAAATATTTATCATTTTATTTAATGACATCTGATTTTACCAAATATAGCTTCTCCTATTTAGAGTTAGCTTTTATGAACTTTTGTTTTCACATAGTTCAATTTTCCTAGGTCAAATTTTGAACTGTGTGCAGTTTTCAGCATAATCTGTTTTAGTTTCCACTTATTCTGATCAATTGTTTGCAGTGCTGGTCATTTTTGTTTTTTTATCAGATTGACTATTTTGAATATTGATATTTCTTATGGTCACAATAAGAGGGTTAAATAATACTCATAATGCATTTTCAGAAGTTAGTTGCAATCCAGCTATGAAAACTAGATTAATTATTTTCTTTCATCCTTTATTTAATCAGTTGCTAATAATTTCATGTGTAATAACTACTACACGAACAACATAAATAAAGAATACATCTCATTTTACCAATGAATGTAATTCTTAAATAGAACTCATGGGAACAATCAATTTTTCATAGTCTCTTATAAAAGTGAAAATAATAATTTTAGTCATGGGAGAGAAAGTAAGCAAAGCAGGAAGCACTTTATTACAATAAATACAAAGAAAATTATAAAACAGTAGAAAATGGAACACAGAAAATATATTGTGTTCAAAAAGCTTTTGAAAAATATGCTCTTTTTTTTAAATTCCAAGATTTTGATTATCACAAACTGTTTGGAAATATTAGCACATATTATCTTTCTCTCATTTTGGTAAAAGTGATGTAAATGTTGAATCATGACTTCTGCTTTCAAAATATTACTTTAAGAATGCACTGGCCACAACTACATGAAACAATATGGATGAATCTCACATGTAAAATATTGAGAAAAAAATCAGACATAATAAGGATTTGCCTGTCAGTTCAGTGGTTAAGACTCTGTGCTTTCACTGCAGGGGGCATGGGTTCAATCCCTGGTCGGGGAACTCAGATCCCACATGCTGCACGGTGCAGCCAAAAGAATTAAAAAAAAAAAACAAAATCAATAGAATACATCTGTCTGGACACAATTTTTATGAAGTTCAGTAATAGGCAACTAATCCATAGCTACAGAAGTCAAAATAATAGTTACTACTGGAAGAAGATATCAAACGGAAAGAATAGGAGGTCTTTTGGGGTACTAGCATGGTCTACATCTTGAACTGGATTGTTGACACATGAACCAACCTGTGAAATATTCACCAAACTCTACTATGTTTAGTGCACTTTACATCCTTTACTGTTTGCAAGTTATACGTCTATTTAAAAAAACAAAAGAAAAAAATGTTGGATCACCATTTTCAAACTTATTTTGCTCATATACCTCTCCTCTGCAGAATTTTATTCAAGTTTAAACTTTCAATTTCATTTCAGAATTAAGGCTTTCTCATATTCATGTCAGTATCTAAACATTCTAAAGACACACATGGAAAATTAAATTTGCTGGCATTGAGTAGCTAATCCAGATCAGGTGATAAAACTTTCTTTTAGAATTTTTAGTCCATATTCTGTAATATTCATGTTTTTATAATGTAAAAATAAGAATTTTGCACCAAATAAGAAGCCATCTGTTTAAAGGAGTCGTGAATCAATTCAAGACATGTGTATATATATATATGTGTGTATATATATATATATATATATATATGTATATGTGTATATATATACATATACACATACATAAATATAAAATGAAATGGTATATGGTTCTTTTAAAAGCATATGAGAACAAACTAATTTCAGGAGAGGAAACAGAGATAAATAGCACAGAGTGTAGAAACTTCAACAAATGCAGAAAGAAGTCTTAATTTGAAAGAAAATAAGAAATTAGCTAAAACTGATGGAGCAGAGATCTAAAATATGAACCAGACAAACACATGCTTAGGAGAAAGAAAAGGTAAAAGTAAACATTTAGTGAAGAGAATTTAACAGTTAATAATAATCTAATTATTATTTATTTCTATTAATCCTCATTTTAATTGTGATGTTTTATATTTCAAAAGTACGAATTAGGAGTATAGTGGTTTCTTTTCTCTCAAAACCAATATTTCTTTAAGGAAAAATGTGGAAAACAATATTTTTCATTCCCTTTACCTCTAGACGGCACCTCTGAACTGATAAAATGTGGACTTAGTAGGTTAGTCGAGACCCCCAAGTGTCAGTCCCTTCACCTCCTCCACCTCCAAGACCAGAGCTTAAAGCTCAATGCAATGAATGAAAGACAGGGCTCTAGTAAGAAGACCCAGAATAATAACCGTATCCCATTATTACTATGTAAATTTTGTCAAGCCAATTCAACCTCCACGAGTCTCATTTATTTAAAATCTGTGAAATGGAGAGAATGGCAGTGGGGTTTCGTAGATGACATATGGTAATGATTTGAGCGCTTTTCAAGAGTTAGATTTCTATCCAAATGTAAAATATTACAGAGACAGAATCACAGGGGATAAAATAGGAATTGGTTTTAAGATTAGTGACTATGGGAATAAGTAAAATATATATGAAAATCTGGAGGACAAATATAATCAAAGAGAGCACTAAATAAAAATAAATAAAAATTACAGTATGTGGTATATCCATACTGTAATAGATATACCCTGTATAACCACTGTAACCCTGTATTTCTCCCAGGGTTCTATACCCACAGTAAGATCAACATCTATGCACCCAAATCAGTCAGCATTGTTCACCAATTGACAGTAAAATAATAGATATGTGGAGATATCTATTTTTTGGAATTTTGTAATTATGCTATGATTTAAATCTTCTTTATGAAGAAAATGAATTATAAATATATAGAATATTGTTTCAAAATTCTTCACATAATAATCCTTATTTCTACCAAACTACTGAAATGAAGTTTTAAAGAACTCTTTAGCCTTTGTCCAATATTGTACATCGTTAAAAGATACTGACATCACTTTGTGTATATATTTTGGATGAATTTTGATGATTTCTACATGTGTAAAATACAATGGAAAACTTGTGCAATGCATGTGTCATTCTGTTTGATTTGATCACATTTTTCCTATAATTATTTTAATATATTTTAATTATAGCCTATTAAAATAAAAATGGATGCTATTTACTTGTGCCACCTCTTCCCTGTTTACAAGCTAAATTATTTAGACAGAGAGAAAATTAGAATTTCTTGAGAGGAATTGTTTCTGACAAATCTATGTTCACTGGTACTTGATATTTGGGACTCCAGGTGCTCCTAAATTGACTTTTCATTAAAAATAATTTCTTCAGAAGCATGAAAACTGACCAACTGGTTTCAAATTCTCAAGTACTGTTCCATTTATGTTTGTGAAAAGAGACTCTGCCAGCTTTTCCTCCATTAGCACCAAGATACCATTCATTGATCTACCATTAGTGTTTACACATAATGAGTATCTTTGAGATTTCATTATTTCATTTTCTAAATAGTCTCAGAAGTATTTGGCTAGACGATTCTAAGAAAAAACTCCTGCATTTACTGAAATATTTTTATTCTGGTTGGCATTTATTTTATTTATGATTTCTGTCCATTATATTTTACTACTCAGATGAAAAAACATGAACATTTATATTACATAAGCAAAGCAAAAGCAAAGTTCAACTATCTAGGGAAAATTTGTCAACTGGTGCAAATATCAATTCATGGACCAATTGTATCCACAATAAAATATCCATTCCATAATGATATTATTATTACTCTACAAATTTGTTTTTTTTTAATGGACTTACTTGTCAAAATAAAATGTAGGAAAGCATTTATGTCATTTCCCTCCAATATTTTTGTTTTTGATTTTCTTCCTGATCCTTTCAATATAAATGTTTTGATAATGCTAACTTGGATTTTAGATTGTATTTAGGCCAATGTATTAACCCCTCCACCCTCCACTGGGATATACAAAGGAAACCACAGTTCTAGTTGTGGAAGTAAAGACTTTAATGTACTTCAAGGCACATCAAAGATTTGCTGAGCAGAGATGATAGTTTTGGAAAGACAAAGAGCCTTTTCTAGTCCTTCTGTGATCACCCAACACACAGTGTGTGTTTAACTGGAAGGCTGATTGTCTGCTACATCTTCAGTCAGGGCTCTTCAAGGAGATTGACTTACTGATGTTTCCCTACATCCATCACTTTTATTTTCATCTCTTGGTTCATGCTATTTCTCTCCATTTAGTATGCTCAACCTGTCTCTCTATTTCTTTTTTTTTTCTGGTTTACTATAAGTAAAAGAATGCTGAATATTTTCTCCCCATGCCTTAGCCCCAGTTCATGGAGAGAAGACATTTATAACCCCTATAAATGTCACATTTTACTAATATGTTGGATTAGTAACTTTTAAAAGTCAACAATCATGAAGAATACCTTCTATTTTTGCTTTCTATACCTGTAAGTAAGGTAAATGAGGTAGAACCTATCTCCATAGAGTGCAAGAGTCATGACCTCCTCCTGTACATTACACCACTTTTATGCCTGCGATGGGGTGTTAGTCTTCTACAATCAAATGTTAAACCAAGTAATTTAACAATACATTGTAAGCAGAATGTCTCACTTATGCTTGATTCCCAATTTCTAATATAGTCTTCACCATATATATTCACTGGGAGCTTACTTGGCTATTGTTTCTCTTCTAAATAGTTTGCTTTAGGGGGAACTCCCATATAAGGAGAAGTGAAGGAAGAAAGGGATTTAGGCATTCCTGAGTCATTAGCAAAATATCATCAAACTACCTCCAAAAAATTCATCTAATGTTTTAGTCCTTTTGGGCCACCATAACAAAATGCCAGGGACTGAGTCTCTTATAAAGAACAGAAATTTATTTCTCACAGTTCTGGAGGCTGGGAAGTCCAAGGTTAGGGTCCAGGCAAATTTGGTGTCTGGTGAGTACCTGCTTCCTACATAGTTATCTTTCTGCTATGTCCTCACATGTTGGAAGGGGCAAGGGAGATTTCTCAGACCTCTTTCATAAGGGCACTAATTCTATTCATGAGAGTTCTTCTCTCATGACCTAATCACCTTACAAAGGTCCCACCTCTTAATACCATCACATTGAGCATTAGGCTTTTCAATATATGAATTTTGGGACAACACAAACATTCAGGACATAGCATCCAGTATACCCTGACATATTTTCAATTATTTATTATACTTCAGGGTTTTTTTCTTACTCTTTTTATCATGTAGAGATTGCAGAAGAATCAATATTTATTTGTAATCACAAAAGTGTTTATACTAAATATGTTTAAAATAAATTCTCAATAATACAATTTAAATTATCTTCAAGAGTGTTTATGACGTCAGCATCCATGAAGTTTTAGTGTTTCATGTCATTTCCTTATTTACTTTGTTTACAAGTAGATTTGAAATCCATCCTTTTGTTCTTCTATCTTCTCGTCACTTTTATTTCTTTCAATTTGTAATACTCTTTCTTCTTTATTAATTTTGTCTCAATTTGAGTACTGACCTTTCAGAATTCACTCAGGAAATCTAATCTAAGCCTTTTCTTATTAAAATACTCATCTTCTTGCTTTTCTCCATTTTCTCTCAATTGTGGGCATTTTCTTTTTGCCTTCTTCAAACTAATAAACAAGTTTAAATCTTTTTTTTTTTAAATTTGTTTCCCTTTTATCTTCAAATTAGACAACTAAATTTCTCTTTTTTTTCTGTCTGTCATTAAGTACTCAGTTATAAATAATGGCTACACTTAAAATGTCATTTCTAATGGAATTAGCTCTTCCAAAAAGTTGTTAATTTAGAGACAGGATTCAATCAGGATTAGATACCTGTTTCTCTATTTGGTTGATAAATTAAGAGTATAAGAAACTACTGAAAATACTAATTTATTGTCTTCAGTTTTCTTACAGCTCTGATTAGAATAACAAATGAGTTAATAGAAGTTAATCTATGGATAAATCATGGGTATGAAACCATAAAAACATTGAATACATATATTCTGCTACTATATTATTATTTGAATTTAGTCATTGCTATTCTTTTTCTTCCTTAGAATAGCCGTGGGTTTGTGTTTGTGTGTGTCTGTAGTGAGCATGTGAGTATCTGTAATTGTGTATGAGAACAAGTAAGACCATAAGTGAAATTATGCGAAGTACTGAGTATGCTATAAGCTCATCTTACAATCTATTCAGTTTGAACTCGTTTTACTACAAAACGGAGAATGAATATGTAGAGAGATGAGGTTTTCGCTTGCTCAGTACTGTACTTCCAGGTGATTTTTGATTAAAGAAATTGATTTTGGTGGATCATTGGTATTTTTTCAAGCACAAGAAACTGGACATAAACTTTCCCAGAAACTTCTGAGAGAGATAAGAGTTCAACCACTCCCATCAGATTGCCAGAAACACTCGTATACTGGAGGAGCATCCATGATCACATCCCACCAACCAATGTAACCATAGATCATCAGAGATGGACAGGATCTTAGAACTGGACCATCCCAGGACCCTCATTTTGCAAATAAGGAATGTGAGGCAGATTCATATTGAAAAATCTCAAAATCTTTGAATGTTAAGCCTGTAAGAATATTGCATTAAAGAAAATTCAGGTTAGTGTAGGGAATTCCTGAGGCCCTGGTGCAGAGCAAATTGAGGATAGTTTTTCTCTTTTACCTTTCCACTAATTTATTGTCCTACCACACAGCAAATCCCACCATATCATGGCTTAAAAGCCAAAGCCTGAAATTTGATGTTTCTTTGCCCTCTCCTCTGAGAATATAGTTCCATTGCTTGCCCCTAAGCCTCTGAACAAATTTATTTCCCATCTGGCTGCTGCCAGCCAGCAGCACTAATGCATCCCAGAAGGTTTTCCTTCTAACGATCACAGGCTGAGATGGCCAAACACCTTCTGATACTTATCAGTCTCCTTGTATAAGGAAATGAGCTCTTAAGATTGGAGTCTGGAATTAATTAGAAGTAGGAGGCAGGTCTGCAAAGTAGATGATTGTAACACACCAAGAATAGAATAGACCAAAATTTTAAAAAGGGATAATCAGCACTGTGAAGTGCTTATTACACCATCCTTTAATTCTTGGTTGTTTACATCAGAGCTGACAACTTTGATCCTCCTTTAACAAATGCTTTCTGTGGTGGTTATTCTCAACATTCATCCCCAGTTTTCAAACATTGTTCATCTATTCTAGAATTATCTCTCTGATGTTCATGCCACCTCTTCAATGAGCCTTCTGGGGAGAAATGTTTCCTTTGTTTTTCTTCAAAAACGCTAAAAATGTACTACCCACTCTTTCTTTCTTTCTTATAGAAGTGCTGGCTGAGGGATAGTAAATTCACTGGAGTGGGGCAGGGAGTGTACAGTAAGAAAGCTGGATTAACGAATTCTGCATTAAATATGCAATACTGTGCATTAATACCTTGGATGTTAATCTTAGAATCAGCCTTCAAGAAGTTCTTCTAAGCTTATATGAAAAGAAATCAGATCAAAGATCATCATAGAGAGTTATATAAAAACAAGCAATTGCCTATAGGAATTTCATAAACCACAGGTATTTATTTTACTAAGGATAAAAATGTGAGAGAAAGAAATTGATAAAAACTGGTCAGTAAAACTATTTAGGAGAAAAGAAATTTCAAAGCCACAAATAATTCTTCTAAACCAACCAGGATTAAAAAATTTATGTCTTATCTCCTGACACTCTTACCAAAACAAAAAACAAACAAATAAAAAAAAAACACACAAAAAAACATTCTTTCCGTATCCCACATGGATTTTCAATCCTGAAACACACAGGCCTTTCATTTGTATACCTTCATGTCTTTTGTGCAAGCTGTTTCTTGACCTGGAATGAATGCCCTTCTCTATACTTATATTCTTGTTAAATTCTCATTTATTTTCCAAAGCTCAGCTCAGATGCTCAGATGCTTTCTTCCTGTTTGATTCTTTACCAGATCTTCACTAAGAAGGTAAAATCTTTTTTTCCCTAGCACTTTCCTCTAATCACTATTACATCACATAAATCATTAGAACATACTAACTTAGTAGTAAGACTATATTCACAAATTTTATAGAGCTCATTAAAGACATGGATGATGTTTTATCTATCTTTGAAACTTCTTTGCAGAATTCATCAAGAGAAAGCAATACATACTTTCTTCAAATGAATGTACAAAGAAAGGAAGAAAAGGAGTGACAAATGTACACATTATTTTCTTCATCGCTCTTCACTTCTACCTTTTGTTCCCTATTCTGTGAGGAAGTTGTCTAAATGTGAGAAGAGAGAACAAGCATAGATTATTAGGAGTGTGGAACACCTGAGCTGGAAGGTGATTCATTCAACCTCTTCATTTTATAGTTGAGAAAAAAAGCACAGGATTAATAAGTATAAATAAGAATCCTCCTAATGGTCTACTCAGCTGTTTAATGGCTAGTTCTTTATTTTTATTTATTTTTTTATTTTCAATTTTTATTTATTATTTATTTATTTATTCATTTTTGGCCATGTGGCATACGGGATCTTAGTTCCCCAACTAGAGATTGAACCCGCGCCCCCTGCAGTAGAAACGTGGAGTCTTAACCACTGGACCGCCAGGGAATTCCCTATAATGGCTAGTTCTTTAACCCAAGATGATTCATTTATCCAAAAAATATTACTTAAGTACTTACATGATGAGCTCACTGGCTGTGAATTGGAGATATGATGATAAATAAGATCAAGCTCTTCTAATTAAAAACTTTACAGTCTGAGGACCAGGGGTGGGATAAAAGACCACATTGTCCCAGAACTTAGCACAGCACAGGCAAGAACACTGAAGGATCATATTATGCAGAGTGTAGGTGAGGAAGAAAACTTTCCTCTATCCTTCAATGTTCTTCTGGTTGGCCTAAGAATTAAGTTGATGTGAGATAGATTAAGAGAAGAAATCAAATTTAAAGGAACCCTGCATAGACAAGAGGGTTAGGGACCCCTCCAATATATGAGAAGTTCCGAGAAAGAAAAGTAAGATGAGTTTTATATGCCATCCTGAGCTAAGGAATGGGATAGAGACCTGGGGTTCTCAAGGATAGGAGGCTAATTCATAGGACAATAAAAAGAACAGGTGTTGGGTAATTAGATGTTTGCCCTGCCATATAAATGGAGCCACTTAGACAGAATTTATCTCTGGTAATAACTCTTTGTCTAGGGAAAAATCCTCAATTTAAATTCTTCTAGGTATTTAAGGGAGGGCAGTAGTTCTTCTTGAGCCTGCAGAGTGTCGTTTAGCTTTAGCTCAAAATAATCTACATGCCAAAGTGGCTCATCTTGGGGAGACCTGTTCTGAACCTCTACAAGAGGCAATGCCAAACAGATGCCCACAGTTCCTTGGAAGACTACTGAGCCCACCCTCTGGGAGTAGAGGATTAGTATGTACTGGCTGCACCTGGCTGCTTATAGACAGGCATTGCAAGCAAAAATATTATTCACGAACTTAAACAAGTAGTTACAATATTTTAAGCAAAGATTAAATAGAATGGAGAATGTCCAGAGATCAGGAGTCTTATAGGATTAGAAATGCTAACTGCATCTGGACCCCCTATTTTAAAAGGTAAGACTCCAAAAAGTATTTCGTTAGAAAGGCCCCCCAAAACTTCTCAAATGACAACTGTGCAGCAAAAAATCAGATTAAAATTTTTTCCCACTTACTGTCTCAGATGGGCTCAATCTGGCCACCATTAAATTTAGAGAAAAAAACTCACAGGAGCCAGGAAACCAAGAAATATATCGGGCTTGAAAACTGTACCTAGGAAAGTACTTTGGATATGTTTACTAGCATATACAACTTCTGGAAGCAATAGATGGGGAACAATATAGATTTTTGAGGGAATTATATTATATGGAAGGAGTCCATGACCCTTGACTATTTAATCATAAAACAACCCTTTGTGCCTCCCAAACTATAAACCCAGGAATTGGACTGCAAAATTAACAAAATTTCCAAGGGAACATAGACCCCCCAAGGCCCACTCAAACTTGGGCCAAAAAAGATAATGTAAAAGAGAGAAAGTCAATGAGAATGGAGCCAGGTACCACAGATAATAGAGAAGGGTACTCCACCAAGAAAGCAGCATCAGAATGCGGATCTAATCAAGGAGCCTCCCAGCTATAGTAGAGGCCTTCATAAATTCTGCCCAGAATTATAATGGTAATAGAGCATGTTTCCTGTGTGTCTTTTATCCTTCCTTTTCTTAATGGAAGTTCTTACTGTGCTTTTCCTGTCCCTGTCATTACTAGACTAGGCTCTATTAATGATAGCCAGAAGTATCTGAACCACCTGTCTTACTAGTCTGCTATAGTCCAGAAAAAGATTGCCTCTTGTTGCTTCTTCCCATATCGAGTTATACTATTACAATCACTGATCTCATATAGAACTATGTATTTGATCAATCATTTCAAGTGGCCTAGTCATCAATTATTTTTATTGAAGTTTCAGTCACGCATTTGGTATTGCAAGAAAAAGCAATCTTGCAAAATAGTCAAAGCACCAGTAATATAGCTAGTAGCATAAATAAATATTTAAGCCAAGAGCTTCCTAGACCAAACCAGTTTTTGAAGAGGTCACCAAGACTAGGAAATGGATTTCTTACGGCAGAAATCTGATTTTTTATGTGATTCATTAAATATATTATATTAGAGGATTGTTCTGGTATGAAAACACAGCATTCAGTTTAAATTATGGCACAGGTGCCTCCCTGAGGTGCTGTAAGGATATTGAAAGCCATGCAGTTTTTTAACACTACTTTCCTTATCATAGAGACCTTAGAATTCAGTAGACTAATAGCCTAATTACTATCATTTAGGGCCTGTTCAGTGAATTTTGTTAAGGCTTTGATATGACCAATTACATATCCCACTGAAGGCACAAATATGGCTGCTAAATGGTCATATCACAGAAATACAGGTCTCTTGACCCATCTGGCTTCTATCAATGGTAAATTTGCTTGGGCCAGATTTGAACTGGCAAGTAAATGACCTGAGTCCAAGAGAATCCTAGGGTATATCTTTCTATCCATCCTAGCAGAAGCCAATACTATTAACTGGTACTGCAAATCCATTGACTTCCATTAGGAGTGACCCAGTATACCCCTGTCCTCTGACCCAGACTGTCTGGTACAAGTCGCCGTCTCTAATGATATATTGACATTGTTCATAAGGCACCCAGCCCAATTTCCTAGTGTTATGAGGCTGATTATCCTTAGTATGGTTTAATTGTTCCCAACATAAGGGGCTTTCAAACTTAAATGACCATACCTGGAGTTAACCATATAAATCCATTCCATAATTGCCGGAGGTTTTCTCCTAGTAAGTGGAAGCTTATGGATTTTGACTGAAATTCAACTAATTGTTCTGACTGAGCTTGAGTAAACTTTAAAGAAAATTAATATTTCTGGACAAGGTCATAGCAGCTATTATTGATCAGTCAAGTAAGGGATCCCATCTAATAATATCAATAGTGGCCTGAACAGAACTATAACATCTTTCTTGTAAAATCGATTTTCTGAGGGCTATCCAATCAGAGCCTTAAAGAGGAGAAAGCCACCAAAATAAAATGGAAGTACTGGATGTAAGTATTTGGCCACAGACCCAATAATTGGATTGATTCCTAAAATCTGCATAGGATGTGCCCATGATAGAAAAAATGTTTGACTCATATGCAGAAGTCCAAGAAATTAAGAAAACACTATAAGTGATCATCTGGGTCAAGTTCGGAATCTTGGGACAGCTGTCTACTTCTAATATCGTGTTCTTCTCGTCCTGGTATTGGTGAGTTTTCTCCTCCATTTGAGCATCACTTTAAGATGATTTTGAGGTCAGCCATCCTCTATATAGACGAGTCTGGAGGAGTGGCCCTTTTTAAGTGGGAAATATGAATCTAAGAGTCAATTCCTTTTAGTTTTGCTGTGTATGGGTACCTGATAAGAGCCTTTCCATCTAGGCTAAAGTGAATCCTTTAAATGATGTCTTTTCCAGTATACGTAATCTCCTAGTTGTAGGTCATGGGACGTCTGATCTTTATTCAAAGATAGATTACTGTGATAAGCTTCAGAAACTATCTTAGAATGTCCTTTTAATAACTCATTTTAACTGTTGCAATAATGTAACATATTCCCTTTTAACAATATGGGTTCATATAACCCCTCATCTAATCTCATTGGCCTTTCTGTAATAATTTCAAAGGGAGAAAATGATGTTTGCCAAAAGGGGTAGATCTGAGGTTGAGGAGGACCAATGGAAAGGCCTTGGGCCAGGGTAAGGAATAAGCATCTCTAATCTTAGCCAACTGGGTTTTAATTGTTCCATTTGTTCTTTCTGCTAACCCAGAAGACTGGGGCTAATAAGCACAATGGAAATGCTTCACAATTGGCCAAATCTTACAAATTTCTTTGATAATTTGTCCAGTAAAATAAGTTCCTTTATCACTCTGTATTTCTGAGGGAACTCCCCAAACAGCGATCACCCTTTCTAAAACCAGTTTTCCTATTTACTGTGCAGTGGTCTTTCTGCATGCGAATACCTCAACCCCATGTGAAAACATACAAATCATAACAAGCACATATTGGTAACCTTGAGCGGGAGGCATCTGGATAAAATTAATCTGCCAAACTTCAAAAGAACATGCAGGTAATGGAAAATTTCCTTGAGAGCTATGTAGTAGCTTTCCTGGGTTACATTTTGGGCAACTGGTGCACCTTGAATAAACCTTCCAACCTATAGTAAAAGAAGGTTTCCAAAAATACTGTTTGCCCTGCGATACCATGCTATCTGGATTCCAATGAGTTAACTTATGAATATATTGTAAAACAGGATATTGAGCTCCGAACAGAAGGATAGGCTTTATTGGAGTCAAGTCTTCCACTTTTTTGTTTTGTCCTTTCCTCTCTCTGGCACAGTTCCCTGAAATTTTAACAAAGTGTCAGTAAGGTTACTGGGAAGCAGAAAAGAAAAAACAGCTGTTAGCTGGTTGTTTTTGTTCTGCAGAGCCACTGCCTTGGCAGCGTGGTCAGCTAAAGAGTTCCCTTTTGCTTCCGCAGTGTCAGGCTTTGAATGACCCCATACCTTAATAATGGCTAATGCACTTGGCAGAGAAATTGCATCCAGTAATTCTGCTACTTGTTTCCAGTTTTTAATCCGCTGTCCTGAGGAAGTTAAAAATCCCTTTTGTTTCCAAAGCATACCAAAACCATGGGCCACCTCAAAAGTGTTAACGACTGTCTGTATAAGTGTTAGCAGACTTTCCTTTTGCCAACTGGCAGGCTCTTGTTAGTGCTATTAATTCAGCCTGTTGGGGAAGAAACATTAAGTAAGGGACCATTTTCAAGGACTGACACTGGAGAAATAACACATAACCAGCCTGACACTTTCCATGAGGTCCTCGCAGATATGAACCATTAGTGAATAATAAAAAATCAGTGTTATCCATAGGGCTTTCTCAAAGATCGATTCTGGGAGATAAAAAATTGTCAGCTAAAACAATGGAGTCATGTTTTTCATCATTGACGTCTGATTCCTCCAGTAGAAAGGTCACTGGATTAAGCTTGTTACATTTGTGAAGAGTTATATTTGATGATAGCAAGATAATTTCATGGGAAGTTAATCAACTTGCTGAATAATGTCGTGTGTGATGAGGGTTTAGTTAGGCTTCCAGAGAGTGAGGAAAAAACATAATAAGAGAGTGACTCATGGCTATGTCTTCTGTGGTCTGATACAGCACAGCCGTAGCAGTGACAGCCCAGAGACAAGGGGCAAGGCTCCTGGCTACAGAATCTATTTATTGGCTATAATATCCTATTGGCTGGTAGTAGCCTCCGTGTTGCTGAGTAAATACTCCTAGTGTGGCACCTTTGTTTTCAGGAACAAAGAAGAAGAAGCGTAAATCATAATTTGGATGCCCCAAGGCCAGGGCTTTGGCCAAGAGTTTTTAGAGGGTCTCCATAGCTTCAGAATGTTCTATTCCCCAGCAGAGAGGTTCAAATTGATCTTGTTTAAGTAAATTGTATAATGACTGAGCTACTAAAGAAAAGTTTGGAATCTGATTCCTAGAGGAGCCTGCAGAGCCTAAAAATCACCTTAATTACCTCTTTATCTTCAGGATAGGGAAGGCTAAAATGCCTTTCACTCTATCCAGATCAGTTAAAAGTCTTTCTTTGGATAGCCTATGACCTAAATATTTTACACTAGTCTTGCCTAATTGTAATTTCTCTTTTGACAATTTATGTCCTTTTAAAGTTAGCTTCTGAAGTAAATACAGGATGTCTTGCTGGTTATTTATCAAGGAATTTGAGCACAGCAGCAAATCATCTACATATTGTATCAAAACTGACTTATGGGGAAAATTTAGATCACTTAGGTCTGCCTTTAATATCTGGGAGAGGTAAGTAAGGCTTTCGTAATAGCCCTGTAGCATTGCAGTCCTTGTATATTGCCATTCAGTCTAAGGGGAGACAAAAAGATATTGATCACCAGGATGTACAGGGATACTAAACAATACACTACAGAGATCTATCACAGAGAAGTCACTGTTTTTCAGAATACATGACAGTAAGTTATGGGAGTTTAGCACTACAGAATGGCAAGGAAAAATAATAGCATTAATAGATCTCAAGTCCTGTACACATCTCCAACCTTTGCCATTAGGTTTTTTTAACTGGCAAAAATTGGTAGTGTTACAAGAGCTGGCACAAGGCACAATAAGCCCTTTCTCAATGTAAGCTGATATTAAAGTTTTATTCCTTCTATGGCCTCCTACCTCAATGGATATCGATGAATGTTGGGCAGGGATTTATTCTGATCTACAGTCATTTTAAAGGGAGATGAGGAATGTATTCTTCCAATGTTGGTAGAATCAGGTGCTAGCTAGTATATGGTACTAACTAGTAACTTGTCTTGTTCAGTATCACCCCCATGATGGATCACAATCATTATATGAGGAAGGAAGTCTGATTGATCTTTCAGATCTAGAAACATTTCTCCCTTAGGAGAAAGGAAATTTGGGCTTCATAAGCTTCTAATAGATCTTTACCTATCAGGTGAACAGGAGCAGTTTCTACTAGAAAAAAATGAGTGCCTTCCTTTGAGTTGTCCTAAGCAGAATTTTAAAGGCAATGATTTAAGAGCCTTAATAGGTGCACTAGAAGGGGGCCTTTAATTTTAATAGGGTTCAAAACTAAAAAGGTGGTCCTTTTATCTATTAGGGCTTTACTTGTTTCTCCTTGTATAATCATCTCTACTTCTTCCAGGGTGTTAGAGAGGAAAAGGGGAAAGACCCCCAGTGTTCCATCGAAGCAGCCCTATCTATTCTTGTTTAACTTGAAATTCTCGTCTTAAATCCAGTTTCTCTCCTAGATCCCTCTTATTCTACAATTCTTTCTTTGATGTCAGGGCTTTCTACAGTAAAAGCAAAATCCAGATTTTTTTCTGTCAGTCGCGAATTAAATGGAGGTTGGTTAACTCTCAACTGACATTGATTACTTAATTGGCAAAATTGAAGGTTCAAAATTGTTACTGATGTATTATTTTCTTTTCTTTTAATGGTTTTGAAAAGTTGGTTGGCCAGCCTGATAAAGACATTTGTATGTAATTCAGACCAACCTAAATTGTGTCTTTTGATTGGAGTAGGCAGTTCCTCATCTAAGCATTCTAAAAAGGCAAAGTTAAGTACAAGATCATTTTGGTGATTAGGGAACAATTCACATGTCATACTGGAATATTGATTAAAAGTTCTTCAAACCTTTCATAATAATCCAGAATTGATTCATACGGTCTTTGCTGGCACTATTAAATCTTTGTCTAGACTAAAACTTTCGGAAAAAGTTCTGGGATAAGTACAGACATTTATTTGCTAATCTTTGCACTAGTTCAAGAATATATATATATATATATATATATATATATATATATATATATATATTATATATATATATATATATATATTTTTTCAGATTCTTTTCCATTATAGGTTATTACAAGATATTGAATATAGTTCCTTGCTATACAGTAGGTCCTTATTGTTTATCTATTTTATATATAGTGGTATGTATCTGTTAATCCCAAACTCCCAATTTATCCCTACTTCACTTTCCCTTTTGTTAATCATAAGTTTGTTTTCTATATTTGTGAGTCTATTTCTGTTTTGTAAGTTCATTTGTATCATTTCTTAGATTCTACATATAAGTGATATCATATGATATTTGTGTTTCTCTGCCTGATTTACTTCATTTAGCATAATAATCTGTAGGACCATCCATGTTGCTGCAAATAGCATTATCTCATTCTTTTTATGGCTGAGTAATATTCCATTATATGTATATATCACATCTTCTTTATCCATCCATCTGTTGATGGAGATTTAGGTTGCTTTCATGTCTTGGCTAGCAGCTTTTTTTTAAATTCTGATATAATTTCAAGCAATTTCTTGTCAGTTTCCTACAAGCATGTTACTTGATCATTTCCTCTTTTTGAAGCTTCTAGATGCCAAGTGAAGTAAGCATTCCAGTCAGTCTGTTTGATGTTACAGCTGGCTTTTTCTAGCTGTGCATGAAAAATTATTAATTTTGGAATGTCAAAAAACCCCAATTTGGCCATTTTAGGTTGAGATATCCTTTAGTATAATTTCCCCAGTTAAGTAAGTACTTGCAAGAATAAGCTCCGTACATACTGTACATGAATCTGGCTGGGGTGTTAGTAGGAGGTTGGCTTTCTAATGTCCCTTGCTTCTCTGTTTTGGAAACTCTATTTCCCCATTTTTAAAGTTGAATTTGTCAGGGATAAAACATAGTAATGAAATTTCGTGGTGAGCTGATGTGCTGCTTGTGAGCTTAACTTCTGTAGGTGTCACCCTAAAGTTGTTTCAGCTCTTTTGTATGTCTCGATTTCTTTCTCCAGCATGCTAAAACTGCATGGGTGCTCAGAACACTGAAACAGCATCTCTTATATGTGGTCCACGGATGAGCCAGTTTTTAATTAATTAGAGGATTTCCCTATGGGACCACTACATAGTATGAAGACTCTGCCTCCACCATTCCCATAAATTTCTCAGTTGCCTGAGAGAGCTGTAACCGACTGGGAGACTTGTCCCATTTCTTTGGAGCAAGCTCTCATGTGATATCTTTACTTTTATCCTGACTAAGTCTTTTAAGGTAGACAAACTGAGGAAAGATGTCAGGTCAGCCCCCTACCAAATCACCCAGCCCAAGCCACCTTACTATCTTTCAGCTGAGCAAAATCATTCTGGCATTTCTCAGCTGGGGGTAACCTCAGTGTCTTTCAACTGAGCAAATATAGTTGCCTCTTCTTGAACCTATGTTCATGGATAATCTATCCCTCATAGCGTGGAGCTTAAAAACCTCTGAATAAAGTCAGGATCTTCAACAAATTGTGGGAGATACGGTACCAGGAGAGACTCACCCAAATTCATCAGGACTCACCGAGGAGGTGCACAGGCACGAACTGCTTTTTTCTAGCATCTTTCTAATTATAAAATAAATGATCTCTGACATAGTTCTAACAGAAATGACTGACATTTCATTTGTTTATGCTTATTTCTTATATGCCTTCTGTTGTTTCGGAAATACATGAAATTAAACATGATATTGAAGCTTTATGCAATTGTTTCTCCAAGGTAAAATGAGAATACTAAAGCAATAAAATATAAAGTATTTTAAGCATAGAATAAATGTTGTATCAAAAGTGCTTAATTAAGCAACTGACATGCAATAGGCACTCCATAAATATTAACTAACTCTACATTTTCATTGATATTTCTCCTCTCTCTCTCTCTCTCTCTCTATATATATATAATATATATCCTTTTCCGTTCCTTCCAGTATTATTGAGATATAGTTGACATAAAGCACTGTATAAGTTTAAGATGTACAGCATAATAATTTGACTAATATACATCATGAAATGATTATCACAGTAACAATGTTAGCAAACATCTTTCATCTCATATAGATACATTATTAAAGAAATAGAAAAAAAAAATTTTCTCATAATGATAACTGCTAGGATTTATTCTGTTAACAACTTTCATAGATAACACAAAGCAGTGTTAATTATATTTATCGTGTTGTACATTACATCCCTAGTACTTATTTATCTTATAATTAGAAGTTTATACCTTTTGACCACTTTCATCCAGTTCCCCTTCCCCCTTCTCCTGCCTCTGGTAACCACAAATCTGATCTCTTTTTCTATAAATTTGTTTGTTTGTTTTGAAGTATAACTGATGTACCACATTATGTTAGTTCCTGTTACATGACAGAGTGATTTGGTATTTCTATACTTTTCAAAATGATCACCATGATAAATATAGTTATGATAGGTCACCATACAAAGATATTATTGATACATAGTTATTTACTACATTACTCACTGTTACTGTTTTTGACATCATATTTTACATCTTTTTGTTTTGTGTACCTCTGAACTACTTATTGTGGATATAAATAATTTTACTCCTTTTGTCTTTTAACCTCCCTACTAGCTTTATACATGGCTGATTTACTACCTTTACTGTATATTTGTCTTTACCAATGAGATTTTTCCTTTGTAACTTTCATGTTTCTAGTTGTGGTCTTTTCTTTTTCACTTAGAGAAGTGCCTTTAACATTTGTTGTACAGCTAGTTTAGTTGTGTTAAATTCTTTTAGCTTTTGCTTGTCTGTGAAACTTTTGATCTCTCCATCAAAACTTGCCAGGTAGAGTATTTGTGGTTGTAGATTTTTCCCTTCCATCACTTTAAATGTATCATGCCACTCCCTTCTGGACTGCAGAATTTCTGTTAAAAAGTCAGCTGATAGCCTTATGCGAGTTCCCTTGTATGTAACTTGTTGCTTTTCCCTTACTGCTTTTTAATAGTCTCTCTTTATCTTTAATGTTTGCCATTTTAATTACAGTGTGTCTTGGTGTGGTCCTCTTTGGGTTTATCCTGTTTGGGACTCTCTGTGCTTCCTGGACCTGGATGTTTGTTTCCTTTCCCAGGCTAGGGAAGTTTACAGCTATTATGTCTTCAAGTACGTTCTCTGCCCCTTTCTCTCTGTTTTCTCTTTCTGGGACCCCCATAATACAAGTGCTAGTATGCTCAATGTTGTCCCAGAGGTGTCTTAAACTGTCCTCATTTATTTTTATTCTTTTGTCTTTTTTTGGTTCAGCTTCATGATTTCCACTACTCTGTCCTCCAGGTCACTGATCTGTTCCTCTGTATCATTTAATCTACCATTGATTCCTTCTAGTGTATTTTTCATTGCAGTTATTGTATCCTTCATCTCTGTTTGGGTCTTCTTTATATTTTCTAACTCTTTGTTAAAAATTTCTAACTTCTCACTCTGTTCATTCAATCTTCTGCCAAATTCTTTGAATGTCCTTACAATCATTACCTTGAACCCTCTATTGGATAGATTGCCTATCTCCACTGCACTTAATTCTTCTTCTGGGGTTTGTTCCTTCATTTTGAACATATTCCTCTGCTGCCTCATTTTGCTTAAGTTGCTATTTTTATTTCTATGTATCTATCTTGTAGGTTGGTTATGTTTTCCAATCTTGGAGAAGTGACATTTTGTAGGAGACATTCTATGCATCCCAACAGCACACTCCCCTCTGGTCACCAGAGCTATATGCCCTAGGGGATCCCCCTATGTGGGCTGTGTGGGTCCTTCTGTTTTGGAAGGCTGACTACTGTGGGTGGTCTGGTAGGCATGGCTGGACCCTGGTCTGATTGGTTGCCAGGCTCTGCCTTGTATGGAGGCTGCTGGCTGCTGGTTGACAGGGCCAGGTCCCAAGGCTTCTGGCTATAGAGTCCCAGGTGGTCCCAGGGTTAGTTCTGGCCTACTGGTCGGTGAGAGAGGCTGGGTCCCTGCCAGGCTAGCTATTTAGCCTGAGGTGTCCCAGCACTGGTGCTGAAAGGCTGGTGGGCAGGGCCAGGTCCTGGCTCTAAAAGGCTGGAGGGAGGATCCCAAAATAGCACTTGCCAGCACCAAGGTCCACATGGTTGAATGAGCTAAACATGGCTGTCACCAGCATATATGTTCCCAGGGTGAGCTCCAGTTGCCATTTGCCTCTCTGGGAGGAGGCTCTCCAAGATCAACAAGTGGGTCTGATTCAGGCTTCTTTCAAATTACTGATCCCGCCCTGGGTCTCAGAGCATGTGCGATTATGTGGGCACTGTTTAAGAGTGGAGTCTACTTCCCACAGCCCACTGGCTCTCCTGAAAGTAAGCCTGACTGGCCTTCAAAGCCAAACATTATGGGGGCTTGTCTTCCCAGTGCAAGATGAGGAAGCCCAATGTGGGACTTGGATCACTCACTCCTTGGGGAGAACCTCTGCAACTGTAATTATCCTCCCATTTGTGAGTCACCCACCTGGGGGGATGGGTCTTGGCTCTACCATAGCTCTACCCTCCTACCCATCCCCTTGTTGTTCCTTCTTTATAGCTATAGGTGTAGATCTTCTCTGTTAGTCTTCTAATTTTTTCTCCTCAACAGTTGTTCTGTAAATAGCTGTAATTTTGCTGTGCCCATGCGAGGAGGTGAGCTGAGGGTCTTTCCACTCCACCATCTTCTCTATATATTCTTGATATTGACTATTATATATCTACAAATGGTATTGAAAAATATATTATATATGCATATATATTTAAAAATCTTTAGGGTTATCCAGTAGAATATCTAAACTGGTAGTCAATTTGAATAAAATTATTTTAAGAAGACTAAATATTTTTCATTTATTTTAAGATTACAATTGTTTAAAATGCCTGCTCCCAGGCATTCATTTATTTGCTCGCTCATTCAATTCATGTTTACCAGATATTTACTACCTATCTAATATTGTGATAGATGCTGTAAAGAATGCAAAGATTAATTGGACAGGGTTTCTTCATCCAAGCAATTTAAAGTATAAGATATATGAGATATGTATTTTATGCAAAATATGTAAATAACTCTAAGATGGAACACAAAAACTGTTATGAAATTAAAATATTACAAGAAAATGGGCAGGAGAGACCTTAGCAGCTATTACATATAAAAGAGTTCAAATTTGAGGTGTACTGAAGGGTGGATTGAAATTTATAGAGTAATGAAAAAGTATGGGGTACCATCTTGTCCATCCATATTCAAAGGGAAAATTCTATTTTCTGACATTTTAACTTAAGTAGATGAATTAGGTGGGTCTTTTTCTCCTGCATTTTAGCAACTCAAATTCAAGGAGAATAAAATCTAAGTAGATAACACTTTTAAATCGAGCAAGATTGAAGTTCAATTTAGAATTTCTGAGGGCATCTAAGGTATGAGATGTGGGTTATCTACCTATCAATATGGAGTGGTGTGTCTCTCAACTTTTTAGTAGGAAATATAACGTCAGGCAAAAGGAAATACTCTATTAAATCTGTAGAAATACATTTCCTGCAGGTAAAAATGATATACTTGCTTGAGCCTTCATAAATACCTAATATTTTGAAATGGGCCTGACATCTCTCTTGCACATGCTTCTCTGATAGAATCCAAACCAAAACTGAATCCATTACACATCATGCTTTCTAAAGGACAGCCTCTGAAACAGAGGCTGGCCAGATGGAGGCACCTACAATATGTCCTTTACCATCTCTGTGCCCAGTGGGTGGCCTCAAGAAGATGGTGCACTGCTCTCCTTATTAAGGGCTGTGTGTATAAACTGCCATTCACAGCAAGACTCTGATCCTTTCATTTCAAGACCTAGGCAGGGCCAGCCTGAGCATATTGCAAATTGGAATCACCATTCCAGGAGATTCTCTCCTTTAGAGTATGGTGAGAGAAAACCCTAATGTTTTCTTTAACAGCTGGCCGCTAAAATACACTTCAAGTCAGCGTTTTTATAATGATTAGTATTCTTACGGAACACTGCATCCGTGTCCCTTCCATCTTGGCTTTGTCATTGAGTCAAGCTTCTTATTACCTTCTTTTTATAATCCTTGCCTGCAGCAAATCTGCTTTATTGTTATTTTTAACAATAATATTGCAGAGCCCATTTACTAACACAACTACCTATGTTTGTTTTAAAGAGACATTACTAGTTATTAAAAAGTTTGGGGTATTATACAGATGGCAAAAACAAAATGTTGGAAGAAAAAGAACATTATAGAATGATATATACAATTTGCATAATTTTAAAAACATGTACAAATATACCTTATTAATGGTTGCCTGTACGTATATGAAAGAGTATGAAAACTGGCTAAGAAGGAAGCCTGTTATATTTTTGACAGTGGTTGTCAGGGGCTTGGGAATGTGGAGACAAAGGGCAATTTTGAAAATGGGGACAAATGAAATTTCAACCTTATATAAATATGTGTAAAATTAAATTTCATTTAAAGATATGCTGCAAATATAGTATAATACTTACAATGGTTAATTCTGGTAGAGAGTAGCTAAGTGTGTACTACATTCTTTCATATATCTTTCTATAACTTTGCTATGTCAAATACTACTAATTTTAGAAACGATTTAGCTGCTGGTTGTTGAGGAGTGTCCTTGTGCGGCAACAGTGGTTGTATTTTTTTTAACTACTCAAAGCAAAATGTCTCTAAAGACAAAGATGTTCAATAAGCTCTGTGAGAGTGATAAAGTCACACAAAAGAAATGTAAAACACTTTTGGTCTGCATGAGCGCCAGGAAATATGCTCAGACTATAAAAGAAAAAGCATATTTATCACAAACGTAACCTTCCTATGATTATGCACTTTATGCCTACTCTATGGACAAAAGCACATTTTTATATTTATTTTACCACTAACTATCCAATTTTGCTGAGGTCTAAATAAAAAGTAGGTACAGTAGAAAAAAATATTAAAGCAACCTTGGTGGGAAAGAGGGCTACAATGGTTATTAGATGAAGGAGATCTTAAAGTTTGGGACAGAATCCCTCTTCTTATTCCCCCAAATCAAAGTTGCTATGAAAAAATTAAATTCACTAGACTTCTGTGGATTATGTTTAGGCATTCTAGAATAGAGAGTCTTACCAAAAGAGAAAAATGATTGACAAGTTGGCAGCTCAGTCATCTGACTGACAGTGATGCATTTCATTGTAATTCCTGAGGGACCAAGTGTTTAAAAACTTTAAAACTTCCATAAAAATCCAAGGAGAAAAAGTATCCCAAGGCATCTTATCTTCAGACACAAAGTACTATTCCAGATTTTTAAGAAGATGATGATTTGCTGAAACTGAATACAGATAAGATATATCAGCACAGATTTACTACTCAGGAGCCGCTGTGAGAATCAGAGATAGGACCATCCATCCTGCCCCTGTTATCAGCAGCAGCTGTAGCACATGGCAAACTGACATTAAAATTCAGGTCTTAGATTGAGCCCAACATAAACTACAGTGGAAAAAGAAAAACAAAAGGTTTCCTTTCCTGTTGCATTCCTCTCTTCCCAGTGCCTTCTGTCCTCCCTTTAAGGATCTTCATGGTTTTCTATCATCTTCTAAGTGCCAGAAAAGAGCTGAAAAATGAGTGTTGAAGACTTGATGATACATTAATCAATCTAGAATCATTTGCATTTAGAACGAGGGACTGATGTCTTCTCTCCTCTGCTCTAATAGATATACCTGAGGCACAGATGTCTGGAAGGAGCCCAAAGTGCACTGTGCACTTGATCTTCAGACCAGATTACATCCCTACAAACCCCAACGTAAATCCTTTTGCCCCTCTGACTTTGGTCATGATGGTGCCTGGATGCCAAATGGCAACTTAGAGCGGTGCTAAAGAGCTCAGCCTCAGGAGCAAGATTGCCTGAGTTTATAAACCCAGCCCCATTATTAATTACCCAGTGATGCTGGGCAAATCATTAAATTTCTCTGTCCCCACTCTCTTAACCTCTAAATATATGAAGATAATGACTCAAAAGTTTGTTGGGAGGATTAAATGAGTTAATATATATAAACCATTCAGTACAGTGCTTAATCATTGTTATTGATGGCAAAATGCTGCCTCAAATCCTGGGTTAAATCTGAATAAAGCAGGAAATCATTCAGGAGATGTGGTCCTAACAATAGGACAACGGTCTTGGAATAAATCCTTTATCTCCAGGCCTGGAATCTGCTTGCTCTTCCTCCCAATACTCTTCTTACCTAGATTCAGAAGCTAACATGCCACAGAACCCAAACCTCATTACTTTCTCCCCTCACTGCAAGTGCCTGGGTTGTTTATGTTTATCCTCCTTGTTCTACCTAAAACTGGGCTGTGCTTTGAATTTCAGCCCTGGGGCTCCAGGAATCCCTGTCTTCCCTCAGTGCCAGGGTTGGAGTCCTGCCATTGACTAGACCTTCCAAATAAACATCAACTGGTTCCCAAGTTCTCTGGTGCTTAATTGCAAGAAGGACAAACAAAAAAATGAAAATCTAATTGTGCAAGTCTATGAATCCCTGGAGGATATATTTTTGACTATTTCAAAGATACAATTTACAAAGTCATCTACTCTGCCTGTAAATGATACTTTTCTGGCCCTTTAATTCGCTGATCTCTCTGCTTTTTTAACTCCTACTAATTTTTAAAATCAAAGCTTGGATTCTCTTCCTCCCTGATCCTTTTTTGTGTTCTCATAGGGCACTGCAAATCTGCCATTATAACTTTCATCGTGGACAATGTGGGGTGATCTGTACAATTTTACTTGAGCCCTGTATTCCTGGAAAACATGGTTAAAACAGTTCTCCCACACTTTGTGTTCTGGAAAATGACTTAGAGCAAAGAACTATCTTTCCCCATAAGACTTAATTAAAACTCATGGATAGTCCTGCTTGTTTACCTAGGACAAGGCCAGATACAATCCCTTCAGACTCCCATTCTTTGTCTCATAAATGATGAGCTCAACCATTTGTCCACACTGATCAATCAAAATAAAATGTCCACTAACTTGATTGACTTGACCAAACTTTAATCAGACTTCTCTCCATCCCCCAAGCCCGTGAACTTTGGTCCACCCTGGAGCATTGGAACCCAGAACAGTCCTTCTTCAAGGGCCCCTACCAACAGGAATAACTGACCCTAGGGAAAAACCTCCACTTTGCAATCATGGCACCTCATTCCATTTCCCCCCACCTGGTTCCTTCTCACCTTGTTTACTCTTCCTAATAAAAGCCCTTTTCTGCCTGTCCTCTTATATGATTTCAGCTCTCAGCGTCAGAAGTCCCTCCCTATTGTAATAATTCCCCTACCCTTATTACAGTGTTCCCCTCCTGTTATTGAAATATTTCTTTTGAATAAAGGCTCTCTTTACCTCAGTCCAGATTTGGTTTTCTTTGACATCACTCTTTATTGTAATTATCTGTGTTATTTTCTGTATCCTTCACTAGATTATAAACTCTGTGAGTGCAGGGACAATGTCTCTTCTATTCATAATTACTTCATGAGAGTCTGTCAAAATGCTGTGTCATAGGAAGTACTCAGAGATTTATCTATTATTGAACATTATTTGGCTTTGACCTCTAAGATCTAATACTTTAATTCAATGGTATCTATTTGATTCTAAAATAAAGGATCACAATTACGAACAGCAACCAACCAGAGAAAAGATAATTAATTTTAAAATGTCAAAAAATGGATCATGAATTATATGGTGGTGTCATATAGTACCTTGATAAACTGAACCTGCATATAAAAAATACATTCTCCAGCTAAAATTGAAAACAATTTTTGATTACATATGAGAGTAATAGTAATTAAGCTCTCAAAAAAATCATTCTATTAAGCATATCCACCAATATGATGAAATATGAAACATTTGTTTCTCATGTAACAGAAATATTTGGATAAAAACTTTTAAAACAAAAATGATATTTTGTATGGTCAAAAAATTTTTACCCAGTACAGATAAGGTATATTATAAAGTATATCCTAAGTGTTGCCTAGGATAATGTTCTATATTGCAAAAGGTAATGAAATGTTTTATGATTTTTTAAAAGCATGTCCTAATTAAAGATATCATTTAGGTAAGTTCAATTGTCTTAGAGAGATGGTTCAGGAAGTTCTCATCTCCTCTTACCTTGACTATTTTCCTAAATCCTGACCCACTTACCTTTACAACTCTATATTTTGTACCTTCTTTGCAAAGTTTACAGCATTTTCAAAGTAAATCTTGGCATTCTATCTTAGGTGCCTGCTATAATACTGATTCTCTCATCTCAGATTCAACTCCATGCCAACTTGTAATTTTGCAGGATGCAAGATCACTGTACATTTAACCTTGACTGCCAAGACATTTTGTTATATTTGATTAAAAGTAAAACAGCTAGATTATATCATATAATTGTTTAAATATTTATGATAAATCAATAGGGATACAGATACATTTATAAAATAGTTCTGGTTTTAACAATTTGAGATGCCTTTGTTTTTATACACCTTTACAGGTTGGTTGTTTCTCTTTAGGATTTTAAAATCTAAATACTAACATAGTAGTCATTAATCATAGATGACAGGTAAGTTTCACATGTGGTACCAGCTATGACCAAAAGGCAGGGAATTCCCAGTGTACCATGTTAAGAAAGCTTATAAGCTTATGTCTGAATTTAGAGTGTAAATTGCCATGGTTGGTTATTCATAGCTGCAATGTGTGTGAGAAGCAAAAGTAGCAAAATACGTGTAATGAATTTTATACCTCTGAACTAGACTAATACCTAAATATATACTATATTTTTGCTCACAAGACAAAGATAAATCTATTTTAGGAAAGAATACTATATATATGTAATATAATATGTATAATATTAGAAGAGTATTTAAATATATATATATATATATATATATATATATATATATATATATATATATATATATATATATATAAAACACTTTAATCTCTGAGCAAGATTGCTTTACATTAGTCTTTGTATCACTCTCTAACAGATCAAGTCAAGGACAGCTTCCTTTCTTAACTGTTTTCCTTATCAGGATTAGAGTAAATAAATAAATATAATGTAAAACTCTTGATATTTCTGAAATGGTAGCCTAGACATGAATACTATTCAGAGTGAAAAATAAATCTCACTGCAAAATTAATTTAGGGGCTTCAAGTTTAGAGTTTTATTACTACTGAGAGTTGAAACAAGAGATGTCTTAGGGAAAATTTTTCATTAAAAACAAACATCTGACCTATTTTTGATAGTTTGGTGCAAGAGAAAGTTTGAATAACTCTAAACAAATCAACTCTGGAACTGGATAAAGTGCATTTTAAATAATTAAGTGATTGTATAAACGGGAAGAATTTGAAGGACCCACAAAGGCCAAAAACCAAACAGATGGAAATTTCAGGGAGAAATTTCAGTTGAGGATAACTTTTCCTGAGGAGTCAAATTATTTAATATTTAATTTCCATTTTTCTGGCTCTAAGGAACGAATAAAACACTTGATAAAGCCTAATGCCCCCTCATGGAAGTGCAGATAAAAGAATACACCTGCATATATGTGCATCTCATAAGAATTACAGCCCTATTTTAAAGGTGAATATAAAAAATAAGGAAAATCTACACACACACACACACACACACACACACACACACACACAGCCTGTCTCAGCCTTGGTGTCAAGTAGAAAGCAAAAATAAAATCTTTGATGAGACAATTTAATTCATAAGTTGGCATTCACATGAAAATCTTTCCCTTCATAAAAGCAGTAGAAACACTGGAATAAAATTGTAAAAGTTAGCTTTTTTGGACTCTGAAAATTAACCAAAATCTTGCAAAAAATTCAAGGAGAATCTACTCAAGAAAAATGACTGAATCTCTCAAGCCACTAAATTAACTGAATAAAGACTTCAGTAACTGCACACAGAAAAGACTGTAGATTTTAAAGAATTAGCCCATAAAAGTCACAAAACACAGAGACAGCAGTACCAGCAAGAAACAGCAAGAACAACAAGCTCTGATTGGCGGATGAATGGCTGGAGTGTAATTATTTTCAGAGCTGGCATACTATGTTATTTAAAATGCCCAGTTTTCAGCAAAAACATACAGGCACAGAAAGAAACAGGATATGTCCCAGACACAGGGAAAAAAAAGCAGTCAATAGAAATTGTCTCTGAGGAAGCTAGATAAGCTAGATTTTCAGCCTATTAGAAAAAGATTTTCAATCTGTTAGCATATATGTATATGCTAGCAGATTGGAAATACATATATTTAAAACTATATATTATTATAAATGTTATAAATATGTCCAAAGAACTAAAGAAAATCAGGTCTAAGGAACGTACAAGAACAGTATCAGTATGACAACAATATTTTATTGATATCACCAAATATCAACAGCAGATAGTACTGGAAGAAGAAAGAATCAGTGGAATTGAAGATAAATCAAATGGGATTATCCAGTCTGAAGAATAGAAAGAGAAAGAATGGGGAAAATGAACAGAAGAGCCCTCAAAAACCTGTGGGCTGCCATCAAATATATCAACATACTCATAATGAGAGTACCAGAAGGAGAGGAGACAGAGAAAGGGGCAGAAAGAATATTTGTAAATAATGCCTAAAAATTTCACCAATTTATGAAAAACATTAATCTATACATACAAGAAACTGAACAAATTCCAAATGGGGTAAATTCAAAGAGATCCACAGATAGACACATGTGACCAAATTTTCAAAAGACAGTGAAAGGGAGACTCTAGAAAGCTTCAAGAGAGAAGCAACTCATCACATGCAAGGGATCCTTGATAAGATTAACAGCTGACTTCTCATCAGAAACCATGGCGGCCAGAAGACCATGTGATGACATATTCAAAGTGCTGAGAGGAATAGCCTGTCAGCCAAGAATTGTACATGGAGTAAATTTTTATTGCTCTCTT